>NW_027279405.1:0-600000 GCF_046629955.1 Centroberyx affinis | reverse complement strand
TGGCCATCTTTACTTTGTGCACATCTAAAGATATTAAGAGAGCGATGCTAAACTGTAACAGGGTGGGCTGTAAATGATCTCTAGATTCATATCAACATACTGTAGATGAGAGTTCTTGGTGCCCTGCAGCAGCTCCACAGCCTGTCGTTTCCCTGATGACGTCTTGCATGAAGCCAGCATCTGTTTCAGCTCGCTCCCGTTGGCTGAGTGAGACGGGCTTCTGGGCATGCCCACTTCCACGAATGTGTCAGAACCTGGAGGAAACAAACAAAAACATATTATCTTATATTCTATTCCAGTTTATCTGTTCAACTATTAATGTGAAAGCACAGACACAGAGGTTACCACTGTCCTTAAGGAAATACTCCTACAGTATTATGACAACCAACAACGAAATATTTTTCATGTTTCTTCTCATTTTCCATTTTATGTCAGCCAGATAGTGTAGCACAGTCTGTCCTGTCCTCAGCACCTGTGAGTCACTCAGTATAACGGGGTGTGTGAGGCTTAGTGAGTGTATGTATGTGTGTATGCAAGTAACTGTTAAGTCTCAGTTGGCACCTGGATTAATTAAAAACACAGCAGCTGTAATTACGGAGGTTTTTCCCTTACCGCTCTACTTTGAGCCTGCCAGCAAACTGCGCCATGTAACAGGATGTGTGTGGGTCTGTCTGAGAGTGTATCTATGACTGTGTGTGTGTGTGTGTGTGTGTGTGTGTGTGTATACGTGTGTATGATCAAGATTATTTGAATGTGCATGTGTACCTTTCTGTAGTGTAAAATAATATGATGTCAGTCAACCTAATGAAGCTCTCTGGGGTTTAATGTTTGACCACTTTCCCTGCGCTCCCTCATTCCACAGAGCAGAGCTGAGGCGGTCTGGGACGAGCCAGTCCAAACACATTCTGGGACACAGGAGGAGGTCAGGGAGGGAGAGGAAACCTTACTGGGACACACCGCGTTGGGGGAGACCAGCTCAGAAAACATGGGGGAAAAACGAGACGCGTGAGAGAGAGGCTTTGAGGGGAAAACCGCACGTGTAAGCGACGGAGGAAATGAGGGCCTTTCTGAACCGCTAGTAGACCAGCAGTTAATCTGTCTCTGTTCCAACCCAATAAACGCAGTCAGAGAGGGTGAGAGGGTAAGAAGGCAGTATAGAAAAACAGGAATAAGTTCATTCAAGGCATTTTCCTCAAAGTGGGTTTAAGGGTTACATAAATCTGGAGTGGAATAGCTTGAGGTGGACGTTTGTGCACAGTCTGCAGGTCCAAGGTCCAGCAAACTTGCAGACAAAAATGTCCATAACTCAAAAATCTTGTCTATCCCATGTTATGATTACGCATAAATCACAAGGTGGTGAACGTGTCACTTATACAATAGACTCACAGTACAGTACGGTTAGACTACTGGAGTATAGAGTAGACTTTCACAATTAAACTTTAGTTCAACATTCCAGCATCAGAGCTTGGCTAGATAGTAACAACACAGTATTGGCTGTGAAGGGAACCCGAGTCAGTGACAGAGTGTTGGCTACAAATGCGACAATATCCTCAATAACCTGAAGGGTTTTATTCCAAAAAAAAAAAGAAAAGAAAAAAAAAGAAGAGATATCCACCATGTGAAAAAAAAAACTTACTCTTACAAAAAGACTGCTGTCAATAAAATAAGGCCAATCATGGGTTCTTATTAAAGTTATGATATAATATATTTGTAAGACCTTTGCTTACAAAATTAAATATCTGGTTGAGGATAGACTCAGCTATCGTTGTGAAATGTAGACTGATGAATTTCAGGTAGTGACATTTTTCCAAATCGATATATAGCGTTTTAGGAATATCCACGGTGAGATGCCCAACACAAAATAAGTTACTTTTATAAATAGCAAGTTACAAGAGCATTGAAGCACGACTGTGCAGCTAGCAGTGCTGTAATTGAAAACTGCAATGAGCCGATCTACAGTGATGAGGAGGACAGTTTTGCATGGTCTGTAGGTCAGGCTGATCGGGTTTCTGCATGGTTCAGCTGAGAGGAATACCTTCGTCTGGGTTGGACTTGCTGGACAGCGGTTCTGATGGGTTGTGTCCGCTTGCTTCCTGGACTGAGTCACACTGGGTTTGGCTCAGAACACTTTCTGCCATTGACGCAGTGGCTATCCTCCCATAGACCGAGCCATGATGCTAGACACGCATGCATACACACACACAAACACAAATGCACATGAAGCACAACATACATACAACAGCCAATGAAATTAACATTAAACAAAAAAGTCAAATTGAATTTAAAGTTAATGCAGCAAAAGCAGTCAATGTGTTGGGGGTAGGGGGTTCGCAATTCGATACAACCATGACACCATGTAATAAATAAAAGTTCAAAGACAACTAAGTATGACAATGGCATTGGCTGGCTAGAATGTAAACAATTTATTAATTTCATTTCAAAGTGCAAATAATACAATTTCAATGTAGAGCTTGTAAAATTGTGACTACAGCAGAATAAAATGTAACTAATATCTAATATTCATTTTTCTGCCCCACAATTGTCACATTTTTGTATTGCGATATATTGAATTTCGATACATCGCTCCATCACTAGTGTTATTACACACTTTCATGCAAGCCTGAAAACATAACATGACAAATTGCACCTACCTTGACATGTCCATTGAGAGTGCAGGGGCCCTTGGTGCAGTCGGGAACCCCATTGGGCTGCTTGTCTATGGGAGCCAGGCCAGGTGGGGGGGAGGGCGTACTCTGGGTGTAGCCCTGCACCCCTGACAGCAGGATGCTGCTCAGGGTGGCCTGGGTGGCAGGGTGCAGCATCAGCTGAGATGAGAAGCCTGAAGGGGGGAAGAATTTGCTATTAGCAAGGGAAATGTGTACATTTACCTACAACATCGTTAGTAAGTGTTTTTCAAAAATGTATGACACAATTACATAAAATACTTCAATTGAGTAATGTTTAGAATTTAAGTTCCACCTCAGAGTAAGATGAGATGGAGCATATTATGAACTTGTAAATTAAACTCTAAGTTGCATGGGTTTTCTATGTAGATATAATGTATAAACTCTCTCTACAGTGTCACAATGGATATAAATTAATTTCTCTAATTTGAACTATACATAAACGCTAAGAGAATATATGTGTGTGCGTGTCTGTGTGAAAACAATACTCAATCTGTAGAATGAGTTATTTCTCATCCATAAAAACCAGGGCTGGGTTCCCCAAATCCATCTTATTTCATTTTATACCAAGATCATCGTTACGAGGTTATGTTACATTGCGAGGTTAGGGCAAAGACAATCTTGACTCTAAGATGAGAAACCCAGCCCAGGGCCAGACAGCACTGCCCATTATACAGACCTTGGGGGCTGGTGAGGGAGCTGGGCCAGAGGGAGGGGGAGGGTGTGGGGGTGCTGGGGCTGGGGGTCTGCAGGGGGCTCATGGAGGAGTTTAAGCTGTTGAGGACCGAGTTTGGGGCGGGGGAGTTGCTGAGGGAATGGGGTGCTGTTGCACCCAGGAGACCTGAAGAGAAAAGAAAGGAGGAAAGAAAGAAAGGAGAGAACAGTAGACAGATGGATCAGCGGTGGTCCTGTCAAAGAACAGAACCATTTTTCAAGCTAAACACGTTACATTTAGACACTCGGGAAAAACCTCTGGCCTTCCAGCTATTCAACTGGAATGCCATCATATTGCCATCAACCAGACAGCAAATGAGAGGAAGAAATGCTTAAAATCTGCGAGGCCATGGATGCAAAAGCACATATCCTGTATGTCCTCATACTAAATAACACCATGCTATTGAGAGCACCAACAATGTGGTGCTTGCTGTATCAACCCAAACAGTGTATGAAAACAGAAAGAAGCAGGTCTGTGGCTTTAACAAGGGGCTAGTTTGGCTCCAGGAATAAGGCTAGGGATTCTTCTGGCAAGCTGGCCTGTAATCTGATGAAGAGAAGCATGTAGCAATTACTAAAGGCCAGGATGTGGCCGTCCATAGCTTCACCCCCGGGCCCCAGGGTTTGAGAAGGCAAGAAACGGCTTCTACTGCAATGGGACACAATGACCACGTCGCTTTGGAGCATATTCTTGAATACACCTCAATCCAGAGGTGGGGACTCGAGTCATACTTGTAACTGCTTGACTTGACTTGACGCATGAAGAGAATACTTGAGACTTGACTTGACTTGGGTTCTGGTGACTTGGGACTTGACTTTGACTTGTACTTTGATGACCTGAAAATGTTTCTAAAGTCTTGACAAAAGATCTTGTGTTTCTATAAATTACTTAGGTTGAAAATTATGAGACTTGCTCCACCAGAAGAAACTGATTATAGAAATCAAACTCATGATGCTCTTACAAAGTTTTTATTCTATTATATAGAAACATATTGCATTGAAAAGTCCCAGATATTTAGTTATCTTTAAGATACTAAATTGATACTGGACTCTTGATTTGTTCTAACTTAACTTAGACCTGAGAACTGACATTAATGACTTGGACTTGACTTGAGACTTGTGCCTCAAGACTTGAGACTGACTTAGGACTCGAGTAAAGTTGACTTGGTCACACCTCTGCCTCGATAAAATAAACTGTGATAATGGCTATTGGTGGTATGCGCTATAGCCATGAGCTGCTTCCTGTCAGCATATTCCACTATTTTCTCTTCCCGCTGCCTTTGATGCATTATTCAGTTTGATAAAAAGCACGTCGACATTTTTCAACACTTTGAACCCCGAAAAACTTGTTATCTCTACCACAGGAAAGCATGACGCAGATGATTGCGGCTAAATATAAATATAAATATATATATAAATCAGAAAATACTACACCTAGTACCATCAATTAAAAGTGACCCTTGAAAGAAGATATGACAAGAACCGTTCTTGGCTGAACCAGTCCTATGCCGTCATGTTGAGGTCAGCTCAGCGGACAAACAAACTCCTACACAATTACAACCGTCCATCCTATGATTCATAAGCAGATGATTCATTCAAAGTAGCGCAACCGAATTCATACTGAGGTTATTTTCTGATGGTTGGCTGATCAAAGACCTGCTCATGTGGGACAGGCTTCTTGGCATGAAATTCATATCTTCATGGTGAGGTCAGTTTCGCAGACAAACAACTCCTACTGTATAGCATATGAAGATGTTGGTGCCATGACTCACTGGCCATGATTCATATGGATGTTGAGAAGATATATTTTTTTTTATCAGACTAAAATCACTTGCACTTCGTGATTCAGTAAACCTGGTGATAACAAGCTTTAAGGATGGTCTGGCACAGAGAGATATCATCGATTAATTTTTTTTTTTTGCTAGGAGAAAATGTTCTCATTTTCGGGAGTGTGCGACTGGTAGAGAAGCGAATGACATTGACGTATGAGGACATTAGTTCCTCTACAAAGACATTTCATCTGATGCATTTTGAGTGAGGAAAAAAAAAAAGCTACTGTCTTTGTTTCTTTCCTCGCTGATTTTTCTTTCTCATCGATGTTGTAAGAGCGAGGTCAGAAAAAAGAAAGCAAAAGGAAAGAAAAGTAGCACTTTCTTTCTTAACAATCTGAAAGGTCTCCTGAGATCCGACCAGAGAATTCAGACAGTCTCATTACCCAGAGTGTTGAGCCCCAGGCCAGCTGAGGCCAGGATGTCCAGGCCGACGGGGCAGATGAGGGACGGGGAGGGGCCGTTGGTGGAGGGGGTCACCGCCGCCGATGGCGAGCATGACGACACGCCGTTGTTCTCCAGACCCAAGAGAAACTTCCGGGCTTCGTACATGTTCACCGCATTCCTCTCCACGCTCTTGACTATCACAGACTGAGAGAGACGGAGAAGGAGGGAAGGAAGGGGCACATAGGAAGGAGAGGAGAGGGGCAAAGGAGGGAGGGGTAACAGAGACGTGAGGAGAAGGGGATGAAAAAGAAGAGGTGGAGAGAGGGAAAGAGAGGGAGAATGAGGAGTGATAGTTAGAGAGACAGGGAGTGAAAGGGAAGGGGAGGAGGGTGAGGACAAAAGTTTAGAGAGGCAGGAGCAGGAGGGGGCAGATTGGATAGGGAGCGATAAATACCGAGACACAGAGAGGGAGGAAGAGGATGGGGGTAGATAGGGAAGGGGATGATAGTACCAGAGATAGGGAGTGGAAGGGAGGATGAGGGGGGGGAGAGAAGCAGAAAGGGGAGGAAGGAAGAGGGAATTAAGGGTAGATTAGAAGGATAAACATTGAGGCAGGGAGGGAGAGGGAGGGAGACATGGGGAGCAAGGATCGAGAGAAAGCGTTTCTTAATCAATTGCATAACGTATCTCACTCAGTGATATGAGAGAGGAGAATGTGAGGCAATATTGGTTACTCAATGTCAGAAGGAGAAATATTAGACTTCGAGGCACTAAATCAAGCAGAAAGAGCTATAGAGTGGTTTCCATCTTAATTGAGTTATAGCGTGAGAGACAAAGGGAAATTCGGCACAGTCTCGTACGTTTCCAGCATTAGCAGAAACTGTGCCCTTTCCTCAAAAACATCAAATAAAAAATGAACGTGAGCACAAATCATGTCATCGTTCTTTGCGTTTTGCCAGAGCCGAACCCTTGCCAAATGGATTCCAGTCACGATCAGTCTCTCCCTACACACCCTCCTTTATGGGCCTGCCAAAGCGCCAGGAGCACAGCGGCAAACTGCATGCATTTGGAAGGGCCCTTTGGATTATTGCTGTCACCTCGTTAAAATGTTTAAGTGAAGGGTTCTTGAGGGGATCTGGGCTGGGTCGGTGTTTACACTGGCACCTACACACCAGTCCCCACAGGCCTGTCTGGTTTCGGGCATTGGGCCCTGGCTGGAGGAGGGACGTGGGCACCTAGCACAGGCTGTCAGGACGAGGCCAAGTGGGCTGACGGTAAAATATGATTAGGAATATTATGAACAGAAGAACAGTAGACCGTGAGTAACAGTAGAGGCTGGCTTTGAATATAACACAGGTGCACCACGCTTCAAAGGTTGTGATATATTTTGAAAATGGTCAACACATTACACTACTACACTAAGGGCCATATTTACTAAGATACACGCTAATTACTACCGTGCACAAAAACTCAACTAGCACAGCTTTCTCCAGTTTAGTGCCTGATTTATAAAGACCACTTATGCAAATCAAGTCAGTCACAATTTTCCAATTAGAATACCTGAGACAGAATATAAGAACTAAGTGCTTATGTCCACTAGGTGAAAAACGCTTTAAAATTGTGCAGGGGAGAGAGAGCAAACTCCCTACTGTCTTGGTCCAAGGTTTTTTATTTCATCAAGTAGTGAGGATATAATATGACTTGGCAATCTATAATTTCTTTTAATCTCATCTTCTGACATTTGAAACAGTAATTGCCACTTCTCAAAATACATATTAATTGGGTCCAACACACTAAAAGTCTCCTGCCAAGTGTCTACCCCATTTCCACGTGCAAAATGCTTGTGTTCACATATTGCTAAATCAGAATTGTCACTTTAACGCACAAAACTGCATCACCGCCACCGCGGCCCTGTATGCGTAGTTCAACTGAGGAAGAAACCACATTATTTGGGGAGCCTCATTTTAAGTTTCAGCTCCTCTAAAAAACACTCCAGGCTTGGTGTCATACCTTGCTGGGCTGTTTTGGCTTGGGTTTGATACTGATGAAGACATCCAACTGCTCCATCAGCGCTGTGATACACTGGGGCTCCACCTCAATGTCCTCTTTAATGTCAAACATCAGCACCAGCGGCAGGCAGCCCTGTGGAGCGCGCACACACACACACACACACACACACACACACACACACACACACACACACACACACACACACACAACACATACACAAACCCACACAAAATAAGAGCAAATATATTTGCAAAAGACTTGTGTCATCATTTCAGTTGCAGTCAAATACCTTCCAGAGGCTAACTGCAGCATATTATATTTGTGTACTTTTGTCCCCACACTGTATACCATTACTCACATCAGCAGTGAATTTTCCTCTAGACTATATCATTTGCAGCCCTCCATGTTAGCCATACCAATAAAAACAAGATTCACAGCCGGATTCACCCACGCCCCACACAGAGCTTGGGAAATTCCTCCAAGAGCAATCTGTTTTGCATGATCACCACCACAAGCGCCACAGACATCTGTATTTTGGGCAGAGCGCTGGACAGCGCTCCTATTGTGAGTGTGTGTAATTAGCAGAGTATAGGGCCAGGCTGGTACTGACAGGGCCTGAGATTGGAGCTGTAATCTACAGTCTGGCTGAAAGACGGCAAAACACACAGTACATGACGCCTCTCCTCCTGGACTTTCACTCTCCTCTTCTGCTTTCACTGCTACTCCCCTTCCCTCTCCTCCTCTCTGCCCCTCTCCTCTCTCATCTCATTCTCTGCTCTTGTCCTATCCCTTCCAACTCCTCTCTCATAAATTTTTTTTTCTCAGGCAGACAGTGAGAGGCCCCTTCTTGTGTGTCCCGGTTCCAGACCAAGAGAAAGTCACGTTTAGTCACTGAAACAACTTTGGCATTTGCTAAATGTCTTTGGGGCCAAATGGGAGACCGCAGACAAAGAGAAGGCAGTCCTGGCAGTTACTGCCCCACATTATAGATCGCCAAACACAGAGCCAAAGATGTTTATGACTGTAATGTTTTAAATGTGACCAGCTCAGCAGAAGCTTTCAGCCAAAGATAATTAAACAGCCATCATTTTTACACATTTCTGAAACCCATGTCTCTGATTATATTCCTGAGTAATTCAGATAAGAGCAGCCTCAGTGGTCAGGGGCAACAAGACAAGAATGACCACAAAGCAATTTGAAACAACAGATATCTATCTATATGTGAGGGCCTTCCCCTGGTCCAACAAGCCAATGCTAGTGTGCTGACCTATGAGTTACTGACAGGGGAGACCGCACAGAAATGTAAATCAACCAAAATCTATGTGTGAGGAAAGTCATCACCATTATCACCAATACCAATAATCTGTAAACGGAAAGGACATTTACAACTCAAGCCACGTTGACGCAAATATGCATAAATATCCATGTGGCAGCAATAAATTATGGAGGTCAACCTTAAGTAGGCTACAGATCATTGTTTATCTGATATGGGCATTTCAGCAGCTTGACCAGAGCCAAGCAAATCTTTCCCAAGGCCATTCAAAACCCTTGAAGGCAATCATGGTTAACATCTCAAACCCATGGTTAACTTCTCAAAATCCGCGCATCATTCATTCACACATACCATGATGATGTTAGTAAAACAACGACATCCATTATAGCTACCGCACATCGTCTGGAATCTCTAAATCTATATGTAAGGCGTATAGATTACTGTTGATTCAAGTTAGTCATTTTTATGGAGTGGTTTTCAGGCCAATGCCACCCGTTAACCACAAAACCAACAAAGCTTAGCAGTTACAGTAAATGCTCTCTACCTAGTGGATGTCAACTAACAAAACACACCGACACACACACACACCGACACACACACACGGGACAGACCATGAGGTACTGGCGTGCCAGGCAGACGGACTCAATGGTGCCCTGAATGTAGACTGTGGATTTCTTCTGGGGGCTGTTGGGGTCAGGGAAGTGGATCTGGGCTCCTGTCCTCTGGGTGATGTGTTTGATGTTGCTGCCGTTGCGGCCCATCATGAAGAGGTGGTGCTGGGGTGCGATGTCCAGGTGGGTGCTGACTGAGATGGCGCTGGCCAGGCTGCCAGCCAGGTGCTCCAGCAGCAGAGCTGTGCCCCTCTGCGGAAAACAGGGATGACAAAGTAAATGGAAAAATATATTAAAGATGGTACTTTCAAAACTATATATTTGGGTTGGGGAAAAAATAGAACTATATTCATTGCTCAAATTATCAAAAATTCAAACATGATTCCATCTTCAAAATGGTGTGTAAACAAAAGTCTTACAATAACTAAAAGCTTTAATAATATTCCATTTTAGCTTTAACTTTCATGCCAGCATTCATTTTGTATAAGCAGGTGTCACATGGAAAAATGAAGCAACCTCATTTTGGAACAGGAGTCACAGTAAGTGAATACATGTTTGACTGTAAGAGAAGAGCCACTACATCTATGGTGTGAGAATCTATTTATGGACAGTGAAAGCAAGAAAATATTGCACAATCTGTTCCGAATCTGTTTCAGACATGAGTCACAAACTTATCAAAAAATATGGCAAGCACTGCAAATTAAATCACATGAAAAATGATGAAAGCCAAAGTCTTTGTTAGAACAAAGCTGAAACAATATTTCATTTAGAATAATTTCTACACCAGAGTAACGTTGTGTCACCCATTTCCCAGACGAACACCAGTGTTTTCTACATAACCAATGGAAACTATTGTATTTTCCACTGCATCTGCTGGCCAGTTGAACAGTCTCATTCCTTGCTGTCTCTACTACGCCTCTGCAAGCAATCACTTGGCCTGGAAAAGAAAGCCGTTTCCAGTGTGGAACTAGAGAGTCCACACGCTGAGGCCAGCATAGCCCAGCAATCCACAGTGGTTTTGGCAATCTTCTAAGGTGCTCCAAGGGTCTCGCACCACCACATAACATAGCACACATATTCCTCTAATCCCCTAGCCTTGATCTGGCTGCTTCCCAATCCTTCCCAATACTGACCTCTCAGACCTACCACAAACTCAAGGGCCCTCCTTCAGCATACACACTCATGCACAAACACACATAGCACACAGGAATGTGCACAAATACACACTAGCATCCAAATCCAAACAGGAGTTCACAAACACGTGAATGAATGTACGCACACACACATGCATGCAGCCCCTGGAAGAATTCAATGGAGATCCATATTGTAAGTGTGGGTCAGTAGTGAAAAAAGGTGGTTGGTGGGTCTGAGGTGTGTTGGCATATATGGTGAGAAGGACAGCAAGTGTGTATGTGTGTGTGTGTGTAAGCGCACACAAGTAGCAGCAGAGTGGGAGCACAGTAAGGAACTCTGGCTGAATTAATTTGAATGGAGAGAGACTGTCTGGACTTGCTGGTACAGTAGCGGTGCTTAGTTAAAAGAGCAGTATCTCCCAGCGGGGAGCTGAACCAACAGCCGTCCAGTTCAAGCGACCCAACATCTCTCAGCACTCTCCTGCCCCTGTGGTGCTGGAGGTAATGAAGCGGGTTATGGGGGAGAAGTGAGGAACGCTGAGAGTGCTGGTGGGCCTTGAAATGGTGTAGTTCAGGAAACCTTCCCCGGTGTGTGGCTGGCCATGTAAACGGGTGGAGGAGGGTAAATGAATGGACTCAAATGTTTTTACATAACATTTAGCTGACACTCTAAAGTGATTTACGGCACAGTGAGTGAGCAGGTAGGAGTTCAGTGTGTTCCAATGAAACATACTGGCTGTTGAGGGGATTGAACCTGTGACCTTGTGGTTATGGGCCAGTCTCTCTAACTATTAGGCCACCCTGACTCCCAACTTAAAGTCAAGAACTGAACATGCGTTTTGTTTTTGATTGACAGACAAGATTGTATAGTATTTTTGAGTATGACTTCAAGATGCTATACATAATTAAAACTTCCCATTTAGACCCAGTTTTGTGTCTGATCTTTGGATTTATATAGAAAAGAAAAAAACGATCATACCATTAAAGTCGTACTGAAATGAAAAATGATCAAAATCTCACCACTTTTACTTCCTGGAAAACAGAAAATCTTAGAGTTGACTTTGTGTACCAGGAGGCAAACAAAAATTCCAAACAATAAATCCATCACAGATTTTGCCCTTCCTATCAAATATAACTGCCTTGCTCTCCCCTAAACCCATAGATACCCCATCGGTTTACATTTTTGAATGCTCCCTTCCTGCCTTATGTCCCACCCCAACAACCTGTTTGAACAGGAAATACATCACACAGTGATTTTAACATGGCACTGGCAAGTTTTTTGTGTTAATTTCCACATTTCCACGAGACCATCCTCACCTTGACGGCTGAGGTGTTGTTCTGCGAGCCGCGCACCACACCGGTGGCCCCGTAGAGACGCGTGGGAGGCTTGAAGGAGACGGTGAGGTTGTAGGTCTGAGAGATGTGCTGCACGGTGGGGGAGCCGGGGTCAGGCTGCACGATGGCCGGGAGCTCAAATGACAGCACCAGAGGCAGCAGCTCCTACAAGATGGAGGGACGGAGGGAAGAGAGAGAGAGACAGAGAGAGAGGGAGAGAGAGAGAGAGAGAGAGAGAGAGAGAGAGAGAGAGGGAGAGAAAATGAGGTGACAGTGAGAAAGACATGCATAGTATCAACTAGAACTACATGACACCAACTGGAATACTGCGGTTATGTAGAGTTGGATAGCAGCTCCTACAAGATGGAGGGACGGAGGGAAGAGAGAGAGAGACAGAGAGAGAGAGAGAGGGAGAGAGGGAGAGAGAGAGAGAGAGAGAGAAAATGAGGTGACAGTGAGAAAGACATGCATAGTATCAACTAGAACTATATGATACCAACTGGAATACTGCGGTTATGTAGAGTTGGATAGCTTATCACAAAACCGTCATTGCTACTGCATGAAAACTGATAGGAGTTCATCGGTAGAAAACAACACATGTATCATTTCCCTACCAGGCAGAGTACAGTAGCTTGTATCACCTTGTGCTGTCGTGAGACCGTGATTAACACCATTTGGACACGGAGTAAAAACACATGTCAAGAGGTGGAAGGAGATTTCTTTACACGGGGCAGACATATGTGTATCCACACACAGACATAACAAGCCTCCCTTCAGCAGGGAGTGGCAGAACACGGCATGTAAATCTGTCAGCTCGAATAAATCCAGAGAGGTCAATCAATGAGAGATCAGCGGCGCCAGAAATAAAAGATACGCCCTTTATTACGTGAAGTACGCTACTGTGTTGTGGTGCCACTTGGGAGACTGCACCACTGCATAATGTTTGAATCAAAATATGGCTGAAAAATTCTGCATAGCCTCAGTCCAATGGCCTATATGGCCTGCTGGTTCTCATATGTTAATGTGAAGTCAGTACATCAAACCACAAAATTGCACAACTGTAGACACTGAAGAGCAACAGACAAAGTCATTCAAATTAACTCTGTCATTTAGATCACAGCAGTCATTCAAACCGAATAAATGCAGACAAGAAGGCTTTAGTTCATGCATACACATACTCATGCACATATGGGAGAGAAGTCACACAGGTACACACCCATACACACACACACAACTTGAAGGGAATGTACACATACGCACACACAAGGATGGAATATGAATATACACACACACACACACACACACACTCGCACACACAGTGTTATCCAAACACTGACTCTTGGGCAGAGTGCCACTATGGTTTTGGCTGCCAGTGAAGGGCAAGCAGCATGAATTGCTCTGACCAAAGAAATGCATCCCTGATCAGTCCCATATGCGCTTGGCCTTACATTTATATCACGTTTCAGCACTCGCTCTCTGAGGGATCGAGAAATTTAGGTCAGCGCCGAGGGAAACGCAGGAGAGGACAAGCAGAACAGCGGGACGCGGGCGCTGAATGAAGAATAGGCCGATTTACAGTGGAGCTGACCTCAGCTTTTTTAAAAAGGTCTACCTGGCAGATATGAGCCTCATATGTATTTAATCTGAAAGTACTGTAAAAAGCCTCAGTTCTCCTGACATAAGGGTGAGAGAGATGAAGAAAAATGAAAATATCTGCGTGGTAAAAGTGTCTGACTACACTTTTCATCACCCACGCATCAGCTCCACCTTGGAAAGCTTCTAGAAATCCCCGGAGAATCCATCACCTCAACAACAGACTTGTTGCAGATTCAAACAGATCTCCACCCAAGAAAGACCCTGCAATACTTATAGTGGACTCTTAAGGACCACTATAGCCTGAATCTTAAGGGAGATTCCTCACATCTGTAGTGCAGCAAAGGGATAAGCCATAAACCAACCACTTCTGGTTTCAGGAGCGATGGGGGAGGATGTGGTTGACGGGCCACCCAGGACCGACCACATACTGTATACTGTTATATACTGGCAACCTAAACACAGGAGGGCAAGAAACGGAGAAAGCCTCTCCTTCCTCTTACTCCCAACATTGTGGGGAATTAACATTGACTCCTAATACACAGTATCCTTGCAGTCATTGGTGCAATCTTCAAAAGGCTGTGGAGTGGTAAAGTGAGGATGACAGGGGATGGGAACCCTCCTTGTAAGCACAACATTTCCCTCTCTCTGCCCTTTGTACCTATGGATTTAAAGGAAAATGGGTGGAGAGACAATATTTTGCCTGCTCATCATCTTGTTGGTTAAATTTGTGCTAATCAGCCCCTGGTGTCCATCAATGTATCTGATCAATTGAGGAGATTTGTTCCAAAATGAGATATCCACCATTTGAAAACACTGACAATTCAGATGGATATCTCATTTTGGAACAAATCTCATCAATTGATAAGATACAAGCTGATTGCCGACATGAAATTAAACCTGTTTTTGGAGAATTCTCTTCATGCCATTTTACCGTCTTTGCCTACAAAATCCTAACATTATTGGGGATCAAATCATCTGTAATTCTGAACTGCTGATTGGTAGATTTTGAGTTACAGATGTTTCTTAAAATGGATATACAGCGTTTTGCAATGAAACCCTTCAATTACACCCACTGTGCACAAGCTAGTATGAATTTGACTGCCAATTGCTGTGCATGTACTGAAAACACAGATGAGCATCTTGCCTAGGTGCAGTTGTAGTAAAGTGGACAAAAATGTGACAAAAGGCTGCCGATTACCTGGTGAGACCTGAGCAGCGCTGTGTTTCGGCTATATATGTGGTATTAAAGACTGAAGAGTACTGAGCGCCTGGAATTCAAATGTAAAAAAAAATATAAAAACACTTTACTTCCGTACCTTACCACTTGCTGAATTTGAGAAGATTTCCTCCTGGTTAGTGATGCGTAGTTAATAGCCAAATTAAAGCTATGAGTAGAAGGACTGCCTAGTGGGGAGTGTTGAGTAGTCTTGTGTGGAACAGCAAACAAGCTGTTACGGTAAAAAGTGTTAGGATGAGTATGGAAGTCTGAGTCTGGGTCCAGAGAGAGAGAGAGAGAGGCCAGGTTGACGGAGAGGGAAACTTGTCTTTGATCCACCCCACTCATCCGCTGACTGTGTGTTTTTTGGAAGGCAGAACAATCCGTGCGGTTCTCAACAGCTTATATTATAACCCCTTCCTACAACACGGGTATGGTCAGGTTTGGTTACTCTTTTTTTTCCCCCCACAGCAAGGAAGTGGATGAAATGCGCTGCGGCTTGCTGCTTGTGAAAATACCCGTAAAGCACGGAGAGATATGTGTGCGCACACATGCCAGCATGTGCCAATACACACTGCACAAACATCCAGCGTACCCTTCTCTCTCTCTCTCCCCGTCTCACACTTCACGCTCACTCACTCGATCATTCACTCACTTACTCAGTCTCACACACATAGACATAGTGTTGTGTCAGTTGGTCAGTCCATAGTGGAAGAACGTGTTCACTGTAGAGAACTGTTGCGGTGTTGAAATACAGCAAAAGTTCACGGCTGTAACAGTTCGCACGAGCGTAAAGGTCCTCCGCCCACACAGCTGAGGCCGAGACTCCTGGCTGGAGCTGCGGCTGGGGGAAGGGCTTCCAGTCAGACTGAAACAGGAGCCGGAGAGGAGAGGAGGCTGGGGAAGGAGCTGGAGAGCGGGCTGGAAAAGGAGCTGGGGCTGAGATCCATGCTCGCATTTAACCATTGTTCTAGGGATGTGGCTAGGGAATAGGCTACGGATGGCGCTTGCGGCTTGGAACAAGTGCCGAAATTGTGCCTGGGAATAGAGCTGAAGCTCTGGTTGAGGCTGGGGATAAGACTTGCAGTTAAGTCTGAAAACACACAAACTGGGGCTTGGGATGCCACTGAAGCTGAAAATGGGGAAAGGCTTGAGCTGAGAATCGCACAGGAGCAGCTACAACCCCAGCAAAAAATATGGCTGCTTATTGGAGCGAAGTCTGGCAGCTGGAGAGATGATTGGCATGAGTGAGCACAGTCCACTCTGCTCTGGGCCAAATGGACAGGAGCGCAGGCTGGATTTGAGTTGCTTATTCCTCTCCCCTGCCACATGAACTATGGCCAGGTTACTACCAGTTCATACACACTGCTGTCACAGTCAGTCAGAAATCAACTGGATGATGATTCTAGTGAGACTATCAGAGTGAAATAAACAAAATAAAAGAATAAAATAAATATTCAGATATATCAGATTTTTTTTTTCATTCTCATTATTCTGTTTTTTTTAATTGTTTAATTTATATGTTGTTGTTTTTTATTCTCTTTTTCAGTTTGGCCTGGATTGGGTGTGTGGGGCAGCAGCAAATAAGTAACATTAAAGTTACACTATTATGATTATTATGATCATTATGTTTACTGTTGTTATTACTGTTATTATCGTTACTATTATCATCAGCACTATTATTATTATTGTGAAAATATGCGACTGTAGAAATTATGCTCTACCTGCATCCCAAGTAAATGAATAAAGAAAGAAAGAAAAAATAAATATTCAGATTAGAGTGGACATATGGTTCCTTAAGACAAATGAGGCTGATATTTGAGAGTTCCAACTTACCCTTATTTTGGCTCGAGCTGCCTCCACCCCTCCTGGCTGCCCTGCGATGGACACCTGTTCACGATGAGAAACAACACGCATCAGTTAGCCAAGCAAAACCATGTCCAAGAAACACAATGGCTCAGAGCGTGGCATACAGTTGCATGTTATTTCAATGCTGGGAGCAAGAACTTAGAACACACACACAATGGGAAAAAAAGCAGAAAGTTTAAAGGCCTCCTCTGAAGTGAAAGTTGATACTTAACTCTTTGCAAATGTATTTTTGTGACTTATTTCCATAGCTAATGTTTTTTAATCAAGAACCACAGAACTATTATGGTCAGAAGTGCATTCATGAGTCTAACATCACGATTAGAAAAATGGCCTCCACAATTAAAGAAATTGCCTTTTCAACACATCCATCCAAGATGAGGGGCTCGATTAAGATAAGTGCCTCAGAAATGAAAAAGTTGATAAACGCTCTCATTATATTTCTTGCCAATAGATGGGCACATTTCTCTCCTCTTTCATTCTTTTCCCCCTTTATTCTCCCTCCCTTTCATCGGCAACTGCTCACCATAATGGAGCAAACCATGAATTGGCCCACGGTGTCATCGCTTAAGCCAATAAGTGCTCCAGAACACATCAAGCCCTGTTTTTTGGGACCAGCTGGTATAAAAAAAATAAATAAAAATACAAAAAACTCAGGGTAGGTCCATCTGGTTCATCTCAGGGCCTCCATTACTTCCACATGAACACACACACACACACACACACACACACACAGAGCAGGGTGCTGTAGTAAGTAGCAAGACGGCCCAGGAACCGGGTTCAAGCCCCATGTCAGCAAGCATCTGACCTACTGAAGTGTCTTTGAGTAACACACTGAATCCCTACCTGCTCCAGCTAAATTAACTTGTGAGTATTTCCATACACAGGTGCATCGTGGAGCACCTGGCATAGCCAAGTCCACTAATGCAGCGTCTGGCTCCTCTGCTCCCCTGAACCCTTCAAACTACAGTTTAATGGTAATTACAGCAGAATCCTACTGCTCTTCTAGTCAGTCCAGCCCAAACACACCAGCTTCCTGTGGGTTGGCCAATCAAAACACCCAACTGTACCAGCTCTCTGCAACCTGCCCAGTCCAAGCCCCTCTGACAGATAGTAAATGAACTGGATGGGCTGGATACCAGATCAAAAAGGGACCGGTCCAATTGAAGTAGTTTGGAAACCAAAATAAGCTGAGTTTAACACTGAGAAAACTCTTTTAATCGTAGGGGGATGAGTTTAGCAAACATCCAAGGCAGCAAACCCCAGTACACTTGCTCTCAAGACATAGCAACGGTCCAATGTTGTGATTCAGGAGATTAAAGCAAAAATCTTCGCTAAAGCAAAGTCTTTGATCAGCCAGCAATTAAACAGCATCCTCCACAGCTCTCTCTCTCTTATGCAGGAGTGTGATTGTACAGAGTAAATACATACTGTGGCCTCACAAACCTGGTTGCTTTTCTCTGCCTGGTTGTTCCTGTTGGAGTCAGGGAAGTGGATGTGGCAGCCCGTCTCCTCCATCACTTTCTTGATGTTGTTGCCCCCTTTACCGATGACGTGGGAGTGCTCCGTGTGCGAAACGTCCATCTTCAGAGTTACCCTGTTGCTCTGCTGAGCGCGAGAGAGAGGGGTGGGGGGGTGGGGTGGGGGTGGGGGTGAAAGGATGATTAACAATAACAATAGCAGCTCTGTGAGTTCACACTAATACTACAAATGTATGATGAAAATGTTAGTCATGATACTATAAAGGAGCTCTGGGTGACAGTGTCCACCAAACAGCATATGTTAGAATAACTATCTGTTAAAAATACAAAAATACAGCTACAAAATTGTGCTGTGGTTGAACTAATGGCAGTGACACAGAACGTCTGACTAATAAGAAGGAATATCAAACTTCACAAACAAGACTTCATCCACTGCATTCATTCCAGGTGGCACTATTAAAAATGTTCCTGTAGCTCTAACCTATTCCCCAGATGACTGTGTGTGTGTCTGCTGCACACTGTGGCGTTGGCCATCTATAGCATATTATTAAGGCATATAGTAGTGCAGCCAACACTGCCGTAGCTCATAAAACTCACCAGATAACCGTCATCATCAGTCAACAAATCAACATCATGTCTGTTTTTATGGCTGTGTGGCATTTTTATGAGTAAACAAACTATGAAGAGCGCCAAGACGTTGCTCTCTCCTTCTACCCCCTTGGTTCTCACCCTGCTCCTCTGGCTACAAACGCTGCTTCATTGAAAAGCCAATGCAGCATCAGCTCCCTTCGCTCCATCTGGAGAGTCACAAGGCCCATAACTAATAATACACCCCATAAACCCCTTCAGATGTTATAATTATTTAGAAAAGAGAAGCAGATGAGCAGAAAAACATGATGCTAACCATTGCTACATTTGAAAAAAGCTTAATTAAACAATTCTATTCCCAGAAAAGTGTTCTTTTCGTGACAAAACCTTATGAAAAATGCAATAACCAAAGCCAATCATGTGTGTGCCTTGTGTGTGGCTGTTTTTCGAGTGCATGGATGATTGGCTGCCCGCAGGGGGTGCTACAATGCACTCGGCCAGGTACGTGATTTCTCTGTTGCCATGGAGATGAAGCCTGCATGCACACTGCAAAACCACTACAAACTCAAAATGTGAATATCTGGCTAGATGAGTGCCAACTTGTACCACACCGCTGTGTGCAATCTGTCATCTGGACTGCGGGAGAAGGGCAGCGAAATAAATTGACAGTGGGAGAAAAAGGGAGAGCAGGACAGATAGACACACACACACAGAAAGAGAGATAATTACACACACATACACTTATCCTAACTGCACACACACACACACACACCCTAACTGAACTCCATCTTTACAGTGATTAAAAAAAGGGAGAGCAGGACAGACACACACACACACACAAAGAGAGAGAATTACACACACACAGATCCTAATTGAACTCCATCTTTAGAGTGATTAAAAACAAGACGCTTAACTGTACCTTTGTGTCGAGGACGGACATGATTCTGTCTTTGGCTTCCCTCACGTTCTCCCTCTTCCCACACACCTTGATGTGTGGATCTGCAGGGAAACGACAGGGGGAAAAGGAACAGGGATGAGATTAAAAGTGAGAGAGACAGCGCGTCTCAAGGTGTGTGCGCATGTATATATGCGTGTCAGAGAGTGAGTGAATGAGAGAGAATGAAGGGCAGAGGCAGGATGTGGAAGAAGTGGGACAGAAGTCAAACCCGTTTAACCAAACATGACACAAACAGTCTGCATTTGTCAACAAATTGCAGTACATCACAGAACGCACCGCGACAGTAATTGCTGCTTTGAAATCTGCCGACTCCCATTAAAGTCGGCAAGAAACCAATCGGGGGTGGGGGGGGGGGGTTATATTCAGACAGACAGTCAGTCAATAGAGCACACAGGAGTGCTTTGGGTTGAAAACAGCTTCAGATAATTGTTCTGCAATGAATTAGCCTCAGTAGAAGCTGGAGACAGTCACATGTGCGTCACTTCATTCCCCAGAACCTCATTCTGTCAAATCACTGCAAAGGATGTAACAAGAACTCTGCCCGTGTTTCAACCTCTTTCTCCAAATGTGTGTGTGTGTGCGCAAGTCAGCCTGCCTGTGTGTGTGTATGCTCTCCTTTTTCTGGCCCATCACACATAAACTGAATGTACAAATTATTAAAGACACTTGCTCTTTTCACAAAGTGCACTGATGAGGTGAATCCAGGTAAAAGCAATTATCTTTTATTGATTTCCTTTCCAATCACGAAGGAGGAGATGTAAATGAAGGGCAGCAGATGAGCTGCAGAAGGATTTTTACGCTTTGAAACAATTGAGATGTGGATTGTGCAAAAGGGGCTGCAACTCCATATCAGGAATATGTCCCCAATATTTTGTACATTCAG
The DNA here is from genome assembly GCF_046629955.1 of Centroberyx affinis. Lineage (NCBI taxonomy): Eukaryota > Metazoa > Chordata > Actinopteri > Beryciformes > Berycidae > Centroberyx > Centroberyx affinis. The sequence continues at coordinate 579,436 of NW_027279405.1, read as the reverse complement.
TGTAGAACCAATGCAGTCTCCTGCAGTGCAAGAATTACAAATAAAAATTACCTAAATAACTAGATACCACCTTGCAATTGAAACTGCGATATCCTAATTTGCTGTGTAAATATATCGAGTGGGCACACAGAAGATCATGTGAGTAAAGGTACTAATAGTTTGAGTCAACTGTACTTTCAGAGACCTCCTTCGCCACGAAATACCGCCGCTAAAATAACCAAACACTGCATACCTAAACCATCCAAGGCTAACGCTTGTGTCTGTATAGCGTTGGGTAAGCCGACATCTGGCTCTGCCGCACGCCAGGCCCCCGGAGAACGCTAATGTGAAATCACACAGACACATCCACATGCACACATATCCAAGTGTGCACGTTCACATGCACTCATACACATCCACAGTCCATCGCCCCCGTGTTAACCGTGCTGAGTGGCAGGAAGTCGGCTAAGCCCCCTTCCAGGAATACCCCTCCCAACACACACACTCTGAGCATCTCAGATTTACAGTATAGCCTTCGGACGGGACTCACAGAAACAGATTTATTGTTTCACTGGGTCACTGGGACCTCAGAGAACCCCATTGTTGCCTGTTTGGGCTGTTTGGGAGCTCGGGAGTGCAAAGGCCAGTGCAAAATGAAAACGGCAAAGAAAAAAATAGCTAGATCCCATTTTGTAATGATGAGCGAAGGCCTCAATTTATAAAAGTTTTTCATTGTGTCATCTGCCACTACCCACATCAAAGATTCACTCACAGAAACCAAACCAAGATACTCTTCACAGAGCTGCAAGGGCAGTGCATGATCCAAGTTATTCTCCTTCAGAGAGCAGAGTGAGATGGCTTGGCTAGGATGTGGAATCTCGTTGCTGGGAAGTATCTTAGGGAGCCTCAGCTCTGTGTGTTATGAGCGGAGGGGACTGTGGGAGCCACAGAGGGCGACACGAGGCCAGGCAGCCTCAGTACACTATGAGAGACACAAGATCACATGGGGGGGAGAACAGCAGTCCTTAGAATGGCAAGAACCTAAACAAAACAAATCTCTAAAAATCCCTCCCTAATCCAAACTGAGTTGCATCACAAGAGGGGCGGCGCTGTCCAAGACAGGAAAACAAAGGAAAAAGAACAGCGAGAGCGGCCAGGGACCCTTCACAGGCTCTTGTTCCAGGAAATTTTCCAAACATACAGCTGTTGCTGAGGACAATAGAAAGTCCTCCACTTCCGCCTGCAGCACCCTCTGCGTCCATTAGGGGGCGTTTGGTCCTTCCACTGCCCCCGCTCTAACCTGCACAGCACATCTGGCAAACATTAGCCGGCCTAAACGAGTGTTGCAGTCGTGATGTAGAACACCCCCGCATTTTTGAAGTGGAGTGTGCTGTGTGCTCTTGTTTGATGATTGATTGTGGAATAAAAAAAACTGAACACCTCAAGTCTTAATTTGGCACATGCAACACCTATAAAAACAAACAATAACAAGGTAGACATGCAGCTGCAAAATGTGAGAGCTTTCAGTCGCACGGCTTGGTAGTTTCACTTGACAGAAAAGGAACCTTTTGACCCTCATCTCTGTACTGGCAAAGCTAAAGCATTTTTCCAGCTAGGGCTTACATCCGAAAATACCACACAAATGAAGGGGATTAAGTCCTTTTGGCTAGGCGATTCTCATTCAAAACATCTGTGGAAATGTTGAAACAGACAACTGGCAACTGTGAGTGGCATTAAGGAATTTATCACATTCAATTAAAGCATCACAGCTTAATAGAGGCCTTAAGGCGATCAATACATTGATTTGGCTACATTTAATCAAACAATCTGTCAGCACTGTAGTGGAGTAGACAGAAAAGGAAAAAATACCTTTAGCAATAAAACATTTCATCTGATAGAAGTTGCAGTGCCACTGGGAAATAGTGTTCATCATTCCATTTCATAGTTTATTCCGAAGGTGTAACACAAACCTGGCTTGTACATCAGCGATATGGCTCCTCCGTAATAAATCACTGACAGTGTATTGATGATGGCTTGCTCCGGAGGCTAACAACTGGCCTTATCACACTTGTGCAGGTGGCAGCAATAGCTAGCTGAGGGTGATATATGCAATAGAGGAGCTGGCATTTTGATGGAGTGTGGGCCAGTATGGAGAGAGGTTACAATACATACAAACCCCTCACATCTGCCACTATCCTGCGGAGTGTAACTGATCCTAGACTGCTCAGGAAACAAAACGCTAATGCAAGATACCGGGAAAACAAGGCAAAATAACACCAAACATTCAACATTACATAAGATAACTCAAAATAATCCATTACCCCCCGCCAACAAAACAACTACGTCACTGGCTATTTCAAGGGCAGGTGATGGCGGCGGCGAAAACTAGCTGTGGCTTTGTATTGGTGATATCAAGTGTATGAGTGATGCGGGAAGAATGGAATGTGGATCTCTGTCAACATCGATTCTGGTAATTTTCCTGATGGCTTCCTTGAGGTTTTACCCCCAGGTGTAGCATCTTCAGTCGTTCTCTGTAAAAGTCAAGGCTGATTACTCTTGTAAGGAGGTAGAAGATGTTCTTTCCTGCCATCTCCTTCTTTCTCTTTCCCACCCTCCTCCCCTCGCTCCCTCCCGTGACCCCAGGTTGTTAGAACACATGGTCAGGCCCACATGTGTCTCGTCTCCGACGAACACAAAAATGCAACACATGCATTCGCTCATAAGATAAGTGCGAGTGATTAGCCAACATTCTTCCTCCTCTGCTCTCGGTTTACGCAACACAGAGAAAGTCTGACAGCCAACAAATCATGGGTCAGAATTTTAAACAGTCTCACTGCACACACAGAACATCACTCCCCGATGGAGGGCGCAGGTTTTGTGAATGAACTAATACTTGACGTGAATGGTTGTCTGAATGGGATGGGCAGGACTAACAGTTGATTAATTTGTTGAGGAAAGCTATTGAAAAAGATTCTGATGTAACCTTGTCAACATTTTCGGTACGGACTGAGGAAGTTACATAATGTCACTGGATTCCACATCTGGCTTGAAGACGCACACTGGCGAATCTCCTGGGGACAACAAAGTGGGCACAGCTACACCTAACCCCCCCAACCCCATCCCCCGGAAGAGCTTTAAATAGCCGTGATAATGTTTTATTGGCAACAGAGCGCTGGAACAACTTGGCCATTAAATGCATAAACTCCCACCCCTCCACCCCCGAAGAAAATCACAAATTTCTTAGTGCAGATGAAATTACTGACCAGTGAGGAATGGAAAACATGCAAGCTTTCATCTTTTCAAACCTTCCAATTAAAGTTTGTACAATGAACGCTAACGCAACCTTGAAATACTTCTCTCTTGTCTGGCAGAGTCTAATGACGTTCCTGAGAACATTCTTCTGGTTAAAACAACATCGGCTCTTAATCATTAACCTGACTTAAGAGGGGGAAAACAAACGCAACTGAGTTGTTACTGGAGATTCACACATTAAATTCAGTTTAGCATTTAGTATGTGTTACCGCCACACATTGTCACAAACCAAATTACTTGTGTGCACTGCATTTCTGTGAAATGAAGTGAGGAGCATTGGAGTCAAGAGCTTAAGGAAAACTATGGAAGCTTATTTGCTGGAGGTAGAGCTTATAAAAAATTCTGCATTTGGTGCATCATACATTCGGTCTGCTTATTTGAAATCACACTTATATATGCTCTTGGTCCAGCATTCATCAAATACTCAAGCCACACAAGTCAAAAGCAATGGAAGCAGTGCATGGGTCCAGCAGGAGAATCATCTGGGTATTAGAGAGAAAAGATGGGTCACCTTTTTTAGACTTGGCTCCGATCTTCAGTTTAGAAGGCCAGGCTATCTGTGTTTTGGTCTCATCCATGACCTGGAACAGAGAGGGGTCACACTTGTCAGAGGGAATAACAACATATGTTATTTTAACACATTAAATATTTAAACTTGAAAATTGTTCCTGCAACATAGTGTTAAATATGTACAGTACATGTTTTATCATCTATAAACTTTGTTTCATTGTAAAGCTAAGCCGCCTCTCGCACAAAATAAAGTCATAAATGCAGCACAGGTGTCACAGCAGCCATGGGATATTTCACACACCCAAACAATGTAGTACTGCAGTATGACATGAATTGGATGTTCTTTAAGAGTTAACTACTGGTCAGTATTACTAACAGCCTTGCAGTGTTCCTTCTGTGTGTGACTGTGGCTTTGGCTAGGTCTGAACTGTGGACAATGCTTCATTGCTTCTACTAGCACACCGAAACTCGTTTCGCCGTGCTGACTTTGGAGACCACATATGAAACACGGTCTTTGCCATCAGCAATTAGACAGAAAGGCCTTACACACTGAAAGGGGAGAAAAAAAGTCTTCCTTACATTATTATTACTATTGGATCCAGAGAAGTCAAAGGAGTTGAAAAGTGTTTCATTCCAGTTTAAATATGCCTTCTGATATAAACTTATATAATGTTTCCAGACACTATATAATTTTTGCTCGACACCCCCGCCCTCTCCCTGAAAAAAACACAGAAAAATCCATCCAGTGCACTTGGCTTTGGCACACGTGAAAAGTGTCAACAACAATCTATGCGCGAGTCCTTTGACAAGTCTACTCATCGTAACCAGGAGCATATGCACGCATGTGAAAAGGGGTGGTGCTGGTAGTACAAAAAAAATAATAAAAAAAATGCTAGATTGAAGCACTGGTCCAAGAGGTTTTTCTAATCAGGGAACCTGTTACACAACCTCCTGCTCCTCCTCTTCACCATGAGGAAGCTCATCTCTCTGGCTTCCTGGCTAGTAATCAACCAGACCAACCAACCTAAGAAATGCCTGCCATCACTACTAGTTCATGTTAGTGGAAAAACACAAGAGAAAAAAACATTCCAAACAACCCAAGAGTTAGTCGGGGTGGGGGGGTGGGCGGACTAACTCTCCTGATGGACCTGTCCTCGTCCTGCACTTCCCTTGTTTTCAGAAAGGTCCTGTCGTCTTTGTTTGTTTTAATGCGTTCCAGGGGTTCGTGTTTTCGGGGCAGAGAAGGAGCGGAGCTGTGGAGGCCTCAGCCACGTGAGCTAGCACCCGAGGACTGCATCGACCCATTATACGAGCTGCAGCCGCTGCTTAGGTTTCACCGGTGGTGCAGTGTGTTATGCAAGGAGACACATTTAACTGAGAAGGCAGAGAGAGCTGCATTAAGTGCAATCAGCTTTCTCTGCAAAAATTAGATGTTCGGATTATTATTATTACTGCATTTGACTTTTACAACTCTATTAAAATACTTTCGCATTACTATAAGTATTGGCTGCACTATGAAATGAAAAGAAAAACATTAATAAGGACAACACCCTGTAGTCTTGGGGGAATCGGTGCATAAATCACAAAGGGAAATGCCTAAATTCCTCCATATGCTGCTCTGGAAGTAGGCAGGTCTGTTTGGCCTCCTCTACAACAGGTTCTGACAGCTTATCCTCTGCCAGTCTCACACACCTGTAGAGCAGAGAGATGTTTGGAAGGCCTGATCTGTGCCGCTCTCTTTCTGCAGTTAACACACTCGGGAGTCCATGATGGTTGAGTGGAAGCCCCTTCAAGCCTCACTGGTTTTCTACAACATGCTATAATCAGATATAAATATGGACGGCCTAGGCAAGTGACAGAATGGGGTGCCTAGACCACTACTCCGCCATTAGCAAACCGAAATAAAATACATTTAAAAACACTTGAAGGCAGAATCATTTTGCTCAAAGCAACTGCACTGATTTTATCAAAGCCAGCTGTGAGACCATTTTGTTTTTAGGCTTGCTATGTTGTAAATTCACAGCAAAAATTAAAAGCTCTTCCTATAAAGACAAGTTAGTCCTTAAACAAAATAGGATTCTGCATTCCTCACAAAAACTCATAAAGAAAGATTGTTGTAAGCCAAAAGATCATTGCAAAACACATTTGTACAACAAATGTGTCTTGTTGATGTTGAGTTAACATTTTTCCCTTCTCTCTCGTATGCTCTTGGCCCATGCTGCATGTCTTTGGATACTATCATTCTCTAATGGCAGAGAAACATCCTTCCAAGCAGTCACTCTCATGAAATCTCTTGGCTGTGGCACTGTTTCTACTGAGTGAAGCACAGAACCAAGAGGAAAGTATTTTTTCTGTGCAATGAAAATCAAAACGCTTTCAGACTACCTTTCACTTCATTTAAAGAGTAAAATATTTTTGTATGGAACTGTTCACTGGTATCATTACTGTGACTAAGGTGAAAATGATTCCAGCTTTATCTTCCAGCATACCAATGTTCTCCCATTAACTTAGACCCTCCTTCCTTCCACTGGAAATCTCCCCATCCTCCTCTCTGCAATAATATTAGAAGTCTATTCTATCAGTCTGGCTTTCCACACAATGAAATGTTCTGTTCTGTTTGAGTTTTGTAGTAGCCCTGGACAAGAGAACTGTAATCTACAGCATGTTACCTTCCCACTGTCTTCCTATCAGCTTCCCATCTACAATCTTTCTGTCATAGTATATATGAGAAAGCACAATTTATCACAATGACCCCTGCAGCTAAATGCAATTTTTCCTCTATCAACAAAAGTCACACATTCACGTAATCAGCTGGACGATTCAAGAACAAGTTTCTAGGACATTCTGTTCCTGGTGATGCAGAGAAATTCCTTTAAATTCTGTCTTTCACCTTCCCTTTTTTTTGGTTTCATTTTTAAATCAGTCTCATGGGCCAATAACAGAGGTTTCTGCTTTTTGTCACAAAGGTGTTCACCTCAACCTCTACCAGAAAAACTTTATCCTGGCAAAAGGAATTTAACACTGCCTCAAACTCTCAGAGGTGGTTAAAATGACTGTGGCAATTTGAGAGCGAGTGGCAGATGAGTGATTGTGAACCTCATAAAAAAGAAAAAATCATTCAAAAACAAATCTACTGCAATATATGTAAATACAAAATGCTAGACCCCATCAGGAAATGTCCCATCAGCCCTATCCCAGCAGGTATATGGAAACACAGTTAATACAAAGCAGAGCAGAAACCCATTAAAGTCAGGTGAAACAATGGAGCTTATGATAAAAATGACAACCGTATGTTGATAGAGGTAAATCCAAAAACATGTCCAAATTTTACAGCCTATTCAATTCCTTTTACCCTATCAACTTTTTCTCTATAGGGTCTTGTTCAGAGGAACTTGTTTCCTGTCCAGCATTGCTGTTCTTGGCAGACTCCTGCAGATGGGAGTGATTTCTGACAGACCACACACCATTTTAAAGGGTGGATGGCGTTTATTTTTATGAAGGGGCCAGCAAATACCTCTCAAATGGGTCAAGATATTTGCACAAATTAGGTTACCTATACATTTAATGTTCCAGCCTTTCTTCTCTCTGCCACCACACCCTTTCTGAAAGGAATAAATGCATATATATGTAGGATGATAGTTGTGATCAGTTTCATGGCTTGGCCTTGAGATGATTGGTTCTTAGAGGTCTGTTGCTGCTGCTGCAGGTAGACATGCACAGAGTTGTAAATCGAATCAAACAGGATATCGTTAAGGCAATGTCATGAAAAACGGCACATATGCTTGACACACATGACTGTGTGCATACGTGTGTGTGTGTGTGTGTGTGGCACACCAGCAATCAACATGGCAGGAGCAAGACCTGCTTCCTGCCCTGTTCTGCAATGGTGCAGCTGTTGATTCAGCTGGAATGTGCGTGTCTGTGTGTGTGTGTGTGAGTGAGGGAGACAGAGAGGGTTGTTGGGGGGTGTAAAGGGGTTGTGAGTAGAGTTAAGAGATTGACTGTGAAGAAACAGCAGAGCTTGAGACCAGAGCTGGACCATCCCCACGAGACTCTGCAGTCTCAACTGAGTGCATGTTAACAATCCGAGTGCTAACTCGCACCACAAGCCCCATTACATTTGGGGCTAGACCTCCACCTTAAGGCTAAGCTAAACATATGCATGGTTTTGAAAGAGTAGCCCACATTACAAAGAGGGCACTTTTACGAAAACATCCTACTGTTGAAATGCATCAAGGGGAAATATGCTTCAAGGGATGGAACAAAAGAAACCAATTTAAGTTGCTTTACAACCACCAAACATCTCTTTATATATTTTGTTGTGATGGCATTCATACTAGCTTTCTCATTTCAACATCTGATGATTTTCTGCCAACCACACATATCATTATTTTTTGCCCTATGTCAGCGCAAAACTACAAGATGCTTCAGTGCTACAAAACTAATGAAATGGATTATGTCTGCTCTAAGATCTGAATGCAACAGCACTTGTATATCATGCCTGGCATTATATACAGAACCACAGCTCCTGGGAAGGAGACATGGAAGGGGGATGAGGGATGAACTGGCTGGGGACTCAAAGGCATCTCTCAACTTAAATCCACTCCAAGCTCTTCTGTGGTTCACAGCTATCGGCTCAGCCGGTCCAGCTTCTCAGCTCTTCAAAGTCCCATGGCTCAACTTCTCCACAGCTCTCCAAAAGGTTTAATGGTCTGCGCCATGCTTTGACACTCCAACAGTTCACAGTCCAAAAGTTTCACTGCACAAAAATGCGTTGAACTCTTCAATGGTGCACGGTTTTTGTTGTTAAACAATCAAGTACTCCACATGCAGAGAAATCCCCTTGTTGCACCAGGCAGATAGCAATGGTACATCAACGGTTTAACAGACTGCAAAGAGGAAACAACAAGAAAACAGCAGGAGGGACTAGGAGTTAGGAGGGAGGAGCAGTAGGGGAAAACATGAGGCAGAGACTAGAGAGTAAAACAGAGAGAAAGATGGAGGACAGAAGGGGACATGGAGCAACAGAGCGAGATTTCCCCATGTGAGCTGCATGGTTTGTTTCCCAGCTGCAGCACTCCTCTGGGGTCCCAATTTGTCTGCAATCTTCACTACTTTTTCTTCCACTAAATAAAAGTACTAAACAAGGAGAGTGGACTGCCTGTTCTCTATTATAAAATGTTGCTCTGGACTCAAAGGAAGTCCAACAGACAGTGAGTAAGAGGGGTTGATCAACCACAGAGACCAAACCTGGGAGAGAGTGCTGCGCTGGTCCATTTTGTTTTGCTCTTGATCATCTACTGCTGAACTCGAAATCTCACAAATCTCACTCTGAAGGACTAGTATGTTAGAGTGTTTGTACAAATGACCATGTACTTCCTTATGTGAGGGAGGGAGTGGGTAACTCGCTGTGCACGTAATTTATTAGTCTCACTAAGTGTGTGTGGTATATGGGCGTGTTGGAAGGGCAGGAAGCGGTCCAACTAAGAGTTTCCATTTTCATCAACTTCAAGGTAATCCACACACCTCATCCATTTTCTTTCAACAATACCGTTCCAGATCCCAAAGCAGTGTTTATTTTCCTGACTTTAATTGGGCATATATGGTGATCACGCTATCAGAGGGAAACTATACAGAGTTATCCAAACGGAAATTCTGCAATAAAAACATGACTTCAGTGCTCCTCCTTTGCTGCTCCCCCCAGCTTGCCAACCCAAACAGCTGCACACTAATTTCTAATTATTGACAATTGAACCTTTAGTAACCACCGTCCGTTGAAAGAGCTGCGAAAGTGTCCAAGCCAGAGTCTTTAAAACCATGACTGGCACAGCCAAGGCACTAACAAGCGCAATTTGTCAGATTAGCTTTGTGGAATGAGCTAGATACCTACAGTCGATATCTTGAACATTAAACACCACTGTTCAAGCCAAAGCAAGAGGCGGAGACAAAATATATCTAGAGTCCATGGAGAGGAATCTTATGGCGCCTGGTTTGCATTACTTGGTTTTTGAAAACTGCTTCGGGGACAGTTAAATTGCCTCCCTCTTTGACATTTAACTCAACTTCCTAACCTCCAAAACCAGACACGGAAAATAGACAAAGGAGGAATGCTAAAACAAACCACTGTCCATCATTTGGTTCATTACAGCCCATTAACATACTATAGAGGGAGTTTAACATATTCAGGAAACTGGACTTTAAACGGGAACGAATTAACTCAGATACTTAGGGAGTTTCACATAATTAACAGGGTTCCTATGCATTAACTGATCACAAAATTCAATGACGACTTGCAGGAAACTATGTCTTTGATTACATGACAAAAAAAAATGAAAAAGAAAGCAATCATATTCTTATCTTGATTAATTTCCATACCTTGGCCTTCATTTAGTGGCAGCACTGCAAATTCAAATCTGGCACGATCTTAATAGACCTAATGCATCTCGTGTAAATTCTCAACCCAACAATATGAGCAAAAGATCCAATGTTTTTTTAAAGAGCATGTGCATGTGCATGTGCATGTGCATGTGCACGCACACACACATACACATATATATACTGTCCATTAAAGACAACAAGTAGTATTTAAGGTTCAAATTAAACAAATGGAGCGGACCAGGCCATTTTGTTTGCCAGTTTATAGACATATACACTGTCTCAACTATTGTTTCAGTTTTTTTCCTCTATCTAATAGCACTAGAAGTACATGTACCAAATTTTACTGCACAAAACAAAAAATAATTGTGGATGCCTTACTTGCAGAAATCAAACACGAGGCCTCTGTAGCTGAATTTGTAGATATTCAGACTTGATTTAAATGTTAGAGACAGGGAGATTTTAATAGGACAGAAAAGTAAAAAAAAAAAATCCACTGTAGATTATGAGACTTGAGACTAGTCAGTCCTTATTATGTTAGTGATCAGGAAGAGTCAATGAGGCAGTGCTTGCCACATCAAGCCTACATTTAATCTTTCACTAGAAAACTCATGTTTAACTGTACAGTAGATCTCCACTGGCCCATTATATACAGTATATAGTCTAAGCTGGAGAAGTGTTGTGTCAGCTGTATTTTAGGATCAGAGCCCTGGAATGATTTAACATCAGTTTCGTTCCATTGTTTTTCCTCGTTTTGATCTGAAATTAGCCAGACTGGAGAAGCACCTGACATCTGCTCCCTTGCCGTTACCAGGATACGCGCGTTCCTCAGTGGGCTTGAACATCACCCAAAGACAATGCAAACATAACCCAAGTGCAGACTACACACTCACCTTCTGAAAGAAATCCTCCCCACCGTTGACTCTCCCTTCAGAGGCAGCTAGAGAGAGACAGAGAGAGAGAGAGAAAATAATTCATGAAACCACACGGAGCCACTCAATGTTGAATACACAATGTAACCTCAGCGGAGCCAAATCACGCTCGGCTTATCCAGTGTCCTCGAAATGTTAGGGTATCTTCACTCAGACCAGTGTTTTCGGTGGATCTCCATTTCTTTGGGTATTGTGCTTGGCGCAGCTACTGATATTATCATTTTCAGATTTGGAATAAAATGTTCCAAGTAATTTTCTATAATCCGAATGATTGGATACAGCTTCCGTGTAACAAATTGATGGATTCAGTGAAAATATTTGGGCATTTCTTACAGTAGCTGTTAACAGTGGAAGTCATACCACAATTGGGTCCACGGGTGTCGTTTTCACACTTGTTGAAAAGGCTTTTCACACTTTTGAAATGAGTCTGTCAGTATGTAAGCCTTCGGGACCATATGAAATACATAGAGTAGAGTTGCATAATTGCCCTAAAGTCACCTGTACACAAACCAGCATTCAGGAGAGTCCCACTGGTTAAAAGTAGTTTTCCAAGCAGAATACCAAGAAACTCCCTCATCTGATACAGTAAGCTGGATAGGGACTGTGGGCTAACCACCAAAGCAAGTCAAGTCTTTAGTCTCTCCAACACATCTGCAAGTCCTTCAGACCGCGGCCGCTCTGTTAATGCAAAATACATATCTGCTGTCCAAGGAGAATTCTCATGTTCATCTGCCATTTGGGACGAGGAGTACAGGGAGGGTAATGATGCATTTCAGGCAGTGTGTTTTCAAGATGGATTCACTGCTGTCTATGCAAATCTGGGTCAGGAGCAGCAGTGGAGTTAGTGTGGGTTATACAGTCATAAATACTGGCCTTGGTGTAATGACAAGAATGATGTTATGATAAAAGTAGACCAAAAGTCCTGCTACGTTTCAACTGCAGAGAACAACACATTTATTTCAGAATATATGGCTGAGATATATCGCATTTACGAGTGATTAATGAGCTTTAATTGGTGGGTGGAAACATTAGTTTTGGCTGAAATCGATATAAACATACTGCAAAATAATATTCTTTGCGACCGCACTGAAGTAGAAATACAGAACATTCCTCGTATCAGCAGAATACTTGTCATCAGAGTTCAGGGAAGCAGGGATGTTTTGAACTAGACAGACAAGCCTATGTTGATGTACTCCAGAATTTTCTTATCAGTACTTTTTTTAACTGACTGATAGTTGACATGGTCTCCTACAGAATGAAAATGTTTCAAGGCCATGGGTGCAAACCAAATCATTACAACCAAATCATTACGACAATGGGAAAATTTCAATTCCTCAAAAGTTGGCTTTTCTGGAGAAATGAGGCTTCTGTGGGACACTGAAAAACAAATATTTATTACTTATTTATTGCTATTATTCAATGTTAAATTTGTAAACAAAATTGTAAACATCTGAAGTCCGTTCCCCTCATACCACATACTGTCTACAGTGCACACTGCACACAGTATGATAGCCACCATGTGAAACCTGGCTGTGAAAATCATTGTTATGACTTTCCCCATCAGCACCATATTTCAAACCACAAACAAAGCAAATGAATGACCCTCGCTAAACATGGTTTCCTTTTCAACCAGACTAGACATTATAGCCTTCGGTGATGCAGTAATGCCTACATCATGAGCACTTAACACATGTTCGTACTTACACACACTCCCCCGTAAACAAGCCCGGTCCACAGCTGGGTGACGTGAGAGCCGGCTGAACGAGGCCGGTAAATTTACACTAAATGGTCCCCCACCATTATGACTATGAAAATGAATGTATTCTGACTTCTCATTGGCTCATCATTCAAAAAGAAGAATAGGAAAAAGGAAACCTGAGAAGGATGTGTATTAGAAACAGATGGACAATGTAGAGTTTACTTTAACAGCATTGTTGTAAGGAACCAGTCAGATAGTTTGCAACCACCAACTATAAACCTTCTATCATCCTTATCCTCATTGCAGTTTCATTTTAACAACACCACCACAAAGTCAATTACACGTCACCCACAAAGTTTTAAAGATACTTGGAGATACGCTCCATAACTGTAGACTGACATTCCACTGAACCATGAATTCATTCAAACTAATTTTTCTCACAATACTTACTTTGTGAAACACAGAGGCGTCAAAGAAAACTACTTCTAGTGTTGTGACGACACGGAAAAGCTAAATTAACAGATTGAAAGCATCACATATGGGAAAAAACAAAGTTGCTCAAACAATGTCGGTAGTCTCTCCAGCTGTGAGGAGTCACCAATTTGTGTTTATACAACATTTTTCCGATGCACTCTCATGCACTTAGTGTACAAGAAAATGGTGTGTGTAATCAGAAGACATCAAAAGAAGCAGTTTAAATTTAGGGGGGATAATGGAGAGTTAGTCAAGTCAAGTTAGGGTTCAGGTTGCCCTACCTGGAGTGAATTTGGCAAGCTTTCCAATTTTACTTGATAATTAAGGTTCAGATTGGAGGTTGAAAGATCCATGTTCCTCGCTCACATTCACACAAGGGCAACTGTCTTTGGTTCATCAGGATAATAGTAAGTGGGAGCGTTTACATCTGAGATTTGACATTGATATCATCCAGCTTTGAGGTGGAATGATAGGGATGAAGATCTGACGGAAGTGCTCAGCTCTTGGGTGGCCTGGAGTAAACAGTGACTACGAAAAATCCTTGTTACTGCTAGTGTTTCCTCTAAGATCCAAAACAACCAAGAAGTAGTTCAGCAATATCCAACACACTCTGCAACGACTTCCTCTTCTCATGTGCTATTCTCATGGACAGACACATTTTATACAGGCTTTAGGAGTATAGATGCACAGAGAATACAAAATGAACCTAAAACTATCCAGAATGCTGTACAAAAATGGATATAAATAATTAATATACTTCACCTAGTACAGAAGGCCAGTTTTATCGACTAAACAAAAGTACATCGCTCTGAGAATGTCTCTGCCAGTGGCAAATGAAAAACAGACAGGAATAAAACAGGGTACAAGATAGGATAATTAAAATGCTAATGACAAACATCCCCAACTGCAAGAGGACAACAGCATTAAAATTAACCAAAAATATTCTCCACACGAAATATGCCTTTGAACTTTGGATTCCGCTCACCATACATCCTACATATCATTTGAACTGTCATTGGCTTGTAAAATTACTGGCCAATGGAGCCCTCTTATTATGCACAGAGAGAAAGAAAAACCATTTACTGGAAAGAGCATGAAATTCATGCAAGGCAAGGGGGAAAAAAAGTTGTGAGGTTGCTGTCAGGCAAAGAGACAGATGTATAGCTACTGAATTTGTGTTGCTATGCAAAAGAGTACAAATCACACCAACCACCACCGATTGGGCAGGGAGGCACAGGTAGTGTTGGCATGATAACCATAATTTCAATACTACTTCATTACCATTCTGAAAGACTGAATTCAACATTGAAATTTCTGAACTTTTGACACTTACACCAAATGTGCTCCGCAAGCTGAAATTCCACTTCAGCATCACCTCCAGAGGGCGTACACATGCGGACTGGAATAGTTCAAACAAGAAGAAGAAGAGGGATTGGAATAGACAGAGCCTGGCTCTTGGCAGCGGACTACAGCAGTTAGCGGCTGAAAACACGGCAACAGCGTCAAACAGTTTACCGCATCTTGAACTGAATCCCAGTCCACGTAAACTGGTTGACAAACTGGTGCCAGGAGTGAAATATGAACCCATTCCACTTACAGCGCCAACAAAGATGGACGCCTAAGCAGCATTTCAACACCCCTGTGTAAAGGCTGCTGCAAAGCTACACAAGTCAAGTGGTAACACATTGCTTGACGGTTTTTCTTGTTTGCTGCGGTATCGAAGCAGCATCAAATTTTCAGATATTAAACTTAGCACTAGTATTGAAGTGAAAACTCTGGTGTGATGACAACACTAAGGACAAGTGAGGACAAATCAAACAATTCAGCATTAAACATACAGCAAAAAATTAGAGTTAAGTCGGTAACTATGCGTGAACCAAACACCAACACAAATAGCACAACAACATTTTCGGTATGTGAATACTTGGGGCTGAAAGGAATTTGTTAAGGAACATGAGTGAAAACATAAGGGCCATGTGCTGAGAGCAAAACATCCTGTTGGCAGATGCGTGGCGTGCAGAGCGGCCGTGGGAGAACCCAGGCAGAGACGGGGAGGGTGCAGCAGGGTGCCCCACAAGCTCCGGGGTACATTATGTTACGGGGGCGGAGACTAATACTCCCATCCTACGCAGCACTTGTTCTGCTTCTGCATTGTGCTATAGGCAATAGAGGTCATGGTATATGTCAACTTTTTTTCCACTATAGTGTGAATGAAACCATTTTTGATATGAATTCTGCACTTTCTTTGCTATAAACAAGGGTGGAAGTAAATAATTACCTTTCCTCACGTTAATGTAATTGAGTAGCTTTTCTAAAGTCAGTAAATTTTGTTTTACTTAACTACATTTTTACTGAAGTATTGTACTTGGCTATGTTTTAAATCACATACAATACAGAGTGTGAATTTTGTGGCTCTCCATAAGCAACAGAAACTGGACAATCATACATTGACAAATTGTGAAGCCATTAACAGTGAACAGTCAGTCAGCAAAGAAGAGAAGAGAAGAGAACAGTCATCTGGCTTTATTTTGTCCAGTTCTAATTTTAAAATTTTAGAACCTAGTTTGAACTCTGTACTCTCGTCCTTTTAGAATTGCATGGAAAATGTCACATCTAACAATTTTATCTTTTCTAAAAAGTAACTTTTTAAATGTCCATTTTAAAAGAGATACTTTTTACTTTCACTTAAGTAGATTTTTACACCAGTACTTTTACGTCAAGGTCCCATATCGTATAAAACAGGATTTCCCTTGCCTCTCTGATTATAAAGGAGTTGGATGCTATCTAAACATTGTGAAAGTATCAAAACGCAGGCTCGCCAACTAAATCCACACAATCCAGATTAGAAAACCGAGCCTCTAAACGAGCTGTTTGGACTTCCGTAACTTCGTGGCATCACAAAGGTTCTCTCATTATCATTTTTGTAAGAAATAACAGACTAACAGTGTTTTTTTCAAAGCAGTTGACATTGTTTATTACCGGAGAGTTTTTTCCTCATGCCACTGTCTGCAACTGCCTTGTCTGTGGTGTCTCACGTTTCACTCTTGAAACGGTTAGCCAATCAGAACAGAGTTTGTTCGTTAATATTAATGAGCCTTAAAGCCACAGCAACAGACACAGCCTGTTCTTGGCAAGGCTCAGCGCAGATGCTGGCAAATGAACGTGTAAAAATGGATTGAGAGTCTTTTTGGTACATGACACCACACAAACAGCTTTTAATGGACCTCAAGACATGAAATAAAACACTGGAAAGTGTAGAATATGGGACCTTTAAGTAAAATATCAGCAAAGTAACAATAGTTCTACTTGAGATAGGACTTTCTAGCATTCTTTCCACCTCTGGCTGTAATGGCAGCTGTAGCATTCTTAGTGCCGCCCAATTTTGTCATCATCCTCAGCAGTGCCCAGTGACACTAGTGACAACAGCATATAAAGTGTGTTTCTTAAGAGTTACGCAGCACTGATTAGTATCTGGGAGATTTGATGTCCTTGCTGAAGTGCTATATCAGTGTGTGTTTGAATGGTAGGAGGGCCAGGTTATATGAGGACAATGCAGCGCTCCTCTGTTCCAGCACAGCAGACTGTAAAGGGATCACAGCTGAATCATGACACAAGACCTCTGAGCTCACATTAGATGTTGCAATCAGCACTGTCCACTGGTGTTTTTCAAAAATATGGAGCGAATAACATGGCACTAATTTATGAGCAATGATCTCTGACGTCTCCATTAATTAGGCAAAGTAAACATGAGGGACCCATTTAATCAGATCCACACCCATTAGTATAACCCTCTAATCCTTTCCAGGCAATATTTCAACGCACCTAATCTCCATTACTGCATGTACAGAACTGACAGTGCATAAAGTTTCTCTGGAAGGCATGAAGGATGCAACACTGGTAGATGCATTTGGGGTCTGGTATCCATTATTTTGTGGACAGAGCAACTTTCTGGGAGATTCCGTTGTTTTGGAGGGGAGAGAAGCAAGAGGAATGTAAACAGCATTGGATTTCTGCAGTAATGGCTTCTTTCCACACACAACAATCCAGCAAACAATAGAGATACAGGCCCGGATAAACCCGACCAAGTACTCACCACTAAAGGAAAGAACGTATTAGCGAGCCTACGTTGAACTTTTGACAGTAATATTTATACTTTTAGGAGGTTTCAGTCCTTCACTATGTGTCCAAGTTGAATGGATGAGTGGAGAGGGAGTACCAGCTAAACAAAAGCCAAATTAGGGCTAACAAGTCACAGTGACCTTCCCAAGAGGGTAAATGTCTCATAGCTCAGATGTGAACCAACATCCATTAATCGTTTTGAACACAGCCCAATCAAGCAATAACCACCCATTAATACAGGTGGGTGACCATATACTTCTGGTTTCTCCAAGATGTGTGCCATGGTGGAATAGTCAAGAAAAAACACTCATTGATATCAAAGCATTTGTATGAAGACAGGAGCTTTTTAGAGCATGAACAACAGAGGGAACACCCAAAGGCATCAGCTAAATCTCTAACCCGCACAGCCTGCTTACACAAATCCCTTTGCACTGGCAATAATGATGCGGGGACTAAGAGCTAGGAGGGCACACTGAAGGTGAGGGCTAAAGGTGAAATCTGGGCCATTCACAGAAAAGGCTAGGCAAGCATTAAAATGAGCAAAGTTATACAACCTCTATTTCCTCTGACATGATCGGGATAGGATTTCATAACAAATGCCAACTTCAATCTAAGCCAAGTTTCTGACATCTCAGTCCAGCCTTTGCTCACATGTACAGGTAGTTACTAAAGTGAGCTAGCTGGAAATCAGAGCCAGATATGTGAGGCCCATTCTGGTCTGGTCTGAAAGGACTACAACTACTCTGGAGGAACTACACTTCCCGTTTAGCAAAGTGAGCAGGAAAGCAGGATGTTTTCACACCAGCCTCCCTCCGTCCCTCAGCAGTGCGTGCTGAGCTGGGCGGTATGGAGTAAAGCAGCGCTCAGCTGATTCAACATGGAGCTAATGAGAAGGCCTCAGGGAGCCATAGCAAAACACAAATACACACGCAACCTCACTCACATTGGGTCAACACCCAAACTCCTTCACACGTGCACTCACACATTTACACTGTTCTGCCCATCCATAGGTGCTGGGACCTGACTGATACAGGGTTGTTTGTCTGATCCTGATACTTAAGGAGAAACATTTGTCATTATCGATTTATCTGCAATCTGTAACAACTCTTGCACAAGTTTAGCTTTTAAAGAAAAATTATGATGACAAGATTCTCTGGGGGCTGATTTTGTTCCCCGTGAATAACAGATTTCATAATCAAAATGTTATTCTATGATTTATATCTAGTGATAATGTCTGACATAAAAACTTTGTCTGGTTATTATTAACAGCTGATAATCAGTATCCAGACAGATTTGTATTGCTGACATAAACACTAATGACTAATAAAAGCTAATAAAAAAGCAAATAAAAAACCCCCACAAAATCTAAACACAAAAGTACATCTGAATGGTAAACAACAAGCTGGACAACAAAGAAAACAACACATTCAGTCAATCAATACCAATCCGACAGGTTGTTCTTAAATGACCGGCCTGTTCTCATCAATCAAACCTAAATGCCCCACTTCAAAGACGCAGCAAGCAAGTGTATCACCTTGCAGCTGACAAGTAGCTGGCAGAGACAGAGTTGAGATCTAAACGAAAACAGACAAAAGCCAACACTTTAGTCTCTTTGTGTGTTGCTTTGGCAGCGTTTTACGCAACTTGGCATCCAAGCAAAAGACTCCAGTTCCTGAGAAACACTCCAACTGCTTCTCCGAGACTACAGTGATATCTAATCACCAAGGAAGGATTGGGGAAGTGTGTAACTACAGCCAGACAGGTTGTCTGCTTACCGTGACCTTCAGTATCAACACTGCCAGAAACGCACCCTGAGCTTTCCACACCGGCTTTTTTTCTCTTTGTTAAAAAAAAAAAAAAAGTTTATTAACAGCATTCTCAGATAAATGGCTATCATTTATTTTCCACCGTCAT
Source organism: Centroberyx affinis (assembly GCF_046629955.1). Classification (NCBI taxonomy): domain Eukaryota; kingdom Metazoa; phylum Chordata; class Actinopteri; order Beryciformes; family Berycidae; genus Centroberyx; species Centroberyx affinis. The sequence goes on along the minus strand of NW_027279405.1, from coordinate 560,122 downwards.
GCTTGCTTGTAAGATTTGTAAGATTTATTTTTATGCATTTTAGTTGTCATGTGAGATCACTTATCAATCTGATATACAGCAATTGCTTCTTTCCATTCACTTTTTCCCCGCTTTAATCGGGATGAAGTGGTGTTTTGTAGTAAGGGGCAAAATCTCCATCCTGGCTTGTACCATAGCAATATAATCAGCAATGTAATGTCTCATTTGATTTTAGGTTGAGGTTTCCTCTAATGTCTACTGTTTCGAAACTAATTATCACACACAAAACTCTAACACCTGTCAATGTGTTTCTGTCCAGAGCAGAAGTCACCCTATGTACTCCAACACGGCTCCTCTTTCTCTCTCTCTCTCTCTCTCCTTCTCCTCTCGATGCCTGCAGGGTTGCTAGGCAACTGTGATATCAAATAAATAAACTAAGTGCCAGATGTTGCTTTCCGGCAGACACAGACGAAAGCCTGCCAGAGAAACTAGACTCACTGACCCCAAGGTCACGAGGATGAGACAGTCTCAAAGTAATCTGGACAGCGAAAAAAGGAGTCCATTCAAATGCCTAAAACTGTTTCACTATATCTATAAACACCAAGGCCATTACGACCTCACACAAACAGCGAGGTTTTTAAATAAGGCTGGGTATTGGCAAGGACCTCACGATACGATACGTATCACGATACATGGGTCATGATATGATTGTATCACGATACATTGCGATACGATACATATTGCGATACATTGCAGTACTCTACATAATTTACTGAAAATTTAAAAATAGAGCTGAAAATACAACTTGCTGTGTACCACCTGGGTAGTCTAATATGTACATCACATTATATTGATAACTCAGTGGACAAATTGAGTCAAAACTATTTAATTCAAAAGGGATTTGAGGGAAATTTAACGACATTTTAAAACGTTAAAACCGTTTAACCGTTTAAAACATTAATAATTTTTTTAAATGTATTGATACGAAGGGCTGGAAAATCGATACCGTATCATGGAAAAAAATATTGCGATACTCAGCTGTATCGATTTTTTTGCACAGCCCTATTTTTAAACACTTTTTTTTTTCATGCTTTATTTGACAGGGAGATAGTTAGAGAGAGACTGGAAGGTATGGGAGAGAGAGAGAGAGGGGAGGACATGCAGCAAAGGACCGCGGGCCGGATTCGAGCCCGGGTCGCTGCGGGATGGACTGAGCCTTATGGTACGCGCTCTACTCGGTGAGCCGCCAGGGTGCCCCACATTGTAAGAGTTTTTAAACGCGTTGCTTACACGTTGCTTGGCATCTTTGCAGTAAGCTTATCAACCCAGGGAATATAGCAGGAATAGCGACAAGTTGTTGTTAGTAAATTGTTTGGGTATCTTAACCATTCTCTTCTCCCTCGTGCGAATGCTGCCATGTCTGGAAGAGTGATAACACAACGGCCGTGCATTCCTGGTACCTGGTATCTAGTGTGTGGGATCCCCCATGGAGCACAGGGTGTCAGTCTCACTGAACAGACTGAGCGTTGCACTGTAAACATCGCTTACACTATTGAGAAAGCGTTCACATTCTGCATTCATCAACACCTCAACATGTGAGGAAGCCTTGCATTATTTCAACGATGGGAATTCGTCTTCGATTACTGTACTTGATTACTCAACCTGAGAAATCTCCACTGATACGTCCAATCAACCATAGTTATGCATAACTGCTCATAGGAAATGAACGTAATTCAATTAGGATCTTTTTTGAAATGACTGCCCTCAGCCTAACCTAAACAAAATGAGATTTCCCCTTTCTTTTTTTTCCACCCTGTCTCTCTCCCTTTATCCAAGTGGAGAATATTCTCGCAATGGCCAGGACCAGATCCAAAAGGTACTCTCATAAAAAGGCATTCTCTCCAAATCAGGGCAAGTGGAGAAAAGGCAGATTGTACTGGATGTTGAATGAAGAGAGAGAACAACAAACCAAAAACCGAGGTTCTCCAAAGATAAACACTCAAAGCTCTGGGGGGAGTGGTAAGGGCTGGGTAGTGTGCATGCGTGTGTGTACATGTGTGTCTGTATGTCTGTGTGTGTGGTGAATGCGCACGCGTGCGGGATAAGTAGGGGGTGCCCCCCCCGAAAAACATTTCTAAAATAGCAACCGCAAACCAGACAGAATGTAAATCTGCACTTTGAAAAGGGCTGAAGAAAAAGAGCTTTGAGGGAAGTAGAAAAACAGGTATTCATTTCAGCCCATTTACAGTTCCAGGAGCAGAGAAATGGGTCAGAGCGCTCCAGCTCTAGTCGGACTGTTGAAATAGGACTCCTGGTTTTATTTTCTTGAGTAATGAATCACAGGTTTTTCCACCGACTGGAGCTCAATTATATTAGAGCTCCTGAAAGCTTCATCATGCCCAGGATGAAGGAATTCAACGCGTAAGCAAAGTTGAAGAGAATTGTTTAATTGTATCAGCATGTTTCAGTGAAATCTGTATAAGAGAGTGGAGGGGGGAGGCAGTAGACTAGAGTGCAGTGAAAACTGAATTTAACACTGAAATCAGCTGAATCATTTCAATTACACAGTTGTTGTTCTTATGCGTGACTGCGTGTCATAACTAACAATAATTGCTAACCATCCTACATAACTGGGATCACTTATTAACGCCAAGCGTTGCTAAATGTACTGTACAGGAATCACCCTGGTGATTCCTGTACAGCAGCTTTAGATATTTTAACCACCTGAGGTATGCTTGATTTATTTTAACTAACACCTGGGGCTGAAAAATTAAAATATATAATAAATACTTTGATCCCGATCATTTATTATGATTATTTATCTCTATTCAGGAAACAAAATCCTTTTACTGCACATTTGCACCTGAACATATATTTATTTCAGTGTAGGATTTCTCAAAGTAGCAGCAGCCAGAAAGTCTTGTTTTCACTCTTACTGTCTTACTCATATTGTAGTCCTTATTTACAAAATGAAAATAATAAATAATTACTAGTTTATTACTTTGGGGCGTAGCTACAACCCTAACGCAAACTTTGCACCGAATCTTGTCGTTTGTCGTCATCTGGTTTAAAACCAAAGTCTCTTCAAATAACCAACGATGATCCACTTTGAGGAACTAAAACGTTTTCACATTCAGACTTGGGAGAAGGATTTTCCTCTCTAATGTTATGTTATCCCTTGTTTTCCACTCATCACTACATTTTCCCAAAGATGGTCTATGTAAGGTTTGTCTCTCTCTTTCCCATCGGAGCTGTCTGCTTCCCCATCTTAACTTTCATTTTGGTCACATGGGTGCACGCTGCACATTCAAAGGTTGTGATTGGTTGTGTGTTAAATAGCACACTGGGACTTTTAGGGGAATTGAAATGATAACAAACACTTCAATACTGCAAATTATACAAGCATTAATTAGAGCTGAAACAATTAGTCGATTAGTTTGACAGAAAATGTATTGATTACAATTTTGATAATCGCTTAATAATTTTAATCATTTATCAAGTAAAAACACCAAATATTTGCTGGTTACAGCTTCACAAATGCTTGCTTTTCTCCATTTCATATCACTACAAAATGAATACTTTGGTTTTTTTCGGCTGCTGGTCAGATCAAGTAAGCAATCTGGTAACTTGTGATGGGCATTTGTCATTATTTTTGCCATTTTATAGACTAAATGATGAATCCAAAAATGTATTGATAGATTAATTAATTACAAAAATATCGTTAGTTGCTGCCCTAGCATTTATCGTGGAAACAAAAAACTCTGATACACATCTTATCTTGTAAGAGTACCTCACTTACAAGATAAGAGAACCCAAGTGCTTCTGATGTTTAATCATAATGTATTCAACTAGTTTTTTGCCTGAGTTTGGATTGGTTAGGCCCTGCAGTGACTGTGTGAGGATGAAGACCAGGGAAACTCCAACTGCTCCTGAGTGGATCTGCTGGAAGCTGGAACAACAGAGCAGTGTTCAAATGCTCGAGAGGGAGCAGCAGAGGGAGAGAACGAGAGAAAGAGAGAGAGAGAGGGAGGGAGGGAAAGAGGGAGAGAGAGAAAGAGAGAGAGCCTGCAGCACATTCCCCACAAGACACTCACTTCCTGTCTGAGGGTCTTACTCAGCACCCAGGAGGAAGAGGAGAGAGAGGAGGATGGGGCCCTCACACACACACACTCCTTTTCATTATGTGGGTTGAGAAGCCAGAGAGATAATTCTCTCTGTATTAGGGCTGAACAATAATAATAAAAAAAACACATTGAAAAAAAAATATTGTAATCACATTTTTGCCTGAAGGACATTATCTCATTTCTCAGAGGAAGAGGTGTATCAGATGGCCTCCAAAGTAATGTATTCTGGTGTTGTGCAGAATCTCTGGCCAGAAAATCAGGTTGTGTGTGAGAAAACATCACATTTTATTCAGACATAACAAATCCTGAGCAACTGCACCCCCCGAGGATATTGAGCGAACTAGCCAATATCTATATTTTACTGAAAACACAAGCACCATATACTGTAAACACTTCGCACGCTCCTCACCATGTGTTTGGCGACGGTTTTTTTCCGTTCCGAGACAAAGCTACCCAATAATAGTCTGTGGTTTAGAAACAGGAAAACAAATTAGTTCAATGAAGAAAATGATTCACTTAGCCTAATTGTAGGTTGTTGTAGCAGTTACTCAGCAAACATGTTGTTAGGATGTGTACACACTGGTCCAGCAGGAGGCTTCGCACACACACAAACACAACTAAACTCTCACAACTAATACTATGAGCAGGGAAAGCCATGACCCATATACAGTAGAATGCATCGGTAATGTATGCTAAAGCCCATGGAAAACCTTGTTGCACACACACAAGCACACTCAATTTGGATAATAAGCTTCTGAGAAAATGTTACCGCTTTCCCACACCGGTCTCTTAACTTCATAATGAATGCAAAAAGGCAGAGAAGTTCTTTTATTGTTCTCTGTACACATAAAGCTATCCTTCAAGCTTTCTTTGCCGTGCCAAGGTCTCCCGGCCATAGAACCGAGAATTCTATTCTACAGTGCCAGCAGCACAACACTAAACCCAAAGGGCTGTCAGGGCAGAGATTTTGTTGTCACTTCACACACTACTTACGAATCCAAGCCTAGGAACCTCAACTCTGCCAGTGTGAGGGATTGTAAATCTATAATGGCTAAACGGTTAATAATTTCCATTTTCCTCTAAAGCAAATTGCGCCAGAACGGGGGAGTAAAAATATGACTGATCCAAACAAAAGTTGGTGTGAGTGTATATGCTGGGATTTCCGTCTAATGGAAGGAGTCACTAATATGCTGAGGAGTCACTAATGACATCTGTAATGGTCACAGAGTGCTCCTGGGTCATTTTTCCTCTTAGGCCTTAAATCTGATCTCCCACTCTCACTCCATGCCTGTACACTCTCTGTATAGCCAGCTGCCTAATTGGAAAAACAGAGTTCAAATTCTTGATTAAAGGCCAATATACTGTATCAACGCTATTATGGCCTAAGCCTTCAGGTACATGCAGAACATTTACTTACTTACAGGGGATTTGATTTCTCTGGTTCTATAGTAAAAAACGATGGAGGACCAAGTCTGCCATGTCAATAAATAAATAAATTAGTAAATACATGTATAAAAAGGGGATACAAATGAATAAATTAATAAAACTGTAAGTATAAATAAATTGGGAAATAAATGAATGAATGAATGAATTAATTACTTATTTAGAAGAGGAAAATATGTTTTAAATCACAAACATATATTAAATACATTTCTTTTCATATATTCTTTTCCCTTCAGCATATGCCAGTAAGGGGAGTCTGTTGGCGTGGTTTTGTAAGATTCAGTAGTAGTCAAATTAGCATGGTCGACGAAGATTTGTCCACTTATGGAAACTTTCGGAGAATCGCGTCCTGCAGCCAGAGGGAGAAATGGCAACAGAGTGTAATGAGTCAGTGAATGAGTGTGAATGAGTCAATTGATGAGCAACTGCTTCCAAATTTCTCCAAGCTAAGAGGCAAATTCCGTATTCTAGCAGCTAAACTGACCAAATTTCAGCCAATGACGCAACACCAAAAAGCGTATAATCAGGCGAGGCTTTACTTTTAGCTTCGTTCACCAGAACGTATAGCTATCTTTACCTGGACAGTAGGGCTGGGCAATATATAGATATTATATCGATATCGTGATATGAGACTAGATATTGTCTTAGATTTTGGATATCGTAATATGGCATAAGTGTTGTCTTTTCCTGGTTTTAAAGGCTGCATTACAGTAAAGTGATGTCATTTTCAGAACTTACCAGACTGTTCTAGCTGTTCTATTATTTGCCTTTACCCACTTAGTCTTTATATCCACATTACTGATGATTATTTATCAAAAATCTCAGTGTAAATATTTTGTGAAAGCACCAATCGTCATCCTTACAATATTGTCGCAATATCGATATATATTTGGTTGAGGTATTTGGTCAAAAATATCGTGATATTTGATTTTGTCCATATTGCCCAGCCCTACTGGACAGAGGCATCTGTACATGTTAGCTAGCTAGCTGGTTTCACATGTGAACAATATAAACAATAAGAAAGGCAATCGATCTAAGCACTCATACAGACATCAATCAACCAATTGTGAGTCAGGTACTTTGGGTACGACCCACAGGGTTGACAGACACTCATTAGCATATTGGAGGTAAATGAAATTGAACTGCAGCAATAAATTCATGGATGGAAAACAAAAAAAATAACAATTGACATCTATATTTAGTTCTCTTTAATGATAAATGATTGCATACATTTCTTTATGCATGTATCTATTTACTTCCATTTTTCTTTGTGCTTTAAATCTAATTCATTTATTTCCCAATTTATTTATACTTTGATTTATTGATTAATTCACTAATTTTCCCATTTCTCTATGCATTTACTAATGTATTTATTTACTGATATGGCAGACTTGGTACTCCTTAAAATATACAACAGACAGGTCCATCGTTCACACAAAACCTCTGACATGGCAGAAATGTGTTATCCATATGCATGAGAGTGAATGAACATATCGCCATACGCTGACAACTGCTCATCTGTCATCTGCCCCAAAAGCTCATTGCAATTTCCTAAAAGATTACTCACTGAAATAATGGCTCTTATAAAAAGTGGGTGTAAACGCCGTTTCAACCCATTGACAGCCAAGTATTTTGAAGACCTTCCAATGACCAGTTTATGAAGTTTATGTCTGTCTTTGAAAACATAAACTGTGGTCATAACATCTTTGACATTTAATGATTCTGGAGCAGGTGTTCATTCTTGCCACCAAAATGCAAATTAGTTCACATGCTATCTGAATTTGCCAAAAAGTGGGGATGCTATTGTTGTTTGGAAGTGACCTCAGCATGATGAGACCTGTGGCCATTTGCCCAGGGTCGAGCACACTAAATTTTCCAAGAAAGAGAAGCCAGAGATACCGTCACAGACAATAAAATGCAGAGTAAAAATACACTGGAGTTCCCATAAAATGATTTCACTATGGGCCAAACTCTGGCCTGCAGAACATGCACGTCAAAATCTACGTCTAATCCAATCAAAACACGGCCAGATGTTATACAGCTATGACGCCAACTGATGGAGACCAATAAGAGCATTCATAAATATTTGGATGTATTTGGATGTACAGCTATGGCTAGAGAACCAAAGATGAGAATCACATCGTTTATAACACCAGTAAGTTGAAAGCAGGGTGAAAGAAATCCAGACTGTGACTTTTGGTAGTCATTAGTGAATTATGCACACAAATACAGATGTTAGGACCGTGTTGGGACTGTCTCTAAATGATACACCGGCCGCACAGGATGCAATCAAGACACATCCTGGAATCTTCTTGAAGGCTAGAGGTCAAAGGTCGCAGCCGTTTCACAGTTGAGATTGTGTGGTCTCTCACCCCGAGCATAACACTGACCAGAGACACCAGGACACAGTGGAACACAGCGGCAATTTCTATTCCACACTCCAGCTGAAATGTCAACATGAGCGATGTCAGCCATGATGTCATGAAGCAACAATCAGGAAACATGATGTTTAAGAGACGGGAGACCAAACTAACAAACCGTTGGGCAGACCTAGCCAGAATGCAAAGACACAGTAAACTGGATAGGTTATAAACACACACACACATACAGGCGTGCGCACATATACACCGACGCTCAGGCACACCGAGTGACGTGGCGCATGGTATGTCCGGGAGACTTGGTTTTAGGGCCGGTCTCTGGTTAAGTTGTTTTCCTGGAAGAGGCAGGGATGACATGGAGCTTTGAGGAATGTACCGAGCAGCGAGGCAGCAGTGGGCCCACAACCAGGACGTGCTCAGGGGGAACTACGTTTGTGCGTGTGTGTGTGTGTGTGTGTGTGTGTGTGACACAAAGGATAAAGTAACTCTAAAACCAGCTGCTTGCTGAAGATTTCTCTAAAAGGAAACACCTCGACCAAATTGAAATCACAACTTTGCTAGTAAATTTGACGGCCGAACTCTGGTGAAGTAGTCACTGATGAGTAAAGCACACCTCTGTGAAAAACCTTGTGAGCAAGCTACAGTCATATTAATGTAACGTCATTCCAATCAACAAAGCAGAAACAGTGGAACATTCGATACCCTGCTTGTTTTCATTATATCCTCATGACAGACGGATAATGTTCCTCCTCGGCCCTGTTTGGCAGCTTCTCCAGCTGATGGCGACGCGCTGTCGTCTTGTGGAATTGATATAGAATCCAGCCCACTTACATAACGCAACAAGCTTTCACACTCTTGTGTTTTGAAATATCTGATAAATGACCTCAACCTCTGAGGTTCAAGGGACCTCTCAATGGAGACTGCCTAGGCTCTCTCTTCACAAGCCTGACAGTGACATCACTCCTCAACTGTTCACTGTCACTAGCGGATCATGAGAGAGGAGATAAGTGGGTGAATCACTTTTATCGCCACCTCAAAACAAAACATACAGTAACAGCGTTTGGATAAAAGGACACGTCACACAGAAACGGTCAACATGATTGTGTACAACAGATGAGTGACTTGGGTTTTTTGATTAAAAGGACTCTACCATATTTAGTCTGAGGGCATCAATGATATGATAGCCATGAAAATGAAAGACTTTCTTAAGATTTTCCTTTTGTTACCAGTGTACCAACTGTATCATTCTTTCAGGTCAAAATGTCACTGACCACCAACTGCTTTACACTTCTTTTTCCATGACGTTTTTTCTTTTCTTCTTTAGGTCAGCCAAAGTTTTTAGACTGAACTTGTGACACCAGCGCAGTTGCTTCTGTATGCAGACTGCCTTCAAGTGAGAAGACTATATATTTAGGGTCAATTATCCAATTTCAGGATGGTCTAAAACTCAAGGCACACAAAGGAAGTTTGGGTAGCGACTTCTTTTGGCCGAAACATGCTACTACCTCCCTGACCACAGCACATCGGGCATGCTGATGGTTGCTGACTCTCCTGTCTTTGACCTCCTCAAGCCTCTATTCAAACTTGAGTTTTAGGCAACAACATATACTAGCCTAGGCCCATCAACTCGACTCTTCACTGTGGTCATCATATCATTTTCTGCAGCCCGGATATGACAGGCTAGCACTAATTGGAATCACAAAGGCTAATTGACTCGTCTTAATTGGCTTAATTGATTCAGATCCGGGTCATGCTCATGACCCGTGCTAACCAGGAGTCTTAGAAAAATGTAAATTACTCAAAGTTAACGGTTTCAAAGTGTAATTTAACAGCTCCAAGTTAAACAAAGGACCGTCAAAGTACCGCTAAGTGGTGCAGATTCTGGGAAAACACGGACGGGCTACAAAATTGTTTCGAGAGTTGGGATGAAACGTGGAAAGAATGGAAGTTGAAAAAAACAACACTATTTCCTATTGTTTGTTAACCGGTGAATTAATTTACAGCAGTTGCTCTGATATTTTTTGGTACTTTTTTACCTAATAACATGACTTCCAACTTCTTGCGGTCCACCCGAAACCTCTCCTCTGTCCACTCCGGGTCTGGCAGCGGATGAGGTCCGCTCAAATCCTCCTCGGATCCTGGGACAGGAGAGTCGGTGCTGCGCTCGCTGTTGGAGCCCTGGTCCGACTGCTGCAAGTATCCGCTTAAAGTGTCGCACTGGGCAGCCATTGCGCTGCGCAGCAACGTCTCCAGTGGCCACCGCGTTTTACTTAAAGTAATGTTGAGCTTAAGCAAAGTGTTGCACTTCTAACTTTTATTCCGTCACTTCGCAGTGTTGTTCGAGCTCATTGCAGCGCAGTTGAGACCTTCCTCTGCAGTTTCTTCAAGCCCCTCCGTTTTCCCCCATTAAGCAGACTTCTAAAAATAGGCAGGACTGGTCTCACTATAGGTTCTCTGCTGAGTCCTCGGAGCGCCGCACAGAAAGTAAGCATACCAACCAACTCCTCAGGAAAGTTTCACGTGTCATCCTGCAAAAAAGCGGGACTCCTCCCAAACAAAGTTTTTTGAGCATCTACCTCCCCCTGTGTTTCTGAGAAGGCTACCAAACTTTTATACTTTTGAGAAATTCAATTTGTGTGTTTGAGTAGGACTTCTGGAGTGTCCTACACTTTCACTCCTTCACGAAAAATATATAGTAGTTTCATAGGATACTATACAAATAGAAAACCATAAAAATACCATAGGTAACCTAGGTGAAAAATTATGCCACATCAAATCTCATGGTAATACCATAAGACATAAAAAAAAATATACCATAAAGTATGATAAGGTCACTATAAACTCACTACGAGTAGCCTACCACAGAGACACTTCAAGTCCTTAGGAATATGCATATTATAGGGTTTTTCGTTTGAGTTGGCAGTTAGTTTGTAGTAATGCCCCATGTAACCAATTTATTGGTTTACTGAGCAAACACTACGCATCCTGAGGGTGTGTAATGGGAAGCAATACAGGAAAGGGAAACCAAAACAAATATGCACAAGCACACAAAAGAAAATGAAAAGTTAAATGGATACAAGTTAAAATCACACAAAGAAGGATGTGTTCAATAGGCTATAGTCTTTATAGCATTATAGTGATACCATAGGAGATTTAAAAAAAAAAAAATAGCTAAGAGGTATGGTCATTATAAACTCACTGCTGAGTAGACTACCACAAACACACTATAAGTAGGATATAGGAGTATTATTTTGGGTCCTAGGTCTATTCACACACTATGGCCCTGAAATGATCTATGACAGCTTACTAGGATTAATGGCCTATAATTTAATGCAGGAGGCTGGCAAATGTTATATTAGCAGGGTTTAATGTGTGGTGAGTTGAATTTCAGTTGCCAGCCTTGCCAGATTTTAGATGACCCCCCTTAGACTGACTTTGACACTAACAAGAAATAATATCCTTGAGGATCATTTTTCATAGTATCACAGAAGAGCTTTCACTGTGTGTGGCCTGTGTGTGTTACAGTAATTCAGAAAGAAAACTGTCTCCTTTCTTGCATGTTGGGCCCCAGCAGTTCTGAATCTGGGGTTAGGGGTGGGAACTGCCATGTACCTCACAACTTGATTTTTAATTCTTACACATTTGATTGTATGAATGTATGAGAATGTCCTGTGTACTGTAAGTGCATACTCTGCTAACAACTGAGGTCTGCTTTGATGTCTGAGCTCTTCACCTAAGCTTGAAGTGATCAGTCAAACCAAAATAGGACTTTCTCAACTTGCACAGGCAAACTAGTCTATTTAAAAGACTTCAATCAAATGCCACATGTTGCAGACCTAAGTGTGGTGTTTTCCTCAGTGGGCAAGCCTAGGATAACCTCTAGGATCTTCACAGCATATTCATGTTTTGCATCATTTGACCCCAGTATTCAATCAAACATGAAGCGTAAACATTCTAGATGAGTGCAGGTAGGTTGAGAGCTTAAAGGAGTAGTTCACCCAAAAATGAAAATTCTATCATCATCTACTCACCCTCATGCCAGTTGAAACACAGGTGAAGTTTGTCCATATAACACACAGGGAAGATGCCAGCACAACTCCATAGCAGCCTTCTCCAAAACAACTGAAGTCAGTGGGGACCAGTTCTTCAGAGTTCCAAAAAGACCTACAGTATATTTACACCATAATTTAGTGCAAATCTTAACTACAGCTGATTGATTTGCAACAAATAATGGTGTATAGGTCTTTCTATTCACAGTGTGATTGTTTGGCTGTTTTTGTTTTGGAACAGGTCCCCATTGACTTCAGTTGTTTTGGAGAAGGCTGCTACGAAGTTGTGCTGGCAACATCCCTGTGTGTTATATGGACTAACAAATTTCACCTGTGTTTCATTTGGCATGAGGGTGAGTAGATGATGATAGAATTTTCATTTTTGGGTGAACTATTCCTTTAATGCACCAGAGTGTAAAAAACAGTCCTTTCATCTCTGCCATTGTAACTTTAGTTTGTTATATAACCCTGCATAAGCCCCACCAAATGCCAAACACCACAGGCCTAATGGTTAGACTGACAGTCCCATAACGGAAAGGTCACAGGTTTTATATCTGTATCAGCCACCTGAGAAAGACACTGAACTCCTGCCTGCTCACTCATTGTAAGCAATGCTGTTCAGCTAAATGCCTGAAATTACTTTCAATTTAAAACAAGAAAGACCTTGTTTTTCTGGTCGGTTATCAGGGTTGCAAAGCTGTTACTGAGAGCCTGTATTCATTAAATGTCTAATAGGAGCAGGGCAGGTACTGATGCTGATCCAGGATATCTGGTCAAGCCACATCACCTTATCACTGCCAGCCAGACTATGTTAGTACTCATATACTTCAAATGAGATCACCTGGTGGAACATTTTCATTTTTTTTAGCATAAACACCTCCACAAGACATCAGCTGCTCTATGAACCAACCAACTGCATGGCAACCAGGACTCCAGCTGGTGATGATGGGTAAGTTAATGTCACAAAACAGTTATTCTCCATTTCATTGCTAAAGCCAGACAATCAGAACTGGACCTGAATTATATGAAAAAAAAAAACCCAAACATGAATATGAAGTTGTTCTGAATAGAAAACAGCTGTGTAAAGGCTCAAGCTGTAAAAAGTAAACAGCACCACCTAGTGGTCATGTGAATAACGCAGGAGAGGCAGCCTCTGGTTTGTTGATTCCTACAAAGGAAAATGCAGGAGAGTAAAGTGTCATCTCATGATGTCAGGAACCCAGAGCTTTACCATTTAACATTTACATTTTAGTCATGACACTCTTATCCAGAGCAACTTGCAAGAGGTTAGCAGGGGTTCAGGGTTTGCTCAAGGACACTGCAATACATGGCTGTTGCTGACATCAAACCTGAGACCTTCTGGTTACAGGACAGTCTCTCAAACTCGCAATCACCAGTTAAATACTTTTATGGTCTGAAAAAATATGGCCGAAGCACTGAAAATTCTATCTGTGTATGTGCTTGACTTCTAATGATAATCTCCTCTCCTGACTATGCCTTCTGGGTTGATACATGGAAATTAGGTTAAATCAAATACATATACTGCATGAATATCAAATGTACTTCCAGAGCCGAGAACATAGTTCTTCACTTCAGTTCACCTAGGTGTAGTGCCAGTGTAGAAAACAGAAGAAATTGCTCGGAAAGATTTTTGATTCACTTTTTTAATGCAAAATGATAAAAATAGATTCTGTATAGTTTTATACTATACAATATAAATCTCTAAAAGGAAAAAAAAGGAAAAAAAATTGCAGGCCATCTCAATAATAATAATAATAATAATATTAATAACAATAATGCCAAAAAAGGAGAAAAATAAATTCAAGAATAAAAACAATTAAGTCAAGTCTGGGTAGAGAAAGTGCTTCCAGTGTAAAAACACCTTGTCTAGAACCAGTGTGGATGAGGAGTTGCAACAGTACTGCAGTATTTTGGAGGCGTCCAGCAATGCGTTTAAACCATTGTTGCTAAAACTTCACAGTCCTTCACATTGCATACTTTTGAGTCCATTCTCTGGCTGTTTTGTTGTACCTGTAGAGGGAAAAAAATAAATCAGAATGTGGTTTTAAAGAGTAGTTCACTGATTTAACATTACCCTAATGTCAAAAATCTTATGCTTTCATACTCACTTTTGTTTGTCTGATTTATAGATGTGTGCAATGTCTGGGACCAGAGGGTCATCTGGATTTGGGTCACATAGCAAAGAGCATATGGATAATAAAACTGGAAAAAAAAAAGACCAACAATCAGCATAATATTTTAGATATACATACACAGTGATAAAATGACATTAAACTTGCAATGAAATGAAAAATGTCCTTTTCTTTTGTTAGCTAATTCTCCATATCATAACATACACCTATTTAACAATAAATGCCAAAAAATTACAACATTTTTATTTCTTGTATTGTCACATCAAAATCTGATTTTCTTCCTTGAAAATGGCACATTTTTAGTGGTTACTTCAGTTACCAGTAGCTGTACATAAAAATCCCAACCAAGAATACCATCACAGACTTTTTAACAATCCCCCTCCGCCCCTCCCATCATATAAAACCTGCAGTTTCACAACTTTCAAACTTTCACACAAGTGGCAACATGGTGCAGTGATTCATTGTTGGGTGTTCAACCCTGAAAATCCTGTTTCCTTTGTCTAAGACACTGTGGTTGTGTCCCAGTGGCTGGAATTAATTCATGTTGGAGAATCTGGAATTTGTGATAGCCCAAGATTATGCGCAAAGGTTTTTACTTCACTGCCTCTCTCTTTCTCTGTTTGTTATGGTCCAAACCACCCACTTTTGAACAGTCCCTCCCTGTGTTATGTGCCCCAACATCCTGTTTCAACCGGAAATACCAATTACAGAAGCAAAACACCATCAAAATGCAGCTTCCTTGTGACTTTAAATTAAAGCTTGGGGACAAAGCATATCCAGAGCTGTGGTAATGTTAGTATGTGCTGTACAGGCATAAGTATAGATCTTAATTACCTTTTGATACTGTGAGCGCAGGTGACCACTGTGACCTTAAGATGTCAAGACAGATGCTGCCATTGCTGTTTATGTTCGGGTGATAGATTTTTGTTGTGAAGGCGACCTATGAAAACAACAAACAAAGCAGAAATGGGTAAAAAACGAATATTTAAAGTGATTTTTTTTTTTTTTAAAAAGGTGGTCGTTGTCTCTGTCAAATGGCATATACTTAAGTAACATTGATTTTTCCGGCCAATCATGCTCTGTGACGTAAATCATCTCACCTTCGGTGGTTTAAAGGGGTAGTCGGTGGGGAAGTGGATAGCAA
This sequence comes from Centroberyx affinis, assembly GCF_046629955.1. Lineage (NCBI taxonomy): Eukaryota > Metazoa > Chordata > Actinopteri > Beryciformes > Berycidae > Centroberyx > Centroberyx affinis. The sequence continues at coordinate 544,852 of NW_027279405.1, read as the reverse complement.
GGAAGAACACTCCTCCATGATATGGGCTGTCGGTCTGAAAGAGGAGGGAAAAGCGTTGTTAAACCAGGCTTGGTATATCCTCACATGATAAAAATATAATGATATTTTGCTGTTGGAGAACACACATTTAAATTATTATTTGCCTTTCATCTGTTTACAGTAGAGGAAATGAGATGAATGGATAATAAACAATCAGCTAGACCATGTATGGGTTAAAATGGTTCATTAAGCATCAAAAAGCATCCAAAACTGGTGGAGTCAGGTGTGCGTACGATGCTATAGGCTTGAGTATGTAACCACTGACACCATTCTATACTTTCCATACAGAACAGAGGGGCTGTACGTCAACATAAAAACACTATTGTCTAAAGATCCAGAAGCAGCTTGGTACAAAAAAAAAAAAATCCAGAAAAGGCTCACCGGTCCCATGATTGTAGCTTGCCAGTGAAACACTGCAAAAAACATAAAGAGACAATCACTGAGAATCTGACTGAAACACACTCCTTGAAAGCATACCTCCAATGACAGTGGCAAATTGGGAAAATGATGTACAGATAAATTATGGGTTAGCCTATTCCTTTTTTGTCATTATTCGACAGTTCACGTTACATGATCAGGCTTATATTTTCATGGGCTCCTTCATTCAGTAGAGCTGACTTACTGTCCTCTCCTACAGGTCCAGCTGAACATTGAGCTGGGGGATCCCTTTGCAGGTCATGTAACTCCTTGAAATGACAAATAAACAACAAAATAAACGGTCAGAGTCTCTGAATTACACATCGTCAAGCACATCGTACAAGGCTTTTTTTGCATAAGATTTGATGGACAATCAAGAGAACATTCCATTTTAACGTTCATGTTATTGCGTATGTCTTAATGAAGAACCGTTGGGCTATAATAATATATTTAGACAGTAAAAACACACATTTTTGTAACTTTATATCGCTCGTCCAAGAAACGATTAGCTAAGGCCTATCTTATGGTAGCTAGCTAACTTAAGTTAACCGGCTACCATTTAAACGTAATGTCATCAGCCTTACTGGAAAGATAAATTGATCTTCTGGCAAAAAATAGCTGTCTGCCAAGTCAGTAAATCATGTACCAAACGTTGTGGATATGTACGATAATCAGCCAAGTTTGGTTAGCAATGTTAGAGAATCCGTTAGCTAATATTAGATGACTGGCAGGCTAGCTGCGCTCCGGTGTTATTTTTTGTCAGACCAACCTTTTCTAAACGTTGAGAAATTAAGGAATACACTTACCTTCTGTATTCTTTTCAACGCCATGACAAACCTCTTGAATTGTGAGAAGCTATGGTGTTAAGTTTGACCGCTGTCAGTCACAACTACGCTTACTTTAAATCGACTCGATGATATTTGTTTTGAGAAATTGGTGATTTCTTTTGTTTCCGCTTTTTGTTCTACGACGAAGCGTAGCGAGGTGCATTCTGGGAGTCAGAGTTTTCAGTCCCAGCGCTTAAAGGGACAGTTCACCAAAATATGTAGGCCAAATCTAAATGGGCATGCAAGCCACCAGATGGCTCTACGGTTCTTGGACCACTCTTTTTATGAATTCAAAAACCAGAACCACACACCAGAAAACGAAGGCTCTAATATGATGCCATACTGTTGTACAGCCTGCTGCTCTACTGGCATTTAGTTACAGACTGAATTAGAGTGTGATTTTGAGGACACAGAGCGTTTGTCTGAACTATTACATACAAATTATCATTATAATGTGGTAAGGGTGCACCTTAACCTCCAGAAAATCATACTGGATACTGTCACTTTCTTTCTTTTCCAAATTATTAAGGCAGTAGTATGACATATTCTCTAATACAGACAGGACTGTTTGAATGTTGAATCTTATGAATAGGCTACATGTCAGATTTACCGACATACAGAGCAGGTAGGCTACACAATTTCACTTTTGCCTCAGTAATAGGCTATTTAGTGCATTGCAATAGGTTTTGGCATCATTTTCTGTAATTCATGTAAAGCTATTTGTATTGTAGTAGTTAAACTAAGAAATTGCCTGTTGAAGACCTTTCCACAGAAATGCTCCAAATAAAGCTAATGAGCCTGAAGTGTGTGTGTGTGTGTGTGTGTGTGTGTGTGTGTGTGTGTGTGTGTGTGTGTGTGCATCTTTCACTGCAAGTCTATCTAACCCTGGTCTGAGATGGTTGGACATGCTCTTCTATTCCCTTCCTTTCATTGCATCTGCAGCAGGAGAGTCACCTCACAGTTTGTGCAGTAGAACGATTTACAGCTGTGATAGTGACATTCTGTTTTATGTATTCCCCTAGAATAAAACTGTGCTGATTGGTGTCTGACCTTTAAGGAATATATACAGTATGTCATCGCCTGCGGGTGCTGGGCTGGTGCACATGAAGCCCACAAGGGTTCGGTGAACTCTAGTTCCCAGAGTCCTCCTTGGTTGAAATGGCCAGACCTGGCTCTGTAAGCTCCACTAATGAGACACTTGATATCTGGCCTCTCTGGTGACTGGTTGTCAAGACTGCATAGTGTAGCAACAGTGAGCTGGGAGCAAAGCCATAAAACGTTGAATAAGTTGGCTAGTCTTTGCTATGAAGAAAGGGTTCTTGCCTTTGAAAAACCACTGGAGCCGTTCCTCTGGGGACAATTAAGGGAGGTCAGGGGTGAAGGAGGGGGCATCATTATGCTTAGCATTAATTGTTGGCGAAGCCCCCTTATTAAAGCTATTTTGACAGAGCATTTTTTTTTACCAAATGGGTATATGTCTGACAGTATTACCCCAAAACTTAACATGGACACACAACTGAGAAATAGAACACAGACAATGCTGGTGTTAAAATATCACCTTTATCACTATTGCTTGCTAATCAAATTGCATAATTTCATATCTGCAAAGCTTTGTGATGATAAGCTCATCCTTGAGATTACAGTAGCACACATAGTTTTGAATCACTATAATAAAATAAATGAACAGAGGCCACACAGAGCAGGGCAGAACATATTATAACACCTCACTTACTTAATTAATCTATCTGACTGGAAATCTTCCAGCAAAGCAGAGTGTAAAAAGTGCTCGTTTAAAAACATTCCATCCCTCTATAAACCTCTCTGAGGCTTATGTTCCAAAAAGGGATCCAGACAAAACGTTTATTTGGATAATTATACTTGTTAAATAAGAACTATTTTGGAACCTTGATTTTCCTTCCTGGCTACCTCCAACATTTAAATTCTTGATAAAAACAAAATGAACAGATGAAAGGAACAAGGGAAAATAATGCAATATAAGATAAGATATGAGTTGTGGACATCAGTTGATATTGGCTCAGTATCTTACACAACTCTAATATCTACTGCTATTTTGCTTAGTAATCTATTATCATTGCAAAGTTGTTACAGTACCGTAGTTCCTTGGTGTGTGTATGATCATACATTATTGAAATGCTGATGGTGCAGCCCAAGGGGAAACTGAATGGACTGAATGTTTGGGTCCACCTTGCAGAGGACAGACACTGTCGCCCTGGCAGAGAAAAGGGGGAGGGGGCACAGAAGACAGATAAACACAGACAGACAGATACAGGGAGAGGGGGCGCATCTGTCATCTTTCACGCCTGGACTGCTGCGTGCCTCCAAGCCACAGATTGCAGCAAAATAAGAGATTTCAGATTTTTTTTTTCTGTCTGTGGCGCTGCTTGAATCATGGCAACAGATAGTTAACAGGCGACTATTCATAACATTTTGTCAGGATAGACAGGCAGCCACTGACTGATACTATTTCACACAAAATAGCTGTAAAACAGAACCAAATTAAGCGCTGCATTTGAGTGAGCTACCTTTACACTGGGGAGAAACTCACTTTCAGCTCCTCTGCATACCAAGAGCTATTCATTTTAATGACATAAATGCTAATCTGGTTTCTTTGGGCTACATCAGTATGATTAAAATTCTGCTAAGGTATTGTGAGAAAAGACCATTACTGGATGATCTCTGAATAATGCAGCATTGTGGCATTGTGTGTCTAATGCTGATTGAGGCAAAAAAAACAAAATGGAGAAAAGTTGTGATAAGATCTGCTTCAAAACATGTTTCACCTTTCCTCCTGATTCTTCATCTATGCATCTACAGAAGGGGTTTGGTCCTTGAATGTCTTAATTAAAATAGTTAATTAGGCATGACCTTTGACCATCACCCAGCCTGAAAGAGAGAGCCGACATTCAGCTCTAATGAACTAGCAGGCAATATCCGCTGTGCCTCAGTATTGATGTTTTTAAGTAGTTTTACTTTATTATTATGTTCATTATCATGTTCTGATTATTACAATCAAAATGGAAAGCCTATTACATCAGTTAAAACATGAAAAAACTTGATTGCAAAGCACAAAGCCAGTGAATTAAAGCACTAAACTATAATGTCATTAAGAAACAATAGCAGGAACTGCTCCACTGAGAGTGAATGAAATGGACTTTGGGTACTTAGAGTAGCCTAAGCGTTATTTCATTGTAGAATCATAGTGCTAGCAGTTTTCAACCACGTACCTGCCCATAACTCTGTTTATCCATCCTGGGTGCTATTACTGTGTCCACAAAGTATCCCATTCATTGTCAATGGGACAGACAGGATTTTGTCTCTTGACACAATTGAAATAATTTAGTTTGGGAATGGTTCGTCCTAAAATGTCCAAACTTCTAAGAATATCACATGAATTCTATATTAAGACCTTTGATTAAGATTCTGCTACAATACAATTAGCCTACCTATTATGACTAACAATTTCCACAAAGTATTTTTGGATGAATATCAGTGTGACAACGTCAAGGTTTGTCTCTTGATTACACATTGAGTTTACACAATCAGTCGTGACTCTATTGTCTCTATATTTGAAGAGTTTCGTTTCAAAATGAGATATTTAGCATTTAGGTAAACAAAAATGACAACCACTCTCCCATATTTACTGCTGGCATGGAAGTTAAGCACATTTTGGGTACTGAAGTTCATCTCAAGACATTTGCTAATAAAACAGATCATTTTTTGGGGACAGAATGATTTGTTTTTCAAATATTGCCAGATGAATTTCAGGTAGCAATTTTTTTTTCTCCAAAATGTTTATGCATTTTTGTAATGAAACCCTTCATTTGGGAAAGTCCAAGCTCAAAGGAATGCCGCCTGAACTCTTTGATGACATAGATTTTCCCTTAGGCTACTGGATCTTTGATGATTGTTAAAATATTAACATAATTATTCTGACTAGCTTGAACAAGCTTTTCAGAATTTCAGATTCTACAATTTGGAAATCAAAAACGTAGCAATATTTCTCCAAAAAACGGGCTGTAATTTATTCCTTTCACGCGATTGGTCATGGATCGATGCGCGTTCGCGGAGCTCTGACGTTGCGCGCCTGTGCTTTTGAGCATCATTTCGACAGGAGAGAGAGAGAGCTGTACCAACCAAGTCTCCACCGAATGCCTGCCTCTTCCCGTTGCCAATGAATTATCCTCGCATTCCTATGTCTGCCAGTTGACATACTGAACGCAAGGCATAGGCTTCCACTTCTGCAAGGAATCAGGAGTCCTATTGCGGGTCTGCGCGTTTTTCAGGTAAGCCCCCGGTGACCGACGTTGCCGTGTTGTGTATATTTTCGTGCATTTCGTGATAAACGAGAGGCACCGATTACGGGTGCGGGCGTTTTGCGGTAGCTGTCCACGGTTCTGAAACGAGCAGTGTGGAGGAAAAACATGAATGTTGCGAGCAGGTTACATGACTTTGCTGTTTGCAGGAAATAGGCTATTTAGTGTTGCAGACTAATCCTCGGGAGGATGTCGTGTAGGTGTCGTTAGGCGAAGACAGAATGATGCACCTCTAACGTGCATACGATATCCGTTGCATTTCCACCGTCTCACACGTTTTGATTATGCCCCTTTACCCGAACGGATGTTTCTAAGCTGTATTCTATCCTATCTCTGTGAGGGACAGTGTGTTATTTTACTGCATTTACCGTTGTCAGGCTCCGGCTTCTCACCTTATCGTCTTGCCAATGCCGTCCCACAATTCATTCGTAGTTTGGGGCCGTATAGGACATCGAGCTAAGATTGCTATTGAATCCTCCAATGTCAACAAACAGTGAAGGCGTTATGACTATTTCAGCTATTGATTCTTCAACACAACGAATCCATTTCAGAAAATGATGCTAATAGCGTAATCCTGCACAGTGCATGGTAACTGTCATTGCCTTTAATGTTCACATTCATTGTGATTAATGGGGATTCACATGGTGCCTGTGCCCATTTAATGTGTCAGCCTCCTGTTTGCACCTTGTCTTAAAAAATGTCCTTGTCAAGACCTTGTCAAATATGAACATGTGTATCCGGATTGGAAAGCTGCACATCCATTCTGTGTGGAAATGTCAAATATGTTGAAATGTGATCTAGGCCACAAGGTATGTAAATCGCTCTCTTCTTGGCAAGGTAAGGGCAAGTCCTGTTTCACGTCCCATTGTTCTTCTGATGAAGTGAAATGTCCCCTCTGTCCACAATAGGAGCACCTGACATTTGCTGTGGCAGATTACCCTACTGGATCATGGCACAGACCAACAGTGTTGGGCAGGGAACCAACGGGGTAGCGGATGAGTCCCCCAACATGATAGTGTACAGAAAGGTAAGGCAGCTGCTATTTATAGGGCGTGTGTGTGTGTGTGTGTGTGTGTGCATGCATGCATGCGTACATGCTTGTGTGTTTGAGTCAAAATCTTCCTTGCATTAATTTATTTGACGATGAGCTGTGCGATGGAAACAGTGGATATCCACCATTGCAAGACGGTGTTTTGTGTCATGGTTGATTCTGGGTTTTAACGCTACATCAGCTGAGCGTGGAGAGAACATGCGCTTTTTGTATCACAACATGCATGATACAGATTCAGTGCAGACACACACACACACTGAGACACAGTGAGATACACCGAGACACATTGTCATCCCTGCTCACATGTTCTAGTTTACACCATGGCTGTTATTACCAACATGTTGGAGGATGAAGTCTTAACCGATTGACATTAATGGGAGCAAAAGGAAGCCACAGGCTTTTAATGCTCATTATACTGCCAGTGCAGTATTTCTTTATGTGTTAGATCTTTTACTACATCAGAGCATTAGAGAAAGAGAGAGAGAGAGAGAGAGAGAGTGAGAGAGAGAGAGGAGGGGGTGGGGGGGGTGAAATGCTCACTGCTGAGACCCCTTAATACGGTATTTCTCCAAACATCAAAACAGAGTAATGCAGTAATTGTCTGCAGGGAATATAACAACACTTGTTTTTGTTTACTTGTAGAGACTTGATGTCCAAATGTGATTTTATATGAAGAAAAAACAATTTAAAACACCTGTACTGTGAAATATCGATATCCAGGGAGGGGATACGTGCAGTGCTCATTATTTTGTATCAATTTGCTTGAGTGCCTTTCATCTCCCTGGACAGAAAAAAAAAATACACAATTTAAGGTTAACTGACTAATATGCTATTCTGAAAATTGCATTAGCTACCACCAGGAGAGCCTACTGCACCTGGTAGCACTGCTGTTATTACCTACAATTTAAGATATTTTCCCATTCCTTGTAAGTGTAAACCCTGGTGTATGTGTTGCATATTTTCTGCACATTAAATCCAATTCCTAATTCATTTATTCCAGGTATCATTATTTTCTGTAATTAAATGCTGCTGGCTTCTGGCTTCTGGTGCCTTGCAAATGTAATAAACATGTAATCTACAGTACAGCACCAGAGCAACACTAGCTGTATGTAGTCTTCAGGTAACAAGAGTGTGTGATGGGCAATGTAATGTTCTACTTCACTGTCAGATGCCCCAATGAAGTGATCATTTTCTCATCTTGCTTGTGGATGACTCCAGCGTTGAGTTGATTTCTTCATTTCATTTTCTTCACCCTTCAGTGGATGCTCCCATTCCATCTGTGACAGCTTCTGCACACCAGAAAGAGGATACGCTTAGCATGATCTCATAGATTGCCTGTCTTTTACAGCACACACACCGTGTTAAGCAATATTACTGTCAATGTGCGGCACGATTTACTGGAAGAGTCTCTATGCCTTTAAAAAGTAGTGCTTGCTATCTCTTAGTTGCAATCTTCCTACAGCAAGAAGATAGCTTCATAAGTTCGATTTTTTATAAAGTAGGCCAAATATTAAGGATAATAGAGATGGATTAATGCAAATGGTTTGTTATTCCTTGTTTGTTTTAGCTGTGGTGATGGTGAGAGAAATTGTGTCACTTATTTGAATTAATTTTGATGTGAAACTGTATCAAAAGACGCCAAGGCAGGAAAACCAATTGCATCCTGAAGAAGAGCATCAATATTGACTCATGGTCTTTCCAGCTATTCAGTTACATTTGATGTCTCTTCCTTTCCCTTGCTATTGATCTGAAAATCCTTCTTTTTCGATCGTGGCATGAAGGATTTGTAATGAGATCCAAGCATGCAAATTAGCAGAAACATGCAAATAGTTTAACCTGTCTTTCATTCATTTTGCATCTTTCACTCTCAGCAACATGACTTGGATGGGTTTTTTTTTTACTGTGTCAAGATTACTGCATACCTAATATGGCAAAGGAAACAAATAAACACTCAGCACATAGTACAATAATTTTAGAATTTCGTGGCTGTTTGGTCTTCTACCCTAGAAATTGGAAAACAGAGCATCAGATTGATAGCTCCTCTTTGCCAGAAATCTTTTCCAACTCATCCAATTCCTCCTTCCTCACCACTTGACCACACATGGCCCCGGCTTGGCTCTACGGACTGACTGACCTAGATACACTTCAGAAGGAAAGAAGATGGTAAAGTCAGCGAGAGTGGAAATACTGGAGTGGGTTTAACTGAAATTGGAAAAGTACTGTCTGTAGCCGCGCGGATACTGCCAGCGTGAACAGGTGCCCCAAATGCTTTTCAGATGGAGATGACTTGGCAAAGGTGTGAAACTCACATTGATTGGGTCGCGCTAAGATGGGCTCAATTCTTAAGTGGAAGAGATGCACTTATAATCCATGCAGCACAGTAACTAAAGGTGGATTTTCAAGTGCTCCTGCTCAAACGTCTTGCTCATCAGTCTCATAAATACACAATGTCTTCGATGGAGATGCAATAATGTTGAACTCAATCAGTTGGTCATATCTGCTTAGTATTAAAAGATGCGGTAGTAGCATATACAGTATATACAGTAGGTTTATGTAATAAGAGCGGAGGGAGTTTTATTGGTGAGGACAGTGGATAGCGGTTTAATAGTCTTTCCACTGGGAGCATAACTCTATATCCTTTCACTCAATCTGTCTTCCTCTCTATTTCTCTCTCTCTCGCTCTCTCTCTCTCTCTTTCTCTCTCCCCATCCACTCTCTGTCATTTACGTCTAATGAAAATGGATGGGAGGGTTGAGGTGTTGACCTAATTGCTGTGGAGATGTGTGTTTTCTCAAGGACACATATACACCAGCAGCATCTAGCATGGGACACATATTCATATGTGTGTCAACACTCGTACGGCAAATGCCCACATCAAATATGTAAAAAGCACAAGTACAAGCTCTTAAACACAGAAAATATATTTAAGCAGGCAGACATACGCGGGATAACCTGATTTATTAACAACATTCTCTGGTGACACTGAAAATTTCACTGCTCAATGCTCACTGAGTAAAAGCGAAACATCAAATATGAATCCAAGGAAGTTACTAACAACTGATCTGCCAAGGCTGCTCCAATTTATCAACAAAAAATGCCAATAAAAGGCTTCAACAGATAAGTATTTATATGTATGCATGGGGTTGTAGCCAATTACTTTCTATATAAAGCCCTTTGTGACGTCTCCCTGCTCATACATTAACCGCACACAGTATCACAGTGTACTATACATGTGTGTTTCTTCATGCCTGCTCACATGTGTGTGCTATGAATAATGCTGTGATGTGTGTGTGTGTGTGTGTGCTGTATGTAGGGCGAATGTTGCAGAGAGAGAGTATTGAATTTTTCATGCGGGCCTAAAACAGCTCTGGCGAAGCTCATAGCCACTCAGCATGAGGAGGGAACATCTTCTCTCACTAGCCAGTGCACATGGCTCTGTGTGTGTGTGTGTGTGTGTGTGTGTGTGTGTCTGTGTTTGTGTATGTGAGCATGCGTGTGCGCATACATGTGTGAAAAAAAGAGAGACAGAGAAAGACTGTGTGTGTGCATGCGTATGTGTTTGTGTGTCTCTGGCTGGGCCTGTGTGTGGTTGTGTGCGCGCCAAGAGGGAAGAGAGAAAACAGACAATAAGATATTTATATTTTCTTCATTTTTCAGAAAGTGGAAATCTATAGTAGGCTACTCATTGACCTGTTACAACATTATTGTCATTGAAACGGATCATAAGCAGAGTACACAAAATGTCAGAAATAAGGTTAAAAGTGTCCTAGCTGTAATTCCGTCATGTACTGGAAACAAACCTTTATTATTCTGCCTATTCTTGCATCTTTGACACCATTTCTTCCCTATGAAATTCCATTGCTTTTCAACGATCTCCTTCAGCTGTGCTCCAGAGCAAGTTTTTCTCATCCTGCGCACAAGAAAATGTGAGATTCTTTTTAATAGATTTTTTTCTTCTGTCTCTATCACCACATTTGTACAGTGTAATCGGCAGAACAACCACACTGTCAAAATGCTGACCTCAATAAGTCATATTCCTTATTAAAAATCTTATTTTTTCTAAGTGATAAATTCTGCAAGTGAGGTGAGATAAATCCACTTGCAGTTTCACTGGTAAGAGGGATTTTGTGTGTTAATATCTTGAAACACAGTAGAAAAAGGGAGATCATTCCACTTCTTGAAACAAGTTGATTTGCATTAGAAGAAGTGGCAGATTTTTCAGTAGTTTCTAGAAAAATAGGATTTTAAGGCTCCATACAAGATTAAACAACTTGTTAAGATGGACATTTTTTGCAGTGTAGCTACTGGAGTCTGATCTTCCTCTGTGGTGTAGTATCTGACAGCTGAGGCACCAGCCCACTCTTATTTACATCTGAGCCGCCAACGGGCATCCAGTAATTGTACTCCCAGCAGCCAGCTTGGCTTCTGTCTCCATGTAGGGCCATTAATCCTCCTGTATGTTTATTGTTTTTTTTCTTTTCTTTCTTATTCTCAGTTGAGCGCATGCCACATTGTATCGCACTGTTATTGTTATCCTCAGTCGATATTGGGGTACTATTTTACATTCTGGTGCTTACATGGATGTCAATACAGTGCATCTCTGAAGTAATTGGTCCCTGGTGAAACTTTGTCTTTGCAGCAGATGACAATGATCCAAAATGGAGGCAGAAGAGTTTACGGGTCTGTGGCTCCCATTGTCCTTGCTCAATTCAGCCTCTTTATGCAGACACTTAAAAGTACTACTATAATACTATGATGGTATAATGGCACTACTAATGGATTATCCATCCTGACATTGAAGGATATTTTTTTCTTATTTTCATGTGATGTTCACATAGTTCATTGACTGGAGAGGAGTCTAAGAACTAGGAGAAACTGGAACGCTGCTGGAAACTGGTTTGGTTTTCTGGTGGTACGTTCACGACTGTTAGCAAAAATTAACCACTACTAATGCTAAATTAATCGGTGCTTCAAATTGTGGGCATCAAATCATCATCATTAACATAAACAAAGTGTTGCTATTGATTTAAGATAATTTCACGTGATTTGACCAAATGTTACATAACATGTCATGACAACCGCATTTAGTTTGCATGTGGCCATTTTTTTCCAATGTTTATGTGGCTTCCACCATGAGAACCAAACCTTGCACTCCAGTTTCAACTGGCTCTTTCATCTTGGCATGAGATGACTCTCAGGCCAAAGAACCATCTGCATATCAGCTGCAAATAATAGGAATTATCCTTGAAGAATGATAACAGTCAAGTCGCAAAAGATTATTAACATGTCTTTCTGAACAGCTTTCCTTCTTATAATCTTGTCATTCTCTGCGTGTTTTTTGGCTTAGGGAAACTGTGTCCTTCACACCGTGGAAGAAGGGTGTTGATGCTACACTGTGAGATTTGAACCAGGTCCCCTCAGTGTGACTCAGTGACGACGTAATGGACAAACAGAAATAACAAAGAGGGCAAACTTATTAGTACATGCTATTGATTTGTCGATTGATTAAGTGGTTGTGTACAAGCGGTCATTTTGCTGGAACAAGACTTTCCTTCTCCTCTGCATTACTGCGACACAGCAGTAATACAGTATTGTTAGATGATGCTGAACTGCAGCCATTATTAATACACTAAGGCTTAGTTTCTGTGACATGGAGCCAAGTCCTAGACTACAACAAATTCAATAGAGATCTAAACATTGGAAAGCATTTTTCAGCGTAGGGCTAATCTGCATCCGTTAAACCTAACCAAAATCAGCCAAGCCTGTTATCAATACAATTTCCCAGCCATTCTCAGTTGTTCGTGAGTCATAAGGAGGGGGGCACTGAATACATTTTCAGCTTTTTCTCAGATTGAAGGGTTCTTGTACTGCCTGTCTCCCTCAATCTGCAATCAGAAGATCAGTAAGACCAAGAGAAAGAGAGAGGGGGTGGGGGGGGGGTGATCCATAATTGCCAGATCAGAGAGAGATCTTTATGTGTGAAGTAGGGCTCTTTGTATGTCAGCTTGCCAGCCGGGCGATTTTCTGTTCCTGTGTATGAAAACATGCGTGTTCTTTTTTTCCACATAGTGTTGAGGCTAAGTGTGGGTGTTTGGCAGCCACTGCTGGATGGAAAATTGGCATTTATGTCTTTGTGCTTTTCAAAGTCATCTATTCTGCTCGCATGTGGTGACGTCAAACTCAAGCACCGATTAGAGGATTTCGTAGTTAGTGACACATGCTACAGTCAGTGGTAGTGTGGCTCTGGTATCTCGTTATACAGGGCTGCACTGGGTTAAGCTGATCCACCCGGTCACGCTGTACCTTGTCACGTATCAATGCACTGCATGGCACCTGCATTCCACAAATAAATAACTGTAGGTAATAATACTATTTTGATTAAATCAATTCAAGAACCCTTACAGTTCTGTTTAAGTGGGTAGTTCATTCTCCTCAAGCCATAATGTTGGTGCTAGAGGCACAACTTAGAACTACTGCACTGTCTGTGGGCACAGTTGAATAGTTACCGTATACTCTGTCTTTGATGATTTGGCAATTGGTCACAAGTAGTGCCAATTGAACTTGTCCCCAGTGAGATCCATTTGTATCCAATAACCTTTCTTGGCTGGAGCTGTAGCCTGTCAAGGGCTGCGAGCCAGCGGGATGAAAGTGATTTCAAGTTTCGTACATCAAATTAAAAATCAAAAAAATGGTCTACCTTGTATTAGAAAGCACATCACTCGAATGCAAGACCAGAATTAAAGTGAGGAGCAGCACATCAAAGATTTAATGCTGGACTTCATCGGTGATGGTGTAAATGTGTTTTGGCTGCTCCGTAAAGACAGCCAAAAGATACTTAGGCCCATCTGGCTTTAAGCCCTCCCTTTGGTGAATGTCTGCCACAGCTGGAGACTATAGTCCTGTCTGTTAGTGTTATATAAGGGTCCGAGGAAGCCTGGGCATTAAGATAGAGGCTGAGTCAGTCTGGTCATTTAATTACAACTCAACATTTAATGGAAGATTACAGGAGAATCCCAGCCTCGGTTCTGAATGAAGTCTCTGCCATCTCTAGTGTGATGGTCTTAATGAGGATTCAAATGGTCAGTTAGGAATGGAGAGAGAAAGAGAGAGACAGAGACCGAGACAGAGAGAGAGAGAGAGAGAGAGAGAGAGGGAGGAATGTGTGGAAGGAAACAGAGACAAGCTGACAGGTTTATCCGAATTCTCTGCTGCATTTCTCTGTATTCACCGCACAGTGGGTCTGTGTCTGTAGAGTCTATCCACAGTGTCTTTGTGTCCTTGTTCCCTCCTTGTTCGTATTTCTCTCTCTCTTCCACTGTCCCTTCTCCTCTCCCTCCATCTCTACATACACCATCTGCATCTCAACTGTGTTCACTCTCTATGTCCAATGCACTCTCTACATGCAAATCTGTTACTGAAATTAGGCTGATGATGGAAGCCTCTGTCCTTCCCTGCTTTCATCTACAGTATATGAATGCCCGCTTGTCTAGTCTGGTCTATGTGTCAGACCTTCTTCCCCTCTGCTGATTTCATAAACTCAGTATCCTATCTTATCTTTCTCTCATATTGCAGTTGCATTCCCTCCAACTATCTCCAGCTCTGGTTACATTTCGCTTGTACACAATTGCTTGTCTTGTACTGTAGGTCACAAGTAGATTAATACTAAAATTCAGGAGCATTTTCTTTCTTGCTTGCTATTGCAGAAGGTGGAAATTGATTGTGAGATGTTTTAGATATGTTTACAATGTAATATATGTCCATCTTAACAAGCAATTTGATCTTTTATTGATTCATTACTAGGATGGTGACTTTTTGCGGTGTAGGGATCAATGTACAGGAATGTTACATGAATGAGGTTGTGATGTGCAAATCACTTTTAATACATTAGGTCCATGATGTGAAACCAGAAAACTGTGTGAAGACAAATTGTTTGAAGTTAATATGCTCACTCAGTAAGTGTGCAACTCCACATAAATTCTCCTGATGGGGAAAAATTCACTTTTTAGAAGATTTCAGTGCTTTTCAAATCTGAAATTATCTATTAGTCTGGGCAAGGGAAAACATTCTACCAAAATGAAACAAAATAATTGGAAGAGCGCATTCATCCCAAACAACCACTGTATATTTCATAGCAGCCTCAAATCACTGCCTTAGCTAAAATCACATTTGAACGTCAAGAGTCTTCAAAAGTAAACAGAAATAAGTGGTCTTGTTATCTTCTCTGCAGAGTATTTCATGCATTACCTCCCTTCTCTGCAGTGTGTTTTGGCAGCTTGAAGCAAGAACCTGTTAAATTCTTTCTGCAGAACATCCTCTCTCTCTCTCTCTCTCTCTCTCTCTCTCTCTCTCTCTCTCTCTCTCTCGACCTGTGAAAAATTTCTGCCAATCCCCAGACTTTTGCAATCCAGTTTCCCCCACTGTCTGTCTCTCACTCTGGTGTTCACACTTCCTCATTGTCTCTCCATCTCTATTTCTTGTTTTTTTTTTTGCTCGCCCCCTCCCTCTTACTGTGACTCCCACTCTCATGCCCTCTTTTGTTCAGTGTCTCTCTTTGATGTCTCTCATACACTCCCAATATCACACTAACTTTTGCTGTCTCTCTCTCTCCCTCTCTCTCTCTCTCACTCACACACACACACACACACACACACACACACATACATCCACTCTCACTCTCTCTACACGCCTCCTGGTGTGTGGTTCCTTGCCAGTGAAGCATCCATCCACCCCTCTCTCCCTATCCCCACCCCTCTCATCCCTCTCCTCTCTTTGAAGTCATCAGAGCCCATGCCACTCCAGTCGGAGCTTTTATCCTCACACAGAGAAAGAGAGGAATGTATTTAGGTCCTGCCGAAGCACAGTCATCTCTCCTCCTGTGTGAAATGTTGATTCACTCGTGACTCATGGCTTTATTGGGAACACTCTAAACAAACAGCCATTGGATGTGGCATTTTCCATCTAAATTGACTGTAACTGTAACTGAGACTGCTGGCCTGATTGCCCCCCCCCGTAGCTCAGCGGCTCACTCAACAATGAGAAGTCATTCTCCCAAATGCAATTGTGTCTCAGTGATTAGCCTTCTATGACTGAGCGCCGCAGCACAGTCCAATACCACCGGAATAATGAAAGTCAAACAGCGATTGGACCAAAGGGTACATTTTCGTGCGTTCTACATTTGCCGAACAGATGGAAATGCACCTTTTTGGAAACTGCGCCTCTCCTTCTCTACTCATCAGCGAGGCAGACAGACACATTGCTCACAGCGCGGAGGTTGGAGTGTGCAGAGAGCGGCTTCCACCTGCAGCCTACTGAGGCTCACAGCTTCACACTATTAGTTCAGCTTAGCAGGCACAGCCATCCACAGCGTAGCCTAGCCTAGACCGGGCTGCCATCTTGACTCTACCTGCTCCTGCTTCTTTGTGGTGTTGTGGCGTTTGATAGGCAGAGCATAGCAATAACACTGCCAGGTTTCAGTGTTTGTTTCCCACTTAGCTCAGCCATAATGATACTGTATGCACTCATGGCATAGTGATTAGTGATTTTGTAAATGGCTTACATAGATGGTTCATGCTATTTCAGTGTTTTACTTCCCTGTTTGTCAGTGACCTTATATCAATTGCTAATGCTTCATCAAACTACCTCTGATGATGTAGTTCAATTCAAGCAAACTCCAAGTATAATATTTCCATATATTTAAATATTATTTGGAAACAGTGTACTTGAAACAATGATGTTATATGTAAATGGGCAGGTAAAGAATTATGTCAGATGTAAAATATGTGGGGGTAAATTAGCTACAGCAAACTATCTCTGATGATGTAGTTTGATCTAGGCAAACTCCTAGATGTATTTCCATATAATTTAACATTATCTGGAAATAGTACATTTGAAAGATTCATGTCAGCTGTGAAATATGGGGAGGTAAATTAGGTTCTGGGTGGAGGAAAATTGGCCTCATTCACTGAATTCAAATGTCTGTCTTTCTGTTCAAGCCTTGTAAACAAGGTGATGTGATTAATCTAATATAGTTGGCAAGAAAAAAAAATATTAGGAACGCAATGGGTTTCCCAGTGCAAATTCCTGGAAAATGCTTGTTGTGATGATAGAGGGAGCCATGTGCACAACTTTTATGTTATACATGTTTTTTTCAGTACAAGATATTCCCAATAGTTCCTGAAAGAGAAATATGTAGTCTCACTGCTCGGAGAACATAATTATCTTGGTCAGGATTATTTTCCTTGTGTTGATTCTCAGACCGTGTCCCTGGTTACAGTGTTTGCTAATTGAGAGACGGCATTCCTATGGATAATGGTTTCTGGGACGGTTGTGCTTTTTCTGCGCTGCTCTCTCCTGCCCTCCTCTCCTCCCTCCTTTCTGCTGTGGTGACTGAGGGCATTCCCATGACAACCACACCAGCAGTCCGTCAAATGCTATTATCTCAGACACTTCAACAGTGTGTCCAACACACCCCAAGCTAGCAGAGTGACGGAACATTTGAGTGTGTGCGTGTCTGTGTTTCTGTATTTCTGTACTTGGGCGTGTGTATGTGTGAATGCACGTGCACACACACTGAAAAAGAAAAGGACTGCTCATTCCAAGAAGGCCTGCAGTGCAGCGGCTGAGCTTATGCACAGCGAATTAAACACCTTTCACTTGTAACTAGGTGAAAAAAGGGTGACAAAACCCCACCCTCCATTAGAGAGGCAGTACTGAGACATGCGCGGCACAGTAGAGCATAAATCAGATTCTCTATCTCTTCCCTGCTCGGCCTATAAGTCGATGACTGGACATGGCTAACAGCCTTTTCCATCTCCCAATAAAGCCCCACCACAGACCTCCTGGACATTTACATTGGCCATATTTCCTCCTGTTTCATGCTGCCTTTGGCGGAGAGAGGATATAATGTATTATCCAAGCTGGTTAATGGAAGCTTGCAAGCTCGAGCAGAGTGAAAAAAAGAGACAAGGTCGATTTTAACAATGCATTAGGATATGGTGGGAAGGGTCTCTCTCGTCTCTGCTTCAGATTGATTTGATTTCTTGATGCTAGCTCGGCTTGTCTTTGATGTCAGCAAAGCCCTGTGCATTCATCCAGGAGCTGGTATTGGGATGAGTGAGAGCGAAGGATATGTCAGGTTTAGGATGGACGCACATGACGAGATTTTGACAAGATGTAGCCTTAAAGGTGCCATATTCTACACTTTCCAGTGTTTTATTTTATGTCTTGAGGTCCATTAAAAGCTGTTTGTGTGGTGTCATGTACCAAAAACACTCTCAATTCATTTTTAAATGTTCATTTTCCAACATCTCTCTGAGCCTTACCAAGAACAGGCTGTTTCTGTTGCTGTGTCTTTAAGGCTCATTAATATTAACGACCCTCTGTTCTGATTGGCCAACCGTTTCAAGAGTGAAACGTGAGAGACCACAGACCCGGCAGCTACAGGTAGGGAAAACTCTCCGGTTAATAAACAATGGCAACCGCTCAACTGCTTTGACAAAAACTTTTTCTTATAAAAATGATAATGAGCGAACCTTTGGTGACACCAAAGTTACAGAAATCCAAAGGGCTCATTTAGAGGCTCGCTTTTCTAATATGGATTGTTTGGATTTAGTTGGCGACCTTGTGTTTCGATAATTTCACAATGTTTAGATAGCACATCTAATTCCTTTATAATCAAAGAGGCAAGGGAAATCCTGTTTTCCACAATATGGGACCTTAAATAAAGCTGTCCTCCACAAATGTAGAAAATGGAGGCGAAAAGTTTTTCTCAGAGGCTCTTGCAGCGCTCTTAGTCTACAAAATTTTACAGGGATGACAAGTTGACAACCTTGTGCTTAAATAGTTGATTAAGAAATACAAGCACTAATCCGACACTGCACGTCCTTGGGTCCCCAGCAATACACCCACCAAGTGTGAAGTAGATCGGATGAACGGTTCTCGAGAAATGCGAAGGACACACATGCAGACAGAGATTCCTTGCTTTATAGTATGATAACACCAGGGACCATGGATTTTCCAACCCTCCAGAGAAAGGTTGGTAGCCGTCTATCTATATTTGCCGTATCTAAAGCATCATTTCATTTCATCATCATCATCAGCGATTTTAAGTTCCTACCTGACGCCACCGTCTGAATGAATCCATGGGTGACTGTCATTTTGAAAGGTTCAACAAAGCCTATCATCCATCATCTCGATCGCTCCGTAGTTCAAGTGTCATTTACGTCAAACAGTCTACCCTTATCGGTTTATTGTCTATCCCGACTGTGTCCTCTGAAGTGTGTATGTGAGTGTAAGTGTGTGTGTGTGTATGTGTATATGTGTCTGTGTGTGTGAGTGTCCTGTCAGACACCCAGCCCTTGTCTCATCGCTGTTCTGCAGACAGGAGAAGGCAGAGGAATGTCAGCCTGCCAGTATCCAGCTGCTTCTATCTTATTGGTATTCGCGGCACACGGAGCCGTCCTGAGCGTCTGTTGCACGTGCCAAGGAGGAATGTGGGGGATGAAGGGATGGAGGGAGGAGGAGGAGAGGAGTGAGGCCCTCTCTCTCATGTTATCAGGACCTAAAAATAGACAGCATCCTCCCTTCCCTTCTATTCCCAGTGCATCTCTGTTTCCCTGCCCAGTCTCCCTCCCTGTTTCTCCTTCTGTGTTTTCCTCTCTTCCTCTTCCTCTTCCTCCTTGTCTATCTGTTTGGCCTCAGTAAACATGCTCTCTGGTGTCCACCGATAAGACTCCTCAAGTGTAATGCCAGACTGTTTGGACTGTGCTGACATGCTTGCCTTGATTAAGGATGCACTGTAGGGGTGATATTCATTCATTAACACTCCACCCATGGTCAAACTCCCGGCTGTTTTACCACCAAAAATGAAAGTATAATAACTAACTGCTGCCAAGTAAATCAGAACAACTGCTGATTACTAAACAAGAATAAGTGCTGATAAAATTGTTGTTTAAAAAAAAAGCTTAAAAGTTTATTTTATTGAGTTATATATATATTTTTTTAATGTAATTCTCTTTTTATGGCTGACCAGTAGAGGACAAAATGCTTTATAGTCAGTGTGTACTACAAACAACTTAACAACTGTAAAAGGCTGCATAAGACCAAGAATCTAATATTAATCATCCATAAACAAATATAGAACCATGACAAATGTAGGAAAATTATAAACTTCCACACAATTCACATGAAGATAATACAGCTTTATTCTTCTTTTATCTACTAATTTACGATGGCAGGCTGTTGGAGTGATGAAATCACGATAGGTGGGCAGGAGGGATATTGGCTTTCAGTGGATTATGTTCTAGCACACGGCCAACCTTGGCTTAGTCATCGCGCCCACTGCCCGCCCACCAGGAGAATGAGAGAGACTGAGAAGGAAAGAGAGAGGGAGAGACAGAGAGAGAGAGAGAGAGAGAGAGAGAGAGAGAGAGAGAGAGAGAGAGAGGAGAGAGAGAGACAGAGAGAGACAGAGAGAGAGAGAGAGAGAGAGAGAGAGAGAGAGAGAGAGAGAGAGAGAGAGAGAGAGAGACAGAGACAGAGACAGAGACAGAGACAGAGAGAGAGAGAGAGAGAGAGAGAGGGAAAGAGAGAGAGAGGGAGGCCTTGCCCCAGGAACACCTTCCCACTATCAGCCAGGTACACTAGAAGATAGTAGATTTAGAAATAGACAGAACCCTAGAAGCAGACCAGTGGTGGAGAAACAGAGTCGAAAAAAGGCAGAGATAGAAGGAGAAAGAGGAGAAGGCCATGCCCCAGAAACACCACCCCACCGTAAACCAGAAACAGATATGCAGTAGAAACAAGATTAGAGGAAACAATAAAGATAACAGTGAAAACAGAAGTAATACCGGGCTATAGTGAGTGTGTGTGAGAGAGTGAGATGCCTTGCCCCAGGAACACCTGCAGCAGAGAAAACACTGAATTACATTAGCGACTTATGAGCAATGAGAAGCAGATGCATTTTACAGTAGAGCTTTTCCCACAGTAGAATCAGTGTAGGTAATCAGATTAATACCACTACTACTGATTTTGCTGTTCTACTGCTGGTCACTAGTACTACTACTAGTACTACTATTACTGCTACTACTAGTACTGCTAGTACTACTGCTTCTATTGCTATTTCTACTGCTTCTATTGCTATTTCTACTGCTTCTATTGCTATTTCTACTGCTACTACTTCTACTACTGCTACTACTACTGCTACTATTGCTGATACTACTACTGCTATACTATCACTAATGTACATTATTGCTGCTACTACTGCTACTACTACTATGACGATTACCACTACTAGGAAGAGCAAGACAAAGAAGAAGTAGATCATTTGTATGGTATTTTTCAAAATAATTGTAGAGCACTTACATGTAAAAGGAAAACGAAAAGAAAACAACAGAAAAAGAAAAAAGAAAAAAAGGGCTTAATAAAAAAGGGTTCATAAAAACGGGCAATATAAAGGAGAGTGGACAGGTTAATGGCAATAAAAATGAAAAACAATAAAAAGGTATAACCATGTGTATTAAAGTTTTTTTTATTTTTTATTAAAGTGATTTAAAAAAACAAGTTCCTGACTTCACCGGCCAGATAAATTGGATCATTATATCACCATCAGTAGAGATATCAGCGTTAAACTGCATTCGAACTAAAGGCTCCACTAAAACCCATTGGGAATTGTGTGAGACTATGAGGTTGAAAGAAAACGTGCTGGGGTTGCATAAAACGTGAGATGGCAGAAACCTACTGGCTGGCGTATTTGGAGCAAGAACTGCATTAACTGTGGCAATGTCAAACGAGGATAAATGCCACTGTTTCTTCCAGGGAGCAGGCATAGCTGGCTGACTACCTCTCATCCATGATTCAATGCTCGTCTCGTTCTCTCTAGTAGAGGGTTGTCCCTC
This sequence comes from Centroberyx affinis, assembly GCF_046629955.1. NCBI lineage: Eukaryota > Metazoa > Chordata > Actinopteri > Beryciformes > Berycidae > Centroberyx > Centroberyx affinis. The sequence goes on along the minus strand of NW_027279405.1, from coordinate 523,290 downwards.
AGGGAGGGAGATGTTGAGGAGTCAGGGAAATATTGAACATCCTTCTGCAGCCATACGCCATTCTCTCTCTGTCTCTGTTGGGACGCTGGTTCTCTGGGGAGAGGAGCAGAAAGGAAGCAGTGTGTTCTAAAAGCTGTATAAATTTATGAAAATACTGTTTTGTAGAATCAAGTCTGATGGATTATCAGATGGACTACTGTGGATGTTTTTGTATGCCGTGGATTGGGGGCAAACAAAATATTCCTTTTTTCTGTGCTGAGTACATTTTTTCAGATAAAATACTCCAGGTTTGTTTTATTGAGTTATTTGGCACCAATGACGCCAACATAATAATTGCAAGCTATTTTAGAGGGACCTCAAAATAAGTAGTTTAATTTTTTTACATTTTACATGCCTTTACTTTATGTTGCAATCACAGAAATCCCCAACTTTTGGTACATTCAACAGTGAATTATTGCTCCAGTCCATCCATTAGAGGATTTATTTAGAAATTTAAATTTGGTTCTTTTTGGTCATCGGACAGTGAAAGGAATGATCAGGCAAACACATGACTGAAACTTGTGTTACAATCTGCCTATTCGGCTGAGCTTTCAACATTGTTTTTTTATGTTTTGTACTTGACATTTCACAAAAGAAGAGGCTGCAGTGCTAATGCAGGATATCTGTGGGAGAGATGCACTATGCTGGCTTGCATAGTACGAATAAATACCAGGCTACTAACTTGAAAATTGCACCTATTTAAGCCCACACAAGACTGTGCTGTAGTTTTCACAGAGCCTTCAGAGCCTGATGTTCATAGCTACCTGGATATCAGCCAGTTCTTGTACTCCCTGGGTTAGGGGGCACTTTGTGCATTTAGGGCCAATTTCAGCATAGTAGGTAGTTGACCTATGATACTGCACAGATACTGCATGCTACTTTCTCCAGGCCTGACTGGAGAAAGTGGGTCTGCCTGGAGAATGTGGGTTTTGACAATTCAATTCAATTCAGCTCAATTCAATTCAATTCAATTCAATTCAATTCAATTCAATTCAAAACTGTGGTTTGCAGACAGTGTTTACTAGCCTCTCAAGCCAGATGAGTCTTTTGAGTTGATAACTCATCTGGCTTGCAAGGCTAAGGGTTTACAATTAAAACACACAATAAAATCACACAGTAAACAGCTCCACGACATACCATTCAGACAGACATCAGTTGATGAGACAGAATAGGGAGTGAAAAGCTTGGTATAGTATAATAGATTTTAATTGTCGCTCATCCATCGCAATTAAAAAGTTCTTATACAGGCATAAGACACTGCATAATTTTATGTGCAAATGAAGCAGTATGATTGCGGTGGGGATAAACGAGTCCCTGGTTCTTTTACTATTGAGTTTCAGCACTCTAGAGCGGCATCAGCTGAGATGGCCCTCTGAGGAGCATTGGCCTTCCTCAGCACATGCTTCTGAAAGACTTTTTTCTTCTCTTCAGCTTTATCAATCTTCCAATGGGCAGCTTGGTGGCTTAGTGAGAGGAGACGGCCCTTACATCACAGAATCCAGGTGTCCATGTCGACAAGCATCTGCTCTACTAATGTCTCTTTGAGCAAGAATTCCTACCAATTGACCTCTGACCTCCCTATTGAGGGGGGCAAGCGAGAAGAGAATTTTCCTGTGGGGATCAATATAGTATCATTTTTTTCAGCGGAGCCATGTCTCAGACTGTCCAGTCCACATCTGTCCAATGACACCAATGTTAAGCTTTGCATTTTTATGAAAATCTACCTGCTAGTGCTGCAAACGGCCCTCTCTCATTTTGATCTATTGGTGAGTGCGCTCCTTTAACTAGCTCAACTAGATCAGATCAAGCCATCAACAGACCCTCAGCCACACCTTTGGGAACACTTCAAAGCTGAGGAGGAGCGTCATGGGTGTCAGTATCCATTGGCAACCATCTGGAAGGCCATCTAAATGCAACAAAGTCTGTAGTGAGAATGCCATCTGTCTATCAAACCTTGCCGATGACAAAGCCGCTGCTGCCGTGCACAAGAGTGTTATAGCAGCAAGTTTTGCTTATCACAGACCTCCAGCAAGCAGCAAGGGAATGATGGAGAGAATACAGAAAGGTGGTGCACTACCAACTGGTACATTATGAAAGGCATTTGATGATATTGGGTGTGAGGTGAGAGGGGAGGTTGAGGAATTATTCTTGGCTGAAAAATTACTAGATCATTTCAGTTTGCTGGAAACAAAAAATATCCACTATAGATGACATAGTTTGAAAATGTTTTTTTGTGCTTTGTGGAAACAGCTTTGTGCTGTTATTTCAAATGGCGTATGATGAAGGATAAAGAAAAAAGAGTTGAATGACACTGGGAACAAAAGTCTGAGGGTGAGAAAACACCCTGAAGTGTGAGACAGCAAAGTGGCATTCCAAGAAAGAGATGCTCCACTTGACTGATGCGTCCATGGAGCCTGATTGTGTATAGAGAGACATATATTTGTATTGATGTAGAACACAACCAATAACAAGAGGCATCAAGCGCCGGCTTGCAGATGTTGTTAAATGGTCAATCACTGCTTTGCAGAGGCTGCCAGACTGTGTAGCAATAACCCTCTTGTTTGAATGAAGTAATTGCCTCCACTCTGGGCAGTGTTGTCACCTAGGCATCTGCTCCTTATGTTCTGTGACCCTGCCCCGCTGTGAACCAGACTGTTGGCCACTCTCCATCTGAGGAGGCCCCAGTCCCTGTACCTATGAGAAATGGAGAATTGAATGAATAGAGAGTGTGAAAGGGAGAATGAGAGAGCAACAGAGGCAGGTACAGGTATAGAGGGAGAAAGAGAGAGATCGAGAGAGACAGAATGACAGGGCAAAGAGATGCAGTCTCATATTTGAAATTCTACGCTGGGTTATGAATCAGAAGAGTTTGTGTAAGATTACAGGTGAGCAAGGCAAACGTAGCAGGATCATCTATTTGTCAAGGCTAAGAGAATTTATAGCCAACTGTACCCTATGAAGCTTTAACCTTGATTTATACCTCTATGTCGTATGTGCGGAAAATGGTCTTTATGGGTGTCAGGAGGCTGCAGAGAAGTAGGACAGGAAATTATTGCTCCACTATTGCCCCATCCCAGATAAAGACAGTTTAAAAATTCAAATTTTGTTCTCTCTTCGGTTGTCAGAACAATACAATAAATGATCTAGCAGTCAACTGTTTTAGATGCTCAAGTTATAATGTGGATATTCGACTCGACAACATTTGAGAAAGATTCGGTTTCTGTGGCATCTGTGGTAATACTCCACAATGAGCACAGGACTGGGGGGATTTCTACAATGGCTATCACTGGATGTCTACTCTTTATAACTATTGATATTACCTAGGGCTGGGCGATAATTCAATATTATCGTTTATCGTCTTTAAGTGGAATCATATTGTGATGATATGAAGATATTTTAATATCGTGACACACATTTCTGCTGTCTAAATTGATGATGACAAGCAAATTTTACTTAAAAACTCTGATAAAATGAGGTATGGCAGGAATATTATTTGAATATTTCTGTTTTGTTTGACATCACACCTAACATTACCATTTGGTTCAATGAGATGAACATTAATTTGATTATTTAACGTGATTTTGCATACATGAACCATATCGTGATATATATTGATATCGAGAAAAATCCTTATGATTATCATGATATTGATTTCAACCATATCGCCCAGCCCTAATATTACCCAATTTCCCCTAGATCAATAAAGTCCATCTTATGTAAAAAAGTAAAAATCCCCACAGAGATCCCACAGAGTATGAGTGAATCTATATGCTTCCTTTGCAGACCTTAGTATTAAAGATTCCCTTAGTGAACCTGCATCCTCATCATCTCGCCCTCCCCTGTGTCAATTTATCACAACCAAGAACATACTTCCAGAGTATAAATTCAGTCAGGGTTTCTCCCTCTCATCTGCAGTTACAAAAGCAAACTCAATTTATATTGCTCATCACTGTCATTCACAGCCACACAATCCCATTCCTCTCCTCTTGTATAGCCTCTGCGCAGAACTGTGCATCACTACAGAAAGGAAACAAAAACGGTCTTTTCTCTTTTTTTTCCTATTCCCTTCCCTGAGACAGTGTCCTCGCCACTCCACTCCCTCCCCCCTGTTCCTCTCTCCCTCCATCTCTCTCTTGATCTCCTCCTTATGCCCCCCCCCCACACACACACACACACACCACGCCCCACCCCCCCGTCACCCCACCCCTGTCACACACACACCCCTCTCTCTCTCTTATGAATGACTGATGGCCAACTGCCAGAGATGTCCTTGTGATAGTGGTCTGGTTGCGGACTACGTTGCTGTGGTAACTCGAAAACGTATAGTAACCGTGCAGGGACTTAAGATTCATGACATCCGTTCAACAACCTTGTCAGCAGGAGTTCAATAACTTCCCCCTCCTGTCTGCAGAGTAATTTTTTATTTGAATGCCCAAGTGGTGCGCTGTTGCACAGGCACAGACTGAAGTGTTTGAGACGAGTCTGGGATAAAAGTCTGTGGCTTTAAGTGAGGATATCCACCCAAAAGTTAAATGTGCAGCAACATGTAAGAGGAAAACATAAAAAAAAAAAATCACTGATATAACAGCTTGCTCTCATGCTTAAGCAATATTAACATCACCCATAACAAATGCATGCAATGCGGTAATATGGATCTTTTTATTGTTAATTAGGTTTATTTTGACCTAGATATCATAGATGCTATAGGTGACATGCACACCCTTTGACCGAAAACAATCATATCTATGGAAATTTGGATATTTTTTGGATATTCTAGTTTATCTCTTCTATTATCTGTCAGTCACTGTAGTGATGTGACATGTCCAGGTGAGGCTGTACTTATTACGGCTGGTGCTAGCAGGGCAACAGGAACACAGGGGGATTGGACCCAAACACAGACGCCTGAGGCAGAGCTGATGCAGTTCAGTGATTTTATTTACACAAAGAGGTACAAAGGCTTAGGCTTAACGGGATGGTGAGGCAGGCAAGGGTCAAAACCAGAGAAGGCAGTCCAAACTGGCAAACAAATCCGACAAGGGGCAGGCAAGAATCAAAAAGTCCACTACACAGGCAAGGTCCAAACCGGCAGGTAACAGGTCTCCGGGACAACAGAAGAACAAAATTCAAAAGCTAGATAGCAAGACATGAAACACACAGCAACTTGACTTACAATCTGGCAGGGAACAAAGGAAGTGAACTAGTATAAGTAGTGAAGGCTGATTGGGGAATGAGGTGCAGGTGGGGAGATGGGAGGGAAAGCTCAGGTGACTGCAGGGCTGATGAGAAGTGGGAACAGGTGTGCAGGATGAGCAGAGCCAGGAGCCAGGAAAACGAGGAAGGAGACCACGCTCACGCCAATACACACACAAACAAAACATAAACCCGAGACAGAAAGACAGACAGACAGGGAGCACTAGGAACACAGGGAAGGGGAAACACAAGGAAGCACTAGGGAATGTTCTGGGGGGTTAACAGTACTGCAATAAAATCATTAGTCCTTTAACTTCCTATAATGTATGAATTATTTCACTTTAATAACTTGATTTATGTGTGAAGTCTTTACATTGTGTTTCATCATCAAAAGCCTGGCTGTCATTGCTGGACATGTTTAGTTACAGATAATTTGTGATGGATAGAGAAGTCTGTGGCAACCATAAAAGCCCTTCCATGCACATACAAAGTACTCTTGTATAATGAAGGCCATTATGAATGCCTTAGGTCAGCATATCTCATTAATGTGTGGTAATAAATGAACAATTGATCTCTACATTTCTGAGTGGTGGTTAAGAAAGTGAATGTTTAACATGGTCTTGAGCAAGGGCATGCTTACAGTCCTGATGTATTGTATACAGATAAATAAAGGCCAGGCAGACAGGGACTGAGAAAAATAATACTGTTACTGTAAGGCAAAGCAATATGACGCATAACAATATTTCACATGAAAATCAAAATGTTTGCATTTGAAGTGCAATGAGATTCTTAGAGAAATAAACAGCATGTGCTGCCTGTATTGCGCCCTACCCTTATCCCCCAAAGTATGGCAAGAAGAACATTGTGTTTTTGGATGGGGTCCATATGCAAATGCATCAGTCTGTCTAGAGGGGATATGTGATTCATTTGTGTTGACATAGCATTTCACAGTGCTTTAATGCAGCAATAGTTTGGCCCTTTGAGTCCTTGTGTAGTCCTGTTAGTGTTGAGGTTATTAAAAAAGTCAAACCAAAAAGTTTACACCAAGGTGAATTCCTGCAGTTTTGCATTTGCTTAGCTTCATGGTGTTTACAGTCATGCTTTTTAGCCACTTGCTAGCCTCAGATTGTATATATGTATTGGATTTGTTGTGTGCCTCTATGGTTTTCCTGAGCGCAGACAAAATGTGAAAGGTTGCCTCTGGCAGGAAGTGAGAACAACCCACTGCTAGAGCTGAACAATGAATCAAAAAAAAATTGAAATCTCAATATGAAGTTCTGCAATTTCCAAATCGCAGAGGCTGCAATTAATTGCTTAAGAGAGAGGGGCGTCCAAAATGGATGAAATTAGATTTTTTTGTCAATATCTTTCAGCCCTACCCACTGCTAAGACCTTTTTATCTATTAGGGCTATCATGCTAAGTAGTGACAGGATCTATTCAGGCTGGGTGGGCTGGGTTTATTCACCCACATGTGATCCTTTGATGTTGCCCTTTTCTTTAATACATTATGTATTTATGTCTCTGATGGCTTTTTAGCTAGCTATGCACAGGTCTTATGAACCCCCCCCCCCCCGGATTCATAAAGGTTTCATAATTTGTGTGTGTGTGTGTGTGTGTGAACGTGTGTGTGCACCTGTGAATTCTGCCTAACAGCACACGCTTTACTTGCAGCGTCTCTTGACTATTGCTGTGTGAATTGCGTGTCATGAATTGTGTGCGATGTGTGTGTCATAGTGTTGCTGTCTGTGCTGTGTGTGTGTGTGTGTGTGTGTGTGTGTGGGTGCATGTGTTCCTCTGTGCGTGTGAGTGTATGTTTGTGCAATGCAGTGTTGGGAGGAATGCCTGTTCTCCCGGTGTAGACACACTCGTCCTCAGATAACACTGTCTAGATAATTCCATCCTCCCATACATCTGTTACAGTTACAATCATCCATCACAGAGCAGGCAAGGAGAGCGAGAGAGAGAGGGAGAAGAAAGAGGTGAGAGGAGGGGGTGGAGGAGGAGAAGAAGAACAGAAGAGGAGAGCTTTTAATTTCCTCAGCAGCTCAGTCAGCCAGGTTTTTCGATCTGCAAAGACTCCAGACTGAAATAAACAGGAATATGAATACGCACGCAGCTTCATGAAATGCCAATTGGATGACAAGAGAAGTTGCATTTGATGGAACATGCTAAAGAAGACCAGATGTAGATTTATTTTAGACATTAGAGGGGGGTAATCTCAACATTATACCAATGGGACAGTTGCATCCTTCTGAATTACCCCGTGTTGCTGGGCATCATAACAATTGGGCACTCCTTGTTGGGCATAGAAAGAAAATTCTCAAATTCCTAATAAACACTAGTCTGTCTCAAGAGATTTAAAGCTTATGCGGAAAGTGATCTAATTAAGGCTGTTTGAAAAAGGAGTTTGAGTTCATCAAGTACTGAAGATTTCTCCCCCACACCTAAATCTAGGTCACCATTGAAGAGGAGCAGCATCCTTTGTTGAGGAAGGAATCTATTGCATGTAACCTGTGCAGTGTAATCAATATGTTCTATGTTGTGGTTTGCACAGGATCTCACAGCAACTCTCAAGTTCACTGTAGTTTACAGTATTTTGTAGCCATTTTGCCTCAGGCAGTCTATTCGTCTTCCTCGGTTAGCCCACAGAGCCTGTCCTCACTCAACCCCTACACACAGGGTTTTATCCTCTGTGATTGATCCTTAAGTAACTAAAAGCTCTCAAAAATGGAGTGCTCAAAATGTCTCGGGCCAATGGTACATTCTTCATGAGAGGTGTTTATTTTTAAGCGAGCTACTATATATAGTAGTTTGGTGTATGTCATCTTTTTGGGGGGGGCAAAGTTGTCCCCATCTCGATTGGGATTGGCCGTGTTGTAGGGCTGAACAATTAATCAAAATTTTATCGAAATCGCAATATGGCCTATTGCAATTTTCAAATCGCAGGAGGCGCAATATTTGTTAAAGGCGAAATGTGTCTCAAAATACCATTTTAAATTAAATATTGTCGCGCTGCAGAATTTTCCTGGCCTACACATCATATTCTACAGACTTAAGAAAACATCTTTGTTTGGTACAGATCCCCGCAAAAATCACACCATAATCATTTTAATACGTTTTTGAAAATTAAATAAAAATGAAAATGAGAATAATGATGTAAAAATTATCATTCCCTCTAATATCACAAATCATATCGCAATTGCAATATCAGTCAAAATAATCGCAATTAAATATTTTTTCAAAATCGTTCAGCCCTACTGTGTTGTAGACTGTAGTTCAGTGCAGTTTTTTAAGCGGGCCATTGGAGTGGCAGAAAACACAAAACAGAAAAATGTCTGTGCTAACTTGCAAAACTCCCCCGGTCTTCGGCGGTCCGGGTTTGAACACAGTTTATTTCCTTGTCTTAATGTCCAAGGAGTTAATTTAACTTTAGCAGCTGAGGCTATGTGAAGAGGTTGGCTAATTGTTGCTCAACTCTAGTCGGGGCTGTTTTCAGCTTGTAATTGTGTTGTTGTGAGAACCCACAGCTAGTTTATGTCCTTACTCAAATTTGCCATCTATACATTAAAGGATAATCAGCACAATTCACTCTAGGGTGCCCAGTCTGTCTGGCATTACGAACCATATCCTCAGACTTGGAGGTGCTGAACAACCCTTCTGCAGGGACCACGTGGCTCACAGCAACGACCCGCAGCACCTCCCACAGGATACCTTAGGGAACACAGACTTAAGCCTTTTCCAAATCCACAAAACACATGTAGACAGGATTAATAAATTCCCATGACCCCTAACTAACTAATGGTTCCGGCTAGAGTAACTGTGATGTTTAAGTCTTTGACTTTTGGCACATGTCATTCCCCTCTCACTCTCCTGTCTTTCCTGTCTTTCTCTACTGTCAACTATTTGATAAAGCAGAAATATTATGAAAACAATCTTTAAAAAGAGAATTTACATACATGTCTATTATTCCTATTGTCTAGGATAGTGGTTTTCAAAGTGGAGTCCTGGGACCACAAAGAATCCTTGGAGGATTCCAGTGGGTCCCTAGAAAAATGTTATTTGATAATTATTTCACTCTCCATAAATTAGCACAATGGCACAATGCATAAGGATATTATTACACCATCTACAGTATATGCTATTATATAATTATGTATCACCTCAAATGTAACAACAACAGTCTTCTCAGGGGTTCCTTAAGACAAAATCTTATCAAATGGGTCCTTGATGTGAAAAGGTTTGGGAACCACTGGTCTAGGACACTCCAGCCGGTACTGGTGAACATGAACAACAATTTCTCCAAGCCAGAGACCAAAGTGAACCAAGATGCAAAACTGGGATGTCATCACAAGACAGAAACTGGAACTGCTGAAAATGAAAGGGGGCAGGGGTAACTGACAATATCCCTGTCTCCTAAAATCATACTATCACAGTCAGCATCTCCATCTTTTATACCTCATTGTGTACATAGTTGTACATCGATATGACATCATAGGAAGCGGAACAAACCTGTCTCTTTTGTTTCTGTTTATTGGACTTAAAGTGAAGGTCATCTCCAAATGAGCTGTCTCATGGCATACAGATAACATAACTGAATGCTCAATCTCCACTTCAAACGTGTCCAAGATAGCAATATTTATAATAATTGATCCCTCCTTCAGCCCTCTTTTCTTAGTAACGACCAGCCAAAATCAGTAGACATATGGTGTACTTAACAATGGCTAAAAAGAAAACTAAGAGGCCAGCATTGATTTACAAAGCTAGTTTGAAATGTTCCTTTGTTCAAAATGGTGCTTCAGAGCACTCTGAGTGCACCCTGAGTGCCCTCAGTGATAGTCTTTGAAGTGGTTGGAGCCCAGCGCTGAAGCACAGTATGTGCTTATATCCGGAGCTTTTGTTAGTCACTTCATATGTACCAAGTCCTGCGCCATCATTATTCAATGATTCACACTGTGCAGCCAACACACTCACTCTTATCTGTTAAGAGGCTGCAGAGACGCAGTCAGACAACTCTGGGTGGGTGGGGGACAGAGACAGAGAGAGAAAGAGAGAGAGAGAGCGAGAGAGAAAGAGAGAGAGCTAAATCCAAACTCCTCTTGCGGGAAACCACTTTCCTCTCTTCCTCACACCATGAACCCAGAGAGCATCCAAACTTCAAGAGCTTTAGAATATTCACGCTGATGGCATTTTACCATGTGTAGGCGGTGAGGGTGGGGATAGAGGGGAGAGAGTGTGTGAAGTATTGATCATCGTTGCTCTGTTGTCCTTGTTTGCTCTGTCTCTTGGTGCCAGCTAACTCTCAGAGAACGATAGAGCGATATAGACACAGAAAGAGGGTTGGCATCGTAAAGCATACAGCAGTGAGCCAGCTGCCATTGGGAATAGGTTGGAGAAAGATGTTCATGAGCAGCAAAATGAATGGTTGTCAGTCTCCCGATAGCAGGATGCCACATGAATACTGGTAATGGCGGTCTATAAGTCTGTAGTAACAGCTTTTCCAGACCCTGTTTAGAACAATATTATATTAATGCAGGAGTGGTATTACTGAGGTTTGACATGGTTTTTAGTCTTATCTGTACCCAGAGGTTTGCATGAGGTATATAGAAGAAAAATCCACCCTCGGATAACACTGTTGGATGTCATCATTTTGTGATGTTCAATGCATTTTGTGATGTATGTGAAGTATTGCAATTCACTTTTTTGGTGTACCCACTTTCCCTCAACCTGCCTCGTCTGCTTTTACTTCAGTTTGTGAGTCCCTACATTTCCCAGACTGACCTTTGACAACCCCCACAGAACAGGCATGGACTTTTGCTTTCAATCAAAGGTGGGTGTATAGGACATAAATACAGCTATCCAGCCAGGCAAGTTTGAACTTTGGGGAGTGTTATGATCATGGCTGTGCCCCTTACTCAAAACGCAACATGTCTTATAGCTGCATCAAGCTGCTCTTTGAGGCTTCTGTCAGCGGAGAAATTGTTATCTCTGCCTCTTCTATGATGGATTGCTCCCTGGACGATTGTTGAACGTCGGTGTAAAATGGTGGGTCTAGAAAGAAGCCCTTGCTCTTTGGTTCAGAGGACTTGACACTAAAACATGAATGTTTACCGCTGATGTTTTAGATACCTGAAAATATTTCTGCTATCAAACTCCATTGTAGCTACATTTTAAATATCTGGATGTGATTGTGTCATTTTGGCTATGTTTGGCCATTTATCTGCAGGAATAAGAAATATACACAACCAAACAACAGAGGCCCAGAAAGGCAAGATACATTGCAAGTGTTTTAGGATGGAATTTTTCCTTTAAGGTCTTACCAAATGGAGAAGTTTTTATATTTTGTCCTAGACATTTGGGTTGGTCTCATGCCATCACTTAGGATATGATATTCTATAATATATTCTCACTTGATTCACATAGGTGTATTGCAGAGGAAAGGTTTCTCATTGACAACTCATACATCTCTGGGAGAGAGAGATTAAGACAGCACAGACTGAAATAATATGGAAATGTATAAATTTGATATCAATTCAGGTGTTTCTTCTCGTTTTCTTTCTCTCTCAGTCTCTCTGGCCCTCACCTCTCTCCTAGCAGCTCTTTAGCTATAAGCCTGTGCTCCATCATTGTCAATTAGCGTCCAAACCACTAACTGGGATGATTTTTCGCTCCAGGGTATTTGACTAGCTGCAAGCTTTCAGTATAACATTATGCTACAGTACTAGCTTATGAACTGCCAAGACGCAAGTAGTCGCGGATTTGCATATCAAACACAGCTATTTCATAATCAGCACTGTTCCTTTTTCACAAATAAGGCCACAGGAATTCATTGCCCACACAAAATCTACATTTGTAGAAAATGAAATTGGCTGCATTCAAATAGGATTGCCCATCCCAGATGAGTCCCACTGATAAGTCGTGTGTATGTCTCATGAAGCCTGAGAGGGAATGGAGATGAGGGGGATGCTCCGTGAAGCCAGATCCATGAGAACAACATAACACTTCCTCGCGTTGCACAGTCACTGACGTTATTCTCATCAACACCAACCAACCCCTAGCAGCTCGCACTTACTGGGCTATGGAGCAGAAACAGGTCAGTAACTGAGCAGCCAGCCTGTCGGTGTATTTGTTGGTGTGTGTGTGTGTGTGCCTGTGTGTGCGTGTCACATTCCGGTGTGTTGCCAGGCCGTTGAACTCTGTGTGTGTGTGTGTTTGTGTGTCCATGTGTATGATATTTTTACACTGTATTTATTCATGCCAGAAGGAGGAGTTTGGGGAGAACTCTTGGCATCCAACCGTGATGGCTGACGTATCGGGGCCATGCTCTACTCTTTGCTCTGCTCCCTTCTGTCTGTTCTTGGAAACGTGGTTGCCTCGCGTTGCCCCCGCCAGGCCCCAGAGACGACGCCCAGCGTATTTCTGTCCCAGTGACGTGTGTGAGTGTGCGGTTGTGTGTGTCTGTGTGTGCGTATGTGCCTGTCTGCCTTTTGCCTGTACATGTCATCCCTCACTTCAGTTTTTGGCTCAAACCTGTGACTCAGTCAATGCTGAACTCAAAATGGTCTGTCCGAAATGTCTTTTTCTGTGACATCTTGCCTCTTGGCTCCATAATGTATTTATGTGAGGCTGCTATGGGACACAAAGGGACTGCGCCGCATAATATGCACGAGAAACTTTGTGGTTTGTCTTTCAAAACTCAATTGTTGTTGCAAGATTCAATAAATTCAGCTGACATTTACAACATTGTGACAAATTATACAACTCGGAGAATTGTCAAAGGAGAGGCAAAATTCTGACAGCAGCGAGCGTTAGTCACCAACTTCCTCTCCCCTCACTCTTTCCCCCAGAGACACACCTGGGCCACATGGGAACCTGTTTCTATCCGTTTACCTCTGTCTCTCTTGTTCACATAGCCCCCATTTATTAAGGCAAGTTGACTAAAACTGCTCTCTTTTTGTCTCTCTCTCTCCCTTCTTCCCCCTCGCTCCCTCTGCCCCTCTGTTGTCCAGATGGAGGACGTAATAGCACGCATGCAGGATGAGAAAAATGGAATCCCTATCCGCACGGTGAAAAGTTTTCTATCCAAGATCCCCAGTGTTTTTTCAGGTAAGGCTCTCACCTCCTCTCCTCACCTCTCAAGCTCCGTCTCCCACTCACTAACTGCCTGACCGATACTCTCTGCTTGCCAAACAAAACACTAAAAATATTTGGAGAGTTGTCCGTTTTGCGTTTCACACCAACAGTGCCAGAATGTCAAGAGGATCATGTTGGATTTTTGAGCCATCCAACTTGCTGGATAACTTCCAGAATCTAAGTTTGAGTGATACTCAAGTAAGGGATGAGTTGAGTGGGAGATGAGTGAGTGTGTTTGCTGTAGTTTTTACTGTACGAAGTATGAAGAAAAAAAAAATCAAGGCACTCTATACTGTTAAAACCAATAAATGATATTACATTAGATTAGTTTTACTCATTGCATAGTCCTACAATAGATAACATTTCCCTTCCAATTCACATATCCATTACCTTTTAGTCACTTTACAACCCTCAGAGCTCAATCTGCTCTACAGCTGCAGCTATTTAAAATGATCAGTGTATTATCCCAGTACAACATTATGCATCACATGGAAGTTTCAGTATTTGTAGAAGCCTACTCTATTGATTATTAGACCGTTCTTGTGACATTCACATTTCAGTACAGGTGTTTGTTCCTGTGCAATTCACACCAGCCTGCTTTTTGAGAAAGATAAACAGCCATTGCGTGATTTTGCCTGGGGCTCCAACAATGCCAGCAGCACCGCTGGACAGACGAGTTGACTCTCACCAGCACTGCTAGCAAAGGCTCACAGGTGGCTTGTACCAATTTCTCTGAATCAACAACAACAAAAAAACAATTGTCACATTCACCAATGTGAAATATTCAATATTCTAAATGGGGATTATTGGTGTTGAATAGATTACACTTCTAAAAATCATGAACCACCCATTAAAGAAACTGCTAAGAAACCTGTATTTCATTATAGTTGAGTAGATATCTCATCAAAATTGTAATCATTAACATAATCTAAGGAATTACCCTCTATGTATTCTGATCATTTTCAGTTACTTTCAGATGACTTTGCCATATTTGAGGTACAAAAATACCCATACAGATTAAAAAAAGTGAAAAATTAAAATTCAGGAAATGTATTTGCACATACAAACACAAATCTCCACCTGTGCGACATTCTACAAAGATGTAGAACACCTGCCACTATCTAAATGGCCCTCTTGAGTTTTTTGCTTTCTCTTTAAAAGTTATCGCAGAAGTAAGCCTCTAACTTTTTCACAAGGATCTGTAATCAGAATACATTATTTTTATAGATAACGTAACAGAATGCCATTACATTTTTTTGCATTTAGGATACGCAACAGCATTACAAATATCCCGTAACTAACCAACCCTGTCAGCGACATGCCGAACTATGCAACGTTATGTCATTTACAACCTCTTCACCATGATTTATAATTATCTTGAAATGAATGCAGATGGGATACTCCCGAAAGTCTGTTCCCACATGATCTCACTTTCTTTAAGAGGACAGCTGGCATTGCCTTTAATGGCCAAGAGTGTGTCGAATGTGTCAAGATCCTTGCCAACAGGCGCTGTATGTGAACTGCATCTGCACCGCATGTTGATGTCATGTGAGATGTGATGTGCGCTCGTGGATCCTGAAACACTAACGGGACTGCTATTCCTTTCCTCCAGCCTGGGAATGAAAAGAGACATCTCCCAAAGAGCTGTATGACAAGAACCAGCATTTGTGTGTATGTGTGTGTGTGTGTGTGTGTGTGTGTGTGAATGTGCATGTGCTTCCTTTCGTGTCTCCTATGCACATATGTGTGTGTGTGTTGGTGTACACTAAGTGAGCAGCAAGGCCACAAGACACATAGCTGAGAAACAACTTTGTTGTTCCATCAAATGCAAGGAAGAAAAATTTTCTATTTACAGTATGCTCATTGAGTCATACAGATGCCATCATGCATGCACACACTGCTCATTTGAGCACATCCTGCACATATGCTGCAGCTTCACATACTGTTTTTCCTCATTTTCTATTATCCTCTCATTTGTGATACGCAGCATTGATATTGTTAGAACGTTTTTCATACTGCACATATTTCTGTTTTTTTTTTGGTATATCCTCATATTGCACATATTTTTCATTCATTTATTTTCTTCATCTCATTTGGTTCTACTGCTGCTATTTGTGCCATTTGTACACTCTGCTATAATCTATAGCTTTCCCACTTTCATTCATACATTTATACTCAGCATGTCCTATAAATTGTTAGTTCCACGTGTTTATATGACCCTCTTTTGCTGCATACTTATTTATATTCTATTTTTTCTTGCTGTATCCTGTTACTATTTTCTTATGCAACGACCCAGTTTTCCCATGGGGATTGTTAATGCTTCATCTTACCGTATTATGTGTATTGTATCAGTGCACAGTGGCTCACACACACACACACACACACACACACACACACACACATAGACAGACACGCAAACATGTACAGCCCAATCTATGAGTTTGATATTAATCAATTCGGAGAACAGCCTTGTTAGGGGATTACCTTACACATCTCATTTAAACTCTCTCCTAGAAAGTGGGTCATCACTGATAGTGTGAAAATGGGGTTGTATTAATGATGTTAATCCATGGTAAATCTCATCTAGTTATTCAGCGCAAGTAACTGCCTCTGATTATTAATACGGCCCGATATTAATATGCAGAGTTGTCACGTAATAGTTTGAGTAAGTTGTGTTTTGGGAGTGTGTGTGTGTGTGTGTGTGTGTGTGTGTGTGGAGGGGGGGGGGGGGGGGGGGGTGTGCAATGAAAGAGACAGAGTGAGAGAGAGTGAGAGTGAAAGTGGGTTGAGGGTGTGAGAGAGAGAAAGTGAAGACGGAGACAAAACAGACAGAGCGGGAGAATGATGGACAGAGAGACAGCCACACAGATTGCCCGTCTCACCGCATGAATTCCCTTGTGTCTCTTTTTCACACCTTTTTCCAGTCTTCTGCGGCTCTTGTCTCCTCAACACACCCTCACCTGTCAGCATGACAGACAGTAATAATAGCTTGGGAGGTATATTTAGCCAGAGTGCCAAAGTCACGTGTTGCAGTGGGGTGTGAAAATGCCTACAGGGCAGAGGTTGCTATTATGTTGTTCTGAGATGTGAAAATTATTCATTCTCATTCTCTGACGGAGGAGATGAGTTTAGTTTCATTCAAAAAAAAAAAAAAAAAAATGAAATATGATGTCCCCTCTTACAAAATGCCTACTGGCATAAAAGTAAAGCACATTACAAGTTGCTGTTGAAGTTTGGAGGCATCTCAAGACCGTTTGCTTGCGGAATCGTTACATTTTTGAAGATGGAAATATATATATATTTTTAAATACAGACAGAATTTCAGCTATCAATTTTTTTTTTCCAAAATGGATGTCTCCTCTCCTCTCCTCTCCTCTCCTCTCCTCTCCTCTCTCCTCTCCTCTATTTATCCCATATTTAACCCCTATTCATAGTATTCCCTTGATGTCACACGCATTTCCTACAATATGGTGTTTTACTATATGAACAGCTCAGTGGCTGTGGCCGTCATTTCATTATAATCACCTGTTAATTTATTACTGTTATTTTCCTAGCAAGATGGCTGTGTGATGATGTAACAGAATATTATGAATTCTGTCCTGTTTTCTATTCAGACCTTATCTTTGTTTTGTCTACCTGCAGTTGGACGTTTCCTTTGTGGTGTATTGTGTTCTTCAGGGAAACAGTTGGAACAAAATAATCACAATACAGACTGCTCTGTTTATGCTATGACTGAGTCAGACAAATTGTATTGTTATAAATTGGGTGCTTCAGTATGCCATCGTACCTCTCTGGTCATTTATATTAATGGGGTACAGCCAAGGAGAGGTGGTGTGGAGGGGGTGTCAGAAAAGAATATTTGGTACTGGATGGCCTATTACCCACCCACATGGTGCTAGACGAGAGGGATTTGCAAGCACTGTAATGATGAGGAAAGGTGGGCAGAGTTGAGGATGTCATTGTTTTCCCCTTCATTTGCATCTGTATGGAAAAAGGTGTTTTAGCATACTGTGAATATCTCAGCTTCATGTCACTGATCATATTTTTATATTTTCTCTCTCGTTCCAGGTTCTGATATTGTACAGTGGATGATCAAGAATCTAAACATTGAAGATCAAGGTAATGCACCGATTGGAAGTGAGCTGATGAACATTTATCTGCGAAGGGTAGAGACTTCCTTTTGTCAATGCTGAAGTTGTTCTAAAAAGTTCAATATACTGTACAACAATGTAACAATTGTTCATTTAGTTGCAAGTTTGCTGATGGTGCCCAAGGCTAAGAACAGAGGAGAAACAGTGCTCATCAGTGCAAGACCACTTGAGTTCAGATTCTTCACATTTTCATTAGTCTGTACTAAAAAATAATGCTTTTGGAACTATGTTGTTAGCTGATGTAGAAGTCCCCAGTTCTGCATTTTCCTTTGATCTGTCAGTGGTGCTGCGGCAACTGCAACTTGCTTGTTTTGCAATGTGTTAGAGTAGAACTACACTCACATTGTAACACAAATCTATTTCAGCTGTCTTGAGTGACTGGCTGCATGATCATTCCTTGAGCCTCCCACTGAAAACAGAATAAAAATTTAATTTCCCCAACAATTGCTCTGAGGGAAAGATCAATACTGCAACATTAATGCTTTGCATGCAGCGCATGAAAGTAGGATTAATACAATGGCTACATCTGTAAAGTCTTATTTGAAGGGAAAAACGTTCCTTTATTGCTCTATTCTAGAAAGGCAATCTCACCCATGTACAAGTATTTATACACTTCCAGTATACAGTAAGTAGGTGTGACCAGCATAATTCTTAAGTATGAAATATTTGTGAAAGGAGAAAGTAACTAAAGACATGAAGTGGCAACATGCCATGAGCTTGGCAACAAAGGCAATCTTAGAGATCTAGGATTCCCGGCTCAGGTCATGAGAACAGCAGGTTGCCCAAACACAGGTGTATGTCAGTACATGTTTTTGGCATGAAATGAAGCTTTGGTTCCTTCCACCCATGGCAGCTCACCTGCAGAGAGGTGTGTGGAGGAGGAGGTTGTCTCACCTCCAGCTCTCCCTGCTGCCTCCTCTCAGCGCTCACAGCTCTGTCCAAGGCCTGCTCAATGGCACCAGCACAAAGACTTATTCCGGCTGCGTGTGTTTGCATTGTGTGTGTACAGATATTTTCATCCTATTCATTTATGTAAGAAATGCAAATACTCATGCTCACATCATAAGTGTGTCCTAGTGTTTTGAGTGTGTGTGTTGTTTTCATTTTATTTATTTGTTTAAAGTCACAAAGAAAGGGCATTTCGATGGTGTCCTGCTTCCGTAGATTGTCATATTTGTGGTTGAAACTGGATGTTGGGCCGGGACATAACACAGGGGTCGTTCAAAAGTGGTCGGGTTGGACCATGACAAACATGGAAAGTGACTCAGCAGACCACTCGCCTCCTCCAGTACCTCCATCACCACCATGTTGCCACTTTGCCATACCATGAAGTAACCAGTAAAAATACCACATTTTTCAAGAAGTAAAAGTAATCAGATTGTAATATAAAAGTACAAGAAAATGCAAAAATAAATGTTTTGGCATTTATTGTTAAATAGGTGTAGGTGTGTGTGTTTGCCTGTGTATTTGCTCTAGTGTGTGCTTTAGTTTAACAGTTCACACACATTAGTGACATACTGTATTGTTAATTTAGCTGACTCAACAATTCACAGTTCCTTTGTGTGTTGGTGTGTTTGTGTGCATGTGTGTACCTGTTTTTTCCCCCTTCTCTCTTTCATGTGTTCATTTGGGTTTGTATGCATGCGCCAGTGTGTGGTGGTGTAGTGGAGGTGAAGGTGGCTTTGCATATGTGTGTATGTGTGTTGGGGGCAGCAAATCATATCAAATTAAAATACCTCTGTAATAGCTCAGCAGTATTTGGGATCACAGAAGAGTGAGCTTACCTCTCAAGTGGACAGGATAACTATTTTTATTGTTTTTTTTGTTTTTTTTACTTTGAGAACATTGCTCAGGTAGTTGCAGACATTTAAAATGCCAAAGATATGGTGCTTTTCCCTGTGCTTCAGACTGCACTATGATTAATAATGCACCGTACCATGGCACCTCCAATATACAACAAAAAACAATAAACAACAAAGAAAACTGTCAAACCAGTTCTGCTTAACATGCTCAACTGGGCCACAAGATGCTCATCCATAATTTTGTTGCTCTGTAACTGAAGTCTGACAATAACACATAAGCCATTCCCTACAGGAATTTGCAATTATACAATCACATTTTTGTAAAATCTGCAGTACCCCGCTAATATTGTAAAAGTTTGTGATTGTGACCAATCACAACTCTTCCCCAGAACAGCATTATCATCAAAGACTTTCATTTTATCACAGTCATGGGTCTGATCATAACACTTGCCTACAAGCTGATGTTCACAACTATATCCTTCAATGCAAATTTTTGTCAAACTTTGCACTTTTTGCACAAATGGACTCAAAAAATGTTGTCAATAGCCTTGCGGTGGTTAACGAAATCTAGTGCAAAATCAAGTGGTTTTGGTGGCAATACCACAGAAACACTCCTGGAGGGGCAGACGAACTCAGGAAACCGGAATGCAATTAATTCGGCTCACAGCATGATAGCAGCATATTTATTAAGCAAAGGCAGACAAGTTTATATCGAAGTGGACTGGAGTTTAAGAGACAATCTCTTTTTTGCTGAATGAATGCCACATATAATATACGGACACACTCCAAATGAACTCATTATCATCCTATTTTACAGTCTCTGTACTGCTGAATCCTATTTTCATCCAATACTGCATTCGATTAGCCTACTAAACTGCCTGCCCTCCAAAGTTCTTTCAAAACTTTTAGCCACTGTATGTGGGGATAGATCTCCTCTGGGAGATTTTAGCAGACAGTTTCGCACAAGTAACTCTTTACAGTAACTCTTTCATTCAGTACAAGTCAAATCATTACAGACCATCATCATTCATCCTTTGTTCCAATGTCAGTTGTGGGGATTTTTTAATCAAAATGGTCTGCAAGGTCCCGACACTTTCTGACCACAGGTTTGGTTTCTCATCTCTTGACAAGCTGATCAAATGGTTTGTCTGGCATGGGAAGAATTGGCTTGGACTTAACTCCAGACCACAGTTAATGGGCTGTTAGTAGCATACATTATTATTCAGACCAATCCAAATAGCTGGCTCAAAGGTTAGAAACACTGAAGAGAAGGATGTGGATGAGGAGCCACAGGTAGACATGATATACAAATGGGATGAATTGTCTATTGAAACTGGCACAGTTAATCCTTTAGTTATACATTTTGTCCTGACATGGTATAATCTACATTATCTGTTTAAATAAGAGGGAATCTGTTCATCTGAATGGAGAAATGTAGGTTGCTCTGTAATTTTCTAGCATAGGAATTAAATAATTTAGTATAGAAATTTTCAGAATGCAGAGTTTCAGGAATGTCATGCATGAAAAAGGCTCTAATCTTCTGAAAAATAGTAATGAGGGAAATGGCTTTTAATGGCCTTCGGGCTGATTTCACTGAAATGCCACTTGTCTCGTAAGTACCTTTTTCCATTATCCACAAATACTGTATGAGATTTAAATACAGACAGCCTGAAAGGCCTGTGGAGCTTATGTATTATGTCACTTATGGATCAACAGCTAAATTAGCATTTGATTTGGGAAGCAGACTTCTGAATCCCTACCAGCTCCAGGGTCACTGACCTCTGATCGCTGACCTCCTGTGAAAAGTGAAAAAATTTCAATCAGGAAAGACTAGGTAGAATGTTCGATGAATATTTTTATTGAATAAAACAATTAGAGTTTGGCGTAGGCTCCATGATGACACGCCTCCCATGATGAAGTTAGGAGGGCGTCGGGAATGGGATAGAATTAGGATTCCCCCCCCGGGGAATCCCTCTGGAGCCATGACGTTGGTGGTGGCAGGGGAAGAGGAGGGGCGAAACGGCTGGAATGACAGCGACTGAAAGACAGCATGCACATTCGTGAGTAGCGTAATGACATAGTAAATGACGTGTATATACTCTCGACCACTCAGATGATTGGTTCTGTGAGAAAGAGAGGGAAAGAGATGGTTTGCATGGATTGGATATTGAAAGCGAGGGAATGCGTTGTATAACAGTGATTGGATAGGGAGAAGTTTGAATGAAACTAGGGGGAGAGAGGGGCGGAGATAAGTAGTCTTCCTGATTGAAATTACGTAATACTTCACAATTTCCATGCAGGGATCAATAAAAAGTATCACATTGTTATTTTTAACATGAATACATTCAATGGATGTATAAAGCTCTGAAGTCAGTTTTACCTGACTGGATCAATTCTAACTCAGATTGGAAGATTTAGTGTCAGTCTATAGCTATGGAGTTATTTATAGAAATGGTGTTCCAACCATTTTAAATTCTTGATGTAAGCTGATTCATAATTTTCAGTTCAAGAAACAACACAGATACATGTACAGTAACACCTGTATTTGTATTTGGAGAAAAATACAAATACCGTATCTCTTCGATATTCTTTGATCTCTTCAATAAATATTTATTCCTTCTGCTCAGCTGAAGGAATATTCCCACAATCCCCTTGGCAGTGCTCCAAACTGCTGGGTTTTTGGCACGGAGCTGGTATCTTGTATGATGAAATCATGGGGTATTTTCCCTGTGGACTCTGAGGCCTGCCTCTCTTGGCAACTTGACTAAATCCAATTCAAGGTGTGGTCCGCTGTGAAGCTTATAGAACTTATGCCTGCAATATGTGAAATGGGAGTGCGTTGCTCCCTCGCCACAAGAAATATATCTTTATAGACTCTTATTGGTTGAGAAACAACAGCAACAGATTTGACAATCCTTAATTTATTAGATGGAGAATCTTCCACCACATTGGACTGATTGTGCTTCTTTGTGGTCTCTTTCATATTTATCATACTGTACACATTTGGAAACATTTAGTGGACCACGTTATCCTTGGTATATCACACTGTTCTCTTTGTTTATTAAATATAGAAAGAAATATAGGGAAATACAGATTTTTAAACTATTATTTCCTATTTAATCTTATCATGTTTTCTGTTCATGTTTTTTAACTTGTATTGCATTACTGTCTAAATTTGAAACAAGCAAAACCAAATATTAAAATGGGACAGTGTGGCAAAAGGAAGGTTTTGTTTGTGGTATTGGCTGTTCAGAAAAGCGGTTGAATGGTTGAATGTGTGTGGGGTTGACATTCAACATCCATCCAGACTGAAAGGTCACTGCAAACACCCTCAGCTTCACTTGAACAATAGAGAGGGAATGAGCAAACCATCACAGGTGACATATGCACTCCACACAGAATGGGAGCAGAAGAGCCTGTGCTCGAAGCAGAAGAGACAGCGAGACCTTCAAGTCTCTACGACTCCACTGTCACAAATGCCATTTTTCATACTTTGCCGACTTCACTTTCGGCTGACATTCATCACGTCAGAGATAATAATGTGGAAAATGTAATTTGGAGTGGATAATAACTTTTAAAGTACAAAGAGAGTAAGAAGTTATATGGATGAGTGGATTTGTTCTAGTAAATGTCTGTCTTCTCCGTTTGAATTCCTCAGTATTCCATGGACAGATGCAGATGAGTGCACACAGTCTAATCTGCTGTCCAGATCAATAAAGATAATCAATCCTTCTAGACCTCCCACTGCACACACCCCCCCCCCTTTTAATGCCACACCAGAGCTAATATCTATTATAAATATCTTTTTATTTATGTTCATAATATATTTATGTATAATATATATGAGACAATATTTACTGTAAGGAGAGAGACAAAGCACAGTGGAGAAGCACAGTGGAGAAGCACAGTGGAGAAGAGGAGGAAAGGGCATGTTTATAAGTAAACATGTATTTAATAAGTTATGAGTCATAATTTATTAATGCATATAGACCAGTCATACCCCCCCCCCCCCCCCCCCCCCCCACACACACACACACACACACACACACACTGGGTCTAGTGTGATGGAGTGGAAGCTGTGATAAATATAGATTGGCTTTTTCTTTATCCTCTGAGGTGAGTGACAGGGCTGTAAGAGGTCAGGATGTGTGTGTGTGTGTGTGTGTGTGTGTGTGAGAGAGAGAGAGAGAGAGGAAGAGGGAGATAGAAGAGATCTGCATATTTTATGTGTGCATATGCTCTTGTTATGTGTCAGTACCTCTGCCTATTTAGACAGGGTCACAATTTCACCCCTCATTTGTATTAGTTTATTATGATTCCTGGGACAGACAGACAAACCGACAGGAATGGTGTGCTGTTATTTTTCTAAGCGATCTGATTGATAGTTTTTTTTTATGTGCCTCCAGTGAAGAATCCCTCCCTCACTTGTTTTAGTTGCCACAACACTGCACTCTTTTGGAATTACTTAAAACACATTTCTTAAAGGGGCAAAAAAGATTTTTACTACTCCATGGCACAAAATTGCCATAATATATCTGCAGGCAGGGGGTTGATAATTGTTAATCAATACCAATGATGAATCGATTACTGTAGTGTGTAGAAGGAAATGCATTCTATCAATGTTATTGCAATTCCTGCTGGTCGTCAATAAAGGTCATAGATTACTTAATGTGCCTTTAAGTTCAACAGGTCAACAATTTTACTTTGGACTTTAAATATATGTTTTTATTGTAAAGTCTCTTGAATGCATTGCTAATTTGATGATACATAATGTGTTGATGCATATAAGCATTTTGCACTTGTGAGTGCAGGCTTGTAGGTGTGTGTGTGTTTGTGTGTGTCTATGTGTGTGTGTGTGTGTGTGTGTGTGCGCATGCTGCTATGTCACCAGGAGAGTTGACAGAGGGAACATTGGTATAACAAGTTGGAAACGGACTGTGTGTTTGTTTGCTCTCCCAGTCGAGGCTCTGCACCTAGGAACTCTGATGGCTGCGCATGGCTACTTCTTCCCCATCTCAGACCATGTCCTCACTCTCAAAGATGATGGCACTTTCTATAGGTTTCAGGTAAGAATGATGATGATGATGATGATGATGATGATGATGATATGATGATAATGATAAAGATGTGCATAGTATGATAAGTATGTATATGACAGGAACAATATGTAAAGCAGCATTAAAATAAAATATCCAAAGCTATTTGATTATATTACTGGCAGTTGCATTGTATAAATCACATCACAACTTTACATACATTTCTTTATTTTGCTGGGAAGTGCATTGCATGAATTTGCACTGTAAGGAAGGCCATATTGTTCCACATCTTTTTTTACTTTAATATCTCAGTTGCCTGCCATGCGAAGGCTTTTTATTGGTTTTCTTTTCAAAGCAGTGTGTCATGATTTATTTGAAATTTGGATCTCATGTAGGCTAGACTTAATTTTTCCACTCTGTATGGACACAAACTTTATTGAGTAACTGCATTATATGCTGGAGTCGAAGCAGTGTTTGGACTCTGTTTTAATTAGTATATGGCAGTGTTTAGCGGTTATTGTGTCCCACAAAGCCTTGCCGTTCCATGAGGAGGTGCATGTTATTCTGAATGTCAATAGTGGGATTGACAGCTTTAGCGATTTTCCACACAGTGAGCTCCCCCAAGTGTGTGCCACAGAACTAACTAAAGTAAATCAATGCCGAAAGCCATTTGCGTTAGTACCAGTCTTCACTCTGCTCTTAACATCTAATCTGTTCTCATCTGAAGCCAGTCCCTGTAACGCTGCTCACGGAGGGCCAAGATTCATCTTGGTGTCTTGGTACTCACCCACAGCAACTTATGTGCTTTAGATTTGACGCTTAGCCCATTTATACGGCTAGATGTTTTATTGTGACAGCTGCAGCGCTGTGACTTCATGGCCCCTCACATGATAGTAAACACTTTGGTTTACCAGAGCAGGGTAGTAGTTCTGCCCTGTCAAAGATGTAATGTTTTCTTTTGTCTCTTAATAACGTTCCCTCTCCCTCCAGACTCCATACTTTTGGCCATCAAACTGCTGGGAACCAGAAAACACAGACTATGGTGAGAGAAAACCCTGGTTGTTCTGTTGTAGTCTAATACCTACTTTGTGCATTGTGCATCCTATACGCAAGATGTTGATGATACAGACTATATTGTAACCTAAAGTGCAAAAGGTGAACCACCAATGAAGCAGATGGTAGATAGAAACATAGAATCATATTCAGCTCTACTCAAATGCCTATATGGGTCCAGTGGCAAGTTGTCCAGTGAGAATCAAACATGAATGAATTCAGTTGTATTGTGTGGTGTGTATCTCCCAAACCCTCCACAGCACCACAGGCTTCAAGGAGGCAATTTCATATTCCATTCACAGTCATCTGGTTCTGCCTTATTTGTATTGTCTGACTGATGTAGACTGATTACAGTGAAGGAAATCAGGGCTGTGCTTGCATGTGTGTGTGTGTGTGTGTGAGAGAGAGAGAGACAGAGAGAGTGTGTGCGCACCTGTTTTTGATTGTACATGTAAATGTGCCAACATTTGGTTGAACATTTTTATGATGATACAGGGATGAGCTTTTCATTGTTTACAGAGGAGCAGAGTGGAGATAAAGGCTTCGTAATAACAAAAATGGTTGGAGTGAATAGCTGGTGCTGTGCAGGCCTTTCATTTGTTGTTTTGAGTTGTAAGAGAGGGAAGGGCTAATGAAAGCTGTGGGAATAGTTCTGAGTGTTAGGGGAACTTTAAGTGTCTCAGACGTGGCAACTGATTCACGTGAACGGTGCCTCTTAATGAAAACATGCATCCGGCTAATGGAGTAATGAAGCTTCTGCATAATGGTCAGTTAACAGAGGGATGAAGGGATGGAACTGCTGCAGCTGGAGGTACAGTGCAGAAAGCCCTTGTTTACTGTCTCACACCTGAAGAGAAATAAAGACATCAAAAGTCAGGCCCATGCAGGCACACACACACACACACTCACACACACAAACAGACTCTCACACACACATTGCATAGCCAATGACCTTTGTGATTTGCAGGCCAGTTTAAATGTGCAGTTGAGAGGATTAAATGAGTAAATGCAGGGCCATTTAAGGCTGTTAAAACCAAGCTGAGCTCATGTTCTCCCTGTCTTCCCACTCTCTCTCTCTCTCTCTCTCTCTCTCTCCCTCTCTCTCTCTTTCTCCCTCAGCTGTTTACCTCTGCAAAAGAACAATGCAAAATAAAGCACGTCTGGAGCTTGCAGACTATGAGGCGGTAAGTAAGAGAGGTCTTTTAGTGTCAGCACTCCTTTATTCACATATCTGTTTCGTTCCTGCGTTGGCACCGCTGTCAACATTTATCTCTCATCTTTTGTTCATACTGAGCCGGTTTTTGCGTGTGTTGGTACACCATTTGTAACTTTCTTCAACAAAGCTAAGGAATGAATCACTTGGTTAGTTACACTCCGTGTTTTTCTTTTGTGTGCGAGCAGGGATCATTACAGATGGCACCCAACTGTGCACTATACCCAGTATGTGCAGCAAATATAATTAACCCAGATCCCTCAAAAGCCTTTATTTTGTGTCTTATTTTCAGGAGAGCTTAGCACGGCTACAGAGAGCATTCGCCAGGAAATGGGAGTTCATTTTTATGCAAGCAGAAGCACAAGCAAAGTAGGTTCCTTTAGGAGCCACACATGCATTGAGCAAATATGGGCGAGTCCTCTTACCACCTCATTATCACATGAACACCTTTGCCTTCGACTGAGACTTCCCTCTAATTTTCAACACACAACTTCGCACATGAACTGCCAATTAAACAGTGTGATGCAATGAACAGATCATATGAATGTTAGAATGAGATGTATATTTTGTAAAAAAAACATTCCCGTTGTGTGTTGAACTCATTTATCCTCAGAGTGGACAAGAAAAGAGACAAAATTGAGAGGAAAATTCTCGACAGTCAGGAAAGAGCGTTCTGGGATGTGCACAGACCAGTGGTGAGTGTCATCGTCCTCACTGATATCATCATCATCATCATCATCTTCATCATCATCATCATTATTGTCATCATCATTATGATCATGATCCTCATTATTGTTGTTGTCATCGTTATCATCATCATCAGGCTGGCAAAAGTGAATAATATCAAAACAGCAGTTTAATATTCATACAAATACACTCATTCACATTTTGATGGTGGATTGTGGAAAAAAATGAATAAATAATAAAAAGATAGATAGATGGATACATGCTTGAATATATCATTGTGATAATACGTAGCCTATATTATTTCTCATACACACAAACACACACACACACATAGACACACACATAATCTCTTTCTTTCCTTTTGGGTGCTAAAGCCATCTGAATCATCTCCTGCCTCTGGGTATTTTAACCTGTTCCGTTGGCAGCAGAGACACGTCAAGCTCTGGCAAAGGAGATAACATTTTGAAAATTTTATGCAAAAAGTATAGCATTAAAAACAGAAGTCTTCGTGAATTCTATAATTTACATCAACTGTGTGTGAGCTATACATCTGATTCTCATTCCATGTGAAAGGCATGCAGGAGTGAACATAAATTATCACTAATTATATTCCTCTGCCATACATAAGAACTGTCACATCAGTAACTGTCAGAACACATCAACCTCACTGGTCCTCTTTAACCTTGTTCATACATACTTCCCTAGCATTAGCATTTAGCTTCCCCCTGCGGTTAGAGGGTCTCCTCTGCTGTATTTCTTCCAAAGCCACAGCTCCATGCTTAATTGGAAAATAACAAGTTCAATTTATGCGTCCTCGGAGCAACATAATCAATATTAATTCAGATTTCACAGTGATGCCGTCAAGCCACTTAGCTCCGTTCTCCTGGAAGAGACCTACATTAGACCGCTTGTTCAATCAGGCAGAATTTGCACACTGAGTGTTTGATTTCCCACTGGTTTCCTTGTTTTGGTAGAATTGGCACATTCCATGTTTGATTAACCAGCATTCGACACATAGTCTTGAAGACTTCTCAGAATCAGTTCACACCGCTGCTACAGTGATGGATTAAAACCTCCTTTAACGGCGGCTAAATTGCACCTTTACTGTTTGTGGCATCATCCTAGAAGGTGCAGCATGAAACAATTGAACTCTTGTCTCTAAGAATTTAAGAGAGAGAGAAATTAACTCTGCTTTTCTGTTTGTTTTCCTCTCAGCCTGGATGTGTGAATACAACAGAAGTCGACATAAAGAAGTCCTCCAGAATGAAAAACCCCCACAAGACAAGAAAGGTACATCTTCCCGCACTAGACACCTCTTTCTTTTAGAGTCAGGGTTAAGGTTATAGGGCTTGATAACATGGTGACACACAAATGAACAGAAAAGTTTGTTGTACCTTATTCTACGTGCTTGTCAGCTGTAGTAAAGTCATTGCTATTGATATTTTTTTAATACATTTATATATATTTTACCTGTTTCCTCTCCCTTAGTCTGTGTATGGGCTGCAGAATGATATCCGTACCCACAGCCCCACCCACACCCCCGCCCCAGAGGCCAAGCAGCCCACAGAAGAGGAGCTGCAGGACCAGGTTGGAACTACAGGGGGCGCTCTACTACCAAGCAGGGGACCTTTAACAGTTTGCAGTTAATGTTAACATTCAGACTGTGGAGCATTTTGTAGTTACTTCATTCTTAGATCATTATGGGCATGTAATCAATTGTATTCAGTAGCCTTTTGTAATAATAATACAGTGATATATATGCATAATGTATGAGTGGTGCCATAGTAGAGAATTTATTATGTAGAAATAAAGCAATAAGTTAAATAATGTAAATACAATGCAGATGGTATGTTAATATGCTTGTTAACCAACAGTTACCGGGTTACAAAAATATCTTCACAAACGCAGTGACTTCACAGCCAGGCAGAGACAAAGCGCATGCTAATTGTTCCTTGCTATGGTTTCAGATCACCTTTTGGCAAGTGCAATTAGACAGGCATCGACTGAAAATGTCCAAAGTGGCGGAGAGGTGAGTGATGTTCTTTGTGTCTTTATTCAGTTTAGGCATCGATCTGTTTATTGAGCCCTTAAACGGCCTAACGTGGCATGGAATTAAGAGCTCCAGTGACCTTGAGGAGTGTTTGGCCCCAAACAATGCCTCCGGTGGGCGTCAGCGCCGATGCTGCCAGACACTGGAGGGCACACAAAGCCTCGATTTGTCATTTCCTGCACTGAAAAGAGAAGCGTGCGCTCAGCAGAGAGTTCTCTAGCCTTCCATCCAAATACAGGGCCATTCCCTCTTGTCATACTCTATGTTTTATTTCAGGAGGAAGTGAAAAACTACTGTATTTGCTCTTACAAGGTTTTTTCCTTTCAACCACATGAAAAAAAACATGAAAAGATGATAAATCCACTGAATGGATATCCATAACTATTTAAGGCTCAGCACTCAAGCATACAAATCCTCATTATTCTATTTTTTTCATAAACGCATAATCATTCATATAAAAATATGAATGATACTGTCTTAAGCATAATATCATCAATACCATGTCAGTGTGATACAGATTGTCATTTGCTGCTCTTTAGTAGTCTTGTCTTGTGTTTGTTTTGTTTCTCCTCTTCAGTTTGCTGGGCTACACAGAGCAGTATGTTGAATACGACCCCTTCCTAACGCCACCAGATCCCTCCAACCCCTGGATCTCAGACGACACCACAATCTGGGAACTAGAGGCCAGGTGTGTATTTGTGTGCCTGTCTCTGTGTGACAGAGCAAAATAGAGTGTGTGTATGTGTAACAGAGAAAAGTGCAAAAAGTTAATAGTTTTTCTGTGTTTTTACAATCTGTGAATTTTAGGTAAGTGGCATGGCATGTAGTGCATTTTGTTGCACACACACTGCATCTGTGAGATGATGTCTTCTATGTGTATGTGTGTGTGTGTGTGTCCTCCCCCAGTAAGGAGCCGGGCCAGCAGAGGGTGAAGAGGTGGGCTTTTGGCATTGATGAGGTTCTCAAAGATCCTGTGGGGAGAGAGCAGTTCCTCAAATTCCTGGAGTCTGAGTTCAGCTCAGAGAATCTCAGGTAAGGGAGAAAATACACTCTAATACACACACACCTGCACACATTCATGCACACACACAGAAGCATATATGAGAGGCCGTGTAGGACTTAATTGACACTTTGCTGGTCACCCACACATATACTTATATATATATATATATATATATATACAGTATATGACATATACCAGCACATACATGCTGTTCTGGACGTCCCCCGCACACACCAATACATTTACTGCGCAATAACAGTAGTTATTTCCATTTCCATTCTGAACCCAGTTACTCGACATACACTTGAAACTGGGTTCTCTGATCATGTGAAACCCGGTTCAGATGTCTGGCTTACTCTGACATTAAACAGGTAACTGTGGCATGTAAACATCTTACTCCATTCAGCTTTGGTTTTTGCTAACTGTACAATCTTTATACGTGCATTTTCATGTCAACAAAAACATGGCGGCTAACAGTACTTTTACTGTTACTGTTTGGATCATTGTTTCTTTCTGTATTAGAAGTAACCTACTATTGCTCAGTCAAAGAGGGAGGGGTTAGCTGGTGGCCACACCTTTTCATAGGACTACTCTAGCTGTGGGTAGGACAACGCAGGTAGACAGGAATATTGTGTTAATTGGTTTACTCATGGCAACAGAGATACTCAGTTTCAGGGTATCAAAGGTGCATGTAAACAGCTTAACTCGAATAAGGCCTCAAGTACGGGCAGTAGGTTACTCAACACACCACAGTGTAGGACAGCTCCTCTGCTCCCTCTGGTGGGACACGTCCTTACTGCTTCAGCCCAGAGCTAAGAATGAGGTCAAATTTTCAATTACAAATGTCATTATAACTCACCTGTAATTGGATCTATGTAACGTTATCACAGAAAAGGGACATACCTGTATTTATGAGCACATTGTTTTATTTAACCTTTTTTCTCTTCGTTTTTTTTTTTTTTCAACAATTCTTAGTGGGTTGGTGCTGATTATGTAATTGGAGGAATTTACATTTGATCACTCTGACAGCCAGAATCTATATCTGCTGAAGTGTCCTTAACTGAGGCACTGAAATGCTACTTACTGCAGTTATAGCTACCCATTTCTTACCATGCATTCTTACTCCTCTCATGATATATTCATACAGGCATGTGTGGGCAAGGTGATGGAACGAATTCCTAATTATACTGTGTGTAATATGGAAAGTGGGGGCTCTTAAAAATGAATTATTGAATTAGTAATATCCCATTATGTTGATGGCTGGCATTGCAGTGCTAAGGAATGACCCATGAGGAACCTTCTGACTTATACATTTTTTATATTTTGGTTTAATATTCTGTCTGTATAGAGTCCCATTGGGTGCAGTTACTGTACAGGACAGTAGTCAGGAACGGTTCCAGTATGGATCTGGCAGTTTATATATCATAACTCACTATTATCTCATTACCTATGTTCTATATAGATTCTCCTGAGTTTTGCTGCTTTGAATTGGTGGTCCAGAAGTACCAACCTGGGTCTAACAATGAATTACAGTACTGTTCTCTGTGGTTTATAGGTTCTGGCTGGCAGTCCAGGAACTGAAGAAGCGTCCTATCAGAGAGGTTCCAACCCGGGTCCAGGAGATCTGGCAAGAGTTTATGGCCTCCGGAGCGCCCAGTGCCATCAACGTGGACTCCAAGAGCTACGACAAAACCACCCAGAATGTCAAAGACCCCGGGCGCTACGCTTTTGAGGATGCACAGGTTGGCCATCATTCTATAGCAACTGATAAAACGCACTGAATCACAACGTCTATAGCTGAAGGTAATTCTTGTAGTGGTTCTTGTACAGTTTTAGACAAGGACTCCTCGTGTTTGTGTGGGTTTCCTCCGGGTGCTCCAGTTTCCTCCCACAGTCCAGAGACATGCAGGTCAGGTGAATTGAAGACTCTAAATTGCCCATAGGCGTATAAAGCCCTTTGAGACTTCACTGTGATAAAGTGCTATATAAATAAATAAGACTAGACTAGACTGAAATTTAGTTATTTAAAGTACAACTTTTGTCTGGAAGTATAGTTGCTAGCAATCTAGACAAGCTACTGTATAGTGCAGTTGACTCAATGGAAACGTCTGTTCTCCCTGGTAACTGATGTGTTTCTACAACAGGAACACATCTACAAGCTGATGAAGAGTGACTCTTACAGCCGCTTCATCCGTTCCAGTGCCTACCAGGAGCTATTACAGGCCAAGAAGAAGGTAAATAACGGCTAGCCTGACCCAACACCTTGGATTGAAGTCCGAGTTTCAGACTCAGACTAAATGGATCAGATGCAGAGAAATACGTGTACAGCAAATACTTGCATGAACAGTCCATGCAGATCCATGACTTTATCGTTCCTGTTTCCTGTATGAACCTTGACCTTATCTGTGTTTTTCATGGTCATGGGCATGACTATGTCCTTTCATGACCCATATTATTCAGGTTCTATTATTCCTTCACTCACCCTGTGTTCTAATTGGATATATTGGAAAAAAAAGTAGCACGTGAATGCATTGCTGTAGCAGCTGACTTGGAAGTCCTGGATGTCGGACCTTCCCACCAGCACATGAATACACAATCAGTGCCTCATTAATCTCTGAACTCAACCTGTTCCACCTCTCTCTTTTTAGCTCTGTGCTGTTACTCTTACATAAAACGATAAGAAATATATCATTTAATTATTGTTCTAGCACTAGGTGTTATTAATTGCAAAATTGAATTTTAATTATTGATCAGAAGATTGCTACGTTCGTCTCCTTGCAGCTGTGTAAAATTCTCAGTATTATTATGCTAGGCATAATCACTTTGATTAGTCTGATTACTCTTTGCTATTTACCCAAACCTTCTTTTCAAACTCAGTTTTTTATTGTAACAGACCATCATTTCATTTTACAACAATCTATGTGGCCTGTGAAAGTTAATTTCGTCACATTATGCAGTACATGACCCAGTGGAGTTGTCTGATGACTGTACAATCATGACAGAGTATGATACAGACTCTAACGTCATTCCTTCTTAGAGGCCAGCTGAACTGAAAGGACAGCTCTTGTCTGTGTGCATTTGGCCTGTAAACGGTCCGTTGTTCTCTACAGCAGTGGTTCTCAACGTGGGGTCTGGGGACCACCAGGGGTCCTTGAGGAGGTTCCAGGGGGTCCCCAGCAAATTGATGAATTGTTAAACTTAACCATTATTTAATTGGTAAGAAGTTAACACAATTAGAGAACGTAGAAGAATGGCTATTTTGATCATAGTTACACTGTTATCTCTCTACCTACAATACAGATAGTCATAGAATTCTGGACAAAATCATGTCTAATAATAAAAATATTCTCAGATTTGGGTCTGAGAGACAAAATCTCATCAAATGGGGGTCTGTGGCCCTAATGTGTACTAAATTAGGGGTCCTTGATGTGAAAAAGAAAAAAGAATCACTCCTCTACATGACTCACATTTTGGTTTCCTGAATCCCTTGTATAGCAAAATGCCTTCACTCACTATGTGTTTTTCTCTATGTTCCCGCAGAAAAGTAAGAACTTGTTCTGAGGGAAGTTGCTTCCAGGTAATGTCAAATGCAGAATGATTTTGTATTGTGAATTGGCATGTGCTTGTTTACTGTCAGTTAACACATTTGTGGTTTTACTGTAAATTAATTTTATCTTGAATTTTAACTTTTTTACCATCCCTACAGAATGGAAATACATAATGTTTAATTGTTGTTACAAAAATGTAACTTCATTTAAAAACTTAAATTGTAAACATGGAACATACAACACAAAATGCATCAGATCAGTGTCAGCATCATGTCTATGATTGCTCTCATTAAAATCTAACCTGAGAATGAATTTGATTCCTCTCCACTCCCACTTATATATATTTCCCTCACTCTATTCCACCTTCCCTCTCTCTCTCTCTCCCTCTGGCAGGGGAAACCACTAGCATCCAAGAGGCTGACCAGTCTTGTGCCATCATGCTAAAATCAACACCATCTCTCTCTCTGGGATACGGAGAGGGGAACCATCTCATCTCTACGTCATCGTTGTCCGTCCACCTGCTCTTGGCTCAGCCAGACGATGAGCCGGACCGTCTGTTCGTCTGTTGTCCACCAGATGTTGCATGTCCATGGAGAGGATGCTCCCTCTTCTCTCTCCTTTTACAGTACCTGATGTATTTCCAGTACCCTTGGAAGGGAGGCATTGCTGGACTTGTAAAGACATTGACAGACTCGAGAGATGAAAAATGCCTATAAAGAAAGTCGAATCCAGTGTTCCAGTTCCTTCCACCGTAACTGCTGGATCTGAGTCCCCTCTCTCATTCACTTCCAGCTGAAACAAATGATGTCAGAGAGAAAAGAGTAAAAAAAAAAAAAAAAAGACAAATAGAAAAAAGAAAAGAAAATGACAGCTTAAACTGATAAACCTAACCAATGTCATCGCTATACACGATCTGAGATCACAGATACTTTGTCACGCTATGGGAAGTGTTGTGCAGTATGCATATACAATATATATTATTATGATTATGATTATGATTATTTATTGTGCATTTCTTTTGCATTGCATTGATTTTATTGCACTACAATAATTAGCACATATGGTTTTCATTGCACTTGTAAAGTCACATTCAAAATTACAAAAAATGCTGTCTCCTGTCTTATGTAGAACATAATTCTTTGTTATTCTCTCCTGCATTTATTTTTATACCATATTTAAAGACACTTTTACTTAAAATGTATTATTAAAGTTGGCCCTCTATCTGTTACTATGGCCTGGTCTCAGATTTGTTTAGCTTTTCCGAGACCAACACTGTCACGATAGCAATGGAAACTCATTCTAGGAAAACTGTAATGGGGCTTCAAGAACAGTGCTTGTACAATGCACTTTTGTTTTACACCACTAGAGGGAGATAGATTATTTCTTTGAGTAGGGATCTGCCTCCTTTCCACTATGAGCTCCTCCTCAGAACAGATCAGCAAAAAGCAACACAGTCTTCAGCACAAATGAAGTTTTGTCATGCTAAAGTGTCATCATCCTCCGTTCTGCTGAAAGGGTTATTGTTCAGACTGTGCCCGTCTGAGGTTTCCCAGGCCTGTTGATGTTTCAGCTCTTTGATGGCAGGGGTGACAGCCAGTGTTTTTAGTGTCTGTGCCCAGTGGTCAGCGTAGGAAGAACCACAAAACAGACAAACATTATTGTCTCAGTTGCATCAAGGAATGCACATTGTGGCAGTTTCAAAGCATCCTGTCAGTATGTCTGGGTACATAGGCTACATACAGTGATTTATGGATGGTGGAGTTTCACTGATTGTAGACTTTACAGTAAATGTCCATATTTTGGGTTGTAATGTGACTTTGTGGTCACCATGCCAAAGAGTGGGCAGAGGCAGAAAGAACTGAGATGGACAGTTTATGGTTTTCTATATGATTGTCTCCTT
Source organism: Centroberyx affinis (assembly GCF_046629955.1). Taxonomy (NCBI): domain Eukaryota; kingdom Metazoa; phylum Chordata; class Actinopteri; order Beryciformes; family Berycidae; genus Centroberyx; species Centroberyx affinis. The sequence goes on along the minus strand of NW_027279405.1, from coordinate 487,487 downwards.
GTGAACTTCTCCTTCACTGTCCATAATGACAGAACTTTATTCACCTCCTAAAAGTGGAAAGTGGAAAGTCAAAGACAGAGGCAGAGGGAAAGGAGAAGAATAGTGAAAGTAGAGAAAGGAGAAGAGGAAGAGAGAGTGAAAGTTTGGTAGGCTTGATGCGTGATGGATGGGTGTGTAACCAGTTAGGTGGAGATTAAGAAAATTATACCAAAGAAAGATATAACAGAGACAGAGGAGAAAGAAGAGGTGAGAGAGAAAGGGAGAGGTAAATGGAAGAAGTGAAGCTTGGTTTGATTCACACAATGACCAGGGCCAATAGGAAAAACCCTCCCAGTCTTGAGGAGGGAAAAGGGGGGGGGGGGGGGGATTCAAACTAAGGCAGGCATTACAGTGAGACTCCCAAGCGCAGTCATAGACAGACCACAGCCAGAGTCTCCACAGAACTAGGATATGGGCTCGCTCTGACTGAAACCTGGAGCTACTGTCTAGAACATCAGCAAATAACAGACTGAGAGAGAAAGTGAGGAAGAAAGAGAAAAGACCAGCAGCTGAAGATGGAAAACTGATCACATCCAAGAACTTCAGTCCTTAGAGGGAACAAAAAGGACAAGCCTAAGGATACTACAGCTCATGTTGCCATGGAAACCAAAACCTGGAAGCGGACGCGAGGACCATTGAAGGTGGACAACCTGCCCTGACTGCATCCTCAACACGTTGCTGTCCCGCTGCACGCTGTGGCAACAGGTACACAAACCATACTGTTTGTTCCACTGTCATTAGGTTCTTTAATTCGGTTTCATCAGGTTTTTTTTTCATCTTTAACATTTTATGAATGGAAACATTGCAAAGCATATTCCTCTTAAAGAGTCTTTCATTTAATTTAGTATTGAGTACTAAAATTATTTTTACTTAAAAGTGAAAAAGAAAATCAGCCAGTGGGGTGAGATAAATTAATCTGTTTCAGAGCAGTTTTACTTGTTGCAAGAACTTTCCAGAAGTGACAATGTTTTAAAATATCAAGTATCAACTGGTATTCACTTGTATCAAGATAATGTCACTTGATTCCAGAAAACTCTTGACACAAGTTGATCTGAAACAAGTGAAATTATCCTACTCCATGGACAGATTTTTTCACTTGCTTAAAGAAAAAAAAGATTTTAAGATATAAAATTACACAAGAACAGAGACATTTTTTGCAGTGTATGTAAAGGAATAGTGATTACATACTCCCCTACCATGCCCCATTTGTATTCACTGGGAATAATGTAGATCAGTGGGTTTCGGTTATACATATCCTAAGTGAGCGCCTTGAATAAGTCTGTAGGAACAGACTGATTGAGTGATGGTGAGACTGAGTAAGAGACTCAATGACTCACCGAGTGACTAACTGAAGTGCAGTGCCATGTAATTTGAATGGCAGTAGTTGTACAACAATTCACTAACACTGTCAGTGTTGGGGGTTTGATTCCCACCGGGGCCACCCATAATAAAAATGTAAGCCTTCAAGGTATTGTAAGGTGCTGTGGATAAAAGTGTCTACCAAATGACTATAATTAGAGAGCGGGGGTTTGAGGGAATTAGTATAGTGAGTGAGAGAATTAGTGAGTGATGACAATAGGTTGTACTTCTCAGTGAGAGTGAGAGCCATTTTAGTTTTTCAAGTCAATATGTTAATATAGAGAATGAAAGATAACAATGTCAATGTGCATAGTAAATCATTATTGAGTGTGTGTACAAAATAATCTCATTCTGTTTGTCTCTCTTTCTCTCTGAGTATGAGTGCAGGTGTATATCCTTGTGTGTGTGTTTATGTGGTTTGTGTGTGTGTGTGTGCCCATGTCTGCGTGTGTGTACATATGTGTGTGCAATCATGCTTGAATTTGTGTGTACTCGTGTGTATGTTTATGTGTGTGTGTGTGTGTGTGTGCGTGTGCGTGTGTGTGTGGTGAATGGCAGGGAGCTTGCCTTCTGATCCGTCTTACAGCCCCGGTGACTGCACCACCTTGTACAGTCTGCTCTGATGTCAAAGAGGATTTAGCACACAGACACATTACGGTTCCTTTAGCAACAGAAAACGCAGCTTTATTGTAAGTGTCTAAAGCTATGAAAACTGGTATTTGATAGAAGGCTCTACGACTTTCTCAACACTTGAAGTCAACATTTTGTAACGTTAATACATTATTATAAAACACTGAGAAAAGCAGATTGAACAGGCAGAGTAATGCTGTAATTTGGGCAATCAACTCTTGAACTGTTTCTGTCGAAATCAAAGCTTTGGTTTTCAACATCTATTCAACTGTTAAGCCAACAGGACTTCCACGTGGCTTGTTAGCAATATTTAGGGCTTAAAAGTGTGTAACAGAACTACTTTTCAACCAGTGAGCAGGGTCAAATCACACCACTTGAAGTGACAGTGGGAGGTGGTGTTATACACGGCAGCTACGGTTCTTAAAAGCTGCCAGCCAAATGGGAAACCCTGTACTATCATAGCATCTCTTACTGCGCCTCATCCCAAGCTGAAGCTCTTGATGTCGTAGAGGCAAAGGAGTTGCCTTACATCTTTGCCAATACTTAGCTTGGAAAGTATTGTATCTGGGCTGCTAGTCATTACCAAGATGGATTGTGGTGACAAATGGCTGCCCAAAGTGCCTTAAGCAGCCTCCTGGCTATATTGGCATTAGACGCATTTACACAGCAAAGCCCCCAAATGGAGGTTTTTCCCCAACTGTTAATGAGCCAACAGCCGAGTGCAGTTTGGGAAAATACAATCCGCAAATGCAGATAATGACATGGTTCCTCTCTGTGTAATTGGCTCCAAGTGAAAACATTTCATTTACCTCTCTCTCTCCCTCTGTTCTCTCTCTCCCTCCTTCTCCCTCTCCTTATGTCCTATATATGTGTGTTTGCATCCGTCTGCGTGTGTATGCGTATGCACGTGTGTGGTCATGTGTATGTGTGTGTGTGTGCATGTGTCTTTACGTGTGTGAATGAGGTTTGAGCTGCACGGTGAATTAAATGCAGTTCTACTGTAATTAACTGCACTTACCAGTCTGTGTATGAGACTTTCTGACGCACCAATAATTGAGGCATCAGGTTTTGTTTGTTTTAACCTGCCTTTGAAGACATGCTGGGAAGACGTTTTGCAGGGCTTAGTGGTAGTACATCTGTGTGCAAATTTGAATGTCTTGAAATGATTCTACATTCTTCTTTCAATTACTGACTGAATTTCAACGGAATAACTGAAATACTAAAATATCTAGAAGCGTCTGGAGACGTCTATGGCCGGCTTTGTTTTTATTTCACTTTGAGCTCTGAAAATAGGAACCACTGTTACACAGACAAAAAACATTACCGGGGTATTATAATGCCATTCTGAAAAACAAAACATAACAAGTTCCCACTGATGATAATAGCTGTTTTCAAAAAAGGCTTGTGTCTAGCTCAGCAGTCTCTGGTATTTGTTTCTGGTATTTGTAATTTCATTAGAGGTCTGAATTTTGGAACCAAGGTCTGCCACAGTTCAGCGAAGCGTATCCCCCAAGTATTTGTGGTTCTGGTAAAACATAAGGCTGTGTTTGTGGACAATATTAGTGTTTAGCAGACAGAAAGGTCCGGTTCAGTTCTGTCTCAGCATTAACACACAAAACCACAGTCTCCTTCCGTCTCCGGCTTTCTGTGATGATTAGTGCGTGCGTGAACGAAAGACAGACAGATAGAGTGACAGAGACAGACAGAGAGACAGACAGAGAGAGAGAGAGAGAGGGCCAGGCTGACAGAGTTATACAGTGGGGGAGAAAGGCATATACATAAAGCCCCAGTGGATTTGGTTTTGTTTCCCAGCGGGTCTCTCTGTAGACTATCATTACCCACTGTCCCAAACCCCACCATTCCTTCAGCCTGTTTCCTTCTATCTCCTAACCCCAACCACTAACCTCCAACCCACCACCCACCCACCCATCCACCTCAGCGCTCCCCCCAAAGCCCCCCGATCCCAACCCCAAAACCGCAATTTGTCTTGCTGCAGAGATTGATGAGGATAGCTTGGCAGGGCCGGCGCTATCATACTTAGGCCGAGTTTGGAAGTGGAGAGGGAGCGAGGCCGCTGACTGTATGGGCCATCCGTCATGCCCTATGTACACAGTCGGTCAGGTCGTCCCTGCAAAGCCCCCAGGGCCTTGTAACTCACCGGAGCCTGTGGATGGGGTCCCTCTTAACCGATGAATAGCTGGGGAATAGGGAAAGAGAGAAGGAACTTGCACACAGAAGCACAGCCTGTTCTCCTGACCAGGGGTTCATACATTTAGATATGCAGTCAGCAGGAATAAGACGTTGCTGCTAAAGACAAATGAGACTGTGTTATAGATGGAGGGTAGATCAGTGGAAGATGGAGTGGGGTCACGACTCTCTGATGCAGTAGGTGGTGGAAGGACCCAGCGGGAGTCTTTGGTTTAGTTATTCTAACTGCATGGTTTGTGTCTGTGTGTGTGTGTGTGTGTGTGTGTGTGTCTGTGTGTGTGTGTGTGTGCGTGTGTGTGTGTGTGTGTGTGTGCTGGCATGTGTGTGTGTATGCTCTACGAAAATGTGTGTGCAGTCATGATGAAGATATTTCAGGATAGTTATTTTTGGCAAAAAACCCATTCCTTCTGCTACAGTGCTTCCATTGCAAAGTTGATTTCAAAAATGCATTTGCCAATGAGTCGTTCTCCTTGACATCCTGAAATGGAAAATGTCACAATTTCACCTCTAGACTTGATTTAAGTATAGGGTTCCTAAATCTGATTACTTGGCTGAATGTAAAAAAAAAAAAAAAAAAAAAAAAATACATTTCTTACTTCCTGTTGCACAGGTCTGATCTCCTCATGAGAATCTAACCAGTGGAAAAAAAACAGATTCCATGTGTTTTCTCTGTGTTCAGACAATCAAAAGAATATCAGATTTGCGCTATAAAGTAGCTCTTCTGTGTCTGCATAACTCCAGCACATCTCTCCAACCTTTTATGCACTACAGGATTTCCTATAGGGGAAGAATATAGAAGAAGTCTATTTAGAATTCATACTACATCTCTGTTGGGTGGACAAACTCCATAAAGAAACAGCTGCTGTCTAGCTTACAGCGAGTGCTGCTGGGACAGTGATATAGAGACTTGATTTCTCCTGCATAACCGGACAGAGCTGCCATGACCCCGGGGTCAAGGGCAGAAAAAAAGGAGGCAAAAAACAAAGTGGATTATGATAAAGTCATTTGTTCCATGTCAGAGTGAGTTCCAAGTCCAGGAGAGAAAGAAAGAGGATGTAGAAATTTGCACAGCAAAGAAGAGTCAGTGAATAGGAGCAGCCAATGGCCTTGAGGCAGTTTGGTTCTCAGTCAGATTTTCTGACTTGATGTCATGCAATGCTTGTCAAGAGCAACATCTGCTGAAAAGATGCTTGAGTGATGGTCAAAAATGTGCTGGCACAAACACTGACAGCGTACACTCAGACACATACACGATCCTGGATGGTAAAAACTTTATTTCTCTTGATCACACAGTGTCTTTCTTGTACTAGCATACGACAGAAAATGCTATGGTCATTATGGCCATTATGGGTCAGTCTCAGTTCACTTTGCTCCATAGAATATTACCACAGAGTAGGAGAGTGGATTCCCAAAGGGTACTGTAGAGTTCCCCAACTCTTCCCCTAATAACATGCAGATGGGCCTCTCTAATGCCTGTTTACATATCTGCGGCATAGTTCATGACTAGAGTAAGCAAAGCCCTAATTATTTTACCCGGCGACGGGACCAATAAAATCAACTTCCCCTTCTCGTTATGGGTGTTTAAGTGTATCCTTTGATGGCAGGGCTTTGTTTATTTTTGGAAGAGTTGCGTAGCCGAGAGGAAAGCAAATAGAAGTAATGACACAGAGACGCTGACAAATGGGGGCCCTGGTGATGGATTCATTTCCTCAGTGATGCCTGGGAGGCTAGACTGCATGAGCGAAGGCGATTCAACATGATGGGCAACATCACACTCTGCCTGAATGTCTGACACCAGCTTCAGGATTGATATGTGCCACCTGTGGACTATTCTTACTACATCATTTTTATATTTGGTTCATGTGACAGTTTATGAGTGAAACATCAATTCATACTTGATGTTTCACTGACTGGAAACCAACTTGCCTTTTATGTAGTATAGTAACTTGTCTCTTTTTTTTTTCAGAATGCTTTGGAGAATCATCCTCCCAGTCCTACTGGCTGGGGTGCTCTGCATTACTGCAGAGACCAGGAAGCTCCGCCCCCAGGGTTCCATCCCATCCCCGTACAAGACCAAAGGGAACCTGTCCTCAGAACGTCACCACCGGCTATTGCCACGGAAACCAGAGGTGCTATCCTCTAGCCGGGAGGCGCTAGTGGTGACGGAGCGCCGCTACCTCCGCAGGGACTGGTGCAAGACCCAGCCCCTCCGTCAGACAGTCAGTGAGGAGGGCTGCCGCAGCCGCACTGTGGTCAACCGCTTTTGCTATGGCCAGTGCAACTCCTTCTACATCCCCCGCCATATGGGCCCCAGCTTGGGCCAAGGCCAAAATCGAGGCCCAGTCTCCGGTTCTGGAAGGAGAAGCCACAACAAGGCCCAGGAGCCGTTCCAGTCCTGCTCCTTCTGCAGGCCGCACCGCGTCACACAGCTCACAGTGCAGCTGGACTGTCCGGGCCTGCAGCCCCCATTCAGACACCGTAAGGTACAGAGGGTCAAACAGTGCCGATGTATGTCTGTGGATGTGAGCAGCAATGTGAAACTGTGAGGAGGATTTTTTAAGTTGAACTGATATAAAATCACATCATATGAGCGTTAACACGAACATGGACAGAGATCCACAAATTTCTTCTCCAAGGAGAGATTGGCCTCCAGCTGAACTATCCTGCATCATGACGGCTGGCCCCACAAAGCGACTTCTGAGAGATGGAACCGGCATTGTCGAGTGGCTCAGCCTTGACTTCATCAGAGACTGGTGGCTATGGCGGCTGGTTGTAGACTTTAACTTGACAAATGACAACAGACGCTGTTGAAAGACACTGGTCAGAGTGGATGTGCAACAGACACTGATGATGAAGCAGGCAATCTTTGACAAGCTCAGAGTTTCCTCCCGCTTCTTTCTAAGAAGTTAAATAATGTTTCATAGTTTCATTTCACAAGACATGATTACCTGACTATCTGTACGTTTCTGGGTGTCTCCAGATTCTTTTGTTTCCTTTGTGATAAAGGAGTTATCCAAGAGTCAAGCTAAATATTTTATAGTGGATTTCTACTGGGAGGGACCATACGAAAAAGGCAATCCCTTAAACAGAGAGGGTCCCCAAAAAACAAATAGTGGAACTCCTCAGAATTACTCTGTGTAATAAGAGATGTTTTTCTAGTGGATCTAATTAGACAGTTCACATAGCCAGTAAGGTTTTAATCTGAAGGAGAGACTGTCTTGAAATTGCCTATGGTTTAACATTGTGACTTTTATCCTGTAACTTTTCCTTAATGTCTATGGTGTCACCTGTGATGTGTAATTTGATGTCAAGGAAAAGCTTTAGAGAAAAATTTTGCAACACAGCCAGAGCGAGTGGCATCTATCTGCTTGGGCACAAAATTGGCCATATACATTTGCCACAAATATACTAGCCAGTAAATAATTATATTGCATTATGTGTAATGGAGGTGCAATGCAATATATATATTTTATGTATGTGTGTAAGAATGTATGTCAAAAGTATATTAAATCTATTTCATATAAAACAACAGTGGTGTTTAAAGTGCATGTAGTTCTGTACCAATTAAAGTATAATATTATGGTTGGAAAGCTGACATAAAAAAAACAAAAAAACAACAACAACAACAGCAACAGCAGAATTGCTATTAACATTTTATGTTATTCCTCTTATTCAATAAATATATATTTTCATGGTCAAAGGTATTCAATCAAAAACACATTGTTGGTATTGCACATGAGGGTCACGTCATATTGCTCCAACAGGATAATGGGCAGCCAAGATCACATTCACACACAATAGGAAAGGCAACACTAATTGCATATTATTTTGCATAAAACATAAAAAGTACAACAATACTGAAGTATAAAAGAACAGTAAGTCTCTCTCAGATCACACTATTTAAACTTTTGAACGAAAAGCATAATGAACCACATTGAAGAAGATAAACAGTAGCTTTAATTATTACTGTGTTCTGAAACACTTTGAGTGTCATCCCTCTTGATGGAAGTACATGATGATTTCAGCTAAAGTAAATTTGTCATGTTTCAGCCTAAGTAAGACTAGTTTGGCTAGACTAGACTGATGATATGTTTGAAAAGTAAGCTCTTTTCTGCGACGCTCATTTGACCACTTCACTGTGCTTTAAGGCACTTGCTGTCTGGCAGGTATACCTATATAAATGGCAGGTATACCTATATAAATGTATAAACTCTTGTGCTTTTCTTCATGGAGGGAGACGGAGGCGTACAGAGGAAGTGTATAGCTGTTCATCTTTTCCTTGTAACATAGGCTTAGAAATTGCAATAAAAAGGGAAGTAGGCTACATATGGCTTAAAAAATACTGACAGAAGGCTGGATATGACTATAAATTTCAAGCTGTAAAACATTTTCTGGCAAATGACTCAACTAAATCAAATCGTACCAAATAGTGGTTGCGAATGTTGATACTTTTTCATCGCACTTTCAATGCAATATCCACTTTGGACCGACTCACAATAAACAACAGCTCTAAATCAATTAAAAACAAACAATAAAAGCAAAAAATGTTGTAAAAATGACTGATGAACCACATCTGATTGTACGAACAGCGTTTGTGCAATATGCTTGGTGATGATAATTTTCCATTCTCTGCTTCAGATCTTCTGACCCAGCTTAGCTTTCTGCGGAGTAAAGAACAGGGTCTGATTTATTTACAGCACTGGCAGTCATCTTAACATGATAGCAGACAGCCAGGAGTTTTGTTTCTCTAACACACTGACAGGTGTTAGCATGGAATGGAGTCAGTCAGGTGAGGAAAGGATTTGCAGCGATAGAAGAAAAAATAAAGGAGAGGCACAGGTGAAAAGAAATAGAAATAAAAGGAAGGATAAGCAGAGATAGGTGTACAGGCGAGGAACATAAATGGAAAAAGAAGAGTAAAGACGTACTATTCCAGTTGCGTGTTTAGGTTTGACGTTGTAGGAGGCCTTCTCCCTGGCCTGCTTGAAGCACTCCTCTGCCATTTTGACCCTGGAAAAAGACCAGTACTAACCATTAGTCATCTTACACACGGACAGATACTTAGCAAGTACAAATACTAGGATGCACACATGAACGCATGAACACATGCAGACGCACACACACACACACACACACACACACACACACACACACACACACACACACACACACGCTCAACCCACTGAAATATAGTCTTTTACCATAAAATATGGCTATACAGTACAAAAGAAATCCAACTGCTAGACTGTCCAGACTGGCCATGTGGTATTTGGACAGGAGAATCTTGGTTTGTCAGTTGGCCAGTCCTCCTACTTTGAAATGACTCACTCTAGTTTACTACTGCAAGGAGAGAGCCAGCAGTGTCACTAGTCATTTGCGCTTTACAAAGGCAAAATGATCAGCATGTTGGCACTGACAGCGAGCACAGAATTTGAGACATGTATCCTGCCTCAGCTCATTAACTGGATGTCATGTGTGTGCCAGTGCTGCATGCTTGCTCCATGGAATGCAGGTGAGAATTAATATCTACAGTTCCATTAGGAGTCTAATAGAAAAACCAGCAGAGGAAGAGAGAGAGAACTGGGATGTTGGCCTAAGACAAGGGCAAAGAGTTAATGCTTACAAATTTGTTTTTATTCTTTCCTACTGAATAAGCAAAGCTCATGACATTATGCCTGTCTTACAAATACATATCATGATTCAATCTTCATTTGGCATAATGGACCAATTTGCTTTTTGTTGACATATGCAATAGTATCTTTATATTCATCAAACCACTGGAAGCTAACTGGATCTCGCATGTGTTCTTTTCATTACTGGGGTGAGGAGAAAGATTCGGGTCATTTAAACTCTGTTCCCTCCATGAATTTGAATGAATCTGATAGGATCTTCAGTGAGCACGAGATGTACTCTAAGTTATTAATGGTTTGGGAACTCATGCCTGGGTAGAACTCCAAATGTAGGAACTTTGGCGCTTTTGGAATATTTTAAAGGACAGAAAGTGGTCTACCCTTCCCAAGGACACAGACAGTACAAATGAAAAAGCCCTGAAATATAAAAGAAGAAATATGAAGATGTCCTAGCAGGATTTGATATTAGGCCAGTAGGGTCATGTCTGGTGTCAGAGGAAGGAATCTTCCAACAAGTATAAAGTCATATTCAACTGAAATAGGAAATGAAGGGACTTCATCTCCCTGATGTCTGCTCACCGTTCCTGTAACATCAGTTTGTTCTCCTTCTTCCACTGGTCTTTGAAATCAGTGGAAAACTCATGCCAGACAGAGAAGAAAGTGTTTGGAGAAACCTCCTTCTCTCCCGCTTTTGGCTTGACCGAGAAGAACACGCTCAACTCCAAGAAGCTGTGGATAGAGAACAAAAACATTACTTCAGGACCAAAATATTACAAGAGGAGATTACAGAAACCTACACTGATTTGTTGTGAAACCTGGCAGCTTTACGCAAATATGCTAAAGTGAAAGTTAATCTTGGAATAATATGCTTTTTTTCACAGACTTCTTAATGCTAATGTGCAAAAACACAAACTAAAGGTGACTGCGCATTTCAGAGCAAAACAGTGAACACAGAATGCATTCATTGCCGCAAAGTGTGTGTATGTATGTGTATGTGTACAGTATGTGTACGCATGTGTGTGTTTGTGGGTGTGCACACAAACTGCACATGTTGGAAAGAGAGGGGGAGAGAAGAAGACATACAACTGGAAGACAAAGACAAATCAAGAGACAGTCGAGAGCGCATCAGGCAGGAGAGGGCACGAGTGAAAGTGACAAATGTTGCGGCCATTCGTGGTTGATCAATACAGCGGACAGGTTGGGGTCTCTTTGTTTGGAGTGTGCTATAGGAACACATTCCTAGCCAGTGTTAACAGAAGCCTGGAGCCAAGGCTGTCTACTCTTGCTCTGCTTAGATAAACAACACAGACACCGCACAGGGGGCCTCCCGTCTACCTAAGGCCCCGCATGACGACCTGCACCTACCATGTAACTGAAGTAACCTGGAGACCTAAATATTGACAAAGCAGCAAGATTATATTTCTTCACCGAAGAGAGAAAACATATCACATCAAACTGTATTGTATCGTATTATCCCGTGTTGTTTTTCTCTTCCAATCTACAACTCGCATCACAGCTTAGACACCTGAGCAAAGGCATAAACCCGTGCAGGGGAATAAGAGAAAAAGCTTTCATTTTTCCAGGGGAAGAGACGCCATGAGACAATTTTTTTCAAAGAACCGTCGCATAAAGAAAGCTCTTACATCTTTTGAGTGTCTGCCAGCTGCTTCTCCTGTGTTTCCAGGTCTGTTTTGGCTGCAAAGAAAAACACATTTTGATGAAGGTAAAGAGCAATGCACCAGATTAGAACATTTCTTACAGCAGAATCAGAATAGGTGTCTTTCACCTACACTGCATACTGTATATACAAGAGGATTCCACATGTCAGCATTACTTATACCAACAGTCATCTACAAGGTCAGTGGTGTGCCACCAGGTTATTGAGTGTTGGATTGTCTACGGTTACACAATTGACAAATGAGTACTGCAGATTGCTGGACAAGTGCTTCTTTGTGTAAGGTTACTTCGAATGGAGACAGATGACTGTGTGTTTGTGTGTGAATGTGTGTGCGCGTGCTTGCCCGTGTTTGTGTGTGAGTGAGAGGGAGAGAGAGAGAGAGAGAGAAAGAGAGAGAGAGAGAGAGAGAGAGAGAGAGAAAGAGAGAGAGAGAGAGAGAGAGAGAGAGAGAGAGCAGGACACTATGGTACACATTAGTAGACATTTCCAGCAGGCCGCAACACTTATCTCGGTGGGTCATCAGGATCATTTTGACTGTGTTATAAATTATGATATAAGAGAACAGCAGTCAAATGTGACAGCCTCAGTCAGGAAAATGCCAGAAGCTATTCCTCAACAAATCTCTGAACCACGGGCCGATTTTCCACATTTTCTCTAAAATATCACAAAGCACACATCATTACCTCAATCCAATTTTTTCATTCCTTATTTTTGGAAAACCATATTGTTTTCAGAAATAGTCGGACTCAAGAGTTTGCCGGTCCATATCTTCATATGATCACTGTGCTGTATAATGGTCAAAAGGCTATACGCTAAATTCTTTCCCAGGCAGCTTCTCTGTAGCCTCGAAGTCAATAATCTGTAAGCCATTGCTGCCTTAAACTGTCAAGTGATCAGAAATGACCCATGGTCTCTTTATGGCTTTCCGAGACAGGCATGACAGTAGACTGAAAAGGGAATCTTTCCTGGCACAGATCTCTATCCTGCTCTTATCCCGGGAATATATGATTGCTACGTGTAATTGAAGCCAGAGCCACATCTAAGGATCTCTGACAGATCTGATGGGACCATCTCTATTCTTTACCATTTCAGGGTGCTAAATCACTCTGGAGCCAACAATCTTCTCTCTCTCTGCCTATGCCCCATCAATAAATGATGACAGATCAATAAATAAAATGGATGGGGCTTCCAGAGAGCATCTCAATATCAGGACCATGCTTTTTCCATGGACATGACTTAAGATGTTCTTGTGAACAATCTAAATTCAAGATCTAGAAATATGGAAGATCAATATAACTTCTGACACTATTCAACAAACCAAACCGACACATTTGCCCACCGGCTGCAGAGGGCCTACTGATGAGACATCCTTAACAGACAGGGTTCTAGTTGGTAAAATAAGGAGGGAGAGCATGGCATCAGCCATACTAATCTTTATGTCCATCAGAAACAGATTATCACATGGCCAGTGCTCTCTAGCTAGTCACAGAGGCTCCATCAAAGCCTTGCATGCATGAGAATTTGTGAAGCGAGCGGGGAAAATCGAGCTAGACCAAACAGCGGAGCTCCAACAAGTCCGCTCCCACTGTTATTCTGTGGTTAGTTTCATGGTCAGAAAATAAACAAAAGCGGTTGAAACTGTGGAGCCAGAAACTGTTTAACCCCAGGGTTTTTAGAAATTACAGAAATAACAAAAATAAGACATTTGGCTGTTGTTCTTTTTCACCACCGCAGTGGAGGCACCCCAAGAATTCTGTCTGGAGCCTTCCGAGTCACATGTCCACCTTACGGTGCTTACATTCTGCTCTCAGAGGAAAAACCTCGTCATTTGCATCAAAGCGAAAGCTCCCATATTTCTCTCAAAGAGAAAGAGAGAGGGAGAATGGAAGTGGGAGAGATGCTTTCATCTACAGACTTCCTTTAAAATGCAACTCCAGGACAGTGAGCGATACCGCGAAAGAACATATGCTATATATTATCCTCTCATTTGAATACAAAAGCAGTTGGGTAGAGGCCCGTGAGCTGGGTCCTTCAGAAAGATTGGTCACAGTCAACTGAATGCAGCCAGCCTCAAAGCCAATGCAACACAAAGAATGACATTTGGCTTGTTATGTTAAAACAAGCATAACAAACTAAGTCTTACACCTTTGAAGTGGATCACAGTATATCAATATTGTTGTAGATGTCAGATTATGGAGATAAAAGCATGGTTATATGATGTCTGCTAGACATGACAGATAAACACTGCTACATTTTCTACGGACTTTGCAGGCCATACCAATGGATGTGGAATAAAATTATACATTTCATCATGAAGGCCTTTTTCAGTGAATGATGTAGTATGGTGAAAATGTTACAATTTAAATGACTGGTAGCCTACTTAAGAATTAGCAGGTAGGGATTAAAGTACCGCAGAAATGCTGTCTTTAGCCTGGCCTAATGATGTCTGCTGAAGTGATCTGGGATGAAGGACAATAACCAATGACAAGGTGGAGTGAAAACAACTATGGCATATGGCAGAGGAAGCACTCTGTAGGTAGATTCATCATCCACCCTTGGTTTCACCGATAATACATCATCCCTGTTTTAACAGCCCTCTTACTAAACACCTCACTGTGAAGTGTTTATTTGCTTTCCCGATATGAGGGAAGGAGGGATGGAAAGAAAGAGAGGGTGAACGACGGAGGCAAGGGGGTGCTTCCATTCCTCTCTGTCATTTCCCTGATGGAAAAAAAGGGAACCCTTGGAGGATATTAGGACAGCAAACTGAGGCAGCAACAAAAGTACTTTGAACTACAGGAACAAGGACAAATAGTTATAGAGGAAGATATGTGACAGAAGTATGTAACAGAATCTACAGTGCTAAGAGAAGGAGTTCATGTGCCTGATGAGTCAAAGTTTTACCACATTAGCACAGCATTTACTCCAGCCTCTCGAGCACTCAGTTCTGTCCTCAGCAGTCAGTTTAACAAGCTGCACGATGGGTTCACGTTCGGCCATCCTGAATCCTCCTTTGAGGCAGAGCAAGATACAGTTTGTTTTATAAGGTAGAGATCAAGATAAAAGACCCAGCTACCAAGTGCAGTCATAATCCATCAGAGCAGATAGACGTAGCTGAAACAATAGCTGTGAGTTATTCAATACACCCTGAGATAAACAGAAATCCCTATGGAAACTACACTGAGTGTACTCTTGTGTATATCAACCAGCAAAACAGCGTGACACAGATTTGGAAATGCATCTGCAGTGGACCGCTTCGAAGACTTATAGCGTGTTGATCACTGACCCATTTCAGATGCTCTCACACCATAGAGGAATTTTCAGCTTAGTGTATATCACTATAGACTACTTGTTGAACGAGGTGGGAGGAATGGTTTGCGTGTCAGTTTTAATCTCTAGTCTCTTGGTAATAGTCACACAAGACAAGGCCACATGAGTCTATGATCCTCCAGTGATCCAAAGGGTCTGACCTTAGTCGGTCTCATCATATTTAATGAGACCATTAATTATGTCAATAGTCATCAAGTTCAATTGATTCTGAAAATGGACTCACCTTGACACAGAAACTCATCCATCTTCTCCTTGAAGGGTTGCAGGTTCTCTTCGGAGGAGACCTTACACACTTTCTCTGTCTCAGCCGAGCATGCTGGAAGAACAAGGGATGATAATGAGATTGGAGAAGAAAATTTTACAGTGCAACAGCATTAGTGTCTCATCCAGCATCTTTGTTGCAATTTAATTGCATATTTTTCATTTATTAAATTTTTTCTGTTCAGATCCTCAAAATGTTTCAACTAGAGTTCACACTTTCAGAATCAGCAAAAATCCATGCTATAAACTAAGGTATATTTCATTCTGGTACGGGTTAACATGATAGATTTCTGCTGAATAAGTGTTCGTCAGCAAAGCCTTAATGACCCATAATGACCAATAAGACACCCCGAGGAACTATGCCGGCCCGTGCTCTGATCCCCAGAGAACCCCGGAGTCACGCTCTATCTGGAACCATGATGGCTCCACAACTCTTACGCTCAAGGCCTTGGAGGCGGAGGGGCCATGAGGGGCTAAGGGAATGGGGAATGGGGAATGGGGAGGTGGGGACCGGGCAAATGGTAATTCGTAGACCATATGGTGCCTCCTCTGAAGGTACAGAGCGAGCTAGCTGCACTGCGCAGCTCGCTGATGTCCTTCGGGCCGGCCAAGCACATTTCTGAGCCGCCTACCTATCGGAACCCCCCTCGGGGAACTGTCATCGAAGCCACGTCTGTTAGAGCGCTCAGCTCGCTCTGCTAGCTAATGAAGAGCTCTGCAGGTAGAACATGTGATGATGCATTTATGCAGGACCATCATGTGGCACTGCCATTGACGGCAAAGCAGACGCAAGTCCATTTCCCCTGTGAGCAACTCCATCTTTATGAATTGCAAATAATGAGCAGTCAAAAGATTGATTGTAGTAGAGGAAAAACAATATTTGGCGAGACAACATGGATCAGAGACCTGATTGGTTTAGCAGCACAGATGCATAAAATGTGATAGAGAACAGACCAAGTTTTGGGAATTATTGTTGATCGAGTTGCAAGCACACACACACACACTCACACGTGTGCACACTCTGCATTGTGTATACACGGTCACGCATGCACCGGAACACACATTAGCTTTTTACCACCTGCAGGCCCTTGAATCCTTGGAAAGTGTTATAAGTGCTGAGTGATTTAAGACTGAGTAATGAAAGTAAGTATTTCCCCATTGCCTTGTTCATTAGGCTGCACTGATTTATTTATTTTTTTTGACTCAACCAATCAGCTTGGTTTCTCTGAGCATAATCTGATTTCCACACTTGTTCTGAGCCCTTTGTCGTTATGATATATAGGCAGTGACTTTACAAAAAACTCCCAGCCTAGTTTGAGCACTGCATAGAATTTCATATTAGTGTCTTTTATATGTTTACTTAGCCAAAATGCAGCACCTTGCTTAATCTTAACATATTGCTGTTGTCATGTGAACACCTTGTAACTCCAATTTTAACTTCACTTGAAGGATTACATGGTTCTCTATGGGTTTAGATAATTCTTTGATCCTTGGGCTTATGAAACCCTTTCAAAACCCCATTGGATAAATAAAAAAAAAAGCATGGTGGTCAAGCTACAAACAAGGCTGTTATTCTTGGTTCCTGAAAAGTTTATATATTACTGGTGATACAAAGTTTTCACCCGATAGTGACAATAGGTTCATAACATAGAAGCTGGTTGGTACAAGGGGCATAATAATCATAATATGTTATGAAATAAATTAACCCATCTGTCAATGAATCAATTGATTGAACAACTGAGAGATAAATGAATAAATGAATAAAGGAATGAATGGATGAATTAAATAATCAATTAGTCAAGTAAATCAGTCCATCAGTGAATCATTTTTATGACCCTACTAGGCAAAGTGATCACACACAACATATGCAGAGAGACTTGTTGGCATTTTCTGGAGTTCTCTTTAAAACTCTCTCATAATCACCTTTCAGAGGTTTGTGGTTTCCAGGGTCAGTGAGGTGATTCAGCGGAGCTTTAAGAGAGCCTCTTCCCGTTCAGTGAATAGCTGATGGACCTTGGATTGGGTACACAGGTAGTGGAAGTTCCCTGACCTTGGCCCCTCTATATTTTGATCTCTGCTTCATGAGGACAGTAAAGGCATGCCGGGTCCAACAGGAGTCTATGTCTGACAACTCACATCTGCTTCTGGTTAAGTCGTCTGTACGACAAACAGATGCTATCTCTCTGTTGACCCGCTCCTGCGATCCAAACATGACCATAGCTGGTCACGTTTAGGAGATTCTTTCCGTTGTGGTAGGAGATATGTGGGTGGATTAATGCATAATTTATGGCTTCATAAATCTCCATGTGAGGGTCTCGTAAACATGATATGACACCTGCCATAACCAGCATCGATTCAAGTTTACTACCTGGTAAGCGTGTTGTAAATATGCAGTTTAAAGGTTTTGGATGTGCTCAAAGAGAAGGAAAACATTTGTGGGGAGGTGGTTGGCGGCCGTACCGTTGAGGTCTTTCCTCAGCTTGCGGAGGTCTCTCTGAAAGTCCTCAAACTTCATCTGGGAGGCCTGGAAAAGGTCCTGGGGCTCAGGGAGAGGGTAGACACAGGTCTCTCTGCCGGCATCCTGGTAACACACGCACGCGTGCACACAAACACGAAGTGTGCACGCACCCACACACACACGCACACACACAGCAACAATGTCAAAGTCAATCATGCTCAAATGGGAGGGGGCCTCTCCAGTATATACACAGCAGGTAGGATAGAAATGGATGTCTTCTGAGGTCTACTTATCGGCAGTCCAAACATCCCCAAAAAGATAAGGCTGAATCTAGATAATGACTATCAACGAGTGAGAAGCCACGCTAATCAAAGTACACATCCATCCTGTCCATCAGTGTTACTGCAAAGCCATTAGGAGTGCTAGAGCCATGTCATGCAGGTTGATTTTGGCAAGCCACTCTCCACTGAGTTCATCTCATCTGGTGAACCTAATTATTTACACTAGCGCTCCTTTGGATGCTGTGCCAGTGAACAGACTGCAGGTTTGAATGAACCCAGACCAAAGCAGAGTGAGAGGGGGAGAGGGAGAGTGAGAGTGAAAGACAGAGAAAGAATTAGAAAGAAGGAGAAGAGAGAGCCAGAGAAGGAGAGAGAGATTTGTTTCTGCCGTAAATGAGGAAAGGGAAAATAAATAATTTGATAAAGGATAAGCCATGGTATCCTCTGGCAAGAGAGGAGATGAAAAGAAGGGTCTGGAAGGATTTCTGAGCAAATCAGAGTAAAACAGAAAAGTGATTCAAATAAACAGGAACCAAAACATACCTCATCAAAGTGCCTTAGATAGTAAGCAACAATGTAGGACAAAAGACTCTGGGAGTTATCCTGAAAGAAAGAAAAAGATCCAAATAAATAAACCAAAATCCCTTTATTTATTAATCTAATCATTTTGGAGCAGGACGTTTTAATTTGTGTGGGGCAAACAAGTATAAAGACAGCAGTCTTAGAAGTTGGGGATAAATCATGGCACTGGAAGAGTAATACAACAAACACAACTGTACTGGGCTGGCTGTCATAACTCAGAGTTGGTGGAAAGTTTGAGGTTCTTTATGGATACCTTACCCATCCAACCACCACCACAAAAACACAAACCACTGTGTCCTTATATGGCAGTGCCAAGGGTACACTGAGCCCATTTGTGATATTGAATAAGAACAGTAAACAGAATGGCCTGTTCTCTAAATTTGCAAAGCGATGGTCTTCATGTTTTGCAGGAGTGAAGGTCCCCCCGAACCACTAGACTCTCCTCACTTCTAGACTAAACCATAGTCTCTCCATAACACTCATCATTATCAGGTACTAGTGCAGTGCCCGTTCGCTTTGAGCCCCGCTGCTGCACAGAGTACTGTTCGCTTGTTTATTCAAAGTTTATTAATATTGAACGTGTCGCGTGTCCAGTCCAACACTGCACGTCCTTGGGTCCCCAGCAATACACCCGCCAAGTGTGAAGTAGATTGGACGAACGGTTCTTGAGATATGCGACGGACACACATACAGACAGAGATTCCTTTCTTTATAGTATGATGATTCAGTGTGGATGAATGAATGGAAGGGTTTTTGTGAGTGTGCATGTAAATGATACGGGCTTGTGCCCAATCCAATGAGATTGTTTGACAATACAAATTGATGCTTCCCTACAAGGAACCATATGAGCCTGTTTTGAAGATTTTTTGCTAACAAACAGCTCATACACACAAATCATTTGGAGGTCTAAATCACCAGCAAGAACACAATGTCTTACTTCCTTAATTTAAATTCACACAACACCTAAACTTCCAGTCTTAAGGTAATGAAATTTGCAAGCATGATTAAGATAATTGATTCAGTAAACATCACTAAGTTCACAGATTAAAACAAATTTGTATGGTTGAAAGGCTGCCTTTGAATGGAGCATGAATAACATTGGATTTGAGTGGCTGCTGTTGCAGTGTGAGTGGTGATGTTTGTTCTTAGTCTGTACTCACACTGCTCTTAACGTCCTTGAGTTTTGGCAGAATGTCCAAGGTGAAGCCGTCGGCCTGCCCTCGAGACCGATTCCCTCCATTCATGAAGTTACCAAAGGCCAGCACCAGGCCCAGCACCTGCATCACACACTTTCCACTCTGGAGTGTCTGGTACACACAGACAGACCCGCAGAGCAGACACACACACACACACACACACACACACACAAACACACACACACACACACACACACACACACACACAGTGAGAGTCGAGGCAGATGAGAAGAAGAGATGAGGGCGAGACTAAAAAAAGGCCGGTGGCTCACCTTGCACACTCTCTGAAGGATTTCTACTTTGCGGAGGACGGAGGAGATACATTCATGGAAAGTCGACTGAAACAGGATGCAGAACACCCGCTCAGAGAAGTTAGGGATTTGTGACAACTGGAAGAGAAACCTGATGAAGGGAAGAGGAGACGACAAGACCAATCACCACAACACATCTGTTTATTTTTTTATTTTTCAACTCAATACCCCACAGAATTAAACAGTTTTCATGTGGTGAATTTGGTTCAGTGGGTTTAGTTTGCTCTTACTGTTCAGGCTTGTCCAATGGCTTGGCATCTCCCTTGTCGTTGGCTGATTTAATGTGCTTTTCAATCTTACTCATCTCATCGTCCTGTGCTCTCTGTTAATGGAAAAACAGCATGAAGATTAATAAGTAGAAAATTCATACAGTAGGGTGCTACCCTAAAAATTAATGTCATGAATAACAAAGCCTCAGACCCTCACAACTGACATAAGTTTTTAAACTCAGGTCAGGACTGGAGAATCTAAGTATGACATTGGCTGACCAAACACACAGCATGTGCATACATTTCATCAGGGCAATTGCTCAATGCAACTTGAAAAAAGCATTTTCAACACTGGGCAATGAATGCCAAAATTAAATAGCATTAAATCTAAGAATTGATATGTTTTTCTTATGGTTTCAGAGGTTTAGGACTGTTCAGGCAGTATTTTTGTCTCCCAAAGCCAGAAATCAGATAATATATATTTATTATTGAATACATCTCAGTTGGGTATAAAAAAATCAAACAAAGATCATGAGTATCCACAAAATCGTTTCCATTATCCCAGTGTCTATTGTGCAAATAGACAATGGAAATGAGTTGCATCTTGCTGACATCATAGGTTTTAGTCTCTAGTTGTTCATATCCGCAGATATTGACCACAAACCATACAGACTAACATATATGAATTCTCAATCTGTGTGGTGTTTTCCTTTAACTCAACTTTATGCCATCCAGCATATATAAGTTGCGTAAACGCTACGGAGTGGAAGACCAAAGTATTATACAATATAGCCCTTAAACCAGACTACATTCCTGACTATTATCCTGCTGTTAGGTTCTGGACCACAGTTTTATACAAGGTGGTTTAAAAGAAAGGCAGGCCAGAAATGCCCCTTCGTTTCACAAGAGACAAAGACAATGGATGTTAATGCGTCTGACGCAGGCTGGCAAAACAATAAAACCATCCTGAGGAAGAGAATGTAAACTCTCTCCCTCCAGAGTCCATAGACCCTGAAGTACGCAAGTCTAAGAGAGCAGCTTCTCCCTCTCTCTCTCTCTCACTCTCTCTCTCTCTCTCTCTCTCTCTGGGGTTTGGCCTCAGCATGGATCCTTGAAAAACATCAAACACCAGCATCAAACGCATCGAGGGGCCGATTAGTATTCTACACACCGCTGCCTTCTGTCGACGAGGGCAAGCTCTGCTTCGCCTTCTCCAGAGATGTTTTCAAGTGTAAATATATTTAACACAAAGCAGATCCTTTTCAAAGGGCAGCAGTAGAGCCCAGCAGTGTGCGGTGTAATTGGGGACAAGTAGGCATTAGCGTGTGATCTTTGAATTGTAGGGGCATGTTGCACTGCTTGTTGGCATGAGAAATACACTCCCATGTGGATTATGAAATGCAAAGGAAAGTAGGATGATATTTGTGATGCCAGAACTCTACCAGTAGGCCAAGTGGTATTCATTAGCCAGGTTTCTAGTATAGGGCTAAACAGAGCCAGCCAGGCCTTAATCATTATTTATGTCACTCAATTTTCACTGAAACAACATTTCTGTGATTCTTTTCGCATTTTGCTGCCAACAGTATAGTCTCCAAAGGAAAAAAGTGTACAGTCATAAACATTTTGACCTGGCCTTGGCAAGCCTCACAAGGCCTTGCTGTGAAAAAAAAAATAGCATGAGGTGACCGTTTATAGGGCAGCAGTTCTTAGGAGGGGCTATCTGACCTCAATGACATTTTGCTACTGTCAGCCAAAGGGAGTCTGAACTTCAGACAGCCTGAAGTCTGGACCCAGATTATGGCTTGCGATATTAAAGGGGAGGGAGCGGTATCCCACTATCACTGTGACCCCTTTACTGGCTGTGGCTTATTGTTCAAAGACCAGGAGTGGTTATAATCCGCAGCTCATAGACTGAGCGACTCTGTCTCTCCCTGCACGCGTGTGTGTATGTGTGTATGTATTTGTGCGTGGGTGTGTGTGTGCGTCAGTGTGCATGTGCGAACATTTGTGTGCGGCTACATGTTTGTTTGTGAGCATGTTTGTGTGTGTAAGAGAGAGGAAGACAGAGAGAAAGAGAGAAAAATGGAGTGAGGGAGAGTAGTGTGTGATCTAGCTTCTAGCACAGTGAGTGAGGGTGTAACCATTAGAAGCCCCTCTCATTCCTAAAGACAGGCTGGCTGTGCTGCCAACTGTGGTTTAGGGGGCTGGAGACCCACAGACAGGATGGAGTCTCGCAATACAAAAGAGAAACAATTTGGCTCCTCGACTCAATAACATAGCCTGAGGCTATGAGGGGGAGAGGGAGAGTGAGAGAGAGAGAGAGAGAGAGAGAGAGAGAGAGAGAGAGAGAGAGAGAGAGAGAGAGAGAGAGAGAGAGAGAGAGAGAGAGAGTGAGAGAGAGTGAGAGGGGGAGGCTTGTAGTCTCGGGGTGAGTGGAGAGGTTAGAAGCCTTTTGATCCTCAGTTATGACACATTGGTTCATAACTACAGCTTGTCTCAAGCCTCAGTCTCATTCCCATGATCAACATTATTAATACGCCTCTGGCAGCCAAAGGTCCAGGCCTCTCCTGTGTAGCTATGCCAAAAAGCAATTCATAGGAATTTCACAGCATCTTAAAACTGTATCACAGTTGAAATGGGGAAAACATGCCCCTTTTCATGTTCTATTATTTATTGACGTAACTTTGTATGGGACTTGAAGTATTTCCACTGGGCGGGAGAGATTTTCTATCAGTGAAGGTTGATGAATATGTATTTACTGTATACAGGGAGCCCTTCATAGCCAAAATGGAGTCATATTGTGAAGTAGTGATGACAGCTCCGTAATTCATTTCATGCTAATGTTATACAGTACAATGCGGTCATTTCACTTGGCAAAGCTCAGTGTAACGTTAACATGATATCCAGATACTCTTTTTTAAACCGCACCAGCACTTTTAAGAAGAGCCGTGCCACAAACGCAGGGGGTTTCTCAGCTCTCGTTCCTCTGCACAGAGGCATTACAGCAGTGGAGTCAATTAGATCCAGTGTGAAGAATACGTGTTTACTATGTGAAAGCGTGGGTCCCCTTCCAGGCAGCAGACAGACCTACACAGGACTGGCTCTGTCGCCAAACAGCACACATACCAGTAGGGTTTGTGGTTCGCCTGTTTGTTTTGGTATCTAATGCACACTTCCTTTAGCTCACCCTTTCAAGTGGAACATGGAATATGAACTCCAGATAGTGAGGCACGTTCACAGTGTACTGGCATCTCTGACTGACATTCACACTGTGAAAACCATGTAGCTACATATTATAGAAACAGCTTAATTTCCTTTAATTAATAACTGGATTTTTTTCCCTCCAGAATGTATACAAAGGTTTACCTTTTGATGATCTTGGAAAGGTATTTTTTTGATGGATGGGAATTGGTTTTGTGAGGTTTATAGTCAGTAAAGTGCCAAATAAAACAAAAGTAACTGCTGTTGAGCGATTTTTTGCCATTTTGTTGATATCATGGCTTGTTGACTCTACTTAGGTTTCATTCTATAATAAAATGATTGCCTGTTATTCATATATGGCATGAAATGTGTAACCATAAATCATACTATTTGTCACAAGCAAACAGTGCCAAAATAATAGTTTTACTACAAACCACATAGAAAAAAAGACTGTAATGTTGGCTCAGACCAAAAGCTACAGTCAAGATCAGCTTAGCCTGTCACTGCTGATACTGGACATTATTATACTGGCCTATACTGGTGTCTATTTATTTACATGATCCTGCACTGGCAAGAATTTGCACAAATTGATTTCATTTTGAGATATTATCATTTCTCTGGTCTTCTGAGTTTACTGAAACTTAACTGTCCACATGACCCTTGATCATCCATCCTTCATGGTCTAATTTTGCAAAGTTTATGAAGGCTTTTATTGTTGTTTTATCCATAAAGCGATGGCTTTGTAAATAAGCTGCTATATGTTGTACTCACATTCTCATAAAGGGCTTGTAGAGTCTCCAGATCAACAACAGTGTTGTCCATATTTAGGATGGCTAGGGAACGAAGGAGAAGACAAGGTGGTTAATGTTAACAAGTCATGAAATGAACATCACACCTGCATAGACTAGCCTATAAAAGAGATCAAACCAGCACAATAAACTGTAATTGCTTTGGGTCTCCGCTCCACATTATAACATCCTTCCTGGGCTCAAACAAACACTCTTTCAAAAACTGTGGTTTTGTCTACAACATCTTTTCAAATGTCATAGAAGTTAGTTTCCTGCTTTGTGTTGGGGCTGAGGGTGGCATGAGATGTAACGAGGGCAGATTTCTCCCCACACGCCTCGCACAAAATGTCATGTACCATATGCCAGGACTTACGCAGTTATCAGCTCTCATCACGATAGCATGCGAGAGGCCACAAACTAAAACATAAATACGGAGGTCTTAGAAATCTGTCAAAGGTACAAAGATCTGTGTTTGAACTTCTGTGTTTGAATTCCTGGTGTCGCCTTTTTGTCTCGGCACGAGGACCTGGCGCCCGCGAGCATTAATCCTTTGAAAGTAAATGTTTAAAGACAAACAGAGCCCGGGGGTCTGTGGTGTTGAGGCTGAGGTGTTGCTGTACGCACAATCACCCAGTGAAGCACTCGACACCTATATATGTATTTCACCATGCAGTGGGTGTCCAAATTACTCACACTGTTTTGATCTACTGATTTGCTGTTGAGGTACAGAGGGAAAGCTAATGTCAAAGGGATAAGGGAACATGGAGTAATGGAGTCGGTGCACAATGTTCACTATGCATAACTTCTTGTGCTTGGACTTGGAACATGACTGGACTTCTTAGAAGCTCTTCACCAAGAGCAACTTTATATAAGAGACAAAGAAAGAAAGAAAGAAAGAAAGAAAGAAAGATGACCAGAAGAAAGACAAATGTGAGGAAAAAAAGGAAAAACTGACTGGTCCAGTCAGACAGACCAACAAAAGCATACCAAACAAGGCAAATTTACTATAGCCATAGACGTTTTTGAAAGAGGATCAGTAGTTTGGTAGTTTTTTCATAACTTTCATTAGGGCACAGTATATAGTGTACAGAATATGTTCAGTGGTTTAACTGAGGTTGGATCGAAGCTTTACTATGTACAATAATGTTGAATTAGAATGCAGCAAGATAAAGGGCCATACGGTTGTTGGATAAGATAAAAAAAAAAGGTTTAACTGTTTAAATGTGTCACTGAACACAGAAAGTAATCTCACTTTTGCACAAAGATTATTTTCGACTCCTTTTAGCATCTATCTTTTACTATTCATTTTCCCTCCCATGTTTATTTTTTTGTGTGTGTTGTTTTCTTTCTCTCTCTGGTTCTCAATGTCACTCTCTCTGTAACCCTTTCACTCTCACACTTCTCCACTGTAGTCGCCACAAGGCCAAGCTCACTCCCTCCATCTCTGCTCTCTGCTGTCACTCTCTAACCCGTAACACTCTCTCCTCTTCCACAGCCACCGCAGAAACAAAAAAAAACACCTTTCTCTTTCTCTCCTTCTTTCTTTCTTTTTCGCTCTTTTTCCCTTTCTCTCTCCCTGTCACTGTCTCTTTCTCTCACATTTTCTCTCTCTCTTTCTCTCACTCTCTCTCTCTCTCTCTCTCTCTGCTCTCTCTGCTGATCATTTGGTTCTCATTACTGTCTGAACCAGAGGCTGGCTGGCTGGCTGGTTTGGCGGGAGGGGGGATTAAAAGACAGGGGGAGAGAGCCGTATCATCGCTCTGACACAGCCCTCTTATGACCAAAACCCAGCTCCATCTGCCTGGGTCTACCCCTACCACCACACTCAACCCCCGCATGGCGCCTACAACCGCCGTCTAACGCTGTGACTGGCGCTCCAAAGCCTCACAGGAAGCAGACACAGCACGGAAGTGTCCTATGAAACACGCAGAGTGTCGGCCAAGTCTGCGAGCAAACAACAACAGCTGTGAGGAAAATAAAAGTGTTGACTTCCCGCTGAGCAATCCGGCAGTCATAAAACAGACATGATCTAAATCAGTGATTCAGAAGTTGTTTTTCTTCTTCCTTTAGATGTTGAAGTTGGAGAGATATCCAAGCGATTTGGCCAGTGTCATGTTCGTCATTGTCTGCAAACATGAAATCAAGAGGATAAATAAAACAATGATTCACTACACTGAACGTGACAACAGCAAAGTCATGAATGAATCCTTCCTCTTTTCTAAACAAACTGTTCTGATTCTTTAATCACTCTAACCCTCTAAACTGCCCAAGGGATCATGAGATCATTTCAGAAATTGGGAAACAATAGATTTTTTAAATATATAAATATATTATCTTGTTTACGATCTTTGGGATTTTTTTCCTTTTGTCAAATAATGACAATTTGCAGCCTGTAGGTTTCCTTCAATAATTAATCAAGCGAAAACGCCTGACAAAAAAAGTAAAAATCAACACTTGTTTTCCCGCTTCAGCATGCTGTTGTGTGCACACCGCTGATGGACGGCAGTAGACATCCCTTTGTTTTGGGGATAACAAGCCGAAAAAGATTGAGAACCACTTCGCCAAACCACTGAAATATCTTCTTTCTGATCTTACTCTCCGTGATATACTGAAGTTTCCAATCAGCGCTAATTATGTACTACGGCAAAAACTGTCCTAACATAGGAGATGAATGACAGTGCTGATGAGAGTGGCCCTCGCTTGCCCTCCCTCTCTCTCTCCCTCTCTGACCTGAGATGGATGCAGCACCGACTGACATTAAGGCCAGAGCATAGAAGAGCAAAAATGCGATCCACGAGATGCTTTGAAGATACTGTACACAAAACAACACCACAGAGTGACTGTTTATTGCTACAAGTGTATGTACCAGCCATGGTTTTTGTGGTGCACATTTATTTTGATGTAACCTACACAGCTGCCATATGAATAGTGATAAAGACTTGAAGCCGGAATGTATAGGAGTTCCCCCTTGAATGGGACGGGGGGAGATGAGGAGGGGTGTTTAGACACACGGATGAGGGATTAAGATTGGAGAGCAATCAGAGGGTAACTAAAACAGGAAGAAGGTCCATTCCCATCAACATCTCCTGAATGACTTCACTCTAACAAAGCCGCTTAGACAAGATGGTGACAACACATCAGAGAAACACAGAGAGTCACAGAGAAACATGATTTAGAAGTAGGATGGGGCTGAGATTATGTAAAAGGAGAAGAAGGAAAAAGTGAGGGGAGGACAGTAACAATGTTTTGTTTAAAAAAAAAAAAAAAATGTCTGATGCCTTATGGTGAAGTCAACTATCAGTGGGGGCTTTGAACTTGGGCAATGAAGTCAGCAATATTCATTCTCGAGTATAAGATGTATTTTATGTCTCACAAATAACAATTGATGAAATGTACTGAAACTAACCAAATGCATTAGAGGTAGATCCTGGGCACAATGTGTCCGAATACTGTTCTATGGTAAATTCTAGTTGTTTTAGTTGTTGGAGTATTCAGTGAATATACTTCACTCCACCGGTCTTGTCAACGTTATACAATTTTTTGTGTTGTTTTTGGTGCTGTATGTGTATGTGGTCATTTTTTGTAATATGTTTTGCGTTCTCTGTTATGTGTTTTCATGTGTTATGCGTTATATACTGTATGTTATATGAACCCTTTATCCTCATGGGATAATGAATATTTTGATTGACTGACTGAAATGTGGAAAAATTGTAAATGTGCAAATTTGAATGTATACATTTACAATTTTTCCACATTTACAGTAGTATGCAAAGTACGATCAATACCTTAAATTGTACAGCAGCATGCATAACAAATACACATTCTACATTGTGTTTAATACACATTGTACTGTTATTTAAATTAGTCAACCAACTAGCTCATCGGCAGACAAATAGTTGGCTAAATACAGATGGGCAAGAACCACATGACCACAGGATCCCACGCACCATTCTGGATGTCCTTCATGTCTAGATGAATGCTGGACATCAGAATCCCCACAGCCTGGGAACGCTTGTTGTTCAAAAGTTTCACCACCTTAGAGAGAGAAAGAGAGAGAGAGAGAGAGAGCGAGAGAGAGAGAGAGAGAGAGAGAGAGAGAGAGAGAGAGAGAGAGAGAGAGAGAGAGAGAGAGAGAGAGAGAGAGAGAGAGAGAGTTGATGACAGGGTTGAGATAGAGAGAGATGTGAGGGTTAGAGCGAGACAGAGAGAAGAGAAATATTATTACTTCATGTGCATGCACACACACACACACACACACACACACACACACACACACACACACACGCACACACACGCACGCACGCATACACAGAAGATTTAATCACTGAATGGGACAAAAAAACATGAACCTCACTCCCCTTTGTCTTTTTCCTTTTTATGGGAGGAAAACTTTCACCCACAAACATTATGCAAATTATAATCCTGTCTAGTTGAATTATGGTGATTAACAATTTTTTCCTTTTTCTCCAATTCTCCACATCCATCATGTTTTGGTGGGGTCATTTAAAACGTGCAGATCTTTCAGACAACAAGAGGCTTATTTACCAAACAGAGCATGATCACATGGATTCAACCCCTGGCACTGATAATGCAAATCATGTAAGGAGAAGTTCGCAGTGGTTATGTTTTGATTGTATTTCAGGCAAATGCAAAATACAGGAAAGTTTTTTCAAGGGGTTAGGGTTAGGGTTAGGATTACCAATAGTAGGGGAATAATGATAGTCAAAAACTACTGTATTTCAAGGTCAATAGCTACAACTACAACTACAACAAAAGCTGTAATATCAAAAGTTTGCTGAACAATAATAGTTTCCACTGGTCGAACAGCCAAGAATAAGTCAGTATTTTTATCATACATGAAAAACAGCATCCAAGCTGGACCAAGGACCACAGCCTGACTAAGCAGAGGTGTACGCTGGGTAGGAAATGGTGAGCGGATAGGATGGGAAACCCAAGCCTACTGCGATCCAGACAGAACGCTTCCATCTAACCCAGATCACACAG
Organism: Centroberyx affinis; assembly: GCF_046629955.1. NCBI lineage: Eukaryota > Metazoa > Chordata > Actinopteri > Beryciformes > Berycidae > Centroberyx > Centroberyx affinis. The sequence goes on along the minus strand of NW_027279405.1, from coordinate 458,322 downwards.
ACCACAGACCCCTCAAACACACAGGAAGTTATATCACCAGGCCAACTGTCTCTGCTTTCCCGGCTCAACCACAACTTCAGGAGACAGGCCTATCGAGATATGATGCCGAATGGCTTCCACAACGTGCCACTGGCAGATAGTGCAGAGGAGCTGTGTGATGTGACCGGGGAAACAAGTCATCAATCATATTTTATCAGTTGGTGCTTCCATTGTACAGAGATTTTAGTTATATAACATGGAGTTCAGTAGTTTACTACCTGCCAGAGTACCGCCTGATATTAACAAGGATCATTTTACCATTTTGTACATGAATTTAAAATGGCATTTCCATTGCAGTATATTAGTAGTATTATTTCACAATGAAACACAGATGGCCCCATAAACCACAAGCTGTTGAAATATCTAATTATTTTAGTGACAAACATCTTTATTTCAACAATAGCCTTTCAAGACAACAAAACAACCCCAAAAGTTTCAACAAATTCAGCATTTTTGAATGACCTCTTGAGAATCATGTGTTCTCAAGTTTTTGGCTTAAAGAAATCCTGTAAGTCACATTGATTATATATTGATCTTTTGATCTATTTATCATTTCAACATTGGCCAATATGGATTTGCATCAATCTCATACAGCTCTGAATCACATGTGAGAAACAAACCCTGAGGTACAAGTTGTTCTCCCAGAAAGCTAAAAGAGAGAACATGAAAATAAAACAGCATTTGAGTTTAAAAGGAGCCTACTCTGTCATGTGAATATCTCATAAATAGCGGTGCTGAATGTAAGGAATTGTCCTATAGGAAGCTTCAACATTATGTAAAATTTGATGAATCATTCAATCATTTAACTCATAGATCCAACACAGAGTTGAACTGAAAAGCAACATCAGGCTTGTCTTAACCTATAATTCACTTTGGTTTCTTGAGGACCACTATTTTATAATGCATAACAGCAATGCAAAAACACATTATACCATCATGTACCAAGAACTTAGCATCAGTGAACTTTACATCAAAATGTTTGGTGTAACATACTTTTAACGACACTTTAATTAAATTTTAATTTGATTTGGCTTTCAGGGAGCACTGCTAGTCTACCATCTTCAATAGCCAAGGACCATGAAAGTCACTTTGAGTATGTGAGACTGTGGAGGTATGAGGAGGGCAGCCATGACCTCGGGGTGATTCACTCTGCTGGAGCTCACCTGGTGGCTGATTAACAATCTACACAGGAGCCAGAGGGAACACCAATTAGGCTGAGAAGTTAATGTGTTGGGGACTGAGCAGCCAGGTCTGGTGGTTTTGGTCAAAAATCTACCTGGATGACAACTGTTGTTTATGGAATTTATTAAAAAAGGCTCTCAAGATCTTCAGAGAGAAAATACAATGCCACCACCCAGGTTGACATGAAGACCTAAAACTATGAAACTGGCTTCTTTATATCCTCTCCTAACCTGCTGATAAGGTCTCCCCTATTAGCTGTAGCCAGTACCCATTGGATGGAAAATTTCTAGCCTTGAGGGCACCTAATCTGTAAATTGCCAGTCATTTGACCATCAATCAAAACACCCCTGGCACCTGACCATTAACCACTAGTCAAAACACTGCTGGCATCTATTTATGGCGGCATTTGACCCTGAGTACCATGAAACAAAAGCACAAAATGTTCAATCCCCAACAGATGTACCTCACATTGTCCAGCAGTATACTCACCATGCCCTACACCAGGTTTGGAAGCTCCCAAACAGCAAAATACATTGATAGAATTGTATTAAGTTGGGCTGGCAGTGTGAGGCAGGTTCTAGAGCTGTGTCACTGATTGACTGATTGATTGATTGATTGATTGATTGATTACACAGTAGCCTACTTCGTGGTGTCGTTGGCATGGCTGAATGGCACACACTGTCTCCCAGGCTAATGGAGGAGGTTGAAGAAGCTTGAAGAAGAAACACACAACCTCCATGTTGAGGAGCAGCAGCACAAGCCAGCTCCTTTCTCAGAGCCTTCTGCAGACAGAGAGCAGGGTCGACCCTGGCACTGGGTGCCAGCAGTGTCTCCACACATCTGATACTGATGTCAGCAGAGGGCTTTAAAATGTGTGTGTCTAGCCGAGCACTGACGTCAAAGCAGCTCTCCAGTCATAGCTCCGGGCAAGATGCTTGTTCCCTCACAGCAGACAGGGGAATGGGACGGCTGCCTCAGTAGAAAATGTGATCAGTCTTCTCGGGGCTTGAAGGTGGCCCACATAGACTGGCAATTCAAAGGTTGGCTCCATGTTGGAGTCAACCACAACTCTATGCACTTACAGTTCAGCAGTTCTGTGTAGTCACTTTGGCAGTGAAGCCCTGTTTTGCTATTATTGACCTCGGTATTCACATTGTTATGTATGAGTATGTATCAAGGGGGATTATTATGCAGTGATGCCTAGGGGAGTCATACCACACCCATCTCAGTTTGTCTGATTCCTCCCACGGTTTAGCAGTAAGACCACAACATGAGTTCAGACACATCTACTGCTCCACTAATCAGAACATATGTGTCAAGGGAAGTCTGTATTAATGTCTACAGAAGAGGAGACTCATTCTGCTGTTGTTCCCTGTCTCCCTGTCCTGTGCCATCTCCTCCTGGATCAAACCAGCAGGACTAGATGTAGGTATATAGGTATGTAGCTGTCAGGTCTGGGGCCGTCTGCTGCTCTGCACAGAGGCAACCTCTCTCCACGTGACAGCTCCTGCAGTGTATCACTTTGCTTGATGACTGTTATTTTGAAGTGTGTTTGAAAGGGAAATATTGTATGAAATTGGTATTTTCTTGTGAATGACAAATCTCACTGAGCTCATCGACTTGTCTACCATGGCTGTCGATTTGTAGTCTGAACACTCTTTTGGTTCAAAGCTACAAGACTATTTTATTTTTTCCAGGTGCTCTAGGTAGTTAGGCTATAGTCTGTATTTAGATTCAAACTACCTAGAGTAACATTCATGACTACGCCTTTGCTCAGTGTTAGTCACATTCTTACTGTACTCTCCATGCTCTAGAACAAGAGAGATTTTATCTACAGTGCACTAGCACTATATAGGTGCTCAGGTGGAGGGGTGGGGCAGATTAGAGTGAGTGAAATTACATTGACTTTAAAACCTCCACCTGTTAACACCAAAGTGCTGTGGTGGCACAGTGTTGTAACTAAGAGAACTGCAGAACAAAATATTCAATTCATGCGTTAACTTAGCTACAGATAGAAAATCACCAAGCTACTCCTTGGTATGTGAACCAATGTAGAGCTGGTTCATACTTGTGTGACTTCTACTGTACTGCCTGGTGTGTGCATAGCAAAAAGCTTTACACTGAAAAATGTTAACTGATAACAGTTTGAATTTTTGAAGGTTTGAAGCGTCTCATTACCCAGAAATCATGTAATCTGACGTTAGCAAACTGTGCACCCCTCGGATATAAATTCCTGCTTCTTAGTGGGTGGCAGGGGTGGAGGTGGGCAAAAAGTTTTCAAAGCAGGTTCAACCATCGTTGGTGAAAATTTTGTATTTCACTCTCAAGTTTAAATTTGTCACTTCCTGTATGCCAAGAAAATTTCCTACCAGTGACCAGAATTTCATTTGGGCAAATACGGCAAATGTCCTAGGTCCCAATTAGTAATGATGAGATGATCTTCTGTGGTGCAGCCCTTATTTGTGATTCAGACTTACAAGACGGTGGGTGTATGTTTCTTAACCCTCATCCTACTGACTGGGGTACCTGCAGACCCCAGAGGTATACTTTTTGTCATATTTCACAGGTGCTTTATTCTATTAGTCCAATTTTTCATGACTTTGTCAATCAATTTGTTCCTAATGACTTCATATCATTGTTTTCTGTTTCTGTTTTAATTAGTGCTTTTTAAAAATACCAATGTATTGGGGTCCTGGGGGACCCCAGTCAAAAGCACCCAATTCCGCCTATGCAGTTTTAATAGATGGAACTACTTATTGAGTTCATGTTCACCATGGGTCCTAATTTAAAGTATCACACACTATCGGGGGGTAGGGGCACTGTGTCAGTCATTTTGAAGGAGACAGACACAGATGCAGCAGACACAGATTTCCTCATGTGCTCTGTGACGACCCTAAATACTGCTCTTCCTAAGGTAAGATGATGTTCAAAGTCAGAAATACAATACATAATTTAATTAACTGTAACTTTCCTAAAATAATAATAATCTTTTTTTTTTTCAGATGACATTAATTACATAACTAATAATGTTTTGAGAAGAAATAAGTTAACATTTTGCTATGATGGTTGTTTCTTACAGTAGTTTATTCTTGGGGTCCCCAGGGACCCCAGTCGGTAGTCCTTGTATGTTAAATATGTTGGTAGGATGAGGATTAAAAAGCTTGTGTATTTCAGCTTTAAACTGGAGATCAAATGTTTCCAGAATTACACACTGACAGTGTGACATAAAGGGCATTGGGGAGGGAAACTAACAGTCTGACTATTAAACTCAGTCATTCAGAAAGCACTAGAGGAGGAACCACATCACGAATTACAGCTCCCAGGCTTCTCCCTCCCTCCCTCCGCTCCTTCCCTCTTTTCTCTCTCAACAGTCATCACCGTCGTGAGGTTTCCTCACCGCACGCGAGCCAATGGCTCCATGCCACTGGATGGTCACGGGGGAAGTCGGGTGGGAGCCAGAGCTCACACCACATAATAACTGTCTGGCTATAGCAGTTCCTCCTGTCACTCAAAGCGACTGGGAGAGGGACAGCGAGGAGGGATGGAAAGGACTGATGCATCAGATGAGTCAGAGGGAAGAAAGAGACAGATAGGAAGGGCAATAGACAGCCATTCTTAGTGACCCAACCTAATAACACACACATACACACGTACAATACACACCTGCTTGGCCTTGGACTTGCTGATTGTGTCTGATATTGGCTTTTTCTTCTCCTTAACGGCACTTTTGGAGAAGAGTTCCACAAATTCTTCAAAGTCCACACTTGGCTCCTCAATCTTCTCCCACACCACGGAGTCACTTTGCCTAAAGAGGGGAGAAAAGATATATTATTTACCATAAGTAGTAGAGTTATAATCTACCATGTGTTTTTTGACAGTGAAGTACACTTCAGTGATATTTAAGGTGAATTCCAACAAAAGTGGCTTTTAGGTTGTTATTCTACCAAGTGTCTATCTATTCTAAAAAAAAATTCTGAGACTTCTGAGATTTTTCAGTGTTGGTTCGTGAGTATTGAGGTATGAGTTGTCAAGATCAAGGCAAATGCAGTATTATGACATCACCAAATTGCATTATCTGAGATGTCTGAAAGTCATACACATGACTAATCCCTCAGCCAACACCTCACAATTAATAGCAGACAGTATCAATTTTCTCATCCGAATCTAATGTATTTGGTCTCTATTGTGTGCTCTACCAAACCCTCGCTCTCATTCACTATCAAGCAAATTTCAAATATTAATCTAGCAAGAGCTCTGTACTAGTCCACCAATGTCAGGACAGAAGAACTCAAATGTCATGAACCCATTTATTGCAATTCATTTACATTTGTTACAAAAGTTGGAAAAAAAAAATCACTTGCAAGTAAACAAAATCAAGCGCTCATCTATATATATTTTTTTTATGTTTACTCTACTATATTTTTTGCTAGCCTTATTAAGGAAAGAGCACCTGGTTCAAGTCAAATAACTGCTAACCACATTGCCTGGCCTGCATCACTTTCATTTTCCATCATTCTCTCATAGCGTTTGGCTGATCCTTATCTATCTTATGGTCAAGTTCCTCTCCATTCTCCACAGTTCAGAGAATACCGTTGTGTGAGTGATACATATCTATTTTCACTTCATCTCATTTACAAGCTATCTGAATAGTCTACATGAGTCAGTGAACAAACCTCGCGTGATGAAGCAAACTGGCCATCAGGCTCTCATGCAATCGTGCCCTCGACAAAGATATAGGTGACTGCATGCAGATGCCTCACTCACTTTTTTTTCCCTTGACACACTTCCTGTTTTTCTTATTGTTTTTCTTTGGCCTGAAAGTAATAGCCTAAGAGCCAGATGAATCCTGGAGGAATTTCACTTAGTTCTTAGATTGTTTTTGGGCCAAATAGTTGTCCTTTAACCATGTCTAATTGGGCAATCCATCACCTTGTTTTTTTTTTGTTTTTTTTTTTACTTTTTTTTTTATTTCTGCACCCTTACTTTTTAGCATGCAGCTGTATGCGTGTCCAGTAGAGTGGCTTCATGGGCTTGGGGGGCTCTATGACCGCCTTGGCAGAGACGGCTTCCTGCATCATCATGGAGGGCATGGGGCCTGGGGGTGGAGGGGGCCCAAACCCTGGGGGTGGGGGCGGAGGAGGGGGGCCCATCCCGGGCGGAGGAGGTGGAGGAGGGGGGCCCATACCTGGGGGTGGAGGAGGAGGGGGTGGAGGTCCAAAGCCCGGCGGGGGAGGGGGAGGAGGCGGTGGACAAGGCCCCTGCCCAGGTAAAGGTGGGGGAGGTGGGGGTGGAGGAGGAGCGGCGCCGCCTGGTAAAGGCGGCGGTGGTGGTGGTGGTGGTGGTGGTGGTGGGGGCATTCCTCCAGAGAGCTGAGGTGGAGGTGGGGGCGGAGGGGGAGGAGGGGGGAGGCCGGGTGTGGGTGGGGGAGGCGGAGGAGGAGGAGGTGGGTGGGTGCTGCTCTGCTGCTGCCTCTGCTGGCAGGTGCAGATGAAGCTCGCTGCGGGTTTGGGAATGACGGAGTTGGGCGAATGCAGGGAGGACGGAACGGAGGCAGAGGAAGATACACCGCCCGATCCCCTGTTGAAAGGCACATCGAACTTAAACCCCTCTTCCACAGGCGAGGTCTGGACAGAGATCTCCTGGCTTGTCTTTCCCAGCCTCCCTCCTCTCTTGTGGTTGGCAGCGCCCACAGCGCCCGTATTATCCCCAGTGTCCTTTGCCAAAGAAGCCCGCTGGCCCTGCAGCACTGCAATCTTAATCCGCAGGTCATCAATGGTCCTTTCCAGCTGAGGGATGAGACAGCCTTCATCCTCTGAGGAAGACTGACCTGATTTCAACCTGCTGGATTCTGTCTGTCAGGGAACAAAAGAACATTTTAGACCAGCCTGCATTAGGGTTCACAACTGGATAGTATAGGAAATAAAAATAAGGATGTGCATAATGTTGTGCTTTCTGTTGTCTTTATTTTGGAATCTCCTTTAAAAACAGGCAATCAAGCCTACTGTGTTTTGTACCATAAATCTCAAAAAGCATAAATATTCCCAAATCTTGGAATTTGCTGTTAAGTCTTGGAAGTATTATCATTTTATAAATCCCCTTAAAAAGCGACACAACACACACTATAAAAAACCAGCAGAACACCCACAACTGAGGGAGCTTAGTGGCAGGACTGTGAGCTAGAGAAGGGTCAAGGAAGTCCATTATGTCTAGACTCCATCAGACCTCTGGCTCCAGACTGGTTAGACCAGGGATGAGGGGAGACTCCGAGAGATTTGACCCCAGAGACAGGGAGTCTCGCTGGGCCTCATATGGGGAGGTTCCGTGTCTGGTTGTACACATTCCCAAGTTGTGGTCACATCTTTGAATCTCAAAGAGAATGTTTGTTCTGTATGGCCTGCCTGATTTATGATTATCCAGGAAATAAGGAGGCTTGAAGTGAGAAACTAAAAAGGTCTTTCAGGACAAGCCTGCCCTCTGGTGGGTGAACTAGAACTTACAATTTAGGCATTTAGCGCACATCTTACTTTGAGTGAGGAGAAAGGGGTTCAATACCTTCCTCAAGGACACGTTGACAGGTCACATTACGCTAATTAGGGGATCAAACAACAAACCTTTGACCTGAACTGTATTATTGACCTTAACTATAATGTATGGAGCTCAGGAACATGTACTGTATTTTGTGGTAACAAAGTATTACAGTTTTTCTCAATTTCTCATTTTCTACTTTTCACTCAATTCTAAATCACACTTTTCGCAAAGCAGAACACACACACTTCTGCACATTTTGCACAATCTCTATAACTAAAATCTCTTGTGTTCACATGGAAAGCACTGTCACTCAAAATACTAAACAGAAATTACCAATTGGCAACAGTGACTACTCACAGGTACAAACTCTAGTTGCTAAATTGAACAATTACAAATGAGAGCAGAGGGCCAATGTTGAGCTCTCCTGTTTTGGATATGAATCAATGGCAAAGCTGCAGAGAGACGGAGAGGAAGGGTGAGGGGAAGAGGAGAAAAGGAGGAGGAGGAAGAAGAAGAGCATCCAGGGATCCATCCAGGACTGGATCCGTCATGCCAGGCGATACTTCCCCTGCTGATTAGCCACAGAGAGCACTGTCTGCAATGTGGACATGATCACGATCCTGTTGCCAGACCAACACATTCTGATAAAATTTCACTAAATTTCAGGAGAACAGGCTGGGCCAGACAGATACCGACAGGATTATTTCAGGATTCAGCCTATTTTTGTTTTCTACTGGTCCTATTTTCTAGATTTCCATCCATTGTGTGTTGTATGTAGAACACTTCATGTATCCAATTGAATTTGCTGAAAAGTATATAGTATTTTGTTATATTTGTGTGTGTTGTGTGCTTTATATTTGAGTAGGCTAATAACACGATAAACTTTAACAACAGGTTACCAAGTGTAACATAGTATCAATTTCAATGCAATGAAATGTGATTACTTCAAGATGATACAAAAAATGCTTATATATTATATTTTAGTTTGGTGGCCAGGAGGGAAGATATTGATCTCTGATTTTGGTGGTAAAGCACAAAATGAGCAAAATTAAAGCAAGGATGATGTGCACAGTGTAGACAGGGTGACATACAGTATTTATAGATGCACAGTAGATGTAACCAACCTGAGAGTGCAGCCCTCCAGGTGTCTTGGCTGATAATTGTTGTGCAGGGAGCCTCTGGGCCTGTATTCTGCCTGTGGCTCGCCCCCCATAGAGTTCCCACAGCTGGGAAGACACCGGCAGGCCCAAAGAAGCCCAGGTGTACAGCTGCTCCTCCTGTAGTTTAGAAAAAGAATGAATGAACATGGTTGGGGTAACAAATCCAAGGTTAAATGTTGCGCTTACAGTAAAACTACTCATTCACTGCACTGTGTAGGCTACAGTGAAATGTAACACACAGTGGGAGGCACCATGACTAAAGGTTAACAACATCCAACAGTGATACACTTACAAGGGATGAGGACGTTTTTTTCTGCAAGCTGCTTCCCTTCAAGTGTGGAGATACAGTACTTGGGGATAATAAAAGACACCAGCAGCAGAAAAACCATAATATATGTAAGGTTTTTCTTTCTGTTTTTCTTGAACAGCCAATGTACTTGCAGCAGTCAGTCCAAATAATTTAGACCGTGAATGCTACATATCAACCTCAAGGCTTAGGTTTGTCACGAATGTACACTAAAACTTGAAACCACTGGATAATGAAATTTAAAATCATCATCATCTGACGATGTACATTGTCTGAAAGCATTATGTTGGTATTTCACAAGTTAAAGGTGCAATAGGTGAGATTTTACTGTCCCATAGCACAAAATGGGCCTAATTTATCCATTATCAATACCATTGACTGAGATTTCTGGCTTTCAAAACTCACTTTCTGGCCTTTACTTGGTTTTAGAACAATAACTCCCCTTTTGCATTATGATATATTACCTCATCACTAGACAATTCTGATGGAGCTCTGCTCTAGTTAGCTAGTTCACTTGTCTCTGTTGTGAAAGTGTGACTTTGTTATTGATGTCAATGACAGGCCACCCTAAGCTGTGCCAGAGACCTGTCGATGTTACAATTCCCTGGTCATCAATAGGGGTCGATATTACTTAATGCCCCTTTAAATTTAAGGCTTGTTGAACAGTCTCTTCTTATTTACCTCAAACAAACAGCTGACGATAAACATTGACAGAAGTGCCTGAGACTCCCCTCTTAGAAGCAATATAAGACAATAACACATAATAAGACAACAACAATAATAATAAGACAATAAGATCATGGGGTATCACACAGATTCCAAAAATACCTGCTGCATCCAGCGCTCACAGAAAAGCCATTCATATTTAACTATGTTACTTATCTTAAAGAGATTAAATAATAAACTCCAGTACATGAGACGGATACACATGACGACTGTTAGTCTATTTCAAAGGAAAGACCCAACTATGATTATGCTGTGAACAGGGATTACTTTGATCGTACCAATAAACTCAATCAAAGTGCTCTAATCTTCCCAAGAGAAGGACAGTATTGTCCTGTATCTGCATGTCACAAGGCATCTCAGTGTAAAGGTGAACCTGTGGCAACTTCAAGCAGAGCATGTGTTGTCCTTTTAAACTCAGGCAATCAAGTTATTCCAGAGAATGACGGGATCTTTCCTTGGTTTAACTAAATACTTGTCTGTTTTTTTCTTCCCAGTGGAAGTAATTATTTCCCAGGAAACTAGCATATGGAACTGAAGGCCATGCAGTGATGAAATATGTGCAAATAGGCCCCAGTGTTAATCAAATTGTTATTACACAGTGGATTACATCAAGATGCTTAATTTATGTACAAACAGCAAAAACCAGCAAGACTGTGAATGTGTGTGATAATCATGCATTTGCATGCATGCCTCTGTACTGTTTTGCAGGGCTTTGGATGCTATTGTTGTTGTTTGGATGCTATGTTCCAGCTGGAGAGCTGACCTATAGTGGTGTTTTCCTAGTACAGTTGCTGCTAGGACAAAACCTTACAAAAGCCAGACCCTGGTAACCTGAGCTAGAGCCAGACACACAGAGAGGGTACAGAGTGTCCCAGATTCACATAAAGCCATGCCACTCAGGAGTATTTGCCCACACAATTATATTACTAACTGTAAAAGGGGCGATACTTTATTTATAGTTCTTAACCTCAGACCCCTCTCCCCAAAACCCCCAAACCCAAAATAAAGCTGAGGATGTATTTGATTTCAGGCAGTATGCAGAACAAGAAACCAACCACTCCTACATTTGTACACTACAGCAAAATACAGCAATGAAATGAGATACAATGGCAAATGCAGGCAACAAAGTGGAGGACAAAGAGGAGGTGAGAGATAAAGATGGCAATAAAAGGAAAGGGAGACAGTGAGAGAAGAGAGAGGCAATGGGCTAAGTGATTAATTTCAAAACGGAAAGTAACTGTAAAAGGAAAAGGGTAAAAAAGATCCAGACAATGAGGGGTTAGAGAAAAGGTTGTGCAGAGACAGAGGGAGACGGCAACGATCTCAACTGTGATTTATTTTAAAAGCGAGATTAACTGTAAGATACAAAGCAATACGGTGAACTCCAAATGGCAAAAGGAAAGGTTATTCCTGGTCATGCTGAATAATGCAGGACTCCAGGCTCGGGCCCCAGATCTAGGTAGACAGAGACTGGGAGAGAGAGGGGGCCATGAGTCTCTGTCCAATCCTGACATGGTGAGTGTTTTGCTGGGGAAGAGCAGCCTGAGCCCAAGGCACGTGGAGCTGTTACATAACGTGGTCAGCAGATGGTCTACGCAAGCACAGATGTGTGTGTGCGTGTGTGTGTGTGTGTGTGTGTTTGTGTGTGTCACCGAGTGCAGCGAGACTGAGTGAGTGTCATAGGGATTGCTATTAAGCCAGCCATGCGAGGAAATGCCTGAATATGTATGTGTGTCTATGGCTGTCCATTTGTGTATGTGTGTGTGTGCGGGCGCATGAGTGTTTGTGTGTACTCATGCAACCGTGTGCCTTTGTCAGAATTGCATATGAATGAAAGCACACTCTATTTGTGGCTGCACAGTACAGGAGTGCAGTAATATTGCATTGCGGATTTGAGACATTTATGATCAAGCTAGCTAAATTCATGAATGATCAAGTGAGTAATCTTTGATTGTGTGTGTGTGTGTGTGTGTGTGTGTGTGTGTGCATGCATACACATCCGAGGGGGAGGTGCATTGTGTAGCTAATCTGATCAGATGCAAATCTGTTTTGGTAGCCGAGAGACAGAAGAAAAAAAAGATAAAACAGTTCATAGTCCTCTGATCACACTGAGGACATCACACAAGGAAGTAAGATAACTCATTGCCTTGAGACACAAAGGATCTGCCCTATAGAAATAATTGATCAGATATTCAACATGCATACACGCACTCACTGCATATAGGTCTAAACACCCGCACATACTGTATACTGTAGTCTCAATAAATATATAGCAATAGGATTTTGTCCAAATATAGAGCTATTTTCATTTTTCTAGACCCAGAACTATACGTGCTTCTGTAATGCGCTTTCCACCTCACCTATGCTAACATGCAGTTCAGCTGGGTGGATTCAGCTGCGAGGGGCTTGTGATAAAAATGGCACTGACAGTGGGCTCAGTGGACTGTGCAGGGGAACGTAATAATACATGCACATGAGATTAGATCTGAGCAAAGCATTACTGGAATCAAGATTTAAAGATTCATGAAATCAACTTTCATATGGTCACACTGACTACATGCACCACTGCTCCTCAGATAATGAAAAACCTCTGGGATGACTCACTCTAATATAGCAATAAATATGGAGACTGAGATTGGATAAGCTTTGCAGGATGGTATATACATTACTGCAGATCGTTTCGTATTACTTTCTTATCAATGAGCGTTTCATCTGATAAGGACATACTCTCTTATGTGAACCTAGGCTGGCAACAAAGGCTCTTTGTGATATCTGGCAAGTTAACAATGTGTTGGGCAAGTAAATAAAAGGTAATATAAAGAAATGAATCATGTCATCCCCCACAAATGATGCAGGCAGCCTTTGGGCCAATCAGTAACAAGATGCAATACCATCTCTCCAAGTTTTATCAAACTGGGACTGGTGTTGCAGTTATGACCTTTCAAAGTTTGAAATTGTGTCCCCATCGCATCAAGCCAATTGGAATACTTTTTTTTTTCCCATGGTGCAGCCAAGGGCATCAAGAGGCAAATTCGGGTCAGTCAGTCAGTCAGTCAGTCAGTCATCTGTCGCTTCGTCAGTTGGCCTCTAGAGGGCGTCTTTGACTGTGAGATGCAGTCTTTCACATACAAGTCACAAAATCAAAAGTTGGTCGATGTATAGAAATTGATCTGAATCGATCTCTAATGCACCTGATGTGCGCATCACGTCATGTTTGTCATGTTACCAGCAGACCAGACCAGCACCTTACCACCTGTGTTAGTAACAGGATTTGTAAACAGTAATTTGATAACTTGTTTTTTGACCTTTACTTATAGCACCCCCATCAGGCCAATCAATGCAATCTAATTTGAAAGGACAGCTGGTGTGTAGCAAGTTTTGTGTCAGTCAGACTTAGTGTAGGCACAGAACTTGAATGGATAGAATGGTCCTTCCACTGTTTGTCATAGCAGCTAATTTGGCTAGTAGGCCTACAGCATAAAATGGCGACTATGGAATTTTAAGGGTTAGTTGCTGTGGTGAACTGTGCAGATGTGTCTGTTGTACGAGTGCTTAGCAAATTGTCAAAACTCAACTGAAAGGTGCTGTTTGCGACAAGGTTAACGTAGCATTATCAAAGATTGTGCTTCTCTCGCTAACTCCTCTTGTCTAAATCAGCATATTAGCAAACCTAGCTGGGGAAGCATCATCAAACAGGTACCTTTAACGTAATATAACCCCTTAAATGCTATAAACTAACATAGCTTAGCCTACCTTTAGTGGAGAAGAAAAGCAAAACTTCAAACAGCTAACGGACATCGTCTGAAACAGATTAACTCAACTATAACCACTTCTATTAACTGTGCACAGATGTCAAAACTTTTGTCCTAATGCTACTTAAAAAGACAGCAGTGACTGGTACAAGACCACTAACTAGTGGTGGCAACTTAATTCAGCTGCAATGACAGTTTTCCTCTGCTTTGGTCCTTGCTGCAAAACCTCTCACCTCAGTGACTTGCCGCTAAGTCGGTTCATAGGGAAGCTAGGCCAACGGTACGCATAAAAAGCCGGAGCCGCTGCTCCGACCATCCAGGAACATTGATTTGAATGGGAAAGACCATTCTGTCTATTCAAGTTCAGTTGCCCCCCATCAGACCAATCAGAGTAATGTTTTAATCACTGGAGCACAGCGCGCAGATGCAGCATCCATCAAAATCAGACCAGCGTCTGTGATATCAAATGAGATATAATTTTTGACGGACAGGAGGACGGGCAGATGGATCCCACCCACCACAACCACCAACATTTCATGGTGTGTGTGGGACAAAAACAGCAACAAGGTCACAGTCAAACAGTACTCTGCCAAAATCCAGTATTGGCCTAAATTGGTGCAAAGCAGCTCATGCCATCAGTTTTGCCAGTCAGTGAAGAGAAAGGTCTTACATTAAAGACGGGTGTGGTTGGTGTGACAGTGCTGTCCCCATGGAGCTCTTCGGGGCTGTCACTGAAGGGCTGCAGGAGACCCATGGCCAACATTCGGCGACATAACTCCCTGGCCTCCTCGTCTGCAGACCGCTCTCCATGCTGCACACACAACCTCTCCAGCAGAGTATGACCTGAACAGAAGACGAGAGGGAGAGAGAGAGAGAAAGAGAAAGAGTGAGAGAGAGATGAAATTTTGGCATGACATTATACATTCTTTTTTAAGGGAGAGTAACTGATAAGAAAAACATGGATAAAAACACACGTGGAAGGGCAATAATGAAGACATCAGCTGACAAGGAGAGGGAGAAAGATGTGTTTTGTCAAAGTTTGGTTGTCTCTGCTCCAGGCTAGAGAGGGACGAAACTAATTTGCATACAGATTTTGGAGTCAGATTAATGGGTGTTTTATATTTCATTAATTGTGCTTAGATATTACTAACTAACATGGTGAGGCTGTGTTAAGAGAAGAAGGCACCTAAAGTTAATCTGATCAGAGAGCTGGAGAGAGATGTCTCAGATTCAGATGTGCTAATTAAACACCTACAAGTGCAAACTCCCTTCACACCGTTTACATGGGTAAGCACAGAGATGGTGTTAATTGCGATGTGCTCCAGCTACACTAGATGCTACAGAGAATAAACAGATGCTAACTGATATTCAGGATCCCAGTCAACACCCAGTGCATTTAATAATAATCTGTTATATCCTTGATGTTTTAATAATCTTACTGATGAACATGATATCATTAGAAAGGTGTACTTTGGAAAAAGAAAAAAAAAGCACAAATGGCTGCAGCTCTTAGTGGTATAGTTATAACGCTGGCCGATGCCACGCTTGATTATAAACTATGATAAAGACATTAGATTTTCTGCTTATATTTGTACTGGGAACAAGGCAACAAAGACATAATGGAGGGTTTTTATCATGAAATGAGAGACAATGTAAGTGAGTTTGAGCTGTGAAGGATTATTATAGAAATCAGTGACGATCTCTAAATCCTAGAAAAGGTATTGACTAAATATTGACTATGTGACAGCAGCAGAGACATGAACAGAACTTGTGGAACCTGAGAGAAAACATCTCTCTTTCACTTCATTAGGTGTGAGCCTGGCACACTGAGCAGTCAGCTGATGATGTTGTTAGATGGGTTTGAATGTCGAAAACATGTTATTTAGAGGACAGGACGGCACCAGATGAATGAACAAAGCCCTGCGGTTAATGGCCCAGTGGACATCGATTTGAGCACTTTGGAGAGGGGTTTGACAAACAAAAGACTGAAAAAAAAAAAAACACAAAATAACAGATGCTGAACGTGCTTAGTCCCTAGCTCTCCATGACAAGAAAATTGATTTTGTCCCATCGTGGAGGGCTGTGACGTAAATCGACCAAGTCAAAAAAATAACTTGTCAAGGTGCCGTCTTCCAGACACAGAACAACTAATCCTAGTAGAACCACAATAAAAAAGTCAGATCAGTTCACTTCTACATAAATTCCCCATTGGAAAAAAAACCCATTTTAATCCAGGATTTGTCTTATTAATCACTGTCTGGGAAACAGTCCTCGTTTGTGTTAGTTAAATCAGTTTTCTCATCCTTCGTTCCTGTCTTTCCACTGAACTGATCAATGTCACATGCAGTGCTGAAACGACCAGGGTCAGTCTGGGTGAAATGAATGGCAACATGAAGGCATGATTACAAAATAGCAGTTGGGTCAAATGTTAATGGAGATTGGGGATTCAAGACACCTCCACTGTTTGGCTGTGGCTAATTCACCTGACGAAATGCGAATGGATCTCATATCACCATTTATTTTTGTCATGCAGATAAACTGTCACTTAGGTTTAGCATCCGTGAATGTGTACTGTGTGTGTGTGTGTGTGTGTGTGTGTGTGTGTGTGTGTGTGTGTGTGTGTGTGTGTGTGTGTGTGTATGTGTGTAAGCCAGTGGGGCAGAGGATGGCTTTGCCGTGGGTGGTAATGTTGTCACTCGGCACTCTGATTTATGAGCAGAGGCGCAGACAATGGAGAGCAGCTGAGCTCCTGACACTCAACACAACAGACAAGAGGACAGAGTGACATTGTTTTGTTAAAAGGAGGCGTTTGTTCTGAAGATACTTCTCAATAAAGAACCTCTACTGCTTCATCCTGTTTTTCATGTGCTATTGTCTCTTTTTTATGTGATATCATACAGTAACTTTTGTATCCCTGCTCTTATGACCGTGATAATTCATACGTCAGAATTTAATCATAATGCAATTACAATTATCATTTCACATGACTATTGCATAATAACCTAATCTCTAATGGAGACAGGGCTTGAAGCCAAACAAATAAAATTCACATCCAGACCACCGGGGATTCCCAGCCATAATAGGACTAAATGATGACCTAACCAAAATATTTTCATGGCAGGATTATACCAAGGCAGGGGTGTTTTTTTTCTGAGTAAGACAATACCCACTCATCAGAGGGCAGAGGGGGCAATTAAATGTTTGAGTCTGAGAGCAAATTGGAACTATGATTCAATTATTGAAACATGCACCCACATCTATAATTATTCTCCAGTGGGTGTTAGCTGAAAAAAATTCAATGAATTTGTTATCCAACAGCAATGGAATCAATTCAGATTCTTTTCAGACTGATCTAAATCTGAATTGATGTCAAACAAAGTTGACATATATATGTATATATATATATATATATATATATATATATATATATATATATATATGTGTATACTACCAGTCAAAAGTCTGGACACACCACATTTTTCTTTATTTTTACTATTTTCCACACTTAAGAATAATAGTAAAGACATCAAAACTATGAAATAACACAAATGGAATTATGCAGTGACCAAAACAGTAGTATATTACTTACTTGCACCCGCAATAATTAAATGAGCTCTTGTGTACGCTACTCACCAGAGAAGACATCCAGATAGGATCCTGTGGCGGTGGAACTCTGGCGGCCTGAATGCGCTCTTCTGGAGCCCAGTGTCCAGTAAGCCCCGCCTGTGTGTCCTTTCTCTGATGCCCCCTGCTCCTGGAACCTGGCCCCGCCATCCTGCCTAGCTCTCAGCTCATCCAGCTCTCTGGACCAGTCTGCAGAGACACTGAGGGGCCCGGCGATGGAGCAGGACCTCTGCCTGCGGCTCCACCATCCCTGGGCCTCACCGGAGCCTCCAACGCACCCTGAAAAAGCAGTGACATCTGTTTTCCTGGGGACGTTGGGGCTGGTAATGGGGGAGCCAATAGGCGAGGTGAGCTGTCTGGTGGTGGTCTTAACGTATGAGGGGTGTACAGGAGGGTAGAGCTTGACAGTGGTGGACGTTCGTCTAGGAAAAGACACATGGGGACTGTCTGACGTCAGCTGGCTAATGGAAAAACTACTTTTCCTCCTGCTCAGGGAGAGGAAGTCCCGCCTCCCATTTTCCTCTTCCCCCTCCCTCTCGATAGACAGGTCCATGCTGCTCACACTCTTGAGCGACCGCATCGGCCCCACCACCACGGGGTCTAAGCGGACACATGGCACACACATGTTTTTGCCCCCATGTGAGGGCAGAACCGGGCTCTCCAGCTCGTCTAGGGGCTCCTCGGCACTCTCATATGAGGAGGTGGGGGTGGCAGTCGTGTCGGGGAAGCTGTATGTGCTGTTGGTCTTTGGAAAGAGGCTACCGCTGCTTCTCTCCGTGTCTGGGGCCGAAGATGAAGGACCACTCTCACTCAGGGACCCCGGCTCAGATGAATTTCTTGATATGGGTATGCCATGGCTTTCACTTTCCCTACCCAAGTTTAGTAGCTGGTTAGGTCTGAGTTCCTTTTGGTTAGTAGTCTCAGGGGGTTTATTTTTATTCCCCTCAGATAAAGCACTCTCCAGGACCCCGTCACAGGCTCCATGTTGCTTCCTGATGGCTTGCTGGATGTCAGACAGCAGGTCCTCATTTTCAGCCGCTGCTGAGTGGAAACTGTAGAGGTCAGCGTCCGACCCTGAGCTTGTCTTCCTGCCATCCTCATCCACTGTGGATTGCCGACTGTCTCCGGTCAAACGGCCTTGATCCCCCTCGCCATCTGATATCACACCCATCTCATCAGCTGACAGGCTAGCCTCCGCATTGAGCAACAGCCCTGCTGTTGTCCCACCATCCAAGATGTCCTCCTTGGAAAACCCTCTCGACTTGGACAGACTCTTCCTGATCCTCATGGTGGAAAACACAGAACCCTTCGACTCTGATTTTGATTTCTTCCTAGCGCCATTATCCCCTCCTCCTTTGCTTGTCTTATTCTGGGACTTCTTAGATTTTTTGTCCACTTCCCTGTCATCAGTATCCCTGTCGGGGCAGGGGACATCCCCCGCTCCTCCGCCTCCTGCCCCACCACTACTTCCTCCTCCCTTCTTCTGCTTTGCTTCCTGGTTCCCCATATTCCTGAGCAGGCGGACACCCTTAGCTATCAGGCCATACTGCTGGGGTCGAGGCTGGGCGCGCTGGGCTTCCTCCTGGGCTGTTGCTGCTCCTCTGCTGGTCGGAGCCCTTTCAGAGCCGCCTAATCCCTGCTGTCTACTCACTACTGTTAAAGGCAGCTGTGAGGATGATGTTGCCTCCGCTGATGCTGCTGATGCTGCTGACGGGAGGAGGAGACTGGCACTGGCAGCCACGGGCTCACTACCACTCACTACTCCCTCCCTCCCCTGCTGAGCCTCTCTCACTCTCTCATCCTTTCTCTCTCGTTGCCCCTCCTTTCTCCCCCCATCTGCCGCTGCGCGCTCTGCTGTCTTGCATAACGGGCTGCTGGTCGAGCGAGCCAGGGGAGGATGCTCCGGAGTCTGTGGCCTTTGTCCCTTCTCAGCAGAAGGGGGAAGTGGAGGCTGGGGATGATGTTGTTTCTCGAAAATACACTGTTGTTGTTGTTGTTGTTGAAAAAGGACTGAGTGCTGTTGTCTACGGAGGAGGTTCGACACACTACTCTTCCTCCTGTCTTTGAAAGTGGTAGTGAAGAAGCTCTCTTTCAGAAAGGGGACCTGGGTCTCCACTGTCTTAATAGTCTGCATCCTGACGGCTATGGCGTGTTTCTCACCCAGAGGGGAGACAACCTAGACTGGCTGAATGGAAGAGAGAGAAAAGAACAAGTTTAGATGACATTGATTAATTGTATATTAAAGCTTTGCTACATAAGGGCAGAAAAGAGGCATTCTGTTCTCAGTGGAGTCAAGTGGAAGACTTAAGCAATCTGATTAATGGTATTTTAAAGTTATTGCCACGCAGCAGGTATTTTTTTGTGTAAGATGTGTTTTCTGTTATTTTGATGCTTTTTCAGAAATGCAGTCAAATCATTGTATGACTCACACAGTCATACAAAGTGAAAGCAGTAATGTTTCTGTTTCTGTTTCTCTATTACTATGATTTTGTTCCCCCAGCAAACTGAAACATGCAGTGCCCCAAGTAATCCCCTCTTCTTAGTGTATCTATTACTAACGTTTTGATTTCCCAGGCCTGGAAATCTGGATTGACTTAGTGAAAGCCAGATTGACACTGTTAACTGGAGACAGCAAGAGAACCACAGTGGAACTAATGTTACTATTATTGAGCACAGTGTAGGCATGAATTTAAGGGTGTAGCAAATGCTAATCAAATGTATCAGTCTGAGATCCAAATGAGAAATTTAGTGTCACTTTAGATTTCAGAGATATTACAGCATGTCATCTTTTTTTATAGTATCGCAAAAGACATTTTGTTTCTAAACATCTCTTTGATCTGCTCTTAAATATTTGTCGGTGTAATTGTGTGTGTGTGTGTTTGCACGCGTGCGCAGTGTTTGTGTGTTTGTGCCTGCATCAAGGCATGCCTGATGACTGATGATTAATGCCAAAGGGTGTGGTACAGTCGAGGCAGAGCCATCTATTTATAAAGATTACCATCCCCTTCCTACTAAATAGAGGGATCTGAGTTAAAAAATGTGAGTGGCTTAAAAGTAATGATACCAATAAATATTAAATTAAATCCTTGAAACGAGGATCCTAAGTAAACGAAAAACATTTACCGGAGATTACAAGCTTACACATACATTAAAGCTTGGAAAAAGGCTCTTCACTAACACGGACCACTTCAGCTTACAGTACTGTTTGATTCCTCTCTTGGTAAAACATTATACAATCACTTTGAAGCACAATCCCAAACAAAAAATGACATTCCATTGTAGTGAAATGAAAGGAAGCAATATATCATAATCAAATGGTGAAAAAACACCTTTTTAAACAGTAGATAAGCCTCTTAGCCGGGTCTCTTTAAACTTATAACTCAAAGGATAAGTACAGTGAACTTGCCTGAGTGGTGGCTTCTCCTCAGTGGTTCCTCCTCAGTTCAGTATTGACTGAAGAAAACAACACAAATGAGTGTCTGTCTTCCCCTATGAGACGCTCCTCAGCCATGGGTCACATGAAACTGGTCTTTTCCCCATCACATGTCCGGTCTCCCTGCCCTCACCCAGCAGCACTGACTGAGGCTCCTCTCACTAACTTCATCATGTTATTGAGCACATACAAGCTTGAGTATTGTACTGTGACTGTGAAATAAAATTACATAACAGAATAGCCCCTTACTTGTCTATAGCTGATACTGAACAAATAATAACTTGACTCACAGTGGAATTAACACTTGAAATGCTAACATCAGATAACTTAAGGTGAAGTGCTACACATTACTAACCAGATAAAACAGTTTGAGTTTATTTGCACAATGTAATCAAACATGGGGAGATATATTCAAAATGTATACAAAAACCTATATGTTAAACAGGTTATAGTGGACATCATGCTGTACACTAACAAAGGAGATCTATGCTCCAAATGTATGTTCTTCATTGAAAACTAATACATTGTTTCCTTTTAACTAACACAGTCATGACTAGTAACACAAAAAACAGACCATTTTTTGTCAATAAAAAGGTTTTTTGTTTGTTTATTGACTTAAAATATGAGTATGATTGGCATACTTGAAATGTAAAAAAAACAAAAAAACAAAACACAATTTTCTACTGTATGTGTTCATCATTTTAGGTAGTTTACATTCACGATATTAAAACCAAAGCCTCATATTTTGATGAAGAATGTATTATAACACTGGAGCACATTGTGTTGAAAGCAGAAAAAACATCCACTGGTGCACAGGCATGGGATATTTTTTAATTTTCAATGAACATTATCTCTCTTGCCATTCTACATTGTATCCAACCTTCTCTTCAATATGCTAGTTACTTCAGTGTATTGTTTGCCTTCAATATCCGTTTCCACAATACTCATATATGTGAAAATTTGGGTGATGGAAAAAAGTAGAAATCATCTGGTTTAGATAAGAATAAATTATTTCTATGATAATAAGTATTACAAATACAATCAGAATGAATTGTTCCTTCAGTTGGCATCTTTATGCTGAGTTTTGTAGGTATGTGGTGTTAACCCACTTTTTGAATAGTAAAACCTGATGTATACCATGACAGCTATCAGTCAGTTCTAGTGAGAAATCATTGGCAAATAAGTCTCAGTAATAATTATAAAGGAGAAAGTAATGACCCAAAATCAAAAAGCTTTGTCAGATTTTGATAAGAACTTAAAATATTCTACATGCAAACTGGTTAAGAGCGTGGCCATCCTGTTCTGCATGCCAAATGCACTTTATCTAAATTAAAATGATCAGCTTTTGGCCAAATCATGGAACCAAACAGGGCTAGAATATGAATAACTGCCACAAACCTATGTATGTATAAAATTCTTTCATTTTTGTGTGTGGCCTTGTAATTGGAAGGGTGGGATTTTGATACTGCAGCACTATGGGAGCTGCATTGACAGTGATATAACCTGCAGGCAAATGCATAGTAGGGCTTTCACAAGCCACTAGAGGCTGCCATTGCTCTACTAAATCAAAGACCTTTTTTCAACAGTTGCTCTGATGAATGTTTTTGTACAAATTTAAAAGGTAGTGTATAATCAAAACACACATCTTCATAAATGGACATCTTTGTGTGTACAATCAATCATTGTGTATCAAGTCAGAAATATCCAAATGTACACAAACAGTATATCATCATTATCATCATTGTATAATCATTACTCTTAACATAAAACCTCAAGTACATAAAACACAACCAAGCTACTTGATGTACTTATTATTGTCTCCACCATGTAAACCACAACGATCACATTGAACACAACAGCAGCTCACTGACTGTGGTGCCACACAGAATATTCACAACTCAATTCATCAGAAGAATCATTTTCAGACTGGCTCAAAATCTGAGGAATATCTAGAGACCCAAAGATTAATATCACAAAAATAACAAATTTCTGTTGACAGAAAGTAAGGACACAGTTTTAGAACTTTCAATATTTCATAAGACACAGGAAAGCTATATCCAAGTAGAAAGGCAATGTACAGAAGAGTTTTGATAAAAACATAAGCCAGCCAGGATGGCAAGTCAAATCAGTACAATGTAGTAGCCTGTAGACACAAAATAGTTTTGGTCTTGGCTTTCAGTGACATATTACAGATACATAGTTTTGTTTGAAACCCAAAACCACTCTGCACTTTACAGATCGAACTACCTACAGAGAGAAAAATGATAAGAAATGTGAATCCCCAATCCCATAACAAAGGTATCATTTCCCCCCGGTGTCAATTGCACTTCAATAATTCTCCTGCAATGCATTTTAAAGCCCTTTTCTATTATTTTCCACTCAGTCAGTTCTTTCAGCTGCACTTGTGTGAAATGATAAGAGATCCTCAAGGACAGAGGGAAAGCTTTCATCTGTGGAGCTCACCTTACAGCACACACATACGCACACCCCTGCATGCACACACACACACACACACACACACACACACGCATGCACACAAACTCACACCTCAAGACCTCTAGGTGTTTGCTGTACACACTACTGTGTCAGAATCACAGCAGAGAAACACATTGAGCATCTCTGAGCAGTGAAACTCCACAGAAACAACCATAGGTTGCCTCTTCCTGTTACTTTTCCTGAAACCTGTCACTTGCCCATCATCAACCACTCAAAGTCCCTTATGTGGACTCCCTGGGAATCTTCCTGTGGAAGACCACTGACTGCCTCTGCTGGAACTGCTGCTTCCTCCTCTTCTTCTTGTCCCAGCGGCAGAGCAGTATCATCTTGAAGGTTGTGCGGAAAGTCTTGTTGCACAGGGCGTAGCACATGGGGTTGACTGTGCTGTTCACATAGCACAGCCAGTAGCCCACTGCCCACAGGGTCTCCGGGATGCAACCGTCACAGAAGGCATTGATCAGCACCATGATGTTGTAAGGTGTCCATGTGATAATGAAAGCAAAGAGGATGGCACTGAGTGTCTGAGCTGCCTTCTTCTCCTTCACCAGGGACATGCGCTTTCGCTTGGTGATCTGAGTACGAGCTCGGGTTGCAAAACGCTTGGCCAGAGCTGCCTCTTTAAAGGATATGGGGACAGAGGGGGATTTGGTGGCAGTGCTGGTGGTAGTGGTGTTGGTGGGAGTGGTTGTTGGAGGATCAGCCAAAGAGTCCGTTTTGGAGGCAGCCTGGATGGTAGGCATAGACTGGACCTTGCGTGAGCAGAAGCGTTGGTGGTAACTATTGTTGTCTGTATTGTTGGCTCCATCCGGGGTGGTGGCGGCTGTGGTGTTGGTGGTGACAGTTGAAAGGCTGTCTCGACTGTCCTCCTCCCCCCTCAGGGGGTCCTCCTCTGAGGCTACATCCAGGTCCTCACACGAGGTGAGCTGGGAGTTGACGGCAGCCTTTATACCGGGTAGGTTGAGGACAATGGAGAAGATAGCGTGGCTCTGGGGAATTATGTCTCTGCCCCCGCAATCCTCATCCTCTGACGACCCAGAGTGGTCCGCTGAGACCCCGGCATCATTATTGTTCCAGCTGTCACTGCTGCTCTGGTCGGGGTCACCCTCTCCTCCTCGGGTGCTACCAGGCCTCCAGGACCGAACCCCTGGCCAGCAATGGAAGCGGCCAATCAGCCCCCGACATGAGCTCTTTCTCTTGGACGACCTGGTAAGCTCGTAGCTGCTGCAGCTTCTGGAGCTCCCTGTCTGGTGCACAAAACGAGCTCTCTCGCCCCCACCACTTCCCCCTCCTCCTCCTATCCCACCTCGACTCCCTGAGCCCTGCAACCCAGCTAATTCCCTTGAGCGGTTCTGGGTCTCCTTGTAAATCCGCCAGTAGAGCACACTCATGATAGTTACAGGCAGGTAGAAGGCAGCCATGGCTGTGCAGAAGGTTATAGTGGGCTCTGAGAGGAACTGGATGTAGCATTCATTAGGAGGTACTGTTCTTTTGCCCTCAATATACTGCCACAGCAGGATGGCTGGTGCCCAGAGAACCAGAGAAACAAACCAGGCTAGGCCAATCATCAGCCCAGCCCGTTTTGTGGTTCGTTTGGCCCGGTAGGTCAGAGGCCTTGTGATAGAAAAGTAGCGGTCAAAGCTTATGACCAGCAAGTTCATAACTGATGCATTGCTGGCCACATAGTCTATGGCCAGCCACAGGTCGCAGGCCCAGTTGCCCATAGCCCAGTGGCCCATCACAAGGTAAGCTGTGTAAAGGTTCATAGAGATGACCCCTATGATGAGGTCAGCCACAGCCAAGCTAAGCAGGAAGTAGTTGTTGACCGTCTTTAGCTGGCGGTTGACCTTGAAGGATACCACAACCAGGATGTTGCCAATGATAGTGATCAGAGACAGCAAGCCTGTCAGCAAGACAATGAGGACAACCTGCCACACAGGGTGGCCCCCCAAGTAGGCCCCGCTCTGTGTCTGTGTCCCATTTGGGGGTTCTGAGGTGAGGTTGAAGAGTCTGCTGGTGGAGGACGAATTATCATCCAGGGTAGTCAGATGAACCACCGACCAGGGGTCTCCTCCGGCCCCTCCATGGTGGAGAGCATTGGATTGTGGGTAGGCTCCTGTCCCTGCTGGTGAGGTGATGGCAGTCAGGAAGAGGCCAGGTTCTGTGCTGTTGGAGCTCATTGTTACGTCCTGGCATATTCTGGAGGGAGAGACAGAGGAGAAAGAGACAGAGAAGCACAGGCAGGAAAAGAGGGAGAGATGAAGGGAAGAGAGAAATGACAAGGAGGAGAAGGAGAAAGAAAGAGAGGGACAGAGTGAGGAACAGAGACAAGTAGAGAATGAAACAGTGACAGGACACCTCAGCAGTTGAAATTCCTATTTCACTACACATCCACTAGGTGAGGCTAGCAGTCTATTTTACCCAATTGCATGTCTGATGTGAAAGGGCAGCTGAAGAAAGGTGTTTGGGTTTAATTTCCTTAATTTACTTTTCTTGTTAAACTTTCACTTGTAATTAAATTTGTAAACAATCTACACACTGTAACTTTGAGGGTAAATGCATTGCAAGCAAATTGTATACAGGCAATATATCTTCCTACATGATTGCTTAAGATGATTATGCTGGGATTGCACCTTTACACAAGCAATTACAGTGATGTTGTAAACAACATAAGGCCTTGGACAGGGGCTGTCTTCTCCTGTCGTATCAGGTGTGGCATGGGGAGTTAGCATGCTGGTGATCTTTATCAAAATTCAGCTTTAGTATCACTAGAGTAATTGTAAGAGAATGAGAGAAACTGACAGACAGACATACAGGTGGACACATAGATATTCTCTACCAAATAGACAAAAAGGGAAAAAAAATCACAGATTTCTAGTAATACTGCCCAAACTCTCTCTCTTGTTTAACTAATCATCAAATGTGAGGATTAATTGAATATAAGTATGATTTGGGCAGAGAGAACATAATAGACAACAGTAGCTAGCTACCTCTAAACATTAATTATAGTTTAAGTACATTTTATGTACACATATATATATATATATATATACACACACACACACACACACACATACATACACGCACTCTCTCTCTCTCTCTCTCTCTCTCTCACACACACACACACACACTCAGTGGTTCTTCTGGCTCACCCTGCTCTGTCTGAGTATGGGCTTGCAGAAAGCAGGGTGAATGGAGGACAAGGGAGGGAAAAATGGAGGAAGTACTCGTAGTCCTTGGCTGTGATTCTGGCCTGTCTCGCTGTCTGAAAACAGAAGTTTCTGGTTTCACTTGGATGATGGTAATTTATGGTGCTGGTTAATTAGTTATTGGATTTGAATGTTGTTGCAGGGGAACGCTGGAAGGGAAAAGGTTGAGGACAGATCCTTTGCAGAGAAAACTATGGAGAGACAAAACCTGATGGTGAAACGAAAAGCACTACAAGAGCTAGTATCAGAGTGATAAAGGAGAGCCTGGAGTGATGCTTGTTGGTTGAATGGGAATCATTTCAAAATGCAAATGCAAACAATCAATAAAAGATTATGCTGTTTTTGTCAAAGCAATTCTTGATAATTGGATAATAAGTTGAGGAACTGGCATTCGGTATAACAGCATGTTCCAGCCAATTCAGTTCTGCAGTGCAATCATTCATAATTGCTGTGGTGTTTTGCATTCTGATGTGCGTGTGTGTGTGTGTGTGTGTGAATGTGTCAGTGTGTGTGTGTGTGTGTGTGTGTGTGTGGCAAGCAAGAAAGAGATGTTCATTGACAACAAATATAGCTATAAAGCGAGGAGTTTGGAAAGTTTTCTGTCACAAAAAGGTGTAATTGTACAGTAACATCATGGGTGTCCCACCATCCATGATGTTTGCCAATGTAATTATTAAACTAATAGATAGATACTCTATAACCAGGTATTTTGTAGAAAGCAGCACTGCATCAAATGGACAAAAAAAGCATACTTTTTTGTGGAATAGTTTGATATGAATTATGTGGACACAGGTATAACCATAGCTACATTAATTATTATTTATCAAAAATGAGTGTACTAATGCTTAAGATTTGCTCAGTTTGAATATAATGAAGTATTTTCTGTAATGTGTAAGCCAGGGATTCATTCCAGCACCAGAACACCTTGTTAAGGAACACCTTTCCCTATGATGAAAAATTGCAGCTTTCTGTGATTTGGGAACTACAGCAGTCAATATTGCAATCCAGATTCATTGTAGATCAATTGTGAGTCCTAGTAGAAAGCACACAGTGCTTCCTTTTAATTGTGAAACTCATGAACTTGCCTGAATTCTTCTGCTGAGTTTTATGGCAACGATGCATTTTAAACTTGACGCTGCCCTGAGTCAGGTTCTGTGAGGGGAACCAACACTGACCTGGCACCAGGGGGAACAAGTAAGAACATCTGCACCAACCCCCCCCCCCCACACACACACACACACACACTTCTACAGCCATTCTTCACACACGTAAGCATTTATACGCACAAATACACTGACACATACACACATGCAAGCACAAGCACAAACACACACACGCACAAAAACAAACACACAGTGGCAGTCCCAAATATACAACCACAAGTGCACACACGTAAGAAGACACACTATCCTGTCCTGCAGGGAAAGGTCTTTGAAGCCGACTGCTGCACCTGTGCCTTGACAGAATCTCAGACCTCCCACAGAGCTGCTAAAGAACCCCAGTGGCCCACAGCAACTCACAGCCGTCGATGACACAGAGAGACACTGCTACTACTATTATCAGGAGGCCCCCTACCATGCTGCACACACACACGAGCGCACTTACATGCACAGTATGCACACACAATCACACTAATACTGTTTACAGTGCGCACTCATCTGCATAGACACACATGCACACAAACACACACACACACACCTGCCATATTGAACAAAATCCAGGGAATCTTAAAGAAGTTCCCATTTGCTAATACAAAAATACAATATATGTGAAGAAACAATCCCAGAAGTAGGTGAATACAAAAACAAATTAAAAGTGCCAACAAAATAAGACTAAAACAACAATGTCTAGCAGAACAAGGAGGAGTTCAGCCTTTCATGATAAACAACAAACTTAAAAGCCTCCTCGGAAAACAAGGACTACTTTTAAATCTTCACAAAGCAAATTCCACTGAGCGTGTGAGATGATAATGTGTTACTAATGAGTGGTAAACGTCATTAAATTGGCAAATGTTATGAGAGGGTGAAATGTGTCTGTGTGAAGATAAGGGCTTGAACAGTAGGGAAATCAGCCTTTTCTCTCCTACCTTGAATCGCCATAAACACAGAGGAAGGTATAAAAAAAGGAATGAAAAAAAAAACAAAAAACAAGAGCACAGTGGAGTGTTGAGTGTTCTGCCTGGGGAATACCGCCATGGGAGGCTTGCAGGACGGGGAAGATTTAAGGCTGAGGCTGGGTCCTATGGGAAAAAGCCAAATGCCAGACTACCTGTACCAAAACCCTCCTTGCCTTCCCATCTCTCTGAGACTCGCGTAAATAAGTATGTACTGTATGCATGTATTCATGCATTCATGCACAACATTGACTTGTTTGAGGCAAACTCATTGACACAAGGTACAAGTAAGCCTCGCTGATGCCTTATATTGCAGTGGTTATCTCACACTCATTTACATCAGCAGTCCCTTGGGAACACAAATTGGCTGCACAATAGAGGAAGAGAGGCTTCTGTATTGTTTACTGTCCTCTAAAACTGAATTCATCAAGCCTTTGTAGATAAAAACAGCATGAGGTGGATGACAACATCCTTTTCCGCCATGGGTGGGCAAGCTAGACCTTTGACAACCAGTTGCTATTACAGTGAAGCCATTACAGTGTCTCTCTCTCTCTTTAGAGCCACCTTAAACCTTATACTCCCAGGCACATAGGTGTGATAGTTTCAGGGACACCGAGAGATCGATACTCGTTTCCCTGTGTCCCGACACGACCTGTTCCCTGACATTTTGAGGCATTTGTCACAGCAGGGTAAGACACAGCAATCCAAGCTGCCAAGAGATCCAAGGATCCATCTGAATGGTTGGGTGACTAATACAGGACCATTTCGGCTTCTATTTTCATCAGCTAATCTAGTGGAGCAATGATACCAGGGGATGGTTTTCAGAAAATGTGGAGAATACAGAAAGATACAGCACAGATAGGCCATTATTAAAAAGTACTTGCTGACAAGTACTGTCTAAAGATGGTTAACTGAAAGTATGAAAAGTATATTATATCACAAAATTCCATCTTCATTTAAAGGTGCCCTATTCTACAAATTCAAATTTTCCCATATTTACATAGGTATGCAGTCGAGGATGTTTAATCAAGATCAATGTCAATCATTGTCAATATTTTATTTTCATTGACTAGTCATCCATTTTTATAGCCTGTTTCAGTTTAGCTTCAGTTAACACACCACAACTGAACTTGATCTTGATTGGCAACCAAGCCTTCCATAAACAACTGCTTGAATCCTCTCAGTCACACAGGTTTGCAGTGTTTGACTTGAAACACATTCTGGTGTGCTTTCACTCAGCAGGGGAGCTGGTGCTGTCTGCCTGTCATGGTCCAGTGTGGCTGATCTGTTCAGCGTGAGAATATTGTTCAAATCCAATCAAGAAATACCCTCAACTACCTTCACATGAAATTTGAAATACTGTATACATAAGGCACGTTACGTATATCTTGAGATGTGATGCATTTGACACTAAATTTATGAAAAGAAAATAATATTGTCCACTGTTTGGTCTCATGTCACTGATCTAGTATATGAAGTGATTTGATAATGTATTTCAAAGCAGCCATGCCTTCAATTCAGTCCCCTTATAAAACACTAATGTGTTATTTGTAAAACAATCCCCTGGATCTTCTCAGTCAAACCTGCACTGTCCCCCAGCATTTAGTGTAGCTAGATGATGTGCTGGTAGATGATAAGTGATAGCACTCTCAAAACAAAGATGTACAATTAGACCGCAGCCGTGCCTAACCCGGGTTGTAATGAGGTAAATTAAGGTGCTGTGCTAGTTTCAGGGAGAAATATGATCTGGGAAGTAGTGCCACAGTACTGACTGCTGTGGAGTTATCGATCTCCTCCTATTGAGCAGACCGGCCGTCTTGGTAAGCGACACCTGGGGTAGACCAATTCTGACCCACAAGTTTTATCTTACATTTGCAAACACAACACCAAAGGGGACATGACCTAGATCCACAAAGGCTTTCGCTCAGATTAGACTGAAAGTAAGCTATAATCATTTCTGGAATCCAGAGATACTGGCCTGCCGTATGGATCAAACGGTATTTAAGCCCTCAATGCTGTCTCTGTTGGCAAAAAAGGTAGTTGGCTATTAGCCTGTCAGACAGAATAAGTTAATCAAGCTGCTTCCTAATATATATTTTATGTCTCCAAAATGAGTTATTAAATATAGTTCCTGCCAGACAACTCTATCAGTAGCAGCCTACCAAAAGCAAATAATATGTCTCCTAACACCATCCTTGTTTCCCAGACCGATTGCTAAAGCTAACAGCCTAGCAAATACAAATAATATATCACATAACATGTCTGTATTCCAGACAGGTTAATCAAGATCTACCCCTACCCCTACACATATTTTTCCAGACACGTTAATAAGAAATACCCATGCCAAACAACTCTATAGCTAACAGTTGAGCAGAAGCGAGTCCTATACCTCATACGGTATGTCTGTCTCCCAGATAAGTTAATCAAGCTGTCTCTTCACACCTGTTTTCTTCCAGATGTGTTTCTTTTAACTCCTGCCAGGCATATCAGGTAGCAGCCAAGTAAAACAAATTAATATTATATCTCACAACATATGTCTTTCAGACGAATTACTCAAGGTATAACCCAACACACCTGTATGGCCTCATGATGAGCTGCATACATACAGTGAAGCCAGATACTCTGTAGGTTAGCAGCCTAACAAGAACGAATATGTCTCCTAGCATCATGTTGGTGTTCCAGACAGGTTGCTTACTACAGCTGTCTCCAAGCTGTTTTGGTATGTAGCATGTGGCATTAATATGGCGTGTTTGCATTATTTAACAAGTAAATGTCAAAGACTTTGCAATTATTATATGCTTTAGCAGCTGAGTGTTAGCTAAGGACACGTTTAAGCGCACTTGTCTTTCTGTGTTTCAGGGGAACAGTTTGAAAAGCTCCTACACTGCAAATCCGATTGACACAATACTTGCTTGCTACAC
Source organism: Centroberyx affinis (assembly GCF_046629955.1). Taxonomy (NCBI): domain Eukaryota; kingdom Metazoa; phylum Chordata; class Actinopteri; order Beryciformes; family Berycidae; genus Centroberyx; species Centroberyx affinis. The sequence continues at coordinate 426,835 of NW_027279405.1, read as the reverse complement.
ACAACCAGCTATCCTTACATATTACACTGATTGGCCTAATGGGGGTGCTCTAAGTCAAGGTCAGACTTTTTAACTCAAATGTGATATCTCAGACACCAATGGTCTGATTTTCACAAACCCTGGAGGGATGATGCATTTTGGTACTGAGTTCTGGCGTTTATAAAAATTGTATTGATTGGCCTGAAGATGACGCTATTATTAAAGGTCAAAATTTTAAACTTTGAAAGGCTGTAACTGCCACACCACGACTCCAGTGATGCAAAATGTTTACTTGTTTTAAGTTTAGTATATTAAAACTAGTACACTTTTAAGAGCGTGCCTGTATAAGATTGCTGTATTTTAAATGGAATCGCAATTCCCCGTCCACAGCCTACAACACTGTGCTAATTGTTCCAATTTCCATTTCAACCCAGTGATGGCTCATTTTTGCAGATTCATTTGCAGAAAGGTTGCACACTATTAGTAGTTATCTGCATGGGAATCATGTAGACAAAAATTTAGGCCAGACACATGATCAGAGGAACCCGAGATCAAAGGAATCAGTTTTGTGCTCATGGAAAGCTGACACTGAAGAAAGGAGATGGAGGGAAACTGAGTGTGAAATGCTCTTTTATGGACATACTCCTTATCTCCTCACTTATTCTTCAGACCCACATTATTTGTGTTGGCAAATGCTGCACACAAATTGAATGATAATGAAGGCAGCAAGATTTTTGAGTATCACTTGTCTGTCCAATGCAAACAATTTTCCTATTTTACTTAAATAATTAGAATGCCTACTAATTATTAATCCCCTTGATCCCACAGAAAGTGAGAGTCAATCACAGTTGTTCCAATTAAAAAGCACATGAATGCATAAAATTAGGGATGCACCGATCCGATATCTGTTATCGGAATTGGATTTGTTCCCTGCAAAATTTGATGCATCATATCGGCTAGTCGTTTGATCAACCTCCGATCCATGGATTTATTTATTGATGTATGCATAGTGGGGAAAAGCGGGGCTACAGATGGATGACCTGCTTATACCCAAAAATAAAGGATTGCAACAAAAGTGCCAGAATGGATCAAGTTCAAGTTCAACACAATACTGTTGAGTCCTTTTTTTCAGGTTCCTAAGTCACCGCTGGAGAAGAGGAGAATTGGTTTGGTAAATGAGATCATTGCTCTAATTCACATTCTAAAACATTCTTCTTTCACACTTTTGGATACCATGGTCAAGGTTTCACATCTGTTCTCAAGTGATGCCACATCCATGTCAGTAGAACTTCTACTTCCCATAAAGTGGAAAGGAGTCTTCCTGCAAAGAGCCCAAATTGTGCTGTAGGCTGCCATTAAATATTTGCATTTAATATGCAGGCATGCTCCATGAGCATGCCTGCACATGTCCAGAGATGACATTATTTCAATCAACAAGTTGGGATCTGAAAAATTATAAATGCAACCTTTGCAAACCTCTCTGCCTTGAGATCTAGCCAACCTCTTCAATCCCTTAATACCAGGAAGCTGCTGAGCATAATTAATCTGCCCTAACCTTGTTTATTCTCCTTTATGACCATGGGCAGCCAGGAGAGCTGCTTTTATTGATGTGTCTTTTTGCTGCAATTACTACAGCACAGTGTCCCAGTCCTGCTTACATTGGCACCACAAGCCATAAACAGAGTGGAGTTTGACTGGAGCTCAATGAGATAAAATAACAATGCAAGGAAATGAAATAATGCTATATGTGAGAGGTTATGCAAGATACCAGATCAGAATCTGATACTTGGAAAGGTCACTGTTAGAGCAGGTAGAGGGACATTGCTGCAACTTCTTATAAAGCACTGTACAAAAGGCAATGCTGATTACCTCACCTCAAAAAGTTGACCTCTTTCCTTTGTTACCTTAACAGCTGAAATGTATTTTCATATATCTGAGCTTGTAGCAGTATATTGTTATAAGCCTTGGTGTATCTCAGCTGTTGCATGGGACAAGAAAAGGGTGAGGAGGAAAACCTTGAGGTGGAGAGGGGAAAAGGATGCTGTTATGCTTCTGACAGCTGCTGGAGGCTCATGGGATTTCACACACATCCTGACCTCTGTGGTGGGTCTCCATGCTTTTTTGACAGCCTCAGTAACAAGCGGCTGGAACTCACAAGGCCTGCACTTAGACATGGCTGTGTAGTACGTGTGTATGTGAGAGTGAGAGATAGGGAGAGTACGAGACAGAACAAGAAGGGCTCAGGAATATGTCAAACCAAAAGGCTGCGGCCACTTGAGGATGACTGCACATTGTATGCTTAAACTAACCTCTCCGTCATTCTCACAGTAAATCTAAACCTGGATTAGGCCCAAAGCATACCTGATGTCTTCCTTAAAACAAAAGCTAACTTACTGTCATGGAAATTAGCTCCAGTTTTATGGTGGATGTCAGAGTGGCACACGGAAAAACATAGCTTGTACATTAAATTTACCGCAGTGACAGCTCATCCCTAACAATCCCCACTATCCAAACGATGAAATACCAATCCTTTGTTGAGAAACAATGTTCTTTTCGTGTGAGGCGGACTCCAGGCGTGACCCCTTGCCTCGCTCCTCACGCCCGCACTGCAATACAACCCAGCACACATCCTATACACATTTCTGTTCATGCGATAGGCTATTGCGATCAATCCTTAAAAGGAAGTGCGACCATCTGCCTATTGAACGTGCACTTGAAACAGCGGGAGAGGGAGAGAAAACACACACTCACTCCTATATAAACAGGCCCGAACACCGAGGAGAGGGGTCTTTTTAAATGCTGGAGACAGAGCCGCGGGGTTGCACAGGGGGTACAGGAGAATGAGTGAGTGAGAGGGAAGGATATTGTTGGAGTCTAGGAATGTGCTAGGAGACCTCAGCGCTCACGCCTCCTGCTTGGGGAGTATAAGTCATCTCAGCAGTGGGTTATTATGTGTTTATGTGAGAGGAGAGGCACGAAACAGACTTCTCTTCAGGCTCGGGACAGAGGTCCTTCTCTCTGTCAGATGATACAGACCATGCCCATGTCGACTGGAACGGCAATGTGTACTTATCCATCAAACACACACACACACACACACCGCAGGCTCACATGTATATAAAATCATACACACATGTGCACTCTCTTTTACACACGCTCACATGAAGAATGACACACAAAAGCACACCCAGACGAATACCCACATCCATACACACATCCGTACACATACTCGCTGTGTCGGTCTCTCTCCCTAACACACTTACAGACACACGGACACGCAAACAAACACATCATCAGTCGTCCTTGCTCAAACACTTCAAGTCAACTGGCTGAATACAAGGAAGTCTTGACAATAATCCAAGTACCGTATCACCACAAAGAGAGGTGGCCCTGACAGCACTGGTTATAATACAGTCCAAACACTTCTCTTGGCGGATGTAGACAGGATTACATGGAAGGTTAACAATGTGATAACTTTATTACAAAAACATGCACACTTGCAGACACACGGAAGCATGCACACATGCACACACACACACACACACACACACACTCTGTCTCTGTCTGCCCCGTCTCTCTCTCTATGTCTCACTCTGTCTTCGTCTCTCTCTCTTTTTCTGTTTCTCTCTCTCTCAGATACACACACCGACTTGGCAGAGGGTGTATCCCATTTCATCCAATACCATCAACCCAGGTGACGTGATTCCACCTGGCACCGATGCCTAAAATAACTGTTAGATTTGATTCCCTAAATTCTCTGGAGAAGCCCATAGTGGTCTCATCTGTCTGTCTGGGTGTCAAACTCCCATCCTCTGATAGCCTGCTCCAAATGAACCCGACCCCAATGTGTAGACCTACACACATGTGTCCTACTAACAAAAACCTGCTCACACACAATGTACACAGACGCATGCACACATGGTTGAGTTTTAATAATATTAATAATAATTGATTTTATTTGCATACTGCTTTTCTGGACACTCAAAGACACTCACATCAAAGGCAGATAAATTCAATTGAATTCAAACACTAAAGGCAAGGTTTTACGCATACATACATGCACACACACACACACACACACACACAGAACAACAGGACAGAACATGCTGATATAGAGAATGCCAGTTCTTCAACACAAACACGTTAACATGCCACAACACTCGCCTCCACATTCAGTAATTTCCTCTCGCCATATTCCACCAACTCAGCCCACATTCAGCGGAATCGTTTGGGAAAAGCAATTTTTCTCAGGTATAATCCTCATTATAGACATGTCACAGAATACCAGATATTACCTGTCCCACCAATGTATCATAATAGGATTGATATTTCAGGAGAAAGTTATCTTAGCACTTGCAGAGCCACAGTGGGTTCATCTCAATTGGTTGCATCTCCCTTTCTCTGATTAATGTTTAATGGCCTCGCTAACACAGCGTCTTCCTATTTGGCCCTCTTTGTGTTTACTTTCTCTTGCAATATTCATTGCTGCCCCTCTGAACTTTTAATATAACTGCATTTTATTTTACTCATTAAGTTGTAATGTTCAAAACAAAAATGGATTGGATAGTGATTGCATGGGATGATGACATCGTATACCTCCTACTGAGGTTATGGTTGTCTCAGAGGGTGTTTTGAGTTGTGAAGAAAAAAAAAGAAAAACCTAAAAGTTGGTTATTAAACAAAAATTTTGGAGAAAGCGGGGGAGATAAAGACAGAGGTCTCTTTATGTGTGTGTGAGAGAGAGAGAGTAAAAGAGAGTGATTATTGGCGTAAATGCATGTGGGGGAAGTGTACTCTGAAGACGGAAGGATAAGTTTAAGAAAGTTTAGAGAGGCCTTGGTAAATATAATTTCCAAAGTTGTCCTCGTTTCATGCTTTCTAACCTGCAGTCCAAATTCTGTCAAAGGAGGGATCTTGATTGGGATTAAGAGCAATAAAACTGAAACTGTCCAATGGTGTGTTGGCGGTCGAGTGCCACAACAAAGTTTATGGCCTACAATTGTATATTACACCGGGTGCTTGCTGGCTAATGGGCCTTGAATGCTAATGGCGACAGACGAGTGATGGATCAGCCATGTTAACGGATTGCTTCTCAGCCTTCGCTGCCGAGAGCCTCGTTGTTATTGGTTTGTCAGTAAACATCCAACACAGGTGTGAGAGAGGAAAAGAGTCCTTTCATACAGCTAAGGGCTTCACATAGACAGGATTACAATGGAGCTGCTCTGAGGTGACGCCTGAGATCAAAAAGTGACCTAAACTGAAATAGATCTGAATCGTGAAAAAATAATCCATTTGACAAAAATAGCTATTTGTCTTCTGTCATTCCAAGTGCTCACTACAAGGCACAAATGAGATTCTGAAATTAGCATAATGAGGCAAACCACTGAGCTAATACACAAATGGACTAATATCTTGCATAATAAAACTGCCACCATTTATGGAGGCTCCTGCATCTTGTGAATGATGATCTGTGGCGTCTAATAGTTCCCATCCGGCACATTGACAGGAACATTATGAGCATGGAGAGTGATAGGATCCTCATAAGCCTCCTTTACTGTATGGCGCCACGCTGAGTGGAAAAAGACTCTCTTTGACTCCCATTGCACTTAAAACGCTGCTAATATGAGTAGGAGCACTCACTGCAGGCGACGACACAGACCAGAGCAGGTTCCCAGAATATCATGTGGGTGGTTCAGCCATATAAATCTATGTCATTTCAGGCTATAAAGGAGGCATACAACCAAATTACAATTTGGAGGTAATGACTTCATGAATATGCACCTACTGTTGATTTTCTCCTTCAGTAGTCACCAGTTAAAGTGTCTTGGTATTTCATCTCAGGGCTTGTAGAACACACCAAGTGTAAAAGAGACTTCAACTCACTATATAAAGAGCACCCCAGGCATATAGCATGCAATAACAAAAACAAATCGCTCCTATGTACGTCAGGAATCAGCTCCTATATGTCAGAAATCTGTCAGAACTTGAGGACTTTCCTTTATCTCAATCAAATGACACCTACAGCATATTGTAATTCAAAATGCTTCATGCCGGAGGACTTGCTGTGTAAATCACCGTGTTTATTGATGTTTCACTGCTGGAGTCTCATCAGAATATATGCTAAAAGCACTAAAGCATCAATAACTGTGTTAATTTTTGCAGAAAGCAGTGTGTGTGTGTGTGTGTGTGTGTGTGTGTGTGTGTGTGTATGTGTGTGTGTGTGTGTGTGTGTGTGTGGGTGGGTGGGGGGTTCCAATCTCCCATAAATCAATCTGTTACTCTTGCAAAAAACAGTAGTGAGGTTTTTATTTTACTCTTGCAACACCAAGGATGAATTCTGGGTCTCTGCCTTGAACCACCTCCCTCTTTATCAGCTGAACTAGTCTCTGGTGTAAGAGGCCCTCTTGTGTCTCTCTTTTCAGATGTCAAAACCGATCGAGGAGGCTCTGCGGCCCTTAAACTTATTTAAACAGTCCTAAGAGTGGGTATATTACTCAATGCTGAGATTAGTGGATGAAGATAAACACTGCAGCCACTCAAGTGCCTCAGTCATCCCTGCGGACCGCATAATCCTGAGGTTGCACCCATTTTGTACGCGTAAAAAGCTATCTTCAGTATAAACCAATACCAGACAATAACGTCCTTATTGCAAGATATTTCCTCTCTTTATCTCACCCCCGGTACCACATGTCTTGCTATGGGCTAATTCCTCCATCGCCTGCATTTTAATGGACTGATAAGTGTTTAGAGTCAGTGACTGAGAGGGAGAGAGAGAGATAGAGAGACATAGATGGAGAGAAACAGTTAGCCAGAGAGCAACAGAAGCCAAGACAGATACAGCGAGAGGCGAAATCCCCCAGCGGCCTGGAGTCCAGTGATATTATAGCGTTATCCCTGTTCTCTCTCTGTTCTTGCCCAGGGTGACCTCAACCTAGGCCATGGGGGAATTAAAGTGTCTCACACCAATTTGTCAACCATGACCGTGGAACCTGATGAAGCTGCCACTGTATGTAGCAGCCATTCTAATGGCAGGGAGACATACGGGCTTCAGGATATTTATTCTTCACAGGAGTCTGTGAAGCATGGTGTCAGTGATGCACACAGATATCATCTACTGGTTGACTATCACTGCTGCAGAACATTAGCATTTGATATGAAGGGGCCCCACTGTGATTATAATGGGTTATCTTATTGAAAAATGCAGGTCAGAGAGCTGTGTACACAAATATTGAACAACGCCTACAGTAAAGATCAGCTTGATGACGCACTGAAAGCAAAATGAGCCCATTGTATGTTGTGCTGTCATTAATCTGATTTCAAAATCAACAGTGGCATTTTAAGGTCAGACTCAAATAATAATCTATTGAATAATATATCAGAAAGTGAACGCAAAAGCATAAGTCTTCCATAATTAGTCGTATACTGTTCAAAATCAGCAGCAAACATCTGCAACGATGCAATTAATAACAAGGCAAAGGTGAACACAGTATCCTTGATGGAACCTTTGATTTAATAAAAAATAAAAAAATCTTTGTGCTGAGGGAAAAGAAAATAATAAGTGTTCAGGCATAATAATAATTCATGACAATTTTTTTTTCGATTACCTATTGGCAATAAAAAGATGTGACCAGTCTTATCAGATTATTAAGGAAAACTGCTTCATATTCATTAACTTGCTTAACTGCTTTACTTGCTTTGCCACTTCATCATTCTAGTCCCAGATGCCCAACATCTTTTACTTTACAACTCAATGAGAAGGAGATATCCTTCTGAAATTCTGTATCTCTCCTCAGGCATACCCCAAAGCAAAAACACAAATACCAAATAAGACGTAATGTCCCAATCAGAAAGCTTCATCTGCTCCACACCAAACAGTGTGGGAGGAGAAAGTGGCATTTTTGGAGAGTGGGTCATTTGGACAGAGCAGAGCGATCCTTCACACTATAACTGCATTATGCTCTTCTCACCCTGCTACTGGTGACTTGCCAAACAACTCAAAAACCGCAAGACTGCCTGTTTCATCCTGTTGTCGTGTAAATGAATTACAGTAAACCAAGATCAATAAAAGATTTAGGTGTTAGCAAACAGACTATTCTTCATTGGTGGGGTTATTACGACACACAAACAGTTTGTACCTGGGACTTCAGGCTAAATCCACATCCTGGATTCGTCACACATTAATCGATGCAAGTTTGCCCTCTCCCTTGTTTGTCTATTGCTATTGTGCCTATTCTGGCAACCCTCTCTGTAAACATAGGTAAACTTAAACATACAGAACATGAGAATAACATTTCCCAATCTCATGGTGATGCTTAACAAAGGACTTTTCAATGCTGAGTTACCTAAACTATGATGTTGCGTCAGTGTTGTGTAAATTTGGCTACCACCCTTTGAGAAACTCTCCCTCTTGTGGTCAACACAATCAAACTGTTTTACAAATGGTCGAAATGGATCCCAATATGTGGGTGTGGCTAACTGGCTAGAGGCCATATACTATGTCATCGCTACTTTGCAAAATTTCTGCGTTGGCAGTTTACTTCAAGAGAGACATGAATGAAATATTAGCAAGTTGGTAGTTCAGATGGTGACTGTTGCTGTTTTGGTTAGAATGATTCATGTAAAATTGAATTGTACATTATTGGTATTAAGCATATAGGCAAAGAGGTATAATAGGTAATATCCTGAGTTGGAAAAACTCACGATATTCCACTGGACTTCACCACAAACTCTATAATTCTAAATGACGGCAATTTAATATTGTCTTGCTTATTGGCAACAGTCCTTTGTTAAGAACATAACTTAAGACCTTCTACAAATCCTTAGGAGCCACTTTTGAATTCATCATGGATCCAACACACCATAAAATCTTTTTTGCTTCCCGCAATCCTCCTCCACTAAAATACACCATGGTGGGCGTTAGCGAGAAGTGTGAACCAACTCTAAAAGTTGAAATTTTAGATTTTCCAAGTCCTGCTTGGTGGATTATTTATATGCAGAATTTACCAGGAGACATTCATGATTTATTTAAGGTCTAAAGTTATGTTCTACAAGATATAATGGAATGGGTATCTGGGCTCTGCTTCCCCTGGCATTTGTTGACGTTAAGCTGCGCTAGGCAACTTTGCACACTGTGGCAGCCCCAAATCACAGCAAGAGGTAACGGATTGAAAACTTTCAATACCAAGAAATCATATAACGTAATATCAGTAAACTGCACACAGCATGCTAGTATTTACCAAACTGGCAAATCAGTGATCTTAAGAGATGAGAGAGGCATAACTAATGTTTTGGTGAGTCAAGCTTCCTCTTGACAGAGCGCTCACTCACTGCTGTTTAGGGAACAGTTTGTTTTTTGCTCTTAAGTTTTGATTTGTCAGTTCCTGTGGGTGGTCCATACCCGACACCACAATTTCATTTGGGCAAACAGGGCAATTCTACAGGGTCCCAGCTGGGACACTTTTCTCTATTGCAGCTCCACAGTGCGAACAGGTGTGTTTTTACATAAAAATCTGCTAGTGCAGCTAGATGTTAGATAACATTAGCCTCATAAACAACAATATGAGATATGCCATTTTTATAATTGAGCTTATTTGACATTCAGGGAGTAGAGCTGTGTGTTGACAGTGTGAAAGAGAGAAGAGAGAGGTGACAGATTGCCTTGGTGGCTAGCGAGAGCAACGTAGGCGGTGTGAAATGACAATAATGCCATTATTTGCGGTTTCTCACTTCTGTCCTTATCTTGAACATGCATATTATTATCAGACTAATAAAGTTATGGATGGTTATGGATGAGGGAGATATGTGCGCAGGTAAGCGATTAAGGCAGAAAGTAAGACAGGAGGAGCGGAGACCTCTGTGTTGATTACCCTTGGCCTAAAATATTTAATATTGTTTTTCAGGATAGGAATTTTTTTTTTTCAAAAATGAATTTACCTTAGCACAGACTGTACTGTGGGCCAGACATGATGGCAAACACAGAGTGGGTGGTGTTAAGCATGTCGACAGAGCCACACTCCCTCAACCAACTGGCTGAGCATAGAGAAAGGGCCACTAAAGTAGTTATAGCTTTTCCTGACTGAAATGCCTGCATTTCCCTCTAGTTTCCGAATGAATACATAATAACTAATGTTTAAAAGCTGCCTTCAGAGAGCCAAGGACCATAACATACCAGGGGACAATTAACCAGTTTAATACACTGCAGGTGCTGTCCCTCTATTTCATGTGGGAAGCTGTCACCTCTGTATATTGCTTCCACTGCACGTCAAGGACGAATCACAGACAATTACAGCTAAGAGACAGAGCTTACTTTCTTAGCAAACTTTTTTTATTTGCCCCTGTGTTTGTAAAAGAATACTGGCCGGTAATTGCTTTTCATTTTACTGCAGGCCTTATAGCGGTCATCCAAAGAACAGGATCTGTTGGGTTTATGCTCAGGAATTTTATCATCAGTGTTTATGTGAATGCATATTAATCAGAGTGTATGGAAAATGTGCCATACTGGTAGAAAACAGATACAATGCTGTTAAGTTATTCAGTCTAAATGTCAGAACTTCAGAATCACAGTAAATAATGACTCAAATAGGTTAAAGGTTAAAATAAATTAAAATGACTGATTAAGGTTATGTGGCTTATGTCAACACTGGGATATTCACCACTGGTTACAATAGTGCCAACAGGCCAGTTGATGAAGACATTATAGTGTCAGTCTTTGACATGTGTTTAAACGTTTTCTTCTTAGGAAAAGCACATTTCTACTCTTTTGATCCATACATAAACCTTAATCTATAGACCCCAAACAGTCAGAGAGACGATCAGAGCCATCATTGACACTGCTCTCCTATTTTCAGACTGCACATTTCTGCATTCAGTCAAATCCAATGAGAGGAGAGGGATGATCACACATACTGTAGCTTAGCTTTTCATGGCCTGTTTCCAGAATAACGTGGAGCACCGTAAAGAGTGCTTGGTCCCCAAACACCAAAGACTCGTCCATCAAAAAGTCCTCACAATAACCCTAGCTGAGTGTCCAGCGATGTGCCAAGCACACCATGGGCCACATACATTACAGCTGTGTTGTGGGATTCACCCATGAAATATGAACCCATTTAGGGGGTGATGGGCCGCACTACACTCCCAGCATGTTATGTAATTAGAGGTCAACCAGTACAGTAACTGTAGCCTGTAGGTAGTCTCCTGCCATCTCAGCCATCTATACTTGTAGCCCTTACAGGCACACAGGAGGAATAAAACTAGGGAAATTCAAGAGTGAACAATTAATTTATCTTTTGTGTTTCTCTGAGCTTGACTAAGCCTGATGCCATTTAACTTCAATTAAAATTTATCAAGCATAGCTACTTGTGTCTGTTTGCCAAAGAGCATTCTGTTACACACATCAGTGAAATCTGTGAAATCTATGTTTAGTTATTTTTTCCTGAGATATTAGGGACGGTTTTCAAGCAGAGAAGATGTGTTGAATGGTGACTTTATGTTAATAGTCCTACTTTCCGCAGCGGCAGATACAACTTTTTTTTCCCAGTGTTCTAAGCAATGATTTGTGTTTGTGTTCTTTGGTACAAGGCTGCAGGGACTGTTCAGGACGTTGATGAAGAATGGTAAATTACCAAGTAATTACAGCTGTAAATAAGTCAGTAAATACTCAGAAATCACACCCAAATTACTTAACAAGAGGCACTTCGGCTACATAATGTCCTCCCATAATCACCATGATATATTAAAAATAACCAGTTATGCTAATGGGGCCATTAATTAAGCTAATTAATCCATGAATTAGCAAATATTTTAAAGTTACAGTAGTTTCAAGGAAATCAGTTGTTCCTCATGAATACGAAAATTTATAATTTATTTATCTTAAAGGGACTTTGCTGTAACTGTGTTTGTGCCCATGAAATTAATAAATATATGAAGGTTGCACACTTCTCTCCATATAAAACATTTTTTTTTACATCTGATGTAAAATACATATTTTGTATGGAGAGAAATGTGCAACCTTCATATATTTATTTATTCTGACTTTTTATGCATGTGCACTGAATTATTTGTGCCCATGGAATTACCAGGTTTTACCATATCCTTTATGACTGCTTATTTAATTTTCACTTCAGTTAAGGCCAACACATGCCATTTATGTTCTGCAAATGTACTAAATAAAACATGAATTTACTCAGTAAGCTGAAGCTGGACTATAAAAGTATTTCATAACACACAATAAACTGTACAAAGAACAGTACCATAAGTGTCTGCATTCAAAATGACAATTCATTTGAAAATAATAAATGTTCATAAATGATGGTGCTTTAAAACCAAATGAAAGTACTGAGCTGAACTTGGAGCTATTACTGTCTGCAAATCCCATTACTGACTGTAGAGTGTTAAGTTTCACTTTTGTTTTCACACTGGGAGACTCTGTGGATTGAGTTCAATGCTGCTGGTCTGCTATCTGTAGGATACATCTCCAAATTACAGACATGACGTGATGCGCACATCAGGTGCATTAGAGATCGATTTAGATCCATTTCTAACCACTGAGCAACTTTTGATTTTGTGCCTCTGTATGGGAAACACTGCGTCTCTCGGTCAAAACGCACTCTAGAGGCCATCTGAAGAAGCACATCATCTCAGCGTTACCTGACTGACTGACTGACTGCCCTCGGCTGCATCGTGGGAAAAAGAAAAGAAAAAAGCTATTGTGTTTTTTGTTTTTTTTTAAACCTTCTGATGTCCAAGAGTTAGTTTCATGCATGTGCCATGTGCACATAGTCATGATTTTAGAAACACCACTTACATCTCTCGAATGATGGTAATAATAATTTTACTTCAGCAGAAACCGCCTTGCTTCCCAAAAAGCATTGTCATGAGCATGAATTTAATAAGTCAGAACCAGATGGTTTTAAAAGTACTGCATTGTTCTTATAAAAGTATACCAGGTGAAAAATATTCCATTCCATCCATTTTTTTGCCTTTTTATTCACATTTTATTCTTTTATTTTGTAGCTCATTTTCTTTTTGCCAATACAATACTCCTACCCAATTCAGTCTCTTCCTCTGTATTTTGTTCCTCAGCTCTGTCTCCATTCTTATGTGGTTACGTAGGAAATTTTGGTAAAGGAAGTTGGCTCTAAATTATTTAACTGCCACCCTAATTATAGACAGGAACACTGCCATTCAATGAGATGGGCAAACTTTTTTCAAACAGGCAGTGCAGACCTACTTGTTTATTTTAGTCCTTTGTAGTTTTCCCCCCCTCCTTCTCCTTCCTTTACCTTCTTCCTGTCTCTCTCTACCCCTCTGACTCTGGTTGTCTCCCTGTCTTTCTGTTATTTTCAGTTGAAGGATTTGCACAGTGTGTTGATTGCTCCAGGAGAAGGAGGAAAAAGAGGGGAAAGCCGGATAAGATTTCATTGATCAGATGTGACTGACTAGTGGATTGCTTTGATCAGGTCTGTGATTCAGCTGTGGGCAATGCCAGTTTCAATCAGCCCATCTCACACTCTGTATCACATTGCCTATTACATTTTTCATTCATTTCCCATACAGCCCTCTCTCGCCTCCACTATTATCAGTGGCTGCCTGTACTGTGCCTCCTCTTCGCTAAGTTGGGGCACAATCAATAAAAATGATCTTAAATGTTCTGACAGAACTTTGTGCACACGCAAAACACAGCTTGACTTTTGCAGGATCTATTGTTCTTGGGATGATGGAGAGTGTTTAGCTTATTTGTTTAGAGTCCAGAGAACAACCTTGGCGTCCCACTGTCAGTCTTCCTGAGTGTCTAGCTGGTAGAAATATCAGGTCCTGTCTTGGGGATGAATTATGGGACTGAATGCTAGTAAACATAAAATACATAGAGGGTTGGTTTTATGACAGAAGCCTCATCGCAGATCATAATGCAGCTGACAAGCGCTTGGTAGAACAAAGACAATCTTTAGCCCTGGTCTAACAGTCTTTTTATTTTAATGGATTTCTTGGCCATGAGTGGTACACTCTCAATCACTAAAAGGTCTGGTGTTTACAATGCCAATCTTTGATATTTGTAAGCCGCTGATTCTATAATTGCAGGACATTCTGCATTTGTAGGCGACTGGAAAAAAATACATGTTTGTTTTAAAAACTATATATTGCTCCAAAGCATCCCTGAAATGTTATATATATACTACTTGCCAAGCTCAAGCTATATACAGTATAATGATTTCAGATATTTATTTGAAAAGAGAAATGTTAATTGATTAATTTGTCAACTATGTCACAGGTATCATAGTTGACATTTTTGAGCCTGTACACTACATGGAGGCCTAGAATCAAATACAACATTGCATTTTTCAAAAGGAAATTTCATAAATATTACACAAATAATTGATTAAAATGTCATTCATGATATTGGAGGAACACTGTTAACCTTCAATAAATCCACTCAGGCACAAGGCTACTTTATAACAAACATTAAGAAAAAGGAAATAAGAAGATACCTGCCAGTCCTCACTCTGTTTTCTTCCTGAGGAACCTACATAGTGCAGTTCATATGCTTTTGGGACAAAAAATGTCTTATTTAGAGGAGGTTTTTGAGGGTAGCTTGACAATTATTTCTTGGACATACATAACATTTGTTATTTCATACTTGGTGTATATTTGGTTTGGCAATAAATGCCTTTCTGTCATGATTATTTCATGTTCATGAAAGGAAAATGATGAAATAAACTAAATAAGCTCATTCTAGTTTTTTTTTTTTGGACTAATTAGAAGGTGGCTGTGATTAAAATTGGACAGGGGAAAAGTGGGGTTTACAGTGGTATCCAGCTTAGTTTTATAAATAGATGACCATTGCTATGATACATAATTATAGTATTTGCTCAAACAATAGTTTTAATGAAAAATATATGAGATATACTCAATTAAATATCCCACAATTATTGAATTACCCAGGTGCTGCTTATACAACAAGCCTTTTCTCAGTATGCATTGCACTGCTGTTTAGACAAATGACACTGTTCATAAAGTTTATTAAGTTTATAAAGTACTATCTGTAAAACCCACCTTTAAGGTGTCTGGATAGCAGTGATAAAATAATGCGGATGGCAATTAATTAACTTCCCCTTGACCCAACCAGGAAATTAAATGAGAAAAGCAAAGCAAGACAATTGCTCAATTGCTCAGTGGACCACAAGTCCAATGTTTGTTCAGAGTTCAATCACTGTCATCACCATCTTGTTTATCCGGCCAATCGATCCATGTTGCTTGGTTTTCTTGCACAAGACGATGTCATGGTTGACAGAGCCCCTTCCGACTGACCTCACCCTCCTTATCATCCACAAATGGATGTGGGAGAAGCCATAAGTCCCCAACAGCTCTTCCCCGGATGCTGCTACAAACATTTATCGCTAAGGCCTGTGTCAAAATTTAGTCAGACATCGTTTGGCCACTTTCATCTCCTGTGAGAACTCGTACCCTGCCTCTGGCAATTGAGGTGGGTCGATTCAAAGGTGAACCTGAAGAACAATGTTTATGTACTCTATGCGATTTGGGTGTTATCAAGGATGAATTTCGTTTCATTTTTTATTGTACAAAGTATAGTGACCTGAGGAATTATTTTTTTGAAAAATTCACATTTATCCTGGTCTTATGAAGGTAATACATTAAAATGGGTTTTCAAAAATACGTTTTTATGTAAATACTGTATGGATACAGAACCTGGGTGCTTGATTGTATGGGTTGCCATGTTGGATGTATGTACAGTATATGATGTACTGTAGTGTCTTGTAAGCCCATGTGGGCTGGGCACCTAACTGGTGCATGACACTTAAATAAATTAAAATCAAATCCAATCAAATCAAATCCAGTGGGAATATCTGGATTCAGAACCACTCTGTGACCATGAATCGGGGCATGGAGAATAAATTAATGAATGGTGGATTGGATCAATGCTGAATTTATGAGTGGCTCTAAGGATTTGTAAAAGGTCTTAATTAATGTTCTACCAGATATGAACCTTTCCCGATAAGCTAGAGAACATAAATTTTTTTAATGGAGTTTGGTGTTACGTTTTCTCCACAGAGAACAGCAGGTACTGGGGCCAGGGAAAACAAATATTCTGTGCTCACACTCACAGCTTGCATGCTGCCTAGCTAACAAGCTCTCTGTTAGCCATTAGCCTGGCTGGGCCAAAGAAGTCCAGTGGAGGATGCCTGGCTCCTCAAACATGCTCATTTGTCTAAGCCCTTGGTTACACAAACCAAACCTCTGAGTTTGTGACTTTTTGGTCCATAGAAATGGACGGTACCACTCCTTTCCTTAACAACAAGTTACTAGTAAACCCAAGTGAACTTTGCCAGTTGCTTAAGTCCTCTTTTCTAACTGCAGATAAAGCTTGTAGGACAGAGAGAGCCTAATCCTTCCCCCTTGTTATGCCATCCACTGTATATCAATATTATCTTTGAAGAACAAATATCCAGTGCTGGAACTTCAGCACCCATCAGCAATTGAGGCATGATGATTTTGGCTAGGTTGGGGACTACAACTATGGGGCACCTAACTGTGGACAATGGTTAGACCAATATTGGGCTATTATTAAATCACCAATCAGTGTTGTCCACTTCTGATATGATCCTTGACCAGAGGTATATAAGATCAGTCTGCAAAACATGCAATGAAAATTGCCCATATTATTGCTGCCTTGAAGATCTGCCAACCCAAAAAGAATTTAATCAGTATTGGTTTCAATGGAGAAATTCAGTGTCCTGCGGTCTAGATGCTGTTTCAGAGGCTTTTCCACCCTAACAAGATTTAAGTTCTGGGGGAAACACTGACTTATAATTTTTTGGGCATACAAATGTAAATTTTTTATATATTGAAAATTGGCACTATATAATATTGGCTACGGCTGCTAACAAATCGATATTGGAATCAGGCTTCAAGAACCCGTATCGGTTGAACCTTACTGTCGACCAATCAGATCATTCATTCAAATCTAGGTGTATTTGATGTCATTTACACCAGAAAGTAGATTGGGATTCTAAAATCGTTTAATTCTGTTGACAACCAGAGGCAGAGTTGCTCAAAAGCCTGACAGTTAAACCACTTTGGATAGCTTTACATTAACAGGCCCTGGGTTAAACAATACTACGAGAATAGGAAATACGATTCACATTGTACTGTATCTTAAGTTATGTAATATCATTTGCAAGAAAGTATACTGTGGAAAAATCAACTGCAATCCCTTTGGAAATTTTGAAGAGTTACACATGGTTATGTTTGTAATAAAGTGTAGTACAGTTTGCAATTAATTTTGTGTGGCCAGGGAGAGAGAGAGAGAGAGAGAGAGAAAGAGAGAGAGGAAATTAGCCAAATTGTCTGTGGTCAAGTGTCTCTTCAAGTATTCAAGAAACAGATCTCAATTAAGTAGGCCTCATTAAATAACTTATTGTCTTAATTTGCCCAGACTGCCGAGGAAGATTATTGCTCTCCTCTTCCCAGATTTTCAGAGTTTGAGTTAGGGTGTTTTCTTTTTAACCAAATGACAGCATCAGCACAGTAATTTCCGCCAGGATAATAAATCACCTCTACCCTGGAGACAGACAAACACCGTGTATGATGGATAGCCAGGCTGTTAAAATGTAAAAATGCACAGTTTGGAGGGAGACACTACAGCACCACGGTCTATGCCAAGGGGCATTCTGCCAATATGAAACTGCCCATTATCATGAAAAATAATGTTTAGGGAAAAAGGTGATTTAAAATTGTGTTGCTTGGAGAGACAACAATGATAGCACCATAAATGAAAAAAAGCTTGACAAGTATGTTGGAGTATGCAGTTATGTGACATAGAAGACATGCTGTAGGTGCTTAAAATCAGCTTAACTGTATGCAATGGGGGAGGAAAAACAAGTGGAAAAGAATACAGAAAATTAAAGTAGAAAAGTGCAAACAGGTTGGAAAGCTCAAGACAGAAAGAAAGAAAGAAAGAAAGAGAGAAAGAAAGAAAGAAAGATTATGAAAGAGCATGCAGGGGGAAACAAAAGGAGGTAATGAGGTATGACATAAGGATGCGATAGAGGTAAAAAAGCAGGTCAAGGTGGGAGGAGAAATATGAGGGCATAAAAACTAAGCATGACATATAATGGAGAGAAGCGATTCTGTGGTATAGTACAGAAGCATCCGGCTGGGTTGGTGGAGTTGGGGGGCGGGGGTGGGGTGGGCGGTGTGTGATGGCGGTGTTAGGGCGGAAAAGGCAGGGAATGTATCTTCTGTGCTGGGGTAAATTGCCTGTGACTGCTTTGCTACCCGCTGTGCTTGTCCATCATTTCTCTCAGTGATCTAATTACAGTCGGTTCCACCTGGCTACACCGCTCCGTCCTCCTCAAAGCAGAATGATGGTAACGTACGACGATGCACAAATGAAAAGTTAAAGCAAGGATGTGACTTGCTGTTTGGAGGGTGGGTTCATGTATTTTTTTATTTTTTTATTCTCTCAGACTCAGCCGTATACAACGAAAAAATGTGATTCCTATCAACAGCTTTACTTTCCAATTACTGCAAAATCTCCAAAAAGCATGTTTTCATTAAATTCAGTGACATAATCATGTCGATAGAATGAAGGAAAAAAAACAAAAAACTGTACCCCAAACTTGAAGTGCAGTTTTATCTGGGAATCTTTTTTATTGAGAATCATTATCTGGGAGCATTCCTCGGGCCTGGTGTGGGACTTGTGCACGGCAGAGGTAGATGAATGCAGACCCTTATGCAAACACTGGCAGCTCCCTTTGAAAACCTTCTGAGATCTAACAAAGGCTTGCTCCTGAGATGCCATCAGAACGAGAGTCCCTGCCTTCCCTGTCTAATGAAAAGAATGTCCCTTTTCTCCTTCTATCAAAATAATAACGGAGGCAGAAACTGAATAATAGAACTGGGAGACTCACTTCATCAAACAATGGATTCTTGCCTTCAACTTCTGGTTTCTGTTATCATCACCCCCAAAACTCATTTTCAAGGCTGCCATTCAAAAATAATTCAGAATAATCTTAGCTAAAATACTTCAAACAAATAATTTTTTTTTTTTTAAAAGGCAGTGTGAGGGAAATGAAGATTAGGAAATGGAGGTGATGTGACAAAACAAAAACAAAAGCTCACCCCTGCTGTCAGTCAGGTTTTTCAATGGGACTTCAGGCCTTAATGTTCAGTATGGTAACATATTCAGTGATGCTGAACTGAGAAATATAGAGACCCACTGAGTCATTTTGAAAACAACTGAGGAATGATGCTGCACAAAGACACACACAGACACACACACGCACACACACACACACACACACACACACACACACACACAAATCTTCTAAAAAAAACTTTGTCATTACAGTAGCTTATTATTTTGGACTTTTAGCCTAATAGTGCAACAGGGGAGGATGATCAAAAGTGTAAGTCCTCTCATCACCATCACCATGTCTTCTGTGGGCTCATTAGCAGGCAGAGGTGTTCAGTTTAGCTGTCTATGAAACCCCTGCCACCTAAATTGAATGACAGGTGCTCTACATCAAAATGCACAGCGAGTATTTGCTTGACATTAGAGTGGCCTTGTGCAACCACCCTTCAAAATAATAATCAACTTATTACAAATCATGACAATGATGACAGAGTGGACCAATTAAATCAGCAAGAGCTGACAGGCATTAAGAATTGAAATGGTATTGATTTAACAAGGTAAGTACATGTCCGTCATACGGTATACTTAATAATCTATCTAAATCACTGTCAGTTGTCATTTTCTGTATGGACACATGAGACAAACTGTCTTTTCTAGTCTTCTGAGAATTCAGTGGAACAGGTAGAAGAGAAGATGTAAATACAGTGCGACAAGCATGACCTTTATGGAACCAAAGCGTTTCAACTGTAGCCTCCACAGCAATCTATCAAAAGAGGCACATGCCAATAACTACAAACAGCATTCTTTTCAAGTCACATCAGGTCACAGAGAGCAGTCCCAGATGGAGACAGGCGGAGTATGACAAAATTAACTGAGGAAATTAACAATCGCTGGCAGTTCACAGTCACACCCACCCGCACACACTATCTTGACAGGAAACTTTTTAGCTCTCTCTAACAGTTGGACAAACAGGCTATCTTACTGGCAGTGACAGCTCAGAACCCAACACCATGACACCTATCTGCAATCCCAGTCACTCAAGGAGAACAAGGGAGGACTTCCCTAAATATGAGCCAATGCTCACAAGATCGTGTCACTTCAAATTCAGAATGAGACGATTTCAAGCTACTAGACTGAAAGCTACTTTTATGAAAGTGAAAATCCATTAAGGAAGCTAGCTATTCCTCTGAGGAGGAACCAGCCATCACCGCCAGATCTGCAGAGAATCAGGAGAATACTATATGTGCTGCATTGAAAAGAAAAATCCCTTAATACCACTAGTCAAAGCTCCTCTTACTTTTCTTTTAGTCTTTGCTCACAGTACAGAAAATCACCAAGTAATTTCTCGGCTGGTGACTATGTAGCTCCTTTTTGCCAACTCATAAAAAAATCAGTGTGAGGTGAACATGCATTTAAGGTGCTGAAGAGAGACTAAGATAACGTTTCATGTGAAGGATGAAATAGTGTTCCAACTGTGGGAGGTGAGACAACGGAATCAAGTAAGCATTTTATAACCCTAGCTCCTTGCCTAATGAAATACTGCCATGTGAGACATTTATTGCTGCGAACCTTAAATTACCCATGCAGCCATGGGGAAGTCAGATTTCCGGCCCAGGGGATGCTGTGTAAGAAAGGACATATTTTATGGCCTTCCCCTCCACTTCCCCACTTGGGAATTGAATTTGGTGATATTACACAGCACATGTGACTTGTATTAAGTTTGCGAACAAACAAATGGCATGCTATTTTTGGCTACTAGGTCGGGTGTCGGTTACACCACTGCCCTGGTATTGTGATTGTGTTAGCCCGCGGTGTGACTGTGCTGTGCAAGTGATCACAATCTGTAAAGAATACAGACAGAGCCAATTACTGAACCTTGCAAAACTTGGCTTGTTATGAAAGATCTCCTAGCTTAGTCATGTTTTAGTTACACCAAGTATTGGCCACCCAAAAAGCAGACAAAAAATTTGGCTTGTGTTTATCAGATTGACAAAATAACAGCAACAACAAACTCTTATTTTAGTGGAACTATTTCTATAATCCCTGTGGAAAATACTGATTTTATATGATGTTTGAATGAGAGTAGACACTTAATAAATGGTATACAATGTTTTAATAATCAGAGATATAGGCTAAACAAACAAATATAAATAGGCTTATAGTTCAGGATTGTGATAATTTGATTCTCATTTGAATTCTGGCAGAGTAATGTACAATTTCATGCTACGTGTTTGGAGTCACGCATGTTACAAATTATGTGTGATGTCAAGGATATGACCTCAGAGTCTCAGGGGTTCATACAAACACACTGGTAATTATTACTATACCTGTGGCAAAACAGACCTGTCCGGCATGCCATATTACAATAATGTTAATCACACTGCAACTGCCATGATTCATTCCAGTGAATAAACAGTTTCCTATGGAACATGATTGTATTTTGTACATTCTTTCTCAGTCAGGATCTGCATATTTTTTTTGTCTTTGTCCATTATGTTATGAGGTTTATTTGAGAGAAAGATCATAACCCTAAGACAGAGGGATACACTGCCTGCAGAGCTATAGATTTTACCCTACTGAACTATGCATACTGATTAATTAGTCTGATTGTACAACAGCCACTTGGCCAGAAAACAGCTGTATCTCCTCCAACCGTATGCTTGCTCTCCTGCTCTTCTCTCTCTTCTGGTGCACTCTTCCCCATATGGTCTCTCCTTTGACTATGCTCCCTCCTTCATTTCCAAGGTCTCTTCCTGTTTTTTTTTTCTTCTAATCATTATTCTCAATCTCTATCTCTCTACTTATGCTGTCTGGTCCTTTGCTCTCTTGTCTTTATCTTTTACTCTTTCCCCTTTCCCCACTCTCTCATTCTCTTCCACCCCCCCCCTTCCTTGCATGCTCAAGTGAAATACTTCAGCTTTTAACCACTTTTGTTGTTATTCTTGCCCAAAGACGCTGACAGTTTTCCTTTGCTTCTTCATACTCAACCAGATACCTACAGTATGGGGTATAATGAAGCAAGAACATTTCATTCCACACATGCATTCAAATCACCAACACAAAAAGGCAGATGGGGTGGGGGGGTGAGGAAGCTTTGAGAAGCCTGCATATTAGTGTCTCTCATCTCTGTGAGTTCATGCCGTGGGTTTGATTGGAGCAGCTGGGTACAAATCTGCATCACCGTACAACATCATGGGCCAAGCGATAAATGCTGAGAACTGTTTGTCATTCACATGCCTCTCTGTTGCGTCTTCACAAGGACAAATTCAGCAGCATGGCTCTGTCTATGCCCTGAAGCATTGGCTTTGACATTATATTGCTCTATAGTGAAGCCATTAACACCGTGTCACTTCGGCTTCTTTTCTGTCGCTGGCTACGCATAGAGGAGGCTATCAGGATTCACATCAGATCAATGCTCATTGTGCTACTGTGTTTCTGTCTCCATCAGCAGCAGGTGCAGCTGCAGAACCAGCCAGACACTATTCATCGCCTCTGGTCTACTCTGAAATGGAGATTTCCAGTCTTTTTGCAGTGAAAGTGAAGTATGGACACACACAAAGGGATACAAGCTGAAAACTGGGTGTGATGGAAAATCAAGACAGAAATCCATTAGCCAGTGTGTTGTAGGGGTAGTTTCATTGGTAGCAAGTGGAATTGATTGCATTGTGCATGTGGAAGTGATTTGCTGTTGAGTCCTTGATAAAGCTGAATGGTTGGGAAATACCTGTGACAGCAGATACAGCCTCCTTTTATAAAGCACATTTTTTTTGCTCATGAACTATAACCGATTCTATTTACAAACTAGAAGGGCACTCGGAGAGCGCGGACCTCCACCAAGGTTTGTGCTATTATTGCTTGTTCGTGAGTCAGATCCGGATCCGCTCCAAAATTTAATGGTTTCTTCCTTGGCCCAAGCTACACCCTTCCACAAAGTTTCATGAAAATCGGGCCAGTAGTTTTTCCGTAATCCTGCTAACAGACAAACAGACAAACAGACAAACAAACAAATGGCACCGAAAACTTAACCTCCTTGGCGGAGGTAACAAAGAGCTAGAGAGAAAGAGATTTCACTTTTCATTTCTATCTGAAAAGTGGCAACACAGTTCTTATTATCATGGATAAAATGGACATAAATGGAAATGAAACTTGGTAACATAGTAAAACGCTGACCGTGTGTTCACACTGTGAGCAACATGATCAACTGGAAGTCATCACTGGAAGTCCATTAATTTCCTATAGCGCTGAGCGACCAGGGAAACTCGGCAGATGTTTGGGCGGTCAACATGTTTGTTGGCTGAGAAACGCTGGCCACATCTGCACTTTTCTGCACGTCCTTGAAGTTGATTGCAGCTATTCAAAGCTTCCCAGTTCTCTGCAAATTTTATCTGAAAGGAATACATCTCTCAAAAACAATGCTTGGAGAACGGTTGGATCCATTGTTGGAGTTGATGGTAAGCTCTGAAGAAATGTTGTTGATTTTTTTTTTTGGGTTTATTTTTGATTAATACTACCTAATTAGTGCTTGCTAGCTAGCTATGTTCACTCATCAAAATGATGTAATGTTATGAAATGAACGTTATGAATTAATATAAATACATGGCTTATTTTTCTCGGTCAAAACCACTACATAGATGTAAGCGGAGCCTCTCGTACTATCCACAATTGCTCAGAATAGAGTGATCCATTAACCAAATTGCTCACTATGTGAACGCAAGGGCAGAAAGGTGAAGTATACCTATTTAGGGTTAATTCATATATTTTTTTAAACTCCATGCAGTAACCTTGGAACAGCAATTAGCAGGCTCCAAATTTTCATAGCTGAACTGCATGCTACAGAAAACATTGCCTCTCCAACCTCTCCCCTCTTTCATCCTCAATACACATCAGAGCCTTTACTCTCCTCTCAGTACTATATAGCCTTGGCCACTGCTTTACTGCAGGATGCTTTATCCCTCAGTCTTGGATGCTGACCAATAACAGAGTCCCTCGCCCTATAATGCTGATGGAAGGCTTTCTGTGCCATCTGCCAGCCATGTGTATGCACAAGTGTGCGTGCGTGTGTATCTGAACGGTTATTTCTGACTAAATAAAGCATACAGTTCCCTGTAAAAAGGCAGGCAGGAAAGAGAGAGGAGGAAGACAGAGGAGGAAGGAGTAAGAGACCGAAGGAGTAGGGGAATAGAGGAGAAGGGGGAAAAGCACCTGGCAGGAAAACGTATCACGAAAGAGAGAAGAGGAAAATGTGGTGGAGGATAATGATCTTTTTTTTTCTTAACCCACTGTCATTGCTCAAAGTAACAATGGGGGGAAAGTCTGCAAGGAAATACCATAAGATGTCAGAGAGACTACTTTTAGGCTTTCTGCTGAGACCCACAGGGATGAGAAATAATCCACATTATTTAAATCTTGGCTCTTAAATCAGTACCTACATATGACTACTTGTAAATGAGATGAATTCCAAGGGTAAAAATGGATTTTTATTTAATCCCAACTTTGAACTATGCATGAATATTTAGGCCTCAGTCAGCTTGAACTGCCCTCAGTATCATTGGGTGAAGTGAGATGCTGAAAAGCAGACATGTTTGACTGGGCATAAAATTCCACTTTAACACACCGTTAGCTTTCGCAAATACACCAGGCACTGGCCTCCATATCAAATGTTGAGTGGACTTTCCACATAGGGACTGTCTGGGATACTATTTTGGTGTAGTCCTGCAGTAGACTCTTGGTTAAGTCCCCCGAGACAAATTGAACTAAGTGCATTTAATAAAAGAAAACTGTATTAGACTGATGCGTTAGACTAATGGAAGCATCTCAAGGGAAGAACACCCCTCTGTCTGGAGAGCTTTTTTTCTACCAAAGGGGAATGGGTTGAATCAATGGAGTGTCATTAATTGCAGCGCAGGGTGGTATTCTTGGCTTCAATAATTCACAGAAGAAATGGCCGTGAGTGTTATTGCACCTCACAAATCACCTTGGCGTTTAGCTTAGCTGATGGACACGTGGTAGCCAGAGCTGAAGTTTACCCAGAAATTAACAAGAAAATATACATTTGAGGTGAAGCCTTATTAAAATCACAGTCCTCCACTTGGCTGATAGTCAAAACTCAGAAGTAGACCCCCGAACCCTACACATACTTCTGCTGCCTATGTTCTGGCTGAAGGCTACTGCCGCCAATGCCGCGCATTAATTTAGAACAGTGAACAGACAGTTTCACTGGAACTACTTAGTAGGTGTCCATTATCAGGAATTAATGGACACCCTGCAGCCAATCAGAATTGAGTATTCACCCAGACCATGGTATAAGCAACATTAATGGAAAGGAAAAACATCATTAAGGTTTCGCCTACAGCAACGCACCAAGATGCTGTTGATAATCTATTGTCATAATGAACAAATCACATTCCTTGCAAATACATTTTATGCAAACTATAATACAAATACAGGTACATTAACGACAAGCACTGCAACACAGTCCAATAGAGGGTTAAATTAGCTCCACAGTGCAGGACTAAGAAACTCAAACTTCATGTTTATTTTTCCTCAACACACTGGCAAATTACCAGGGTTCCAATTACTTCTTACTTGTTCTAGTCTTGATTTACTGCAAATGAAATGAGAAAACTGAACTTGCGTTATAGTTTGTTTATTTTTGCTCCAGGCTATGATGCAAAATAGCAAAATTCTCTCCCCCGAGTGCCTTATCAATGTTTAGAGAAAAAGGGAAAGATATTGAACACGCAATCACTCACTCACGCACTCACTCACATACCAAGCACCTCATAAAATAGGCAGCTTAAGAGCCTATAGCTGCTCAGGCTTAACATTTCCATGCATACAGTTTGGAGAGGAGGGAGGTAATGAGTAGAATTACTTTGCTAAATGGAGGGGTCTGGTGCTCTGGAGTATAACAGTGTGGAGAGGTGACCTCAGGAGGCCCTGCACTTTACTCAGCTCTGTCTCTCTCTCTGCTGATAGGCAGAACTCAGCTGATCATGTCAGCTGAGCAGATCTTATCAACAGGGGTAAATGGGGTCAATCACCCACCTGTGGATTGCAGGTAAGTGGGGAAAATGTTAGTCCAAAATCTCACTAGTATGCAAGCTCCTCAAATGTTACAAAGGTAGGGATGGAACGATATGCTATATCTCACGATACGATTTGATATACGATATGAGATTCACTATTCGATACAACCACGATATGATGTAATAAATAAAAGTTCAATGACCGCATGACTACGGAGAATTCTGTTTATTTCTAAGCCACAAATACCAATGGCATTGGCTTGCCTAAATGTAAGCAACAATTTAAAAATGTCATTACAAAGTGCAAATAATATAATACTGATGGAGAGATTGTGAAATTGTGATGGTCAAGCCGTCTCATTTGTGATTGCTACAGCAGAATAAAATGGAGCTAATATCACAGTTAATTTTTCTGCCCCACAATACGTATTGTCATATTTTTGTATTGCGATATATTGAATTTTGATATATCATTACATCCCTATACAAGGGTATATCCACAAATTGACCCTTGAAATTCCAATTTTAAAAATCAATGTTTGTATTATTTTTCGTGTTTTCTTTCATATTCTTTTGTGGTTAAAACATACTGGGTTTGAGCAGCAAGGAAAAGCTGCACCAATTGATTTAGTCTTCCCAAAGTTAAGCTAATGAAATGATCTATAAAAAATAGAACATAATTTCCATTGATGAGGTGATTGAGGACAGAAAAGGGCAAGAGGGATAAAAGCCTGTCTAGGAAATAGATAATTAAGAGCATTAACATTATTGGGCGCAAGTTGATGTACAGGGGAGCAGAGTAATGCAATCATTGGCTTTCTGTAAAGTGGAATTCTCCATGGGCCTGATTTAAACAGCCACATTAGGGTCTTTAAACACAGCTGGACAAGATGGATGGAATCTTAAACATGTAAGTTGATTGCTGTTAGCCATAAAGACAGAAACATTCATCAACACAGATATAGATAACATGACACAGCAGGCAGTAGAACACCAAACTCAATCAATCTGAATCTCTAGCATGTTGCAAACTACAGACTAAATTGTGTGTGTGTGTGTGTGTGTGTGACTGCAGTACTAATCACTTCTTTCATAATAACTAAATCATGACTAATGGCAAATTACTCAAAGCGTCAAGCTTCAAAGGTCATACATGAGAACAATTGTGGGGGTGATTATGTTAATGAGGCCACCTTTACCCTCTGCACTGGTTCAAAACGGAGCCCAGTGTCCTACACAGGTGGATTGATATTCCTGCCTTGAGCGACAGAGAGCAAGGGATGGGAGGGTTAGCGGTTGAGGGGAATTATACTGTGTGTGTGTGTGTGTGTGTGTTTGTGTGTTTGTGTCCATCTTTGCCTGTCTCTGTGTCTATGTGTGTCTGCATTTTATATCAGAGTCTGATCCTAGTGCCTCCAGATGCTGCTGCCATTTGCTCCCCTGCCAATCAAAGGCCACAGCAGAATGCCAGTCCCCTGGAGCCTCGGCTTACAGCGGGCCTTACCTGTATGTCAGTATAACTCGGATGCATACTGTGCCTCATCCCTGCAGCAGCGAGTCATAACACACAGGGAAGATTTTTACCACAGTTGAAGCTCCATCCATCAGACATGAAGGAGAGGCGTACAGCATTCCAGCACAAGTGAGTTATCACATAATGTTATGTAGTGATAGAGATGCTTACTTGTAATAGGATAATATTTAAACACAAATGAACTGCCAGGAGGTAATAGCCTTAAGCAGATTATTCCCCAATCCGGCAATACCGCAATACAACAAAACCTCAGAACAATAGAACAAAGGCTTATGAGGCTTTGCCCTGGGGAATATGATCCTTATTCTACTGCTTTTATCTCATACCTACACATGAGAAACGACACCATGCTCTTTATCATCCTAGAGGTCAAAAGAGCTTCTGCGGAGATAATGACTTTTTTAAAGGGCTGGCATGCTGTTAAATTAAGTGTCCATAGGTGAGACACCTCTAACACGTTGGGTTAATGGAAAACACACCAACAGAACATGGCAACAGCCACTGTTGAGCCCAGAGCCAGCATTGTCCGTACTTTTACACACCAATGCCCCACCTTATCCAATGACAAAGGTGGAATGAGAAAGCAAGGGGAGATGAGATACTGACAACATCTTTGACATTTACACTCACTGAGTTGTTAGCCCACTGGATGTCTCGTAAAAGGCCACTTGATTGCTGCACATATGACATATAGACCTACTGTGTACTGGTAGTTTTCATTGTTGTAATTGCAAATTCTGCAGCTTGAGTGCATGCCTGAACCTTGACAAAAGGCCTGTGCTTTTTTAAACTTCCATCCCTTTTGAAAAACTACTTTTTACTGCACTTTCATATTTCATAGCAGACTCAAAACCAGCAATCCATAACAGAGAAATTCAGGGAATGAAAACGGTGCAATAAAATGCCGCAATGTACGTCATGGAGAAATGCATCCGTCCCAATTGCATTGCTGATTCTGGCACAGATTAGCATAGCCTGTAAAGAATTGCTGATATCACTAAAACAGGCTATACTAATTAAAGCCAGAATCATCAATTCAGATCTTCTGACACCTTGACTCCTAAAAACGGAAGATAGATCTGTTCAGAGGCACTGCAAAGTTGAAAAAGCATCATCTGTTAGCATCGGGACATGACTGGATGAACGGGAGATAACTAAAAGCACAAGAACAAATTAAGTTAAAATTTCATTTGTATAAAAATGTAAAGAATAAGAACTTAAAATTGGCAATTCTGAATTAAATGAGAAAATAGTGCACTTATTTATTGTACAAGCAATATTATTGTAGCTCCTGTTCAAGGGAAAAAGAAGAGTTATGCAATGCATGAAAAATGTGTTTCTGTTTTCGCATGATTCAAGTTAGGTCCTGGAAACACTTGTATGCTCCACCCTCTGTAGGTTGCAAGTCCCTTTGCTCATGGAAACTGTGCAACACACGGCTCATTTTAGTTCAGTACAGCATGAAGGGATCAGAGAAGGGGTCAGCAGGACAGATGCCCCCCCCCCCTACTCTTTAAGCAGTCTTTATCACACAGAAGCCATATCAGTGAATTATACCGTACCACACGCAATACATCACACCGGCAACAGCTTCTCAATGACACAGGCACATAATGAATAGCCTAGTGAAAGAGTAATGGAGGGAACATAAGAAAGAAAGGGAAGGAGACAGAGATCATAATGAGAGTTTGAGGATACATGTGTGGGAGGATGAATGAACAACCAAGGAGATATAGAGAGAAAGGTACAGTATGACAGATACAAAAATGGAAGAGAGAACTGTCTTTTGAGATAAGGAAAAGATACGTACACAGCTTGTTTCGGGCCTATAGGCTCAGCTCAGTAAGAATAAGAATTGCCAAACGCAGAATAAGCAGAAATATAACAGCAATTTGTTTTTATTATTCCCCCCACTGCAGAACACTACAGTGACTAGGAAAGATGAGTCAAAAGCCCCAATTATGTGAAAGAATCTCAGGAGAGGCTTTACTGGCTTCAGACATTCAGACTTATATGTCACAGAGATGACGTTCCCAGTGTTTGGTTTGGTTTGCTCTTTGAAACCTTTGTGAATAAAACACCTCAGAATATGCCTGTTTGTCAGAATTGTCCAATGAAATATTGGCACTCGAGATGCTCTTCTTAGGAGTCTCAATCTTTTACAGTCTATCTGTGGCTTAGCAAATGGAAGCCATCATAATTTATTATCATAATGATACAGCGCTCAGATACAGTGTTCAGCAGATACAGACCACCGATTCATCACCATGCCATTGCAAGGCATGCCTAGATTTGTATCGCTGGCTTAGGAAAAAATTCCTGAGAAGTTGAGTCAACAAAATAACTGCCCAGTATGATCCTATAAAATGTATGTATGCTCTTTTTCAAGGTTGTGTTTCAAAGGACATTGGTGAATTGTTTACATAAATGCATTATGAGAAGAAAAAATTAGCATTTGGATAACATCTGCTCTTTCGTTTTCCTTTTAAGTGAGCATTCTAAAGTGACCTATTGCCACAAAGGCCTGGGGACTCCTAACAATATTGTGATATATCATTTATAACCTATTTCTTGGGTTGCTGTCATCGTACTTATGTTTCTCTTACAGTGTTATTGATCCAGTGACCTTGCAGCGTCATGCTTTGGAAGCGTAGGCGTATTGGATCACAGCAACTCTTATGGGAATGTTACATAAGAGAAATACGTACAGTATACACAGTATAACACACATAGAGAGGGAGACACAGAGAGAGAGAGAGAGAGAGAGAGAGAGAGAGAGAGAGAGAGAGAGAGAGAGAGAGAGAGTGAGAGAGAGAGAGGGAGGAGATTAGTTTTAGGGTTTCTCTCCCTGATTTAGAGTAGAAACAGCATTAAAGCCCGGAAATGAGTGAATAAAAGGCAACACAGTTTTTACTAGCTCTAATAATAAGCTCTGGCCTGGCACTATGTATGTCTATACTTTGCCCAATCCAAGTTGAGCTACCCTATTCCAGTCAATAACCTTTAGTGCTGCAACAACATGTTTAGTGAGAGAGTCATTCTGAAGATAATAAAATTATCTAATTAAATGGGCTCTGACTACAATCTGCTGTTGCTTCTAAATGGACTGCATTAAAACAAAACAACAATTTTGTCTTTACTACTTAATTTGTCCTCATGGTGCTTTACAGTATGTGAGGTCCAGTCCAACTATGTGGCTTGTGTGTGTGTGTGTGAGAGAGAGAGAGAGAGAGAGAGAGAGAGAGAGAGAGAGAGAGAGAGAGAGAGAGAGAGAGAGAGAGAGAGAGAGAGAGAGAGAGAGATGTGTGAAATGTGTAATATGGAAAGCATGTGCACACTAAATTCAAATGACTTGTACATGCTATGTACGGTACTTGGCTAATAAAGATTATTTTCTTTTAATTGTCTGAATTCAACCTGGAAAAACACCATATCAACTGAAACAAGTTGTTGTTAAAACAACTTGTCTAACCTCCTAAGTACAGTAGATGTCCATTAAAATTCTTGGCGAGTGTCTAGCGAGAGGTGAAAGTGTGCAGGGTGTTTTTAACATTGCAGTCATGTACAGAGGTTAGATTACAATGGTATTTCCACCAAGGTATCCCTCGTCTGCAGAATAACTTGTCTGCTGGATGACTGAAGAGGTTCACGAATTGAAAGGCACCACAGAAAAAAATATACAGTATTTATGCCACAGCAGAAAAGTTACATTAGAGAGATAAGTCTGGACACTGTCTGCAGCAGGTATGGGACTGTGTGCTCTGGCAGCTAAAGTAGGAGGGAAAAATAAAACAAGGGAATGTTGTGGAGGGAAGGAAAACAGTTTAAGTATCAATCTTTTAGTCACATATCTCTCTGTCAGGGTTTTCGTTAGAAAAAATTGGTGCCAGTCCACGTGTCCTGGAAGATTTTAATGTCCCGGACAAATGGGAGAAATTCCGGTCAAATATTATCTATCTTTATTGAGCTTAAAAACAGTTGATAGGCAGGCTATATAAAGAATGACATCATCAAGGCATCTAGATTTCTAATATGTTTTATTGAAAAGTAGGCTACTTTTGCTTATACATTATATTCCAAATAAAATAAGTCCCGTCAATAGACTCACGTGCATAACGCTATCTCTCTCAAACACACACACAACGTTACCATGCAAAATAGAAAAATAGGATCATCTACTATGAAAATTTGTACTTTACTTCATTCCTGACATGTATTTTGTTGCCAAATAGCCATATGCTTTCACCATTACGCAATGCCAAATGTGCAATGTGCATGTCCCGTTAACCATCATCACACATTGCCAATTGCTAAATACGCGACCTACAACCAAGAAAAAAAACACAGTAAATATGTAAAAAGCACAGCCCAGCAAAAAGTCATGAAAATAAACTGCAAAGGCATCTTACCTTCACCCGACGCACAACATAGGCCTACCCGCACACACACATCGCCCTTGATTGGTTAATACATTACGCTACATTCAAAACAATTTAGTAAATCCTCCCCAGTTGTGTCTCATGTCACTTAAATCAACTCACGTAGTGCAATATTACTGAAAAAGACTTAAAGCTACTCAAAGCTGCTCGTCAGGAGCAGGTCGGGAGACAGACTGGGAGGAGAACTCAACCTGTTGCTGTAACTCAGTCTCAGTAAAACAAGGAGAACAGTGTTCCAATAATTGTGCTTAGAGGGAATTATTTTAACCGGACATTATGACAGGAGAGATTTAAATATGTCGGACTTCAACAGATTTTCCTAGTAAAAAAACGGTAATTACTGGATAACAGAAACCCAGCAATTTTTCAGTAATGAGTAGTGTAAGGGATAACAATTTCAAATTCAGTAATTAGATTACAGTTTGTTTTTTTTTCCAAATCCCTGTTTTTTCATCATAGGTATTTTAAAGACATGCGTGGACAGGTTTACGTCGGCTATTAGCTAAAAAAGCAAAACAAAAGATGGAGGCTGAGGGTGAGACGCAGATTTTCAGGAGCTGGAAGTTTTCCCATTACTTTGAATTTTTCTCAGTTAAGGATGCAAAGACCATTATTGTCTGTTGTAAACTTTGTGTGGGCAGCAAAACGCTTTCCACAGCAAAAACACACACAACATCCAATTTATCAAAGCATCTAATACGGCAACACGTGAAAAACAACCGGCCAGCGCCGACAAGGAGGCCTCTAATGCCAACGAAACGAAAATAAATGTAACGAGTAATGTAACTAATTACTGCTCTGTTGAGTAATTAGTGAAGTAATGTGGTTACTTTTTAAATGAGTGATAAGTAAAGAGTAATTTTCCGAGTAACTTGAAATGTATTGAGGAAATATTTCCAGGATGTTCAGATATTCTTCACAACAACAGAGTTACTACAGCATGGCAGCATCTGGAGATAGGCATAATACTAGGATGCACACATCAGCTTTCACTATGGCAATGGAAGTAATCATTAAGGCATCAAAGTAGGTGGTAGGTGGAGAAAGGCTGCACACACACACCCCTCTCCTCTTCTGGAGATATATGGATGATATGACTACTATGACTAATACAGCACATTGTACCAGGCGGTTGCTGCATAAATCAAATGACAACCTAAACTGAGCTAGGATGGGAGTTGAAACTGGCAAACAAAAATTGTTCACAAATGAGGAAGCAATTCCAACAGTATTGGAGAAGCAGATTCAGGAGCTACGGAAGGAGATAGTTAGAGGCGTTGAGCGGGTCGAGAGGTCAAGACAATCAGGCAAGTTGTTGTGGTGCCTGCAGTTTGGTCTGTTGCTTCAGCTAATGTGGTCCTTGGCAGTATGCAAGATGCCTCTATCAAAGGTAGAGAAGTTAGAGAGGATAGTTGGCTCATATGTTAGGAAATGGGAAAAAGTCCACAGTGTCTTAGTAGTATGGCTTTGTATGGGAAAACAAATTGAAACTACCTATATCTAGCTTAACAGAGTTGAAATCCAGAGGTGGGAAGTAACAAAGTCAAAATACACAGACTCTTTCTCATCTGGGATTCAGAGTAATGAGTATTTGCATTTTTACTTGAGTAAGGAACTTGTGTACTTCTACCACCTCTGTTGAAATCTGCAAAGGTAAGATTGAAGCTGACGCTGACGGAGTCTAAAGACCTAACAGTTAGGAGTGTAGCGCCTTCTGTGTCAGCAGGGCGAAAATGAAATCCAAGAGAAGCAGTTCAGCAGGCACAGTGAGCGCTCAGACAAAGGGATATTATAGCGCAGGTACACCAAAGACAGGGAGGCCTGGGCTGGGCACAGGGCAACCTTTCTGGAGTAGGGAGCTCCATCAGGGACAAGAAAGATGACTGTGGAGCAAACACATCAGCAGGAGGAGGCAGCAAGGTGTGCCAAGGCCGTCTCCCAGACAAAGCAAGGTCAGTGGACGAGTTGGTAAAGTGCAGAGAGGAAGAAACCTGGCTGGAGGGAGTTGTGGGATATGGAGGCAAATCAAATTAGACTCATTATAAGTGCAACATATTTTATGCTGTCATCTCTCCAAAATCTCATTCAAGGGGAAGGTGAGGTCCCTGCCTATCCCTAGTGTTCAGGCATAGCTACTCAGACATATTCTGTCAAGATGTAAAGCGAGTCTGTCCCAAGGACAATATACCTGGCCACGTAGCCAAGTGCTGAAATGTCTAGTGGCCGCTAGAAATTAATTTTTCAGCTGACGGGAAGATATGAAAATTGGTTGGAGGGAGAAAAGAGTAGGTGCGGGGCATTTTGGGGCAGCCATATTATAGGCCAGCTTGGTGGGCAAAGACTGGCATGAATGATCATATGATTGACCATTTAATGACAACTTTTAATGATCTAAGTGTATGAACCTGCCTCTTCAAACACCAGCCTCCTCCCCTGACACACACACACACACATTTTGAGTTTTGACTTTGTTAATCTAATTTTCTTGTCTCCCAGCCTGTTAATGTCTGTAGTGCAGCATTGCAAGTTCAAACTGACCACAAGATTATAAAAATAACACGCAATTCTGTTATAGGCACCCAAATGGTTAAGTGTAGATCACTGAGTGTGTTTTGTCAAAGGGTTTTCCCTGTTTTTATCATATATCTGTTATAGTAGGAATGTGGGAATGACACAGCAGTCAGTTCACTCCATCTGTTTGCCTGGATGACAGCTGCCCCAAGGCTCAGAATAAAAAGTCATCAGAACCAATGTCACACCAATTGGCTTCTACCAGTGCTGCTGTGGCACCTTTCCTCTCCTTAACATCCATGGATTCTTCCCCCTGTCGCCATGGGCTTCACCTCCTACCCATACAGACTTTCCATCCCAGCATTTCTATGTTTTCTAAAGTTCACTGCTGTCCCCTAAAGCTGCTAATACAGATGTCATACACCCATACAGCTCTATAAAGAATGAATTGGAAGAGATGGGACAAGTAACATATCCAGAGGGATTTTCTGGTTCAAACTGAAACAAATACATACTGTAATATGAAACACATTATCGTTTTTAGACAAAGCATTCTGGTACATCTGTGTGATCACAGATCACAGGTTACAAATGCTTATTGGACAGTCCAAAACCACAGGAATACCATATGTAAATTCTTAAATTCATGGGTATTCCCCTTTCAGAATACAGTATCCTTGCAGTTAAATTGTCATATTCACTGTTGGAAAACTGAGCAAGGTCCAACGTAGAATATAGGTATGCAATTAATTGGTAGCATTTTTTCATGAATGCACTTTTATACGTTTTGTTCACAAGAGTGAAATAAATGGAGTTGAAAACCGCTTACAAAGTGTTAGCTGACACTGCAGCAATACTAATGATGACCGAGATACCCATCTGGCACACTTGAGGTGTCTTTTTTTTTTTTAAAAAGATACTTAAAAGAAACATTGCTTTCAATATTAACAGTCCCTGTTACACTGCTACAGTTTAATCAAAACATTGTGTACATAAAGGTTTCAGTAGAGTAAGCTCAGTGAAAGTGTGTGTGTGTGTGTGTGTTTGATAGATCACAGCGATTCACTAACTTTGTAAAAGATTATTCTATGATTGCAAGTTTGAGAGAACTGCAACTGAATACCAACATATACAGTATATATATATATATATATATATATATATATATCTTACAGTTTTTGAAGTACAATACACAGCACCATACTGCCTAATGAAGTCCCACAGGACTAGTTTTTCCTTGCAATAACTCACCTTTTGGTCTCCCAAAATCTCCATCAGTTTGACGGACCTGGTTAGGATACCCAGCAGTGAACAGAAAACAGATTATGATAGAGACCGGCAGAGTATTAGAGCTTGTGGTTTTATAAAGTGGAGGATATGGAAACTCATGTAACAGAGAAACATTATGCAGCTTGTGAAACATTCAAACTGACCAATGTACCCTACAGGAATAATTAGCAAAAATAAATTATGCATGATGAGAAAATATATTCTATTGATTCCGTGTAATTATTGGATTTTTTTTACACTTTTAAGTAGCAAATTATACTGCACAGAACGTTTCTGGAATTTCAATACATTTCAGTGTGCCAGAGATTGTCTTGTTCCAGTGACCTCTACCATTGTGGGTTTCGGATAAACAAAATTCAGTTTCATTGTTACAAGGCAACTGAAACCTTAATTCAATCATCACAGTCTGCTTCTGAACATTCTGAACGTCCAATAAAAACTAACAATGGAAACCAGAGCTGAAACAGATGAGACAGACGCATTGTCTCAGAAAGGCAATCATATTTCCAAAAATGAGATGACAGAAACGGTTTATCTATCCCTCAGGAAATCCATGCTCAAATGCACAGTGACAGTCAGAGTTCCATATCTAATGTATGACCGCCATGTGTGTACCTCCTGTTACCGTAAACTCAGTCTAAATGCATGCTGACAGAATTCTGTCCAATGCTGCTCAGATTGGAGCGAACACTAACAGCATAAAGCAGAACAAAACACATAGTATAACCAGCAGAAGCTCTCCTGTTCTTGTGCTGACACTTGCAGAAAGGCTGGGTGAACAAGCTTTAAACCCACTGAACTTTGTACAAGAACTGAATTTATATTCATAATTTCTTTCATGATAAATGAGCTTTGCCTTTGCTCAGTTAGCCAAATTATTATTTTTTGATAATTGTTTGATTTTGATGTGTTTTTGTGCGTTTTGTTTCACTTAGATTGTAATGGCTGTAGCCTGAGGTTTTCTGCTCTCGAAAGCACGCAGGTCTGCTATCAATCATAACTTCATTGCCAATTTTGTTTACCATGAGGAGGCACTCCCACTGCAGGTCACCTCGTTTAAATTTAACTCTAACTTTCCAGGAGTGGGTCGCAACTGTTCAAAGAAATATTTTATTGCAGAATAAGTCAAAATCATTTTCATGCTTGTAACTGCACCATCACCCAGCATCAGTCCTATGTAACGTCCCCTCAAGGAGAAGAATTCGATTCACCTCAAGGGTGATTAACAAAATTAATCCACTGCTCAATGAATCCACTGCTCACATGTGAAGCAAGAGGTATCATTTAAGCTGTCACCTTGAACAAGATAATAATCTAATAACATGGCATGTGTTTACCTTCAGAAACCATAGACTAATGTGAATGCAAAAAGCATATGTGTAAACTTGGACAAAATAGAAAGAGTTAAATAAGAGAGTCTTAGTAAAAATTGAGCAATTCACTCCCTGCTGATAACACCAACTTTTAACGTGTCATACTGTTTGCAAGCTGAAAATAAATCAAAATGCTAACTACTGAACCAATCTTTCACAGAAAAAAAAAAAAAAACCCACAGAAACTGACATCAGCCCTCGAATCAACAACTTAACCACATGATGTCAGGATCTCAGGTTTTACATAGACACAAGTTCAACAGTGTTGACCATGAGTCATGTTGAACAACCTGTTCCATTTCACATGGGGAATGGCTATCTCCCACCACTGCCATGTGATTGCTTCCTTCACAGTATTGATTGCAGAGTGGTGTTAGTATGAACTGTAATCATGAAACACACACACAGACACAGAAGAAGGGGCACAAACACACACTTTCACACTCCAATAAAAGAAGACACACGTAATCCCCTAATTGATCAAGTGTGTGTGTGGTAGATAATAGACAATCCTAATTAACGCCTTTGGTGACAGATCAATACCCCAGCAAACATTTCGACGTCAATCAGAGGTCTAATCAATGTTGGTCCTGGAAGTCGACTCGAGGGGCTGATATGGAAGTTTTTCTGCCGTTGGTCTTTCGACCCACGTCCTTTCAACGGCTCATAGACGACATCAATCCACGTCTGTTTCAACGTTTTATAGATGACATTTCAACATATATACAATTTACTTTTAAGCCAAGCCACTAAATACCCATACTTATGAAAGAAAATACAATTAAGCTAAATTTCACATCTGTCTATGATACCATGTAGTTTTTTTTTATAGAATAGGCTACTTTAAATCTTTAACCCATTTAGGGCATAGACAAACCATAAATACATTACATAATACTCTTCAACAAAAGACGGCATTCAGGATATAAAGAAAACACAAAAAACTTTTTGAAAATAATGTTGCATTTGCTTGTTTATTGAGACAAATCCCAAATCCCACCCCCCCAGTCCTTGCTGGTGCATGTTTCAGGTGAAGTCCTATGGCTGCTTTTTCGTTTTCTGTGGCCTTCACAATCCATCTCTTCACAGCAGCTGGAAAAAGGCACAACAAAAAAATGTATATTCATCTTTCCAGAGGCTCTTCTGTTGGAGCATTTTTTGACTGTCAACGTTGGAGGCGCCTGTCTGCGGCCAGGTCCTGTTTGAAATTAACGCCATCTAGCGCCCCAGCCTAAAGGGCTTTCTGTTGGCTACATCAAGTCCATTTAATTACAATTTACAATTTCACATTTGGCAGACGCTTTTATCCAAAGCGACTTACACATGAGATTTGCATACAACACAAGCAAGTTTCTTAGCTAGCAACATCAGAAGCTACCACCCCCTCGCTATGAATAAAGACAGGAAAAATAGAGAGGAGTGTGTCCTAAAAATAACCAAAAACTCACTGGATTAATGCACGGGAAAACTGCTGTGCCACATGAATATGCACGTGTTTCATTTTCCACTAAAGAACACAGAGCTAACATCTGTCCCCCCCAATTCTTATTTACAAATACGAAAACTAGCTAAAAACCATGTAGCCTCAATCTCAAAAGTTTTGAATGTAAAAGGTAAAAGCATAACACGTCTGTGCAAATACATTTGCATTTTAAATCGAAGTTCGTTTTGTTAACTCACCTGAGCAACACGCCTCCCCTGTCGAACTGATCTCACCGTTGGCGCATGCGTTCGAGGCTGAAGGGTGTGTTAGTGTTGATGCGCAAGGAAAAATAGTTCCTATAAAGGCAACTAGAGGAAATGCTGGAATAAAAGATAAACCTATTTCAGCCCCTATATTGTCCATATACATGATAGCATACTGCGTTTGGAATAATAACCTTTGCGATTCATGCGTAAACATTACTGTTCACACTCATGTTACAAAATGATATCCTTGTAATTGAATACAGTGCTTGTTCGGTTACACCACTGTAAAACAAGTTTTCCTCGAAATCACCATTCCCCCAAAATTATATGTTGTCATGTCAGCAAATGGTCGAAATAAAGTCTCGTTGTGACTCGACGTCTATTAGACTTGTTGGCCTCGACGCAGGTTGAGGAAATGTTTGCTGGGACCCATCACCACCAGTGTTTCCCACACATAGACTTTAAAATATATAGGTATATTAACAGCCGCCAAAGCATATTTGGCGACCAATTTTAGCATTTTTTATTTTTATTTTTTTATGCGTCTGAGAGAACAATGCCATCTGCGATCGATTAACTAGTGGACAATCTCCCCTCGCTCTACCCCTCCAGGGTTTCCCACACATAGAAAACTTTGTGGCAGGCCGCCACAATATCAACACTGACCGCCACAAATTTTCTTTTTTTTTCACTATTTAATCGTAGAACTGCATGTAACGCATTGATTCGCTCAGCCCCTAATTGCTCAATGCGATCACTCTCTCGCTCTCTCTCTTTCTGTCTCTCGCTCTCTCTCTCGCTTGCTCTCTCAGTTGCTCGGTCTCTCTCTCTCTCTCGCTCTCTCACCGGACCCGTCTGTTCGCCTCCCACTGCACACGCGTGAGGGATATTTTTTTTTCCATGCCAGGAAGACGGCCGACTGAATTCCCGAAAAGAAGAGCTAACAGTTAACGTTACTCGGAATACAGCTGAGTTTCCGAGATTAGCACACTGTATAGCCTAGCTGCTAGTAAGTATCCACTAAGTGGACTGATAACGTTAATATTAACTTTTTAACTCTGAATGTTTGCTCCCTCAATCCAGATTAATATTGATAAATATTTTCAAAGAAGGAAAAGGACTCGTCCTGAGGAGGAGCCGGGACAGGCTGGACCAGAGGAGCTGCTGAGCAGTAAAACAGAGCAGATAATAATGTCAAAGGCTAGTAATTTAACGATGTAAAGATACAGGTGAAACTGACAGCACAGAGAGATGTAGCAGGGCAGAGGGGCAGAAAAGCAGATTTCTCTGTAAAAGGGGTCTCATTTCTATTCTTCATCTTGTAGACCAAAGCAAGCAACAAACAGAACAGTGTAGCACTGTTTATATTTTTTATTCATTATAAGTTATGTTATCTTTGACAAAAAGTACTTTAGATATATACAGGTTAGTTATTTGTTTGACAAATGGAACTATTTAAAATGGAAAATGGATAGATAATTTTTCAGCCATCCAGGTAATGGGATCCTTTATTGATAATAGCCTATGAGAATACAAGAATAAAAAGGCACTCAACCCCCCCCCCCCCCCCCCCCCGTTGCCAACCCACCTACCACCACAAATACATTCAAATTATGTGGGAAACACTGACCACATCCTATACACACACCACACACACACACATGTAATCACAAATTGGTAGGCTTTTTGCAAGGGCTTATTATTCATCCCAATGAAGGCCATGACAGACTGATGCTTATATATTCTTTGCTCATGCTATAGAAGAACTGAAACTGTATGCAGCATGCTTTCTAAAAGACGTAGGCTACCCTTAATTAAGAAATAAAGATTTTTTCCTAATAAGGTTATCGCCATTGAGGCCAAGGGGGAAGATGGCAATTCTGAAGCGTAAGTCAATCAATCTTCAAGGTGGGAAAAAAGGAGAGAACCCCACAGTGATCAGGTTCTTTTTTTTTTTTTTTTTCAAAGGCAGAAG
This sequence comes from Centroberyx affinis, assembly GCF_046629955.1. Classification (NCBI taxonomy): domain Eukaryota; kingdom Metazoa; phylum Chordata; class Actinopteri; order Beryciformes; family Berycidae; genus Centroberyx; species Centroberyx affinis. The sequence goes on along the minus strand of NW_027279405.1, from coordinate 385,867 downwards.
CAATAAAAGCTGAGAAACCGCCATTGGATAATGTGTCCCTACTTTGGAGGACTACATTTAAAAAGGTCTAAAATGAACATTAGCAAATGGCTTGGAGCTGCGCAGCCTGCCAAGCCGTGACAGGGGGAGAGGAGACGGTGTCATTTGTGGATTCAAGGGATTCTTGAACACTTAACTCACCAAATGTTTTGGGGAGGTGAAGTGTCTGGAGGTCACCTTTCAGCAGAGTGCCTTTCGGTGTCCATGCTGTCCGCTGGTGGTGCATGATTATCCTCCTCCGACTGGATCATGGCGTCTGGGAGGCAGACAGGGGAGCAAAGGGGCAGAGAGAGAGCAAGAGAGGAAGACAGAAAGAGACGGAGAGAGGAAGAGGAAGAGATAGAGAGAGAGAGTTAAAGAGAATGTGTCCAAATTAGGCAGTGGAACACCTATAGCACACTGAGTTTCTCAGACATTTGCAATGGAGGGAAAGCTCTGAATGGTGGAAAATACCATAACAACACTGTCAGTGTAAGTTGAGGCATAATGATTGATTGATCTTTCCCCTCAGAAAAGGACAGACAGAAAACATACAGCGTAGTGAAGCTCATTGCAACTAACGAGCAACTAATTTACATACCTTTCCATGTATGTCACTGCTAAATAGCTCATAGAGGCCTCACAACAATCTAGTCATGTGCAGCAGCGTCTGTTAACGTCATTCTGTATGTTTTATTTACGCGATATGTTTTAATCAAGGATTTACTCGAGTAGTGTGGCTACCATTCCCCGCTGGATAATATCTGTCAAAGGGAAGAATGGCATGTCTTCATGTCTAGGGAAGTGTTCATGCCTTATATAGCCTTGGTCTAGTAGCGTTGCCTGCTGCACATAGCTGGATCTAGCCAGGGGCTAAGGAAGCAGACCTTATGAAAGCTCATTAAAATAGTCTTCAAGTCTTAAGAGACAAATATGAATCCGCTATAAAAATAATCAGGAGTAAAGGAGCTGTTGCCAGTCTGTAAAAAACATTAAAAGTGGAAGTCTTAGCTAGCTTGGATGGCTAAATGAGAAAGGGCAGATAACCACAGGGGGAGAAAGGTGAAAGTAGAGGCACACTACCAATATTCCAAAAATGCACAAACACATATTGTTGACCAAAAGAGCAGACTACTTTCCTTTCTGTGAAACATTTGCAAATTATACCTCAAAGGTCAATTGAGCAAACATGTCACCTCTAATGGGGAGCTGCATGACATTTCTTGACAACGACTTTTTTGCTTCACGGCTACATCTTTTTTTTTTTATTAACAATGACATTTTCACTGGCTGCAAAAGGACTTAAGTAGATGCATACAAATTAAAATTTCCACTACTGTTTTCTTCTCTTTTATATAAAGTATTCTAACAAGATGGAGTGCTTTATCCTAACACCGATGACCTCACTTGGCCTATCCATTCTGCATTTCAGCTGAGTCTGCAGAGGCATTCTCAAGTGAACCATGAAGAGGTCTTAACGACACAATTACCATATTTCAAGTATCCTCTTTAAATCTGTACCAAGACTTAAAATGAGCCTCAGTATGTATGAAATATGAATGGGCGGGCTTTTCCCACTATAATATGAAGTGGTAATCATCCAAATAGCTAACGTGAACATACAATAGCCCACTGGTAATCTGAAACACAAGTGCGGCGTACCTGTGAAGGCCCTTCCTTTTAAGTCATGGAACAAGGTCAAGTAATTATATAAGCTTAAGTTCTCTACAATAGATGAAGTCTCACAGTAAATTACTCTGTGTAGAAGGAAATGTTGGGGTTAGTAGAGTAAGTGCTTATTTTCAAAATGCAATTGTGCGGGACATGAAAAAGACATTTTTATCAGGCAAATGTCTATACCGGAAAATAGGTGTATTAAGCTTAAACATGAACCACCAAGAATTTCTCTATCGCCCACACACACACACATGCAGGCACACACACACACACACACACACACACACTCAAAGTCCCCCTTCTTGCCTCCTAAATGGGAGCCCCTTGCTTATGGTCCAATACAAATCTGCTGGTCGATAACACATTGATATCACCTTTCACCGAGTGTTTATCCTTGCATGTGTGAGACTGAACAGACCCTAAAAAACTGCCTTTGATTAATATGTTTTGGGATTCATTTTATGACTCAAATACCTTGTTTCGGGTTGATTTAGGAGCCCCGAGGTCTGTTGGGACATGATAAAAATGGGGCTCAAACTTCAGTGAACAGTGAGGCGAAGTGGAAGAATGTTTACTGAGCCTGGCTTTGCTATTAACTATCAAGCAACATCTTGCTCTTGCAACAAATACCTCATCCCGCCTAGGTAAACGCTCTAAATGACTCCATACCTCATCACCTGCTTGTAAGGGCTTTGTGAGTGCCTCCACGCCTCAGCGAGTGTCTTACAAATGGCCTTTTATGATGAAGTGATAGGGTGGAGGAGTGTATATTGTCTCCAGCTGTGACATTGCGTACAGGAATGTGTAGGAGCAAGGAGGTTTGTTTGTGTATGTGTGCGTGAGAAAGAGAGAGACAGACGGAAAGAGACAGAGGGAGAAAGTGCACGTTTCTTATGGTTAAACCTCAGTTTGAGACTCAGCCAAGGTCATCCTCTTAGTTATGACATACATGGAGCCAGACTGAGCCGCTCACTTGGACGCTCTCCATCTGCTCCCACTGATAAGCCTGGCTACTTAACATGCAGCAGACAGACACCATGACTGTGTATTGTGTGGATATATTTCGATTAATCCATATTAAGATTTTTGTTGGATCACAATTACTAAGAGTGTACTGTCACACATATTAAAATTCCCTTCTTTTATATAAATACAATCTGATCTCATTTTCAGCCTAGGGAAAACAATATCAAAATCAGCAAATAGCTTTCTCAAGTTTTTTGTTTGAAATAGATTGTATCCAAATGTTATGAAAAATAAAGTTATGACTGGTGCCAGCTGTCTTTTAACTAAGGGCTCTGTTGACATACCATAGTGTCTTTGTTAACAAACAGTCCAATATCCAGAAAATTGAGAAAGCAACATCCATAAATAAGCCGGTGTCACAATGTTCAGTCTATAACCAGGAAGGTCGCTGGAGAGACTTCTCTGGTTCTGTCTGTATTTATTCACCAACAACAAAAAGGTTAAACAAAACAGCACAAACTCCACATCACCAGTGTTGGTATCATTGGCTGCGTATACATGCATGGAGACTTCCGTTCTTAATCTTGTTACTCAAGCACTCGACGCATGTAAACGTCATAACTTGATTAGAATAACACAGTTAAGATCATACTCCGATTATGAGAGACCCAGTTAAGATGCCTGGCTTACTCTGATATTAAACGGGTTACTGTGGCACGTAAACGTCTTACTCCCTTCACTTTTGATATTCATGACGGGTACATTTTGATGTTGACAAAAGCATTAATTTCTTTCCCATTGTATTAGAAGGAACTTACTAGTGCTCAGACAGAGAGGCAGGGTTGAAGGCAGCAGCAACTACTCATACTTTTTTTTCTGACAGACTATTCTAGCCACACAGGAGGAAAGGGATATTCTGTTAATTGGCTTATTCATGGAAAGAGAGACTCAATCGCAGGGTATCAAAAGAGCATTTAACAGCTTAACCCGCATGAGACCTTACCCGGACTATAGCCAGCAGTCAGTCCACTGGTTCCTTCTCAGCGTCTACTGAACCTCAGATATAAAGGGAGAGGTTAATTAGGTGCACATGCGCCTCGCAGACTGGTTACACCACTCCTTTCTCCTGACCAACGCTGAATCACCATCCCGCTTGCCACAGCCTGCTTCTAAATTGTTTATCGGAGAGAACAAATAGAATCACCTACTTCTGCTTTGAAAGTCTGTCACTGAGGAAGTTTTTGATAGCTTTTCTACAGTGTAAACATTATCTGCACCAGTGGAGCCTAACCTCACTGATAAGCCATGAAGCCAAAAATATAGCACAAGGACAATGAACAAGAGTCTGGGGATCAACCATTTGAACCAGAAAATGATTTTTAAAAAATAGGAAGAGTTTCCTGCGGACAGCTGCACACAGACCTCAGGAAAGTCGCCAATCTTCAAACGTTAACCCTGTAATAGAGTTTCCAGGATATTGGTGAAGACAAGTTGTCCCAGTTTGCCCTCGAGACCGGAAATGTAAAAAATAACATATTGTATTCAAATGGCGCATGTGCTTATTAAAGATCCACATGAACTCAAAACCAGAGTTCAGTTAATGACAGTGGCTCTGATAAAAACAGAAATATGGGTGAGAGTTCACAGTTTAAAGGGAGCAGGTATGCATTACGTTGGTAACAGTGCTAAACAAATGCGTGAGGATGGTAACAGATTGCACAGTGTTTAATAAACTGGCAATAAAAAATGAAGTGCTATATTTGTTGTACTGGGAGGATAGTTTGTTTTTTGCAAACATCTCCATGCTATTTTGTAGTTAAGGTGAACCGCAGACTACCTAGGAAGTCAGCTGTCAGTACATCACTTGAGCTGCACATGATATCATCAATCTGTGATGTTCAATGCGTTCCAGGAGTTATTTTGCAATGAAGTGTTGTATTTACTTTTTTGGTGTACCCACTTTCCCTCAAATTGCCTCATCTACTTCTACTTCAGTCAGTGATTTCCTACGTTTCTCAGAATGCCGTTCTGCAACCACCAGTTTCAATATTTAAGAAAATATAATTCTTATGCGAGCTAGTTCATAGGGGAAACAAGCTATCGAAATTTGAATGTGTTTATACCAAAGAAAAATATTTTCTCAAATATTGAAACCAGTGGTTGGAAATTGTTCTTTCTCTTCCAGTAATTACACTTATATACCGAATATACAATATCAAGCTTACTTCGCTCCAGTTTTTAAGTGTAGGTGGACAGAGCAATAGCGGCAGCAGCTAAAGGAGCCTGTCCAAAGCTTCAAACAAGTGGCCATGCTCCAAACCTGTTTCTGAGATGCAGAGAGGTTCATGGACTGATCAACAGACCACAGCTGATGGTCTAAACATACGATGCTTCCTATTAGATGAGCCTTAGCCCACGGAGGTGGATCCACTGGCAGGAAATGAGATCTAGTGGACATCCAAGATCCAAGATCCAAGCGATGAAGACACCAAAATGACTGAGGAATACCTGGAAGAGAAGCAGCCACTACAAGCCCATGAGGCAGTAACAGGAGGGAGGAGATGAGAATGAGGATGTAATGTAGACAGCATGGGATGAAGGCTGGAGAGGATGAACTACTGTACCGATAGTTTAAATAAAAAAAAAAAAACTGTAAAAAAAAAAAAAAAAGTTACATTCTTTTTTTTTTTATCAATCTCTCCTTTGAAATAAATGAACTTCAAATAGAGGTCTGCACTTAGTATCCAACAGATTTAAGAGGATACGCACAACTTCAATATTGACGTTCAGTTTATATAAATATCAGATCTTTATCAGTGAGACAGTTTAACAATTTACAATGTCATTGCATCCGCCACAACTTCAGATGGTTAATTAAACAAAATCTGAAAACCCTTCCGACTTTCCAGAGAAACTTGAAACTGCTCTGTTCAGCTATACTATTTGCTAAGTATTCTTATGTAATCTTTCCAAGAGACGAGAGGAGAAGAGAGTCCTTGAACATTTGCCAAAAGCAAAGCATTCTCTCTCTTCCTTTCTCTCCCTCCCTCATTTGTTAAAAGTCATCTCTCTAAAGAGTCCCAAACGAAAACACTGTCTCCCCTGTCACAGCCAATATAAAGACAGATTGGATTCAAGCAATGAAATATGGGGGGAAGACATTATTTTGAGACTTCTTGTCAGGAGGGATGGCAGAGTAGGTCTTCGTGACCCCTCAAAAATACATTTATAGCCTGGATGCTATCTAGACTATACAGTTCCCAAGATCTTTAAGTTTAAGTCAGACTTGTGTAAGTTTCTCACACAACATGACAGCACAGTCCAACAAATACAATTTCTTTTGACGTTTTGACTGACTTTATGATAGACTACATCAGTCTAACATGCTTGAAAAGTAAGTTAATCATCTCTGGCTTGTGCATCCTTATTGTGTCGTTTAGTTGTGTTGCATATGACAGTTATAGCTTTTACAACACTGACCCTGTGCTGCACCTGAAACCAACACTGGAAATGAATAACTGGCGCATCTGGCAGTGTGTGAACATCAATGGCTCATGAAACGCTGTATCCCGGACTACCTGGTCGGCTGATATGACAGCTAAACTACACTGACCAGCCACTCAGATAAAAAACTACATCTGAGCAAATAACTCATGGCCATACTGCTGAAGTCTCCTGCGCTTGCATGGGGGCAGGCACGCACACACACAGACACACACACACACTTTCCAGTGTTTATCTGGCTGACTTTACTCTGTTAAGGTCAGTGGATTACAATTTATCTTCTAGGGCCGGAAATGAAAGCTTCATATAAATCTCTATACTGTGAGGGTACAACAAGCCCAAAATACCCCCACTAGAGAAATGGAAATATGCAGGCTGCGATAGGCAGGGTATATGTAACACAGAGAGAGATAGATGATTTATCCATTCCAAGAAAGAGGCAAAGCTGTTATGATATGCCTTTAGTGCAGCAAGGAGTTACACTAAGAAGGCCATAGGAGAAAGGATAAAAAAAGAAGAAAACAATTCTGAGATTGAAACCCTGGTGAAATGATCTTGTGAATCTCAGTGAATGCTGCGCTTCATAGTCATATCCTCAACTTCAAATAGACTCCGTGCTACAGTATGTCACCGTTGAATTTAGATTTGCTATCCACCTAATGTCTGCAGTCATTAAAAGCCTATTGATCTTCACTCAGCAATGTCAGATAATGAGAGATCTGTGAGTCATGTCAAGTCAAATTACTGTCAAATTTATTCACAAACCGCTTTTAACAAACAGGTTGTTCATAAAGTGCAAAGTGCGTGAGTCATTAGTGGAAAAGTGAGAGTTGAATGGGTTGAGGTTTGTTATATTTTTCAGAGTCTGAATTAAAAGTATGGTTCCAACGTCATTAACCCGTCAGTGCTACATTGACCACAGCTGTTCATTTGATCTCATCATGCTTCGGTGTGTGTGTGTGTGTGTGTATGTGTGTGAAGGGGATTGGGGGAGGCGGGTTGCAGACAAGCACAGAACAGCAATGATAACCCTTTGATGTTGCAATTCAAACTTTCTTTTATCTTACATGGAGCATTTGAGAGACTAGGCTGGCTGTTCAAAAGCTCAACTGGATGTACTTTCAGTGTGAGCTGACAGCGCAGGAGGAGGCAGGTGTGAACGGCACTGTACTGAACGATGTTGAATGAAAGAAAACAATGACTATTAAGACAAGTGGGAGCGCAAACTGAACAACACAAGCAGCAAGGGCCGATTTCTTCGGATGAAATCGGCTCTATTTTAGTGCGCGGGGAGGAATCGTGAAGCAAAAATGCATCAGCGATTGCGTTTATGTCACTCTGCTAATTTTGAGTCTCAAGTAGCAAGCTGACCAGAGCAACCGGCCTGTGAGTTGCCTTGCATGTGTGACATCCAGACAGTGTACAAATGTGTTTGTGTTCAGACATGGAAAACATTTCGTGGAAGTTGATGTTAATGGTTAGTATTGTCTTTGATGGGTAATTGAGAGCAGCTTGGCTGACATGTAAATGATGTGTGTATCCTTGCGGCACGCAGAGTGACATTCCTCAGCCCATTCAGCCAGCTGTCATCAAGGGCTTCATCACCACAAATCGTAGCATAAAAGAATGTGGCATCCCGAATGCTCCCAGCTCTTAGGCTCACTCGCTCAGCCGAAACTTTCTGTGCGCGTGCGTGTGTGTGTGTATGAGAGAGAAAGTATGTGTATGCATGTGTGGGTTGTTTCTGCTCCCATTAAGCCTGCAGTACCTTGGTAAAAGAGGTAGGGAGGAAAGGGAAGGAAAAGGATGACAGAAAGGAGGAGAGGAGGAATGTGTCTGCACATGCTTCTGTCTGTATATGTATGAACAACAGTGCCAAAATCCCTGCATTCTTGTGCCTTCGTGGCAGTAAAATAGATGCAGCGCTGCTTAGGTGAGGAGGGGGAGGTGGTAGAGGAGGAGGAGGAGGGGGAGGGGGAGGGGGAGGGACGGAGACATGGCTTTTTACATCAGCCCTTTCATCTCTCTCCTGCCATCATCGCTCATCAGAAATGGGAGAACATTGACTTCCAGACGTTGCACTCCATTCCAATTCCATTTAGCTCCGGACTGGCTGAGACACGAAAGAATGAGAAAATAAAGATGGCCATATTACAATGTCCCGAAGTGAACAAAAAGAATTATTCATGCACAAAGGAATTTAACTACATTGTTCCGGTGCCAATACCAACAAAAGAATATTCTTGGTTTTCAAGTAAATGCGATCCCCCACCAGAACACGAGACTAAAACTATTTCCAGACCCTCGTTTTGCAAGACCACTATTAGCCGTGAAATACTTCCTGTGGACTCATGAGTCAGAAAAGTAACTGGAAAATCCAGGCCAAAGGTCAAGAGTGAGGACTAAAACAGCACAATGAGAACAAAATAATTATGAAACCTAGGCACCCTGGTTTTCAAATCATAGCGTATTGTTTACATCCCACTCAAACAAACATACAAAGATAACAAGGAGGACGCTTTTCTCACACATCAGGGAGACTTCCTGGGTAATGTCCTATATGTTGTGACCTTAATTAGACATACATAATGCTGAGGAGTGTTTGTGTGTTTGGGGAATCCCTTCAGAGAGAATCACACGTTATCATTAATATTGTGAAAACTTGCCAGTAGAAATCATGGGAACAAAATCTTTGGGACATTTATTTGGCTTTTCACAAGTTATTTGTTCAGTTTGACCTTGTACTGCTGTTCAAACACTAGGGCATAAACAGTGATGGACAGACCCAGACCTTTACTCTTTGAAAGAATACATTAATACATCGAATCGCGAGCAAAAATGGAGAAGAGATCTGAGTTTTAACTGTACAGCCTTGCTTCAAAGAATAAATACAAGATTGTCCAAAAGTACTGTAAAAACAACTTGGGGGAAAAAATAATGTCCAGGAAGGAAACCCATTAACAATATCAGATGTACAATCAACTAATATTGTTTTCAAAAGCAGCTCGAATTGGAAAACAGACTAGAATGCCACAGAGGCACAGGTCAGAGGCTAGAACTCATTTTATTTCATTATGAGACTGATGTACAGTCGCATACTGACCCACACCAGTGGCAAACCAGTAAACAGATATTCCTCACTTCCCTTCGACAAGCAGTGTGCTGAACCACGGTTATGACAGCTGAAGGTCTATTACCAATTACACTGGCTGTGTCTCTATGCCTCTGTGACTGAGGGGGAAGAGAACAGCTGAGCCTCTGCCATAGGAGGTGACAAAGAGGGAGACAGGCAGCAGCGAACTGGTCTTATTAGAGACATTTTCTCCTCAGGACCACAGCGAAGGAACAGAAATCAAAGATGCTCGGGAGGAGAGAAAGGGATTTAGAATTTGAACCCAGCAGCTGCTAGAAAATAAAACCAAAGACGAAGTTTTTGATGCCGGGCTACCTGCTGACTTTTATTACATTTAGAGGCATATTAAAATAGAGCGGGTAGCTTTGAAAATTGGAAGCTTACTCAGTTTCAAAAACTTTGAGTCCTCCCACGCTGAAGGCATCTGGTGGATTTCCACAGGTGGGGGTTTACATTCTGAGTGATCACCTACAACCCATAATGCATTTCTTTTGCAGTGTCCACCAGGATGCTAATGAACTCATCCGCAAGGCACAAGTTATTACCCCGTGATAAGATAATGATGATAGGGCGCATGCTAATGCCTTCTCAATAAATACACACTTATTTCAATTGAGCACTAATGAGAGATTCTGAGATAGCAATTGAGACTTAGTTAAAAAGCATCCTACATCATTAGAGAGATAATGTCACTGAGGGAAGTTTTTTATGCCGGTGCCTCCAATACTTTGACTAAAACTTAATCTCTATAACATTTAGCCAAGTTAGGGTTCCAGGAGCTACTTTATTGAATACAAAAAAAAGATGCATAATCATCCACAGCAATGCTCTATCACCCGTTGTGGAATTGAAACTCGACTGAAAATGCCACCGGCGCTGAGTAGCTAGGGGCACAATGAGAGAGACAGACAATCAAATTATAAACAAGCAAAACACCATCACAACAACATGCATCAGAGAGCTCAGCGTAACAGCCTTATTAGAAAACACCCATCTCCTCAACACGTAAATGGATCCATAGCGTGTTTGGAGTGGAACAAAAAGAAAGTCTCTTGCTCCTCCACTGCTTTGTTCTTTCTCTGCTCAGTTGGATCAAGCATTAACTCTCCTCAGAATGACTGTGGTCTGCAAGCAACGGCAGTAAATTAATGATTCATTATGCCCAATGTAAGCAAATGGAGAGCTACTGATGGAGGAAAATGAATTTACACTCATCCATGCCAGCCATAACATCACTACAGAAATTCGAAAGGCACTCAGAAGGACATGTAGTAAAATTCAAAAGCAGTGCTGGCTTGAGAAACCATGGAATTTAAAACGAAAGGGTGCCAAATGTACTGTACAGACCCAGACAAAAAGGTGACAAAAACCAATATATTAAAAACCTGAAACCTACTTCTTAGAAATCTGTAACCGAGAACTCTAAGTAAGTTCATAATCATTTGCTGAGAATGTGATATATTGGTTGCTCGGCCCTCTGGGGCTCTCTTGAATGAATTTTCCATTTTCGTTTCATTCAGACCAGTCACTTTAGTCTCCGCTCAATCGCATCACCATATGTTCAGATGTGAAAGAATAAGTATCACTGTAAAAAGTTACGGCTCTGTTACTTTGGTGTGGTGCTTGATGCTACAGAGGACATAATGATAAATCCCATAGAAGATGTCAAGAGTACAGTATACAGTATATTGGGATTAGAAATGCCAGGGAAAATGCAGAATGACAAATATGCAGTACGTTCATTTTACATTAAAGGGAAATACCACTGAATTTCAGTTATTCTTGTGCCTTGAGACATTTCAGCCTGTATTAATTAACTTCACAACTATCTCCCAAACAGTCAATGATATCATACCAAGTCAAACTCCATAGAGAATAAACTGGCAAAAATGAAGTGACCGTGGCAGTACCCCAAAGGATGTTTAGCAAATGAGATTACATTTTCTGGTTCAGAAATCATAGCACAGTTATAATATAAAAGCTTTTTTGGATGTAAAAGTTCACACAAATGAGTCCACAAGTCTCCTAATCCCCTGGCTCCATGGAGCACCTCAAGGCTGTAAATCAGCCGAGCATCACAGATTAGAGTCTTGCTTCTCTGGTTTCTATTTTAGGAAGAGACAAGTTCAAGTTTACATGCTGATGACGCTACCCTAACCCATAGGAATAGCATGTGTAAATTCTTAAATTAAGTTGGATTCACCATGTTTAAATTAAGCAAAGGCAATATGGGACTGTGGAAGCCTGTAAATGAGCACTTTATCTGCCACACAGCTTGTGCCAGTGTATTACAAGCTTTATAACAATGGTGACATAGTTTAAATATTTTAAGAAACACATCAATCTGTTGAACTCCAGAGACGTGAAGTTTAAAATGGATGATGGTTGATCTGATTTAGACAAGACTTATGAGCAGGTTAAATATAGAGTCACTGATGTCAGCAGAGGTCCTGTGGATGTACAGGGAACCATCTGCATATGTCACGCTGATGGATGGGGCGGGAGCCGAGATCGAACGACCCCGCTGTTTGGACAAGCCTTGTGTTAGGTTGGGCCCTGCCCTGTCACATCCACTGACTGATCGTTGCATTGAATGGGAACACACCCGCACGATCACAACGACAAGGCTTCGATAATGGCAGTGAAGAACACCTAATCAATATGAAGTGTGCATGCATTTTGTAGTATATCCATCAAAAAGGAAGGAAAATAGAGAAAGAATGTTATGAGTCTGGCTACCACCCCGAGTGAAAATGATGCCCCGCCACTTTGTGTAGTTGCTGTTTAAAAGTGCCTCTTAACTTTTGAAGACAGCCTGTGTTCCAAGTAAAAGGTCTGATCAGAATGCTACTTAAGGCACAGCTCAATGCAAAGCATATTAAGAGATGAGGGATTTGTCTTTTCATTCCCCGCAGTCCTTTGACTCATGTTGAAGTGAGAGGAATTGATTTTCTCTCAGACACCCAGAACTCCAAAGACTGTACAAGTCAAAACAAGAGTGAATCAAATAGGGGTGTGGAGGTGGGGTTGGGGGGGGGGGCAATTTATGTAAAAACATCAATACATGTCCAAATACAAAGAAAATTTTCAAAACTGATTCAATAACAATGTGATATAACTGAAACTTATTTTCATACTTGCCAGACACTTGCCCCTTATTGTTACTTCAAGGAATTTAAACAAACAAAAAAACTATACAAAATCAATTGTTACCTGCAGTAAAATCCAGTCAGAAATAATGATTAAAAAACACTCTAAAATTACAGTTAACTGAATTGAAAACTGTAATGCATTTACAATTGTGATGTTATTTAATCATTAACCCAACAACCAAAATGAGAAGTGAGAAGTAAATGTATAATTACTTCCAGTAGAATTTGAAACTTGATGATTTTGGTGACCCCTTGAGTCCCTTAGTGGTAGTGTTTCACATCACTGTCGCAAAAGACAACTAGCCACTTGCTCCCCCACCCCCCTCTCTGCAGAGAGAAGACAAATATGTATACAGAAGGGGTAACACAAAACTGCCATAATGTAAACTGAATAATGTGACTGGAATAAACTTTTTAACTATGACAATGTTCATAAAGGTACCAAAATCAGATCAGTCAGTCAAATGGCACTCTCTCACCTCGTATTGAGAGATGCTCGCTCGCCCGGTGTTACCGTATTGCAACGTGTGTGTTTGTAACTGCAGTGGCTAATCCACGCATGACAAATTTGCAGAATGCTCGGTTCGCGGAAAATCGTACACAGGGATACAGAATAAACACACAGAGAGCAACACAAAGAATAAACCAATTTTCATGCCGATGGTCTTTTCTCTACAGCCATTCTACTATACAATAAACAATTAAAGAAAGTAAAGTTCCAATGAAAAAATGTCTGCCTGCAATGCGACCATCTGCACCAGGGTTTTTCATTGAATTCTTCATGGCCTGTGAACCGTTTCGGAAAGAGAAAAATTGATTTCCTCTCAAGCACCCAGTCTCTTATACGCCCAGTCAAAAATAAGAATCAAAGACTTTGTTTAGTTGGGGATTTTTTAGGAGCTGCCAGTATTGTCGTCTGCATAGATTCAGCAAAAATGATTTAGCCCCACTTTGTTTATAGCCGTACCAAGAAGTGTGTCTCTACAGTCGAATCCAATTTAAATGCACAGCAAAGTGGAGATGGTCAGACGCACTGTGAAGTAGCACACTTCAGCATATTGCAGAACCAGTTAGGCAGGTTTGTACAACAAGCGCCAGAGTACGATGCATCTTAAGTCAGCATATCCTGTCTGAGGTGCAGGGATGTGCATCGTACTGTACTTTAAGCATTACAGAGTAAATAGCTGCATCTGAAACATTTGACCAGACAATTTGTTCCAAGCAACTGGCCTGCTTAAGAATGCGACTAAGTGTTAGAATGCAGAACTAAGTGTTGAGTATAATGAAGGATTTCTCATTTCATCCTTCAGTGGTCCTTTGACATACACCAAGGTGAGACAAATAAATTCTGGCTCAGACACCTGGCCCCTCAAACACTGAAAAAAAAGAGACAAAACATGAGTCGAGGAATCTGGATTGTCTGGAGTCACTAGCAGTTGTCTGTATCCTTGGCTTGTTGACATTACTGCTCAGTGATTAAGAATTCCATACAATGGCCGAGGATCCACAAAGCCGCTAGCGATTATAAACATCCAGCTCAGCTCTAAAAAAATTAACCTAGGGGCTTTCTTTCCTCACATTAGCAATGGTTAGTGCCTGAAAACACACCAGCCAGGGAATTAAGAAGGAAACCAAACACTTGATTGTGAACAATGTAAATAACCTCTGACACATCCTGATTATGATATATGGCGAGTAAAGTGCTGTTCTCAGGCAGACATGCTGCCAAAGCTGGGATAGAGGGATCATTACCCAACCAAGGAAATGACTTAGACTCTCTCTCACTGGCTCTCGGCAGAACCTTCTATCATGGTTAATTAATGATATCACATAAAATCCTGATATCTAATAAGTAAATAATAAACATGAGAGAGGTGGCATTGGGGTCAGAGAGTCATCCCGCTCCCCTGATGGTTCTTACTAGTTAAGTATTAAGCAGTAAGTGACTGATGTAATGATAAGAGCTTAAAGAAAATGAGGCAGATAACTGTAAACCCCAAGTGCCCCTCCATGTCTCTCTAGAAAAAATAAATTTAATGAGATTAATTTAAAGAGTTTTAATGAGACTAATCTGGATAAAAAGAATAGTTTAATAAACAAGAACACCAAAGAGGACGGAACAAAGAAGCGGCAGAGCTTGAGAGAAAAACCTCGTAGCGACTCAGTGTTATCAACAATAGGCATAGTCTTTTCAAAGAAATATCATCACAAGCAGAGTCACCTCAAAATCATGAGTTGAAATCATTCATCTTCTAAATAAAAACAAAGTATGGAAATATTTATACAGTACATATAAACAGAGTCCTTTGTCTCTCTGCTTGCCACTTTCATTTGAAAGGATTTAAATTTAAACTGCGGTCATTTAAATGCCAGGAATCCAGACTTATAAATCAAGTAGATTTCACCATTGTATTTGGATGTTTACACTGTATATTCAGCTGAGTAAATATCGATAAATAATGAGCTTTCTCAACTCCAGTGTGTTGCCTGTATATGCAATAAATACACTGAGCTCGGGTTATGATTACATTTCAAAGAAACAGAGAGGGTACCAAACCAATAAACAGTTTCCTTTTTTTTCTACCAATGCAGTTCTGCCAGAAACCTTTTCATAGAGGCATGCCAAGCCACCCCGTCCATCCTCTCCTGCTTCTGGCCTGCGCTTCATCCAAAAGACACCACTGAAGATACTGTACTCCAGCTGCCTCGCGCTCCACCAAAGCTTTCCATTTCCATAATACCTCCAAGTCAGCTGAGTTTGTTCGACGCTAACTTGAAATTCAATCTGAAGCTAGAAAAATACTTCTACAACATTTCTTTCACCAAGCCTGTTGATAAGGCTTGTCCCCCATGTTAGTTATTGCCAGAGGGCTTCCACACCCGATAAGGATGAACACAAAACAGATGACCGATCCTGAAAGCTATCCCAGTGATTCATGCCATTACACTTCTCCCAAAAAGCTTTCATGTCACGCCAATTTACACGCATTCCTGGGATGAGTTTAAGATTGCTATCACTTTGCTAAGTGGAGGTAATCTCTGGGGAAATGTTAAATGTTTGCAACAATCCATCCACCAACCGCAGGGAAGTGGAAAATGCCAGCAAGAGAAATCGGATGGTCCTGATCATGATAGGGGGTGCTTGCTCTACACACTAAGCCAATTTCATGCTTCTGTATTACTTTCAATGCTTTTGGCGCACACTGACCTCAAGGCTTTCATACTTCTGAGCTGCCTCTTACTTCATGACTGCTGTGAGCACTGACCAGCACCACCTGACTTCTCTTTCAGTCAGCTGAAGTGTGTGAGCATTGAATCACGGCCTGATGTGTATTTACAGATCTTGGGTGGTGGCAATCTTGACACTGTGTCCTCTCTGGTTTACACAACTGGGAGGAAAAAAACCCTCACAAAATAATCTTTTCTGCGACTCAATGAGTTCAGTTTGATTTACCGATGATAGATTGTCTTCAAACACAGGTGCACAGTGTACTGCGGAGCTAAGAAACATAGTAAATTATTCTTTTGATCCTGCAATGATGCAGACTTTCAGTGGAAAAAAACGTCATCGTAGATCCTGGATAGAGTGCTGTCTTCTTCTTTATTTTTTTTCAAATTCTCCACAGGTGCATTGTATAAAATGTTACAGTACTTTGATGCTATTGCTTGGCATGATTTCTTAATCTATGCCTGGGGACACAAATAAGGCTACAGGCCTACTTGTAGAGGGTCCATATGTTCTCATAAGCCTGAGTCGAAGCCCAAAGGCTAAATTTTCTACTTGGGTGAGCTTCTCATTACCACCAGCTCAAATCCCCAGAGGAACACTTTCTCTATTGGTGCCCCACTTGTCTAATTCTCTCTCAGCGTTCAACCTGTCCCCAGGTTGAGTACCACAATAATAGCACTGTACAGTAAAAACTATGACAAATAGCATTGAACCCAACATTTCTTTACAGGTACACTGAAGAGATAGCAAACTGGAATGAGATAATTTCCATACACGTTTGCTCCTTCAAACCCACCTATGTAAATGTCAGTCTCAAAATGAGAATCTGATTCTCTGGCCTGGGGGTTACAGGTCTAGTTGTCTTGGATTCATTTCCCTCAACAGAGTTTGGCCAGAGGGCTTCCTGTAGCCTGGTACAAGCTCTACAACCGCCTGTCTCTGTCTGGATGTCAATTAAACTGAGGGACGACGAAGACTCAAAGACAGGCGTTGGTTTGAACTCCCACTGTACATAAGAATGGGGCAAAACATCACTGCTTCAGGGCAAAAACTGGGATAAAGTACAGTTGTTGGCTTGACTTTACTTTGAAAATGTGAATGTGCCGTACTAACTTTGGCATATGTTTTGGGGGAAGTTGGGCTGGTCAAAATCAAAGTTATATAAGAGGTTCAACCTGCAAGCATCCCTCCGAATAGCACAAACATGTTCTATAAAGATGCAGGAATCAGGTAAATCGGTATATTTGAAATAGGTTTTGTAAACATACATGGGACGACCTAAATGTGACACAAAGACCGATATTTGATACTCAAAGAATGAGTGTGGCATCCTCTCAGACTCTTCATACCACTTACCAGAAATAGGATGGAGGGATTGCGAGGACAATCTAACCTGCTTCTCAGGGGATATCAATCTGTTCAAAATGTGTTACGGGCTAATCTGATATTGTACACGTCTCCTCTCATGAAATGGTATTTCATTTCTTCCCATGAAAAATCATGACAAATAGAAATGGTGTGAAATGTAGGATGCAGAAGGGGGCAAAAAGAAATCACTGTTGTGTTAGAAAGTTCTTCACCTCACTCCAATCTCTGATATTATTTGCCTATGAACAGTTATGAGGAAGAATGCAATTTAGTCAAGCTATGCATTAAAGCCGAGTGCTTGAAACACAGTTTGACACACTGGAGATGTGCTTGATGAGCTGTATTAGAAAAGCGAGAGGGAGGCAGACGGGAACAAACAAGCAGAGAAAACGAGAAAAGGTGCAGCAGCCATTCTTCAGTTGTAATGTGTCAAACATTTCACGGTCGACTCCTAAAGAAAAAGATTACTGATGAAATCTGAGGGATTCTCTTTGACAGGAAGCTAATCGTACAGCAGCATCTAATCTAACTTTACTCTGCAGCGATTAGACTTCACACACGTTCCATTCAGTTTGAAATTAGGAGGCTCTTGTGACATTAGCAAAATACGATTCATCGGTATGCAGTATTCATCTTCTTAATCTTTTAATGGGAGGGTATCTCACTAATCTCAGAACTATACTGATTGACTACATATAGTCATGTTCCATTTTTTCAGAACTTCTTTCCATTTTAGCATTTATTCCATGCTTAAGTCTAAAAATAGATGTTTGAATGACAGTAGTACCTATATCTGTCAGGAGAATTTGAGTATCATGATATCTCATATAGGCCAATGCTCATTTTGTACTAACCAAGGCACCAATCATCTATTATAATTACCTTAACCAGGTGTTGAAAATATGAACAATATTGAGTTAATATCTTCCCTTCAGACCCACCATGCCATTGTTCAGTGAATGTAGCATGTCACAGCATGTCATGAGGTACTGAGGCACTTGAGTTTGAAACTCTATCAAAACTCAATCAAATATCCTGCTGACTGACATCATTGTCATTCTGAAGCCATAATCCATAATTGCACACTCTGTGGTGTTGCCTGAATGTCAAGAAATAGCTTCCATGTGCCTGTCAGGGAACATCTTTGATAACTGAAGGCAGGTTTCAGGGCATGTAGCATTGAATTAAAGCACACAACAGGAAGTTTGCAACAATTAAGTTCGCAAGATGAAATATTTGAATGAATAAAGGTTTTTTAATACTTGCAAAATAGAGAGTTCCCTTTGATTTTTTAAAATTCTTTGCCATATTGTTTTGCCATATCTCTTTTTTTTCCCCTTGTTGCTAAATACCTATGATGTCCAATGCAAAGACTTTGGGAAATGGCCTATTATGTAAAATAGGGATGTGTTCCTTCCTTCCTTCCAAACTGCCTTCCTAACATCCTTATTTCCTTTTTCCTCCCTTCATCTAATAATTCACTCATTTTTATGGGGATCTACTCACTGCATTCTGAACATGGTGATTGTAGTAGTTAATGTCAATAGTGTCAAGACTATTAACTCCAGTGTATTATGAACTCTAAGCCAATACAAATCTGTGAACAGATGGTAATTGTAAAATTAAACAGTAAAACTTACTTGTTATTATAACAATAGAGACCAACAGCTATGAAAAGTTACAGTGACAGACCAACCGTTGAATTTATTACAAATCACATACTGAACATTAGGGTCACGGTGACTCAAACAGAGATTATGAAAAGCACATTCTTCCGAGAAATTTGTTAGTTTTACATAAACTCCAATACCCCAGAATGACTGTGACTGGCTTTTGATGGATGATTATGCCACTGTGAAAAAAGGAAATGTTTATTAGACTTTCATTTGCAAAGCAATCTTTGCTAAAAAATCAATACTGTGTGCAAGTACATTAACTCAGAATAATAAACAAGCCAACGATGACTGCGACAGTAATCGGAACACAGTAGTACATTGCTGAGCATTGAGGGTTTGGGTCTGGCCCAGTCTGTATTCAGCTTCCACCATCATAACCATCTTCCTCTCCCTCCCTCGCTCTCTTCATCTAGCCGCCAATTTCTCCACCCTCCTCCCTTTGCACTCCAACGCTCAACAGCTGTGCACAGGAACCGGAGCTGGTTTGGATCTACTCTGTTAGAGGTTTGGTTGCTGCCTTATCCTTATTTCTCTCTCCCTTTATCATTTGCTGTCTCTGTTTCTCTCTCTCTCTCTCTCTCTCTCTTGCTCTCTCTCTCTCGCTGTCTCTACCTTTTTAACTTGACCAAATCCCTCTGGACCTCGACAGAGAATGATCGAGGGCAAGTTGTAATTGATTTATTTATGAAGAACAGACAGACAGCAGACATAAAAAGGCCCTCATATACGGTATTAGGCATGGATCTAAATTCCCTCAGCTGAGGCTCACTCTGTCAGGAGAGGAGAAGTGAAGAGGGAGAGACAGATTGTGTGTGTGAGAGAGAGAGGTGGAGAGAGAGAGGGAGAGAGAGAGGAGGCAGGGAGGTAATGAGAGAGGAGGTAAAACAGAGAGAAAGGGAGGGAGAGAGAGAAAGAGAGAGAATGACTAAAAACTCAGAAAGGTGAGAGAAAAAGAGAGGCAGAGACAGCAAGACAGATAAACATAAAAGAGAGATAAAGGCAAAACGAACAAAACAATGACAGTGAATAACAGGCTCCTGTTCAGTAGCGACACACAGAGCGGACTAGTGTCTGCTGGATGTATTCAAGCTGAATGGAAATACTGGTATGGATGGCAGCACTGTGGGCTGTTTATTATTGCAACATTTACACTTAACGGCTGCCAGATTCAGATATGCAACTTCAGATATGCAACCACCAGAGAGTTTGTATACTTAAAAGAACTGTGTTAGCTTTTACATACTGTACATAACATCACTGACCTCCACTCTGCCTCTATAAATTGCCCGTCCCATCCTGCCCAATACCTGACCTTTGAACCAACTCACTTCCATTATCTTGATTTGTGTGTGTGTGAATTGCTGTGTGCTGAACATACACAATATCCTAAGGCAAACATGGAGCGGCGTCGTTAACAGCCCTCCAGTGAGCACCTTATTGCCACCCCTGGGAGACAGTTCCAGTTTAGCTTCTGACAACAGGTAAAGGTCAGTGAGTGATGAGTGTCACTTTAACACACATGTTATGTTAGCTATAAAAGCCTCAGTTGCATCTACCGGGCACTATTACTGCAAATAATAAAACCCAGAGACAACAAAACAATCAAAAAATCAGTAGCACTTCATTTATATTACAGGACCATAAAATTATTCTAAAAACCCCCTTTTCATTTATTGTGGCTTAAATATGGGAACATTCAATTAAACTTCCTCTAAATTAAATTTATGTCTGCAGAACAGGTTCTTTTTGACACTAAATCCGTTTCCCTGGGACAATAATGTAACCTTATGATAACTGTTCCATTTAACAGCACACCAAAGTAACTCAAATAATTGCGCCGCTTGAAAATATTGTAGAAATGTGACGGGTCCAAGAAGCCAAGCTCCTCATTAGGCTACTGAAGTCTGTCACTGTCTTCCAGGACAGTGTCTCTGAAGCTAAGCAGGCTCTCTGAACATGGGACAACAGCAGTAGCTGGCCAGGGAATAGAGACAGAGACGAAAAGGCAAGGCAGTCACCTCATAAGGCCTTACTGTAATCACACCCTCAGGCAGCGCTTCTACTTACAGGGGAGGTGGGTATGTGTGTATGAGAGTGTGTGTGTGTGTGTGTGTGTGTGTGTGTGTGTGTGTGTGAGAGATTGTAATTCATAGGTGTTTCCAAATGCTGCGGGTTTGGACAAGTTAATCCATTGGACATTGATTGACAGCTTTCTATGTGATGACACACTATATCAGACCAAGTGACCACCATCTTGGCATTGCCTGCATGTATCCATTTGTTTAAGACAAAATGGTTTTAATGAGAGGATGACAGAACATCTATCAACTAGCCAGGGCAATTGAAAATGTATTTAATTGTTCATTGTTCATATACAGTAAATGTTGTAAAAAGTATTTTGTAGCCAATTGCAGGTGTTGTTTCTGAGCTACAAAACCAAGCATGCAAAGCCCAAATATGTCACAGGTGTCATAATTAACTCCAGATTTCTAAGACATCCCATCCAATTAAGACATAACATTAGACATTGTCTCTTGTACTTTGATATGGAATCATTAAGATCACTTTCCCCATTAGCATAACAGATTACCAGCACAAAAAGGCCATCCAACAGACATTTTCAAGGCAAACTACAGTTGATGCATATTATAGTTTTAATAATTGAACTACAATGGAAAAGTTTGTGCCCATATGCTGTCTAAAGATAGGCACTGTGCTCTGCTCTGTTGAGGTCTGCATGGCTGTGAAAGTGGATTAAGCAGGCTTTAACATCAAGACGAGCTCTAATGAAACCCAATGGGGGAGTTAGCCGGTCTGTTTGGCCAGCTGACTCCTGTAAAATACCCATCACTGTCTGCTATTGCCTGCTCTAAAAGTAGCCTGGTGGTGCCAGGGTATGTTATGGCCTAAGGGTTATATTGCTTGCTGTTTCTGTATGGATAGCACAGCCACTGAAGCAGCCTATTTTCCCTCATAATGTGTGTTGTCTACTTTTCTATCTTTGATAACAAAGTTACCCTTCAAAATGGATCAACAAAATAAAAATGATCACAGATCATTGTGTTTTGTTTAAGACGTCTCTCTCACTCCTTTCAAAACGAAAAAACAAAACAAAACAAAAACTAAAGAAAAATAAAAAAAGGTTTTGTGTATCGGGATAACTGGCACCAGTAATGTTTCTTTTTTATCTATATGAATATTTTATGTATGTTATGTATTGGATATGAG
Organism: Centroberyx affinis; assembly: GCF_046629955.1. Taxonomy (NCBI): domain Eukaryota; kingdom Metazoa; phylum Chordata; class Actinopteri; order Beryciformes; family Berycidae; genus Centroberyx; species Centroberyx affinis. Next base: position 363,916 of record NW_027279405.1, on the reverse strand, counting down.
GTTTCAATTTATGATGTATATGCACTGTTAAGCAGACTAATCATTTGTCTTTACTCAATCATGCAATTAATAGCACCTGTGCTCCTGCAAACAGTTTGCACCCTGATAAATGCCAGCATGTGCTGTAACGCATTAGTGCATCTTTTAATCTGTAATGCCATGCATTAGCTAAAATAAAGGCTTTTTAAACTTTTTTCTAACAGAGGAGTGTCTTGAATTTCTTCATTGCGCTTCAAGTTCCAGCAAATGTTAGCAGAGTAAGAGGCCACATATCAGTCCTCTGCACTACACCTCAGTGGTATAAAGCATGGGTCAGCATTAATCTTCCATTTCCACAGTGTACAAGATTATTTCTTCAACAGCAGTGGTGCATACGCAGGGGTTTGGCACCCTCAAACCACCAGCCTGCTGTAGGAAGCTGGAGTCTGCATCCATACACACGCCAGAAGCTTCCTACAGCAAGGCAGAACCCATTCGTTTGAGAAGAAACCAGATATTGTCACCCTAGTTTGAGTCATCTACACCTGTGTTACTATGGCCAGGCAACAATGTACTATCCTCCACCCACAGCCCATTTGGGAAAGTCATAACAATGATCAATACGGCAGTGTGATCCTGCACAACAGAGCCATCTATCACAGCAGGAAAACCTGAAAAAACATTAGTCTACCAATATCGACTGGAGCATGCACAATATATCAAGCCATGAGGGCTCTATTGCTCTGTTCACCTTTCTCTCTCTTCCTCTCCCTCTCATGTCTCTTTCTCTCTTTTGAATATCCTTCCCTCTCCACCCAGCAGGCAATGGAAAGTCATAATCATCTAAACACATTCCTGCCCCACCTTTAGCAGACTAGTAACCATGTATACAGGATGACATAGAAACTAACTTGACTGGACCGTTCCCTAACAATGGCTTTGTTGATATATTGATATGAAAACATTTTGTGTTGATATATGCAACATATTACAATACTAAACTACTGAGGTTTGCAGACACAGTAGAATAGTTTGAGATTCATATTAGGCTACTGTATTGTCAAAGCCACACTCTAGGCTCTGTGATAAATAACTGCAGCCATGGACTAAAAGGAAAATATTTGCACCATGGCACAGATGCCATTCCCTCTGCTCTTACTCATTATCCAGCACAATGTCAAAGAACCCCCAGGTCACTGAGAGGGAACATTCCTTCACATTTCCATCTATGGGCATCATAAATAAACAGCAAGTAACCCCAATACATGAAACCCTTCCACTTTCCATGTAAGGAAACAATCCATTTTCTTCTCTGCCTGCAGCGGTGTAATAAACAATATTTGATATCTAACCACCAAAATAATAAAAATGTATCACACCGTGAATAATGCGCATTGATACCCCTTTTATCTACAAAATGAGCTTTTTTTTTTTAAACTTTCATACGTGGGTGTAGCACGAATACAAATCAATTTGGAGACGGTATTGTTAATTAACTTTACAAAAGCCTATGGGCTTGAGAAGCCACAGCCTTTTAGAGAAGAAGCATCTGAAGAGCTGAGGCAGAGGGCTGGGCAGCGGATGCTGAGCAGAGCAGAGCAGCGAGAGAGAGCAGCAGCACTTGTTTGCCGAACTTGCATAAGCAAAAACACATCTAACCCGAACTTGCAACAATAGACGAAATACATGCGCTTTGGTCACATGCACAAACCAATAATATGTATTTTTTCTGAAACTTCAAACAACCGTATTGAACAGTTATAAAGTACAAAAATAGCGCTATGCTCTAAAAACGTGGCTAAATTAAGATGTTGTGAACGAGTTCTGTGACTAAACGACCAAATAATTTGCTTCTGTGATATATTTCGAAAACTTTAAACATTTGCACAAATGTATTTCGTCTGATTCTCACCTACCTCATGGCATTCACTGATGGGAGGATCAAAATGAGAATAAGTAAATGGGATTAACGGGACAATCCAGTCAAACTTGTCTCAGGTCCATGTTTGGCACGGCAATAGTGCAGTCCAGTCTAGTCACAGCTGAAGCGCTAACGGTGCACAGCTAATAAGGCTCCCCACTTCTTCCACCGTCGCAGCGCCGTGGATTGGACCGCGATGAACGGAGCACAACGGGATCTCCAAGGGCGCACGGAGAGTCTCAGCGGCATGATTGGTTAGAGGAACGGTGACGCACCGGCAGGTGGCACACCCGACGAATAAAAAGTCCGGATTCATTCATTGATAATAGTTACGGGAAACTATCAGGGGCTGAGCGACCTCAGTAAACACGGGCAAATACTGTATAGCCCACACCAGACTGTCTACTCCTTGAAGTGTCAAAATAGGATCACATAGGCGACAAACGTAGGTCATTGTAGTGTATAATTCCAAAATACATCTCTGTGCAATTCATGAATGATCAAAAACCCTCCCACGGTGACAAGTTTTGATGCTCTCAAGAGCCTGCAATCATCCTATGATGTCCGCCTTCGTTCATCCCTGTCTCCATATAGATTTGCCGGTGTCATACGCTGTTTTCTTTTTATAATTCATGGAATAGTCTAATCAACCTAAGCAATGCCATGCCACATTTTCTAACTGCACCGTCTGATTCCAGAAATGATTTCCTACAGAATAGCGTTCTGGGCTAATAAAGAAGAAATTACCTATTTCCCACCCATTAAAATAGACATAACATGTTAAAATACATAAATTGTATTACAGTACATGCCTTTTTCACTCTCATGCAATTTATATTCAGTCCATCTCTGGGATGAGTAGTATCAAAATACAGCAAATAGAAGAAATGTTTCAGCAGGAAGATGAACACGGACTCTCTTCTACCCCAGAAACATTAAATAAAAGTGAAATGATGGGAATTAATGAAGAATTTAATTAGAACTGAAAAATCATCAATTTTCCAATTGTTCTGCTTAGTCCAATGTGGAAAAAGAAGGCACGTGGAAAATGTGTGTTTTGACACTTGTTTGAAAGTAATTCAGGGAGCCAAACCAAATGCTTTAATTGATTTTGTATAAACACAAATAAGGAGTGAGTGGTAATCCTTGGAGGAATGTGTAAGCCAATTATAGCTAGTTGCAGCGACTTGTGGAATGGGCTCGCTCTGCTTCCTGCTCAGGACTTGCTGCCGACTCTCCAGCCACATTTCCTGTTCACAGTGCATGGACAGCCTTTTCATGAAAATATAGAATGATCAGAGGCATGAAGAGGATATTGCACCGACTTCCTCCAGCATTTACTGTGTCATCATCATAATGTCTTGTAGGCTATTTAACAGTGTGTGTGTGTGTACTTTGCCATCAGCCACAGCTTGCTTGCATCCTCAGACGGGGGAACCAGTTCTTTCCATCTGGTTGCTCTATATGTATGCGTGTGGGTGCGTGTGTGTTTGCGCACGTGCACCCACATGAGTGCTACTGTGGGCTTACATAATATTGTGTGTGTGTGCGTTCACATATCGGTTGTAAGTGGATGAGAAAGATGGCTCAGACAGTTGCTGATCTGGTTAGCTAATGTTCTGGAGTTCATATAGGGGTGCACTGTGTACTCTCATACTCTCATGGATATTTGCTAATCCTAGGGCATTAAGAAAATCTTGCAGGCCTTGCAGAGATGTAAGGTAGCAAACCAAGAGACAAATAAAGCAGTAGAATGAGGGCAAATATTGACCTGAGAAGCAATTTATTTCATTTCTATGTTGACTACACCCAGGTTGATACAGCAAACATTGCAAATGAAGGCTGCAAATGACATCTGAGGTAGGTATAGCCTACAGTAGCGTGTTCACTGTATTTTATTGTCAGACACCGCGCCTGCCGTGTAAACAGCATGCTAATAGGAGAATGTCTGATCAAATGAAGGGAGACTGGCAGACCTCTCTGGGAAAAATACAGCAGTTGCTCTTGGGTCAGTGCTTACTTTTCCAATCATGAATAATAAGACGGTAAAGGAAACCCAGTCACTGGTTGCAGATCAGCACACCTGCTATGAGGGCCTTGATAAACACACACTCTAAGCTGAGCCTCAACATTCACCTTCCTGCAATTTCACACTGTCTGATTCCTCGAGAATTGCATGAACAGACTGATAACTGAGTCACCGTAGCCTATTGGTCTGCAGAGAGAGACTGTTTCCCTTCACAACCTTGGCCTCATCCATCCACCTCTCTTTCTCAAGAGTGTAAACAGAGAACCTGGTTTTAACGAAACAATGTGCCTACCTGCAGCGGAAATAGTTTTAAAGAAGAATGAACATATCTTTGTCTTATACTGAAAACTTTCAACGCTCTTTAAACCACAGCATGCATCAGAGCTGGGATAAATATAGTGTATAAGAACAAGAATAAATATATTTTCTGCAATTCTAATTCCGTCTACAGGAAATGAAAATTATTTTGGAAGTATGTGAACCCCATCCGGATGAATATTTGATGATAGAGTCACCAAATCAGTTCTCTTGAAAAATAATTTGACTACCAGTGTTGGGGGTAACGCGTTACAAAGTATCGCATTACTGTAATCACATTATATTTGTCTGTAACGCAGTAATGTAACGCGAAAGGACAAGAATGTGACGGTAAAGTGCAAACTGTGCCAGAACAGGCCAGAAACAATATATATTGATATAGTTTTATTTTGAGGCAGTTATAGCCTACCGCCAGTGCCGCCTTGATTCTGCTAGGCATGCAATTGAGCCTTGTTCTCGCCACAACATTTTTCTGTGAAGCGCTCTTTGGGCTGGTTTTCACCAACTTTGCTGTCGGTTTTGTGGTGTTAAAGAGCATAAAAAAAAGATCTTGTATATGTCCTCCTTATTAGGATGGGGATTTGTGCTGATATGTGTGCATATGTAAGGTTTAACGTTATATTGTTAACTGGCAATTACGTGACAATGCATCTCAGGCGATGTTACGGAGTAACGCAAAAGAAATGTAACGAGTAGTGTCACGAATTACTTTCTACAGGGAGTAAATAAGTAAAGTAATGCATTACTTTTTTTTAAAAGTAACAAGTAATTTGTAACACATTACTTTTTTGAGTAACGACCCCAACACTGTTGACTACACTGTTGACTACTTCTATGGAAGCAACTCGTTTTCAGAAGTAGCTATTTGGAAATTAGACCAGATGGAGCTGACTGGTTTCTCGCTCCTCGGACTGCCAACAAGGTTGTGGCTGATGGAACAAGCCTAATACAGCAGCGGCTGCCAGCATTAACAGTAAACCTTATTTCTTCATAGCCATGTCTCTACTGAGTCTGGACTCAGAATATGCTCACAGCTCAGACCGAGGACTGCTTCTTGCACATGCCGACGACACCGTAGCTGCTCATTTTGCCTTTCGCTATTAAGGTATGATGACAACAGCTTGGAAAATCATAGTGAATGATCATAAAAAAATTCAGAAATATTAAGTTAATGTAATATTCTACTATATTCTTCTTTCATGTGTGTGAGCCACGACCTGAAGTTACCTCAAAAAGCAATACATCACATTATGAGCATCAAATATCAAAGCATAAATGTTACTGTATAATACTTTCTGTGGAAAGTAATGAGTTTTATCAGGCCCACCCCATGAATTACTTTTGAGTCATATCACTTTGGTCATCCATCAGTTTAGTCATGAAGATTCATCACATTTGACAAAATGTTTTTCTCTTTTGCCCTAATTAGCAAAAACCAATGTGTGTATTTACATCAGGAATTGAATAGGCAAGGTGACACTGCTGTGATTCTTCTATGATTTAGTCTTTATAACAAAAGAAGATGAGTTACAGCATAAAGTAATCTAGCAGCTCAGCATTTGTAGAATACAATATATACAGTATATAGCTACATATATAATAATATATTGTATTATATAGTTAATCAATTGGGTGCTAATAATGTGTTACCTCCAACACTGGTTATGGCATGCATGCACCTAATGTCAGTCATTGTGTGGAGTTTTTCCTCCAGAAATCATAAAATATTTGATAGGAACCATGTCAACACTGCCTCCCTGATCCTACATTTCTGATTATAAAGTAGGTTTCCTTCTCAGTGATGATCCCAGCTCAGACACATATACAAATTTAAAACCTCAAGTTGGCAGATATGCCAGAAAAAAACATATATCTGTATCTGTGCTGATTAACAAGTTGCTACAGCTATGAACTTGTTTTGAAAGTGTTTACATAACATTTTCCTCATATGGACACAAGCAAAAAGAAGAAAAATCTAATAACGATCTTCATGTTTTGACACTGGTGCTGGCTCAGAAGAGACAAGTTGAATACAAGTCTTTGATTTTCTGGAGGGCATTTTAATTTAGAATGCATGTTTTTTTTTCCTGAAAAATAATTAGACCCTAATGCCCTAGGGGTGGTTTTTGTTTGTCTGTGCATGTGTGTGTGTCCTTCCGTGACATACGCAATCAGATATTAGCAGTTGAATATCAATGATATAAACCCAGATCTACACTGGCTCCTCGTCTCTTTTCGTTCTTCTAGCCCCAACTTTCTTTTTTTCCAGTTTTGCTTCCCTCAAACACGCTCAAATCACTTCTTGTATTTCTCTTGCCCCATTCTCTTTTATCAGCATCCCTTTATCCCTTTCTTCCCTTGACTAAAAAAAAAAACGAATCCTCTCACTATGTATGAAGCGTTCGGCATTTTTTCTGTGGCCATTCCTAGAGATGAGCTTGATCACAGTCTGACCTGTCATTGCTACTGTCATCCTTGTCCTTTAGCAAGTTTCTGTTTGTAGAATATACAAGTAGGCCCGGTCACACAAACACACACTCTCTCTCTCTCTCTCTCAATCTCTCCCTCTCTCTCTGCAGAACTCATGGCTTGTATGGGCTGTCGACAAGACCCTGAAACCTTCACCATCAAAACTCTTCAGCACGAAGATTGCGGAACAAAATATCTGGCTACATATTGCATATCATTATGCTTGCTGTGAGATTCCCTATAGAAACTGAAACAAGCAGAGATTCCTGGAAACTGGCAGTGCATCGAATAGCTCAAGTTTGGCGGGAGTTCCAGTCTTGCACTTTCATTTAGAAGAAAACCACGGGGGGACAATCAGTCAGGTCAACAACCTGTGTTGAGAGCTTGTGCTCTGTAGTGACAAAGTGTAATCACAATCAAATAACAGAGCTGCGTGTCCAAAAGGGGCACACACTGACTCATCGTTCAGATCAATCAACTTTCCAGAGGTCAGAAACACTCCTCGTATTCAGTATAAGCATTATTTTAGTATAGTATTTTTATAGCATTATATAGTATTAGTGTATTAGTGTAGAATGGAGTGTCAGAAAACATGGGAAAGAGAAAGAGGCAAACAAATAAGTACATCAGTCAAATTACAGCCAGATGTTTTGAGTGCATGGTGTGAACCTTAGTCCAATGATCCACTACAATGCCCAATGATGTATTATTAAGAATCAACCTAATAGTATTGAGAATGGTCTACCTACTGTATAATCATCAAAGTGCAAATTCTGAATTATGATCAAGGGAAACATGTATTTGCCTATTTCTCAATTTTACCGTAACACGTCTAAAAGGAGCATGATTATTTATGAATCCTGCTCATGCGGATTATGCATAACCTCTTCATTCTTCACACCCCTCATTGCCATACACAGCCCCTGTTAATGAAATGCAAACATCCGTCTGGTGGCTGTGGTTCTTAATAATCATGTGCTCCAATTGTGTCCAAAAGTCAAGGTGAAGAAGGTGTAATCACTGGTTCATTGCGATGCATGTTGCACACATCCTTCATACAACCTCATGGCTGCTTCTCAATAAAACATAATACATAAAAATTACTTAAAATACTAAACTGAACTGAGGAGGAAATCAGCTTCCGAAACAGCCTCAATTAGAAAGAGAATTCCAAAAATATTGTTTATGTTTATCTTCTTGCAGTGTCTATCAAGTCACCCTGGACTTTCCTGTTCCTTCATGGTTCTCCATTGTCCCAGCTGCCACTAGCCAAGAGCCATTCAGTCAGAACAAAAGTCAGATTATAGAGCGTTTTAATTACGGCAAAGGAATTAGCTAATTAATTATCACCATCAGTGGTATGGAACATCCCTTTAGATAAAGCAAGCGAATCTAATTATCTTTTGACCTCTCTCTCTCTCCTCAGTAAGCTCCTCAGCAAGTGTACAGTCAACCACACGACAAACATGAACTTGAAAGTCAAACACATCAATATCCTGCAAAATTCAACACCCATAAATTCTGCAAAAAGCTGTGTAGTGCTGGCATTCATTGCCTTGCAAACACACAGGGGAAACATTGAAGCTTTTCCATGCTTGAGATACTCACCAGCATGGCTGAGAACCTTGACAGAGCCTGTTGGTCTAATTCCTCCAGCCACAAAGACAGGGCTTTGCTTACATCCAGTCCCACTACACCAAAATGCACAAATCCCTTATTTGTATCAGTATGCCATGCACAAACCACCTGCTCACCATATGCTGCTTAGTCTCTTCTCCCCGAGTCCCAGCTCCGCTCTTTCCTAATGATTTACCTACTGTGCACCTGGTTAGTGAAACACTGATCTCCCACTATTTATACAAGACAGAGACCCAATGGGGTTTTCACTGGGTGCAGTTCAAAAAGTAAGCACTCATGTGGCACGTGTGCATGTGTGATAAGGAATGAATGTGTGACAGCGAGAAACCCGAGTGATAGAAAAACAACAAGTGGAAGGATGGATAGTATTAGAGTTAAATTTCTGAGTTTTGATCCCTTATATGTACTTGGTAGTAGTTGAACTTCACACGCCAAAAGTGAGGGTGCTCATCCTTTTTGCCTCCAGAACAGATTATTGGCTTGGCCGTTCATTCTGAAGTGCAGATGTTAAAGATACCAAAGAGATCTAAAGGATTGGAAAGGTAATCAAGACAGGCAATGGCAAGTAAAGGTATGCAATGTGATAATATATTGGTGGGTGGGTGTGTGTGTGTGCGTATGTGCTGTTCCAATATGCACTATATCTGTCTGCTTGTCTATCTGTCAGAAACCAAATTTATTCTGTATTTCTCTTTGCACTTGTAAGATCAAATAAGTTTTGATAAATATCCTCGTCCTCCTCCTCCTCCTCTGTCCACTGAAGAAAGACCACATCTGGTCTTGGTTGTTAGACTCATATTAGTTCTTCATGCAGGCTAATCGCAGCCGTCCTGGCCAGGCTTACAGGATAATGCTGGATCATACTGCTTTGATGGACTGGGAGACAGACAGGCCTCTGGCACCAGCTCATCACTTCTCATTACCTCCTGAGGAGACCCATGGCAATGTAATATCTGCTCTTTGTTGATATAAACCAAAATCTATAAGACGTTAGATGAAATGTGATAGCATTTTGACATGAATACATTGCATGACATGACTGTGGCATATTGTGGCAACAGGGCTCATAAACATATCGGTGTTGTGTGAAAACCTTGTAACTCCAAATTTGACAATTTTCATGTTTTAATAGCCATTGAAGGATTACATGCTTCTCTATGGGTTTTGTGAATTCTCCAACCGGTTGGGCTTATGAAACCCTTTCAAAAACCACTGGGTAATGTCAGAAAATGCTCTGCCATCGAGCTAAAAACAAAGCAGTTTTTCTTAGTTCCTGTAAAGTTTACATTTAGGAGATACAAGGTTTTCACCGGACAGCGACAGTGTTGAAAATCCATCGTAGGATTTCCAAAACGGATGGTTGTCATTCTGAAAAATGAGGTCATTTAAGTTCTCATCTCATTTCCTGAAAGGTTGAATTTGTGGAGATATAAAGTTTTAATCTGACAGGAAGGATATGTAAAAGATTCACAACATTGATATTAGATATTACAAATATAAAACTGCCCAGGAAATTGAATCAAAATATAATGTAGAATCTTAGTGTGACTTATGTACTAATATAAGTGGAAGCATTGTTTTTTGGTATTGTTTGTTTTTTCTATATAAGCTCTAAATATACTGGCAGGTTGTACACACACCACAGCCTGACTACTGTGTATACAGTACACCAAACATCCCATTGTAAATCTTACATTATAATTCAGCACGTTTTGACATTTTTAGTTCACAACCCATGGATGCCAGGCAATGTCTCATGTTCAGAACAGTGAACTCTGACACCAAGCAATGATTTTTGTTCATTTGATAAATTATTGGAGACTGCTGAGTCACTATTTCAATAGAAAAAAAGCTTCATCATAATTATTTATGTATCATGGTAAAATGACTTGCACAAATCAACAGCATTTTTCACGCCATAGCTGAGGTAGGTCTTTTCCAGTTGACTGTGACAGATGACATAACACAAAAAGACATACCCACGATTCCAGACAGCTTCAATTGACAGCTTGTTTATCAAACCCCCAGGATATGATAAATGGGTGGGGGTGGTAAATGGGTGGAGGTGGGGGTGGGGGGTGATGGCAGAGAGAGGTGAGTGAAAAAGAGAGACAGAGAAAGAGGAAGAGGGAGGAGGAGTGTGAGATAGACTGAAGCTGAAAGAGGAAAAGTCATTATTCTCACTGTAATTTGTCATCAACCTCTTTCATGCTCTTTTACAATGAGTGATTCTGTAGGAGGTATCTGTTCTGCTGAATTCAGTGTAGATGACATGAGCGACACTTACTCCATTTCTCACCAAAGTGGAGTGACTCGGTTTGGTATTCACGCATATGGGATCATCAACTATGGGATCATAATGTAAACACTGGAAGTCCAGGTGGCTGATTTACAGTATCTCCTTCAAAAACTGTTTTCTATATGTAAGGAGTGGCTAGGCAATTCATATTTCTTTCCTCAACATGTAACTGCACTGGAAAATGTATAAAGTGCTTCCTCAATTAATTCCCTCAACAAAGCACCCCTTGCCTGGATATAGAAGTCCATAATGGAATGGCACTAGGATGCAAATCCCTGTATATAAATGGAAATGGAAATGTTTTGGGAATGGGAAATGCTTTTATCGAGGTCATGCATTATGTAGAGCACAATTAAGTAATTGAATTGCTAACACTGGCTGGAGCATTAACCATGGAAGCAAGCTCATTCAAAAGATTAAAAAAAAGCTCCAACCTAGCTTAATTAAGAAAGTAAATTGGATTCAAAATTCATGACAAGTAGCTATATCTTCCACTAAATTTGGGTCTTTGCCTTAAACCATAAAGGAAAATGCCTGTGGATTTTCAATTGTCATTTTTCAGCTAAATCAGGCCCACCTATACTGTTAACCAATGAATAAAGCATGAGAAGCAGCCTAAAACCCAGTTACATTACTTTACCATTTAGTTTGTAACATTTAGTTTCCTTATTCCTCCCACGACAACAACTTCAAATTGGAAGCCAGTTCCCTAACAAGTGGCATTTGAATCAAAGCATGAACAACAAGTTTTGAATTTATAGCTGGAACTTGCTCATATTATTCATCAAAAGTGAAACTGAGGGCGTCGCCACTGTTAACTAAACGTTACTGCTGTACTTTGTGTTCTTATGAGTTTCTGTTTTGTTTTGTTTTTGTCTGGTTGTTGTTATAGTTGCATCAGAAATCAGCAGCAAATATCATCAGTACAATACAATCAGGTATGGGATCTCACCCCATATGATACCAAAGATGGGAAATTACATTTAGGAGAGGTTCGATGTCCCCAAGTGACGACCAGCAGGACTGTCCTTAAAAAGCCAACATGTCATCCGTTAGTCGAGCCAACTGACTAAAGGACTATTTCAATTTTAAATTAACTTTCAGGCTGAGGCATCTAAAGCACGTCGAGTATTGGAACTCTTTACACCTCTCAGTTAACTCCTCAACTGAGCTCCATTTTGGCTGTCCCTTCCCTGGACATCTTCCTGAATCCCAGAAATTGGTGTGTGTGTCTGTGTGTGTGTATGTGGGTGCATTAGTACCACTTTGCCACTGTGCCAGGATACTGATGTGTTTACGATCACACCTCTGTGTTATTGGACTGGGTTGTGCGTCGCGGACTGCCAAGGTACTGCCAGCACTGGGAGAACTGGCACAGCGGGAGCCACAGGTGCAAATAACATCTGGGAGAGAGAGTGTCCACACACACAAGGAGAGACAAACAGACAGAGAGAAAGAAAGACAGAAATAGACTCATGTACACAGACACCCGTGTGCATGCACAGTTGCTCTCTATCCTTCTGAAGCACACACACATATTCACCTTTTTCTTAGCATTATAATGTGTATATATAAGAAGGTTAGAGGTGGTACTGCAACATTGAGTATCAAACAGATTCAAAATGATCATCACATGATATCGACATCTCTCCCATGCTGATGTTTGTTGAAGAAGCCTCCCCTCTTGCAACACACAGAATTGAAATGTCCAATGTCCTATACGCACAGCACCAGCAGTTGGAAACTGTAGGCTTCTAGTGATGTGTGATGTACTCAACGCCTTTTTAGTGAATCATGGAGTCGTCCTTCTCCGGGTTTTGCTTGTGCACGTGCAGCTTTGTGCCAAATGTAAGACACTGCTGTGCTAACGGTCAAGAGACTTCCGTTCCCTCAGCTCCACTGGAAAGCAGATGCAGCCTTTAACTCTGTGTTCACAGTGCTGGCAGCCACGTTGCTGTGTTACTGATTTGAGCGAGTTGGTGGGCGATGAGTTCCCTGATGGCCGATGTCACCCAAAATTTAAACTGCAGCCAACAAATGAGGAAACGAGCCAACCATCACCAGGAAATGATTCCAGTGACTGAATTAATAACTAAACCAAACAAATAAAACGAATCTAAATATTCAGTCTTCCTACTGAACTCCTATATACAGCCAGAAACGCAATAAAAGCATTTTTCAAGAAGGAGATATTCTCGAGTTCATAATCATTTAAATAATTATGTCTGTTATGATGCATATTTTTTGATAAAATTCAAATTTGCACTCCTATATTACAGGATGTTTTGGAGTTCATTAACAAACACCAGCTGGTCAAGTCGGCTAGTTGGTAAAATGTGACTATATGCCAGGTGAAAGAATTTATGTCACAATAACATATATTACCCATCATGATAGCAAAGTGCAATTGCCAGTGCCTTGGTGTTGGCACTTCAATTCTTCCACCTGCAGCGCACCATAGAAGCGTCAAACACTGTGTGTCAAAAGTTGCACCCAGTTACAGACAACCAACAGCAAGTCACAATAGGTGAAGTGTAAAACAAAAAGCAATCAACAGGAACAACAGAGTTTGCGTTGGAACTGATCGCTATAAACACATATTGTTTGCAAAATGACAGCTAAATTCGGCAGCACTTTCACATTATTGTGCTAAATTAAAACAACTCTGCAGATGGCAGTTCAGTGCCAAATGACATTCAGTTAAATGACCTTGCCTTAAGCACACTGCAGCAACAAGGCTGTGTAATCGGTAAGGCCTATGGATAATGTGGATCAAAATATCAAGATAAAATGGTGTAATGGAGGTGAAATGGCAAAAATGTGAACAACATTGGTAATTTCCTTTAAATATGAATGACTACTAACACTGCTAAGCAAAATGCAATTCCTGGTCTAAGGACTAGCTGCAGTGACTCAAGTATTTGAAGAAATACCTAGAGATAATTACAAGGCAATCTGAGTGACACATTTAAAGCGCCGCCAACTGAAGCACAGGCATTTAGCTGTTTGGTTAATTAGTGTTGATTCTCACAAATTCCAAGCTGTTTTTAGTGTTCAACTCCCTGATCAAATCTCTCTCTCTTAAACACAACACAGGCATGAACATAAAATATATTCCCCACTAGCACAAAAAACATTGAACCAAATTTCAAAAACTTCCAATTATAATGGCTTCCCAGCAGTGTTGCTGCCAAATTATACCACTGCAAATATGTGTGTGTGTGTGTGTGTGTGTGTGTGTATGTGTACACCTTAAATAAACAAAATGCCACAAACAGGCAGGGTGAAATGTTTGTGTTCCTTATTAGAGAGACGTAGGGTCGTGACGCGCTTCCCACTCTCTCTAAATTGGGCTGGGTGAAGAACCAATTAGTGCTGCATAGAACAGTTAAAATTCTCATCTCCTCCTGTGCCAATCATGATAATACAATTTCAGCTGACAAATTAAGTCAATTACAGAGACAATTAAAGTGACTAAAATCAGAGACCAGATTTGGGCTTCCTTTTCCACTAACTGGGTTTCAGTGCTGTTTTTTTGTTTTGTTTTTGTTTTGTTTTGTTTATTTGCTTTTTGAGAAATCTAATAAACAAATCTTCACTTCAGCCCCGCTCTGTGATATGAGCACCTACACAAGTTACACAGAGAGAGAGAAGCAAAAGGAGAGATAGAGAGGGAGACACACTTGAGGGAATCACAATTGAATCCAGAATTGTTAGATTAGAACTAAGGTGGCAAAGGTCAAGGTAACTGAACAATTTGACGCCTCCAATAGTAACTGTCTGTCACTGAAGCTTATTTACACCGTACAAAGGATCCAGATAAGAGACATAGTGAAGTGTGTGTGTGTATGTGTGTGTGTGTTTGTGTGTGTGCGTGTGTGTGAGAGAGTTTCTGTGTGAGGAGTGATAAAGGAAGAAAGGGGAAAGCCATGGATGGAGACCAACCTGTTAGAATGGAAGGCTGACAATGAAAAGCACCTGTTCAGCACAGATAATAAGAAAAGAGCAATCAAGAAAAGTCAGACGGCTGAAGAATATCCATAGTTAGATAAGCAAAGACATTATCCCAGAGTGTAATAGAGTTAAAATAGACCAACAAGTGACAGTGACTCTTCAGTCTCTCTGACTTCTTCATGGCTTGAAGAGGCGGGATAACTCCTCTATCTGTGTACTAGAGCTAACAGACCGTTTATTACGCTTCACCATACCAAGTGAAGGCTGCAGCAATCTTGCCACTTCGGCCCATCTCTTACATCAGTTCACATGACCCATATCTTCCACTTTAATCATCACTGTCCTCCACTCGGTGGCTTAGGGGCTGGTCTCTTGCTTTTCCCAGCAGGTTATAGGCTATAGGGTGGTACACTGATGATGTCTTTTTGTAGGCCAACCCAGAAGTTAGCTCTGTCATGGTTATCACGGCCCCACTATAACTTCAATGGGTTTTTGCATGTGGTTTTGGATTGATGCCGAAAATAAACTCAGTGTTTAACACATTTCATGAGATAATCTTCACAAATCAACAACGCTTTTCTGAGTTTTAAAGCATAAATGTAGTCGATACTGGTAAAAAGCTAATGCTAGGCTAACCTGTGAAAAAATTAACTACAGCGGAGGTTGCATTCTTCCAACGTCACAAACACTCAAAGCTAAAAGGTAACATGTTAACTAGCAGGCTAACACTACTCTAGCTTTTAAAACCTACAATTGGAATAAAAAAAAACCTTTGGTAAATCTACAATATCATTAAATTGAAGAGTGCGAGTACTGGAGCTTAGAGGCTTTAAGGTGGACTATTCAGCGTAATGACGTGATGATTTTGCGACAAACCCAGTGTAGTTCAATTTCTAAGACAGCCAATTGTTATTATTATTTTATTAGGTCACATAACAGCTTCAAAATTCATGAATGGGGCGTTTAATGGTTTATTTTATCTCGCAGAACGAAAGGTGAAACTGTCTTAAGCTTGTCTTAACCACAGACCTTATTTCAGGCTTTTAACTAAAGCCCCATTCAAATCGTAATCACTATTTCAGCCGAGGGAACTCATGGCTCAAAATTCCTAACTCACTTCCAGGTTTTAAGAATCAAAACTGGACCGCGCTATTTATACTTGTGTGGCTTCGAAAGAATTAAAAACGAGCTGGATGTTTTGTAGAGCAAACGAGCAGATCTGGCTTATTGTCTTCAGCCTGCTGCCCCAAGTCAAAAGTAAATTCAAGAGCAAGTTCTATCTATTCACAATACCAAAAAAAAAAGCTCCTCTTTGGCTCAATCTCCTTTTAAAACCAAAAATGAAAATTAGCATTTTTTACTAGACTAAATAGGCCAAAAGTCATCCCTTGCAGAGAGCGCGGGCGATCACCAGAATACCATTTGGCAGTTAGCACTCAACCATGTGTCCCCTAATCTATGAGCCAGAGGATTACAGGGGAGCAGTATCCCAGCATTTTAACCTGAGATATTCACTGACTGCTACACTCAGTCTATCACCTGTCTGACACACTCTCCCTCTCATCTCTCCCTCTCTCTGGCTGTAGGCTAGGCCTGGCTCCTCATCTGTTAGGGTGAGTGGATAGAGACAGACAGACCGACTGACTGACAGACTAAGCCAGCAGCTAGAGCCGTCTGGGAACACTGACTCCGACGACGACCAAACACATTCTTATCATAGCCACAGAGTGTTCTCAGAGTTTTACATCACACAGCATCCTCGAAAGAGACCCATGGGCAAAAAAAAAAAAAATTCAAACTTTCCCCTGCCTCTATCTAGAACTTAATAGTAAAGCTGCAGAGTCTTACACTTCATAACTCGTTCCAAAACTAGAAATATTAAAAAGCAACCTTGTTCGCTTCATGAAATCAAGGCAGCCTGAGGTAACAGTGGACAAGCCTTCATATCACAGTGTCTCATGACAGTCATTTTACATGCTTCCAATAATTGAGTTTAATTCAGTTCGGGATGCAGCACGGTGCAGTAAAAGCAATCTGCTGGGCCATGAGGGATCATGCTTGCAAAAATCAGCTGTAGTGAAGATGATATGGATAATCAGAGATTGTGTGACACCCACACGCACACACACACGGCATTCTCTAGTCATGTTTTACCAACGAATCTTGGCTTGAGTGCATCTGCATAAAGACACAAGATAACAGTTGGAACATCAACATACAATGAATTCTGGAGTCACTTGAAAGACATAAAAAATAAAATAAAATAAAATAAATCAACTTTTAGACAATACTACCACCTGTTTGTAGCATAACACTGATTACAAAGCCATGCACAATAATTGTAGGCTTTGATAACATCCACAAAGATATCAATCAATTTGGCACTCTCTAAGTAGAAGGTAGCATAATGAACTGAACATAATGACAAAGATAAACAAGAGGGACAGACAGTCAGCTACATAATAGTCATCTATCCAAATCACAAAGCAAACAATGAAGCCGTATTTACAATCAGAAACCTCCGTAGGCCAGACAGACACAGAGAGCCTAATCAGCAGGCAAATTTGATTGTGGCACTATTGAGAGGGATGTCTGCACAGAGAAGCTAACTAAAGGACTGACTGCATCAAAATGTGAGTTCAGTTCGACCGTGACAACGGCTTTGTGCTCAGTGCGCGGAACTGATGTGCCGGGAGTTTGGTTCTGTAGCTAAACAACTGGACATAAATGTTTGCAGTGACTGCGAATGATGAAGCATTGACCTCAGTTTGGGTTCAATCTAATGCCTTCCGGTTAATCCGCGATCATTGAGCAAAATCCAATTACATCGTGCAAAACAACACAAATAAACAGAATGCAAGCAAATGTTTATAAATTGACCTATTACACAACAAATAGTACTGAATGATATCAGACTTTGAGCCACCACAAATCAATTTATGAATATAATCGATGGAATCAAAGCAAAGGAGATAACAGACAGAAATGAAGCATACAGGAGCGATACAGAAAAGAGGGAGCACAGAGGAAGGAAAAGACAGATTTGATGCATGGCATAAGATCCGAATGTTAATTTCTTGGATTAGAGGCTTTGAGTGGCAAGCGGTAATCAAACATGCCTGAGCGTTCTGAGGCAGATGGCCCGAACTCTGACCCATGAGGAAATCGTCTGAGATTAGTGTCAGTCAGTAACTGTGAGCCTGTCTGTGGCCGATATCATCTCCACGATAACCTTCAGTCAGACTCGTCTATTGGCAGGGAGACGGGCGGTCCAAGACCTTGACAGAGGGGCATACATACTTCAAGCCTCTTCTTTTCTGATTTACAGCAATCAAGCGTGGCAGGTATTCAGAGCCAGCGGCTACATGATGAAAGAAACCCAAACTGAGAAACTATGCTGTCAAGTCAATACAGCTTGGTATTTCAGAACTGAATTTCCAGGATTTATTGTGAATTATACAACAGTTAGTTCCGGTCGAGCAATTTGATTGGACAAGAGGCATTCCATGAATATACAGTATAACAGCACTGGGACGCTGTACTGTATGTATCACTCCGCTTCACAGGTGTTCTAATTTATAACCTTGATTAGGCTGCGTTCACACATAGGGGTAATAAAAAGCGGATCACCACAACGTCATCTGATGTTAGCTGAGTAGCTGGCAAGCTAAGCAGCTGGTTAGCACTTCTAGCAGACAATACAGTGTTGTGCAACAAACAAATGCTTACCAGATATTCCCAGTACACGTTCACACAAAACTCTAACTTCATTCGCACCCAGTAGTGAATGAAGTTGACCTTAATTTTTTTTTTTTATGAACTTTATTGATTTTTTATACACAAATTGACAATAATTAAAGCGCTTGTGAGTGACAGTGTCATAGTATAGTAGTACAGTAGAAGAAACAACATACAATACATAGCAACTACAAGGAAAACACAACACAAACAGTTAGCTTGGTCATATTTCACATATTACAGTAAACACAATAACCTCACCCATCAGGTCAGAATAAGAATAAATAAATAAAAATAATAAGTAAATAAGATAAAATGGGATCTTATTCTGGGATAACTGGGAAGGTAATTTTCTCTGCATAGGCAAAGAAAGCCCCCCACATCTTTTTAAATTTCTTGGAAGAGCCTTTCAATGTATATTGGATTTTTTGAAGCTGTAAATTATTGAAAATTTCTTTTAACCACAGATTTTGATTTTGAAAAGCCTAACTTTGGTCCAATGAGTGCGGTGAACAACTTTACATTGAATCAACCCATGTCTGGCGCAGACAGATGAGGTATGCACACGTTTAAGAATATCCCCCCAAAGTTCCTCAGAGATCCCCTCCCCCAAATCCTCCTCCCAAGGAGCCTTCACAGAATTCAGAGAGGTTGAAGATAAGGTTTGGATTTAACTGTAAATATATGAAATCATACCTTTCATCACAGGGACCTGAGTGAGAAAAGCATCTAAAGGCGTGTCCTCAGGCAGGTTAGGGAACTGGGCATATTTATTGCGAACTAAAACTTTATTGCGAACTAAAACTAAAACTACGAATTTGCAGGTATCTAAAAAAAATGATGTTTAGGAAGAGAGAACAATTCCAAATTTGACCTTAATTATGAACAGTCGGCCGAGGCGGAAGATTGGGAAGAAGTAAGCTGAAATTGTCTGTGCTAACCTAAAAGTAGCTAGCTAGCTTGCAGTCGGGAAACAGTTTACCTGTTGCTTGGCAACACTTGGTAGTGGAATCCTGAGGGAACTGTTTTTGTTGGCGGAGACAAATAACAGACAAAAATCATCTGTTGTCTCAAATTACCATTACTTGATGAATAGCTTTGTTTATACAACTGTTGTATAAAAGCAATATCACACTCGAGGTTGTGCTGTTGTATATCAGCATGGCTGTGATTATCTTCGGCCGTGCTGATATACAGTACAACATCACTCCCTCTCGTGTGATATTGCTTAATTACAGTAGATGGTATAAAGGGTTTGTCAATGCCTGCAGCCATTTTTTGTGCAAATCAGGTTAAGCAGCCTATTTGCATTGTTTTGCCTATTATATGATATAAATGAAGCAGAAATCACATGTTCCAAGTCAGCCAGCCACACCTTCAGTCTTCTGTGTATGTGTGCGTATGTGTGTGGTGTGTGTACTCTGACTGTGTGCACATCTGGGAATGGTAACACCCCTTGGCAATGTCAGGGTCATTTAGGTAAAAGGATGCAAGTCCACTTGCCAGCGCTCCAGCCATTCACACACAATTTTCACCCTCATTCAGCTGCCTCGCCACCAAAGCCAGGCAGAGCCATGCCATCCTGTGCCGTGCTGGGCCCAGGTATGGCAGAATTGGTGGAGGCTTATCACTCATTCCCAGACCGTGTGGACACTTGTGGTATAGATCAGAACCCAGCGGCCCGGCCCCGAGCAACTCTGCCTCGAGTTGGTGTGTTCTGTTGCTCAATACACAATGCCATGTGGATTAAGTGAAAATGAATGAAAGAAGGTTGAGAGACCTGGGGCCTCTTTTTTAATTTCTATTTTCTGCCACCTTTTTTCATGCAGTGTGTCAAATAAGAATACATTTTTTTTTATTTACAATGGCAGTCTGGCAAAAGGCATAATGCTTTGTGAAGGAGGGGTGGGGGGATGGGTTTGGATGGGAGCAGGGTTTGTCACATTTCTGTGCTAAACTGAACCTCAGGACATAATGAACAGGATGACTTGTGCATCCCTGTGTGTTATCAGGGATGCACAAGTCATCCCTGATAACACACAGGGATGCTAGAGGTGTTTGTGTGTTATCAAACACCTCTAGCACTAGATTGGACTTCAGAATTTAACAGCGTTACATTCTCTCGTGTTGTCTCGCCCCCTCCCTGTTTCTGTTTCTCCATGAAGATTTGATACAGCGCTGATGATCTCAGATTATCCCACTGAAATGATGTGCTAGTATTAAACTTGATTGATTGGACCTTAATACTTTAAGACCTGTATCTTTTTGCCATCTAGTTTACTGATTGGCAGGTTTTCTGTGTGACAGGAGGGATTCTTTCTGAAGTCTCACTTATTTGGGCAGATTATTATGTGGTAACAAAAGATGCCCTTGGGAGCAGGGGTGGGGGTGACATGCCAAAAAGATGGAAAGTCAGATTTGAACTCACAGCATGAACAGTGCACACTATTCCTTTTAGTCTGATCCCCAGCAACATTTTTCAATCCTCCCCTTTCAGTTCAGGCATTTAAATTTTCTGCAGTTTTCTATTTATTACAACATTTGGCACACAATGCCTAAAACCCACCAGCATTGCTGAAACACAAGATATTTCCACCTGAATACAAAATAATTTGGTTTTCCCAAATAGCATTGACTTTGTATGGAGGAAATCCAGTAGCATGAGATTGAGTTTGGTTGAAAGTTAGGCATGGTTGATTTTGTAGTCAAAACTAAATTAAAACCAGTGGAGGAGAAGAAATGATAGACATATAGAATGAACAATAACTACTAAAAGAGGTTATAAAACACAGGGGAGTATTTGAGGATGCACGCGCACACACACACACACACACACACACACACACACACACACACACACTAACACTTTGAATAGATGTTCAGTTTATTAGCAACACTCAAGGGGAGCATTATAATTTGAAGTTTTTGAATTTTGGTTTTGAACCATTTTAGTACTCAAAGGGAAAAACCCCAACTGGATTACATGTTGGTGTGTGAGAGAAAGAGAGAGAGAGAGAGAGAGAGAGAGAGACAGAGAGAGAGAGAGAGAGAGAGAGCTTGTAGTCTTCGTCACAGTAACAATTCAAGGCATCAGTCTGGTGTAGTTTGTGCATCTTGCTTTGTTAGACCCCTATTCTGCAAAGACCTGCCTGTCTGCAAATGCCACAATAACGTAGTCAGACACCACTGACTCTCTATTAGGGGTAAGTCGTTATCAGCCAGTGAACCAAATGAAAATTTTGTCTCGCCCTGGGATACAGGCTCTTGAAAACACACTAAATTATTACATGGGGGCCCACTAGCAACAGACCTGCACACCATATCATTTAGTATCCCATCCCTGAGATACAGTTTGACATTTGGGGTTTCATTCTATAATTTTATACTGCGTATCCATTTTGAGAAAATCTCTCTAAATAACTCATGTTGGTAAAATAATTAAAATAGTGATCATACATTAAAGTTTTTCTATGATTTTGTAAGACAGTGTCACAGACATGGGAGATTTATCATTTTGGAATGAAACACGTGGCTGTAGCCTCTTATTTTCCTTGGCAGACATTATCGGGAAAATAAGTTTGTACTTATTTTTTGGCTACCCTAAATACAGCTTGTTAATCAGTCCTGCTAGTTACAAGCTAAATTACAAAAAAGGGTACCAATGGTTTCAGTGAGAAATGCTAAACAAAATGCCAACATATCCTTTTTTGGTTAAATAAAGAGGCAAAACAGAAAGAGTTTTAAGAGTCAGTACAGCTTAGTCTAGGATTTTAGTGGATGGGAGAGTAAATTTTGTGAAATATATGTATTTGTCACATCAATATTAAAATATACAAATATTCTTGTATCCCTTTCCAGGTACTGTTTGGGCTGTAAAACATAGACATGACTGTGGGAGAAGCAACTGCTAAGCAGACTGGCTTTAGGAAGGAAAAGGCACGGGAATGTTGTGAACGTTAAAGGGATCTGACAATTATACATCTCTTATTTACTGAATTCCTTCTTCAGAACTTGTGTATTCACACTCACACCTCTTTCATATAAGCGAAGGATAAAAGCAGCTAAGGATGCCAATAGATTTTTGAGGGCTTTGATTCTCTTTTGAACGAAGCCAGGCTTCAGACTCTGGATGAAAGTCTTTACAAATTTAATACAATGATGATTAAGAATAATGTTGATATTCATCTCTTCTGGCTTCAGGTTAAACTCACCATTTCTGCACAACAATAGAAACCAAATTAAAGTTAAAGTCACAATCATTCCTGCCAATAAACATGTTCTACAAACTTGATTTTGTGGAATACAGATGATTCCACTTGGCTGGTAAATAGGTCATTTCCCCAACTGCTCTTGCTTACCTTTGAGTGAGCCAATTTGCCAATTTCAATTATTAAAGGCAGCACCTGTCTCTTTTCACATTTCAGTGCCTCAGATCACTGTGTGAACAGTCCTGTAGAAACAAAATCCATTCTGTCTGCAGTTTTTAAAGGAACAGTCATCAAACTGAATGGAGTGAGTGTGACACAGGATCCAATGATAGGCAAAGAGACCTAATCTATAGAGATATCTATTCCTTCTCTCTTTTCCAATGTTCCTCTCTCCATTTTTCCTTACTAAACCCTCATTGAGTAATTGGCTTTCTCTTGGCATGCAGTTGTCCAATCTAAATGGTAATGCGGAAAGCCCACCCTTTCCCTCCTTTCCTCACTTGTGGTAATGCATGTTTACTAGAAGACAGTTACAAGAAAACTCTATGGCCTTGTGGCTGGAAAATTAGAGCTGTAGTGAGAAGGCAAGGGTCTGCCTGAATGTCATGAAAAGATTCATGTGAAAAAGTGACAATATGGTCTAAGAGATAAATTACATATTGCTTCAGAGAGACAGCAGATGTGACTCCAGAACAACATACAGTCAATATCAAAATATTTATTTATCATTTGCAAGTGGTTTGTACTGTCGCCTCACAGCAAGAAAGGGCCGGGTTAAATCCCTGGCCCTGGCCCTTTCTATGTGGAGTGTTTTCTTTCCGTGTTTGCATGTTGTTCGTGTGGTTTTCTCCGGGAGCTCTGGTTTCCTCCCGCCGTCCGAAGACACGCAAAGCAGGTGGATTGGATTGAATTGCCCATAGGTGTGAATGGCCGTCTTTGTATCTGGGTTAGCATGTGTTTCCCTGCCTTCTGCCAAATGTATGCTGGGATAGCCTCAGTTGCCCCATGACCATGAATAGGAATACTCAGGAGGGCATTAAAATCAGTGTGTTACAATAATTTAAGAGTGGTGGGTGAACATACAAGAAGCATGAAGATTCCTGTGCAGGTTTTGGATTCTTTTCTGTATGTGATTGTGGTGTCGAAGAAAGCACCTTAATTTCGTAATTTGGATACAAATACTACTACCGACGTCTTATAGGCTATATCTTAAATAGCAGGTATGATTTTCCTCCAACTCATTTTGGTCTTTAAGTGTTGACGTCAAATGTATTGGCATCTGAGAAAAAAAGAATCTTCTTTCATGTCATTATTTTATGTTTTCTGACCTTGCGAGGTCTGAACATTTCACAGAATAGTTCTATTTTTCTTAAGCTTTACTTCTGTACAGCGTGACACCATACCCAAGGAAGGATGGGGATAAAAATTGCAAGAGGTGTAGAAAAGGAGTAATCGGATTTCAGATGCCTTGTTCTCGGATTCCAGGGTCCATTTGTGCAAAGCCTTCTAAGGCTGTGAGTTGGTTTTAAATGGCCAATTTAATAGTAAATTCTAAAAGTAATGGGCAGTTTAACAATGCTCCTAAACCTAAAAAAGGATTAAGAGGGGTGGCGGCGAGCATTAGTGGAAATAACTCTTAGTACATACAAAATAGTTGTTGCAGGTACTAAATATGCCACAGTCCTTGTCATTTAACACCTTACTGGAATGTCCTAGGTTTCTGTTACTTAGAAACACTTTCACTGTTGCTTTTGAAATTGAACCACCAAACGATGGCATATTCTTTCAAACCAAGGACATTCTGGATTCTTAATTTATGTGCCATTTATAATCTGGAATTCCTTTAGCATACCACAGAAGCAGGCAATAAGCAGAGGTGCACACACATTGCATTGATCCATTATCCATTACAAGATAACACAGTATTATTCTTTTTATGTGGAATGTCAAGGCCATACATTTTCCCCTTCACTATTTCATGAGCCCCAAACCCTTACAAAAACATCTCACTGACTTTAAAATGAAGAACTTGCCTCATTGTCAATGCATGACCGAGAGCCTGCCTGTGCATCGCCCTGAGAAGCCCTCATATGCTACATCCCCAGCAGGCAGACTTCAAGTGTTTTTCTGACAGGTCAGTGAAATTCAGAGGGAAAGGGACTGAACAAAGAAAACGACTTTTGGAGGAACTATCTGGGGATGACTGCATGGATGGAAAATAGACATTGCAAACCTTTAACCTGAGGAGGATGATTACACCAAAACACACACATGCACACATATATCGGCTGAGAGGGTGAAACTGACAATTTGTTAATACCAACAAAGAATGTCCTCTTATATTAAAACAGCATATTAAGTCCCAGCACTATACATACATCTTAGAATGAATACCATGTATTATGAGACGGCAATGACTGCCAAGCAAGCAAGGACTGGACATTGCCAAGTGTTAAAATCAATAAATTACCGTTACAGAATTATAACACAGAGCCTATACACTGACAGCAAGCTGGATTTAATATGATGTGCCGAACGGGTAGAGTTTGAGACAGACAACAGCTCCTCAACTGAAATCAGAGAGCAGCAATAATGTAGACAGTAACAAAAGGAGTCACAGCTCATAATTCAGGACACCTCTGGCCTGAGGTATGAATAAACTCACAGGCGTACTTATTCACCCACTTTCTTTCCTCTTGTCATCTCTTATTGATTTACAACTTGGGTTACATTTTCATATGATATATTTGGGTGCAGAAGCAGTATCTCCCAGACAATAGCAGGCATCGGAGGCAATATTCAGAGTGATCCAACCATATGCCCCCATATCCATAATCATTTTACTATGCCCTCTATGCATACCCAGCTGTTGTATGCCCATCTAAAGCCATCTGCCCATGCATAATTCCTAGATTTCTTATTGTTGGCCAAGCACACATTAGCGAAATGGCTTTGAATAATGCAAACTTGTGGGCTATGGATGATGGATCCATATCTCATTGATTTCCCGTTGAAAGCCGAAAGTCAGATGGCTAGCTCTATTAGTTACATTTGCCTGTGTGTCACATCAGTCTATATATTCCTGTGCCATCGACAAGCCTACTCGTTTTTTTTAATGGCTTGTACGACATCAATAAACCTTGGTGAGATACAATCACAGCAGCTTTCAAAGCTCTTCCTCTCTATTCAGGAACTCTACAATAAGGCATGTTTGGTTTGTGCTTTGAGGTGCCCTCAAAGCACAAACCAAACATGCCTTCTGAAACGACAATAGGCCATGGGTGATTCAATAACGTAAAGATATTCATATCTGTATAGCTCTTTATACATTGCATATATAAAAGGCAAAATGGTTAATTGACTGCATTTATACAGCACTTTTCTAGTCTACCAACCACTCAAAGCGCTTTACAACAATGCCTACATTCACCCATTCATACACCGATGGCGGCAAGCTACCACGCAGGATGCTGGCGCAACCATCGGGAGCAATTTGGGGTTCAGTATCTTGCCCAAGGACACTTCGACATGCGGACTGGAGGAGCCGGGGATCGAACCACCGACCTTCTGATTAGTGGACAACCCGCTCTACCTCCTGAGCCACAGCCACCCGTAGGCAAAAAAAAGGCAAAAGCTAGTGTACCTCGAGCTAGTGTGCCTAGAAACCTCATAAGGCCTATGTATACTCTCGCCTCGTCCTCTTTCCTTGTCTGGAAAAAATTAGCGCAAGTGGAGATTCGGGGCCTCTGAAAAAGAAAAGACTTTGTGCGTACAATAAACAGTGAGAAGAAAAGTATAATTGGGTTAAACCCGTTAGTGGTGATTTGTCCAGAGCCTTCTGCACATTGTGTCATTGGGAGTTTTTAATCAGCCATGGAGGAGAGAATGACCTGAAACAACATGCTGCCACAGAAATCCACAAGAGGACTACACAAGCTAAAGGTGCATCTAGCATTAGCAAGTTCTTCGCCACGGCTACTACCGAAAATGACAAAGTTTCTGCATGTGAGATTTCATCTGTATATCATACAGTTAAACATGGACTGAGCTACAACAGCATGGACTGTCTCAATAAGCTTAACAGTGCAATGTTTAATGATTCCAATACTGCAAAGAAAATACACTGTGGAAGAACCAAAGCCGAGATGCTAACAGCCAACATACTTGGTCCAAAAACTGTATGAGATATTCTGAAAGATCTGTCTCCAACCGAAGGTGAGCAGGAGCCGGTCTATTTTTCAGTTGCCACAGATGCCTCGAACAAGGGGAACCGAAAAATGATTCCTGTGTGCCTTACATACTTCAATCCATCTGACGGAGTACAGTGTAAACTACTTGATTTTTATGAAGACAGTGATGAATCGGCCAATAGCATCCACTGAGCTATAATGGATTGTTTAGGAAAATATCAACTTAAGACAGAGTGTATTACATCCTATGCTGCAGACAATGTGAATGTCAATTATGGCAAGCATCACTCTGTTTACCAGTTATTGCACAGTGAAAACATTTTGAAAGCAAATTGCCCCGGCCCATATAGCTCACAATTCTTGTAAACATGCATGCGATCAGCTGTCAATGGACATAGAGACAATTGTCTTGAAGATTTACAGCCACTTCTCAGCATCTGCTTCTCGGCGAGAGGAACTTGGTAGTTTTTTCGCCTTTGTGGACATTGAGCGGAGAGAAATTCTGCGTCATGTCTGCACCAGATGGCTGCCACTGTATCTAGCTGTTGATCGTCTCTTACAGAGCTGGCCAGCGATTAAGGCATACTTCAGGTCATGTGGGGAGGCCTGTCCTGTGGTGCTGAAGAAGATTTTTGTGGATGATGAGGAGAAGGCTGGCACAGTTGAAATATACCTGTGATTTTTCCAAAATGTGGGACTTGTCTTTGACCGGCTTGTAAGGAAGCTAGAGGAAACCCAACTCTGCATCACTGATGTTTACGAGGAATTCAGGAAATTCAAAGCAAAAATGCTGCAAAGAAAAGATGACAGCTTTTGGGGATTCCAGACCAGACAGCTGATGGAAAAAATGCTGCCTACGGAAAAGGCCAAAGTGAAAGAGGACTTCATGGGATTTTACGACTCATTGCATACATTGACAAGTGGTTTGATTTATCCTCAGACAATGTGATGATGAAGCTTAAACCAATTGGCCTCTTTGAGAAACTCACTTTCTCTGACTTGGAAGAGGTGGCGGTCGCCCTCAAGTTGACTGACACAGCCAACATGGACAAACTGTACGAGGAATTCTGCGCTAGCCAGGAAGAAATCGAAACAGCACGACAGGACCCCACAAAATCGACCAGCGAGAAGTGGTTGGCTGTTTTTCAGAAAATCGGAAAGGAGAACTTGACTAACTTGTTCCTGATCGTGTCATTTGTTCTCAGTGTGCCCGATTCAAACGCATTTGTGGAGAGGATTTTTTCACTCATGGCCAATAAGTGGACAGATGCAAGAAACCGTTGCAGCACAGACCTGATCAAAAGTGAGCTTCAAATTTCGGTGAACATTCATATGCCCTGCAAAGACTTCTTTCTTGCCGTGCAGAAGGACAAAGAGTTATTGGATGCTGTTAGGAGCAACAAGAAGTATCCATGGAGAAAATAGGTGAGTAGGCTACCTCTCTATACAAAGCATCATGTAGGCTGTTACTATGGTTACCCCACCCTCCAGTCCCTCCTGTCCCGTTTTGCTGGGATAGAATGTTGGTAACCCTAATAGACGGTGAATTAACAGTGTTATGAGTCTGTGTTTATTTCGGCATGTATCTGATCCCCCAACCAGCACTTATTTCAGTGAGAAATCTAATTTTTAAAATGGTTCGCCTCTCATTCCCACGGTCTTCTCTGCTAACCAACAGAGGCTGGTAGCGAGTTGAGGCAACAAAATCCAAAATGTAAAGTTTGTACGGAAATACAGTTTATCTTTATGGATTATATTGATGCCGAATTGACAAGAAGACTGTCTACATACATCTTTTATCTTGTGTTTCTAGAGTTATGTGTTTTTATGGACGCGTAAGGAATTGTTAATATGTCATATTTCTTAAAGGGAGTTTGGCATAATATTTTCCCCGGAGAGCACAGGGAGCTTCAGTTGAATTCAAACTGCTAATATGTATATTTTTAACGTTTTTTCACCACTACAGAAACACTAGGTAACTGCTAAAGTATGATAAGGCTGTCTGACGTTGACTGCTATTAGTTATTGGTTTTATCAATGGTTTAATAATGTGTGTTTGTATTGATTACTGAGAGTGGCTGATCAGGCAAATTATCAGCTAATTGTACTCAGTTTGGCTGTTTCTTGACTTAATCCAAGAGGTTAGGTGGTGTAGAAATGCAGGAAATTTGTTTTAAATTTTAAAAAAAATTCTGGGGGAGGACCCCCAGACCCCCCCGCCACTTATGTATCTTTCCAAGTTTGCTCCCCCATTTTAAAACATAACCAGGCACTCATGTTGTCAAAACGTGAATTTCCTATAATGTTGTTCAGTTCCTGTTCGCAGCTCTACTAATATGTGTTACAGTAATTCCATACAAAACCTGTTCTATGTGGACAAGAACTCATCTTGTATAGTCTATTTGTTGTGCAAAATCATGCGGATCAGGGTTGCATTTGAATTGAAATACCGCATGCTTTTACTATTTGCTTAAGCTTGCCTTGAGGCCTGGATTTTCTGGTTTGCATGTCGGTTCAAGTCAGCACCTTTCATTGTAGAAAGGAAGTGGTTTTCTATATTGTGCCAGACAAGCAAAATAAATCTCAGAAAAGTATGTATAAATGTTTAGTATAGTTGTATAATAGTATATGCACCAATTTCAGTATGTCTAGCTGGGAGTTGGTGTTGAAAAATAGTGACTGGGGGAAGTGGCAGTCGATTTATGCTTTTAAATAGTGTGCGTGTGTGTGTGTGTGTGTGTGTGTGATTGTGTGGGTGGGGGAGCTGCTGTCCACACTTCTCAAATAGCCGCAGTAATGAGGCGGCTCACATGTCCTGCTCGGCTCCAGCACCACTGACACCAGTGAAGGAGCTGACTGCAGTCCAACCAGAGATGGAGGCACAGGTCAGTTGCCCGTTCAGAACAGAGTTTCCATGCCTTTCTAAAGGGGGGGAGGACTCAAGATTCATGTGTTTCTTTCTGCTTAGATAGTACAGACACGATCTGTCACATAGTGTTACTGTACAGTTATATTATGTTACTGTTCATATTTTGAGCACACAGTATAAATTCAGCCACTGAGTTATGCTCCGGAGCCCAAACCAGATCCAGACCTTCTGGCCTCAGCATTACTCAACCACAGAATGGAAAGACCATAAAGACTAGAATGAAAGCCACAAGCGAACATCCATCTTGTCCAGAATACCTTTTGATCAAGCGGATGTGAATACTATCCACTGAACAAACAGTCAGTATATTTGATTTGGGTTGATTTTTGGGGAGACGTGTGCCCCAAGTCCAATACATGGTGTTCTAGTAATGCAACTGGCAGAAGGCTGCTGCCTGCGAAACCTGTGCTTTATGTCTACCACCGGATCTGTGGTGTGAGAAAACCACAGCGAGGGCTTGGATGTCTTTGGTTTGATGTTCGTATGATGGATTTTCAAACATACTAGAAGGGGATTAATTTCCAAAAGGAATAGGCTTTTGATGAGAGAGGGTTTTCACATTCCTCTCTCTCTCTGGACAAAGGCTGATATGGCAACCTATCCACTAGGTTATTTCAGTCTTTGGGGCTGGTAGCTATCATCCTTATGGAAATTCAACCATCCGTGTCAGGGGATGGTCTTGTAGGTGCTCCAAGAATGAAAGAAATAAAAGTATCAGCAGTTACAAATAGTGTGCCACAAGCACAAACTGCTTTTACTATATACAACCATCCTCACATGTACTAGTAATATAGCATATCTTATGACCAAAACAGTTCTCTTCCCTTTTTAAAGACAAAGTATTCAACCAAATCCAATTAGACAATATGGTCAAAACAATAATATGAAAACAAATGGTGTTCAAAACTCCAATAGGTTCAGTGGAACCATAAAGTAAAATAGCAATTACGAGTAGTAATGGCTATGTGAGGCACCATTTTATCCCCAAAAAACTGAGGGAGGTCCCATTTTTATTATATCTGGCAAAAGTAAATTCACATTCTATTAAAATAGCCTTATTTCAATTATTGCAATGGCCACTTAACCCAACCACTTAGTGAACTTTCTGTTTGAGCAAAGAACATAATCCAGGACTTAATTTCTCAGAAAAAAAGGCTTGCAAGAGTTCCTAAAATAAATCTTTTTCTGTTCCATCAATGAGCCGTAACAAAAAGCAACATGAATACACATCACTTGCTGACTCGTGTCATCCATATCAAAGTGAAGCCTGACTAATACTCAAACCCAGCGTTCGACCTCTGCATAATGAGGACAATATCTGTAGGTGGCACTCCGACGCCGATCATCCTGCTGCTTAGCTCTTTGCACACATTCACACTCGCTCAGTTTTAACAGTTTAACAAAACTCGCCACGCTCCTGTAGTCAATGAGTCACGCCTGGAGACTCCCCGAAGAGTTTCTGGGCTGTGGCAGTGTCTGAGGCACTGGTCCATCACATCGTTAAGCATGATGATCCATTTCCACGGCAATATTTGGACCTGGGCTCTGGGAGAGACATGCTGGCATGCTACAGACTGGCTGATAATGGTAAGGGAAAAGTGCTGAAGAAGACAGAAGAGAGGAGGATGGAAGGGAGGAGAGGAAAGGAGGAGAAGCAAGGACAGCAGGAGGACAAGGAACCTGGGGAGAGGAGAACAATAGGCGAGGAGAGGAGAGCCCCAAGGAACAGAGGCGAGGAGGGTGAAAAGAACAGATGCCAGAGGGAGAGTGTTTATCTGGATGAGGCACACAGAGGAAAGGGGTGTGAGGCTGTGATTGGAAAGATAGAACACTGCATTCACTGAAAACATGAGCTTTACAAAGACAAATCCAGCCAACAAAGTGCTATGGAAATGAATCTGTAACATCTTTTGATTTCACATTTTAAGTTTATTTCACTACTTGAAGGTAATGATTTATAAAATCGTTAGTAAACTGACTGTTACATTACCCTGTGAATACACTTGTAGCAGACTCAGGAAACCAATAAAATGGGCAATTTCCTGACTACAGGAAACCCATAGCACACAAAAGAGCACATTATATTTTCTTATGAATATAAACAATTTTGAAAGCTGTCACATTGTTTCCAACTGATTCAATAAATACAAATTAGAACTGTGTCTCAACATAATATAAATGTTAAGGTAAGATCACTCCAAAACCCAAAGTCAGCGTAGTGCACACACAACATTCAAGGTAATTTGGTGAGTCCAAGGTCATCAATCAAGATGGCGTCTGTGTGATGACATTATCGAGGGAGGCTCTCAGATCTCTGATTTCCCCTCATCCAAGCTGATCCTCGTATTGCTTACGGAAACAGTCTCCCACAGGGAAGAATTCCCAGCAACGCTCCTGGTACATTTTCCACACGTACGATTCCTGGCAAAGTCAAAAGATCAGTAATATATTTTGTCACTACTGTCTCAAACTATCCATCCTTTGATTATCAGCTCATTGTTTCAATCAGAATAGCAATCTAAAGAGCATCCATGGAGAATATAAATCAAATTTGAAATTCTTCAAATGTATGTCTGTCCTGTCCCAATGGAGAAATACTTATTTCACACATTGTGAAAAAAACAATCCATGTGGCCGCTTCCTTTTAATCCACACCTGAGAAATATACCACATTAAAATAACATACACAGTATATCTAGCGATGGGTCCCAGGACCCAACTCAATTTTGGAACTTGCACCCAATTGGCCAAAATGTGCCAGGCTGATAAGGAATATAATATTCTATTCCTTTTATCAATGCTGCAGCATCATATTCAAGATGCATTGTGTGCCACAAAAAAATATCCAAATTATTCTGATAGAGAAGGGATTCATTATTTTAATATTACACTATGCAGCATTTAGATATAAACTTTTCCTCATCCCATTCATGATTTAAGCGAGACAGAGACAGACAGAAAGAGATAAAGATGCAGCTCTTTCATTGCAGTGGAAAGTAAAAATGTTTCTGCTGAATTCCAATACTCCTCTTTACTATGCAACAGGTCATGGAAAACAAAGCTGCACAACATAGTGTTTAGGATGTATAGGAGGATCACCATATGACTATGGTGAGGCAGGGACTTTAAAGATTTGTTAACAAGAGAAATAAAATATGTGCCGACTTGAAGTTTTCTACCTCACCTTTCAAGCCCCCACACTTTTGATTTATAGCTGTAATACTGCATGGACGTGTCAATATATGCACATATCTCATGCATGCTACCAGCAAACACATGGAAACAATGTATTTACTTCAAACAACGTAATTAGAAAAAAATTGGATACAACTTCAAAGTTAGAGCCTAGAGCCAACTGTAAATGAGTGGATAAATGAAAGAATAATTTACTGTAGAGTAACACAATTATAACAGATTTTTGAAGAAGTAATTGCACATTAAAAATTTTTTTATGATGTTCATTATCATAAAAGGGAGCATGCCTTAATTTGGGTGGCTTTTATGAGAGACAGTGTGAATAGAGGTTCGGTCTTTTCTAGTTGAAAAGGTTAGACTACAGTTTTATCACCATTA
The DNA here is from genome assembly GCF_046629955.1 of Centroberyx affinis. Lineage (NCBI taxonomy): Eukaryota > Metazoa > Chordata > Actinopteri > Beryciformes > Berycidae > Centroberyx > Centroberyx affinis. Next base: position 330,671 of record NW_027279405.1, on the reverse strand, counting down.
GAAATGTTGGAATTAATGAGTCATTCAGCCGTGAAGGAATCGTTGGGGAAGGAATGATTAAGAACTGTCAGAAGTGGCAGTGGAAGTAAAATTTTTGTACATGCTCTCAATGCCAACCCCTTATTGTGTGTTAGATTTGGAAAATTCATGGAAAACAAAAGAGACAACAACTATCATACCTGTCCCGTGTGTTCGGTTTCATCCTTGTTAATGAGGTACATCACAAAAAATCTGTCAGGACACAAAAGAGGGACATATCTAGCAACTCATATACCTCCAACTCATACTTGGATTCAGCATAGAAAAGAAAACCTGCTAGAAATCCATAGAACTATATGAAGAACCAGTGGAAAAATCAAAATGTGTTATATTTGTTATATTTCACTGGAAACGGCTACAGATACACTCAAACAGCTGTATTTACTGCTACAATTTGCACTGAAGTAAACTAGATGGTTTATAGGCTGGCTAGCTCTCATCATGTTAATTGATAGACATATCAGTTAAGACTAAATTAAATTAAGCTGAATTAAACAGAACAGTGGTTCAGGTCTGATTTATAAACCCAGTTGCTGAGGATGGCTACTGGGGGAGGTAAGGGAAAAATATTGCTTAGAACAGGCCTAAAATACAAACTCAATAATGCATATCAAAGTCTAATAGTTATGATTTACAGGAGTGTATTCCCCTGTATATTGGATAAGTGATTAATCATGGTAACTAACAACATCTTGAGCTGTCTGTGAAATTTCATAACATGTCAATCTGCTGCTTTTTTTCCCTTTCTTTTTTTAAATTATAAGCAATTATGGGGCATGCGACATACTTACACTTAGCTGTGGGAGGTAATAGCATGACAAAGGCCTGCCATTTTATTAATGCCATATTCGGTTGTCAGTTTTAATATTTGCAAAATCATCTGGCTGAGACTATCTTTGGCAGTGTAATAGTGACAGCTGAACCCAACGCGTGACTCAAAACTGGTAAGCATGAATCAACTCACAGGTAGTTGGCCAGGTTGTGCTCCTGTAGAGTGTGAGTCTCAAAGCCATGAGGGACTGTGTCTAAGTAGTCATTCCCTATTCCACATATAAAGCACTTGGTCTGCAGAAGGAGAAAGGAGGGACATGTAATGTTTCATGGAACAAACATAATGTTGTCTAGTGTACATTCAAAATAAAATCCAAACTTCAAGAGCAGAGGTCCTTAAAGTTGTTGTTAGCCTGGGACTCCAATGTAGAATTTATCCTGCCACTATGGGACCTTTTGATTCAGCATGCCAGTCAAACGAATCTGACGTCTTTAAAGTTATTTCTCTTTACAAAGACACTCAGCGGATCCCACAAAATATAACAGGCTGTAATAAAGAATGACTCACTGCCAGTTTTTCATAAGCCACAGAGGATCCTGCCTACGGAAATATTGCATCCACACAGGTAACAACTCCACATTCCACAACAATTCAAAATAAATGCTTAGGATCTGTTTGACGACTTAAAAATTGATCCCTCAGCAATTGTTATGCTCACACACACACACTTACCAAACCTGCTGCTGTGATAACTCACTGACATGCACACAAGCTCGCTCATAACTCATATGTATAGATACACACAAATGTACACACACACGCACCCACACACACTATTTAATTCATTAATATTTTAGTATCACATAATTTTCTTTCAGTTTCTTCATTGTTTACTCTCTGCTTACTTTTGTTTTACGATCATTTTCTTGCTTTATTTTCATTTTGTTTGTATCTTCTGTTTTAGAATTATTTTGACCCACGAATGCACCGTCTTTTCCTAGTATTTTATCTCACCTATACCATATGACATGTTTATTTATGTAAATAAATATAAGCTAAAACATTAAAAACCTTTGCTTGTTGGTTTGGAATCCATGAGAAACAAGCCAATAACACATTACGGGGGACCTTTCCGCCCGAAAGTAAGAAACCATGCCTTAACACTGTGTGTTAATTAGTGATAGCATCAACCAGTAATTAAGAAAACGTTCATGTTTAAGACAAATGCAAAGTAAATTAAATCTCTAATAAGACAATAAACACAATTTTATTAGCATTCCAACATCTAGCTGCTACTTATTATGCAGCAATTAAACTCCCATTGTCTCACAAGTCTGTAAGAGTGTGGGCTTGCGCGCATGAGAGAACCAAGACTGAGAGAGAGAAAGAGACAGAGCACATAAGGATTGAAAAACTAGAAAAAGACAGCAAGCATTACACCTTAGCTAATAGTTCTACCGAAGATAGATTTTATCAAAAATGTACTATATTTTTCTATTTGCACAATATCAACTATTCAATTAGCGTTTCTAGTGGGGATTTGTTTGGCTCCCACTGAACTTGCTGTAATGATTGTCTTCTAATTATCGAGGGCAGAGTGATAATCGTATCCTCTCATTAGGGCCAATGGTAGAAGCGTTTCCTCTGACACCAGCTTCCACAACAACCTCCCAATCTACTTAATCTTGAACACACAGTTACTGAATCTCAAACCTAAATTACACGTGACCTCAAGCTAATTTACTACTAAATCAGTACTGTAAGCATAAAGACAAATCAGCCAATGTTTTCTGTAGCCTTAATCTGAATCTGATGTATAGTGCATTTAGGCTATAATAATAATAATAATTTTTATCTAAATCTGATTTAATACATACTGTCCAGACTACAGGCCACACTCAAAACTTATGGTTGTTTGGAATTCAGATATGTGTGTGTGTGTTTGTGTGTGTGTGTATGCATACAAGAATGCATGTGTGTGCATGCGAAAGAAAGTTTCACCTCTCACCTCCATATCCTCTTTCACCTGCTCCTGCTGGTCACGAAGCTCTCCAAAGGCATCGATAATCAAGCCTGCAAAAAGAAGGTACATAAGTGTGTGTGTGTGTGTGTCTGTGCACGGGTATGCATGTGCATGGCTGTGTTTGTGTTTGAATGACAGGTGTCAGTGGAACTGTTGTGACAAGTGTGTGCGTCTTGGTGAAAACATGTGAGTGCTCATGCATGTATGGATTTCCATGGAAGCTGAGCTGTACTTGTGTAAGATTTTCACACTGTATCTCACCCTGGATGATGGCCAGAAGGATGACGATGACGAAGAAGAAGAAGGTGATGTCGAATACGATGCGTTCCACCTCAAACTCGTCACCAGCGGGGTCCTCAATCTCGTCGCCGATTCCCCCACCCGCGCGCACGCCCACATACATATGGAACATGTAGCACTGAAGCCCGAAAAAACGAGAGTGGAATACCACAGATTTTCATTTACAGTACAGTATGCATTCCAGCTCAATATTGATCTCCTCAGATAGGCGATCTCTTCTGCTGAGTTTCGATAAGGGTACGAGGTAAGGAGAGAAGAATCAAGGTGTCAAGGAAGGATTTTTGCACTGTGCCTCTAAACACCAAGGACAATACTGTCTTTTAGGAACTCAAACAAAAACAAATTGAGAATTGACTTTATGTATTCTCTATGACTGCATCCATGCTGGCTGCAAAACGTTTGCAGAACATTTAAAATTCAATACTGGCACTATTTCTATACAATTTCACAGATGGGTGGAGATGTTTTCTCCTCAGATAGTTAATGTCCCCCATTGAGATTTGGTATGAGTATGAGGCAAGGAGATAACAGTCAAGGTGTCTAAGAAGGACTTTTATATTGTGCCTCTAAGTGCCAAGGATGACATTTTCTGCAAGGAACTTGAACAAAAACAAAATACAATGATGGCTGCAAAACTTTCAAAGAACATTCAGCGATTGAACAGTAGAGAATGAGGCATCTTCTGGTTATCTTCGGATTCATATTTTTGCCATTTTGCATTGCATTGGTCTGAAACAGTGGTGCTGTGCTGTTGTAATGATGGAAAGGGGATTGCAAATCCCTGTTGCTACCTATTTTGCTGCTAAAAGTCAAGCATAAACAATAACAATGAGTGTGACTCAGGATTTAATGTAATATCCCCTGGCTCCGATAATAGTAGGGTTTTATTCAAATGCTATCGCTTCCCATCCGCCTGCTCATGTGAGTGACAGTGGAGACCACATTAGAATAGAGCAGGCAGAGGGGTGTTAATGTAGTGAATTTATCCGTGGCCAAACAAAGAGCCATGCTCAGGCTTGAGGAGCGCTTTTCCATCCAAACGTCCATCATTCTATAGATAGGTAGTGGAGGGACTAAGACAAGAGGCTGTTTTCACTTCAACAATAGGGATCACTGTCAGAATCCTATGCCACCCCTCTGGATCTGAGGAGGAGGAGGCAGAAAATGAAGTGTGTGTTTGTGTGAGTCAGTGTGTGTGTGTGTGTGTGTGTTAGAAAGCAAGATGAGAGAGCGGAGAGAGATCAAAAGAGAGAGAGAGATAGAGAGAGAGACTGTGTGCGTGTGTGTGTGTGTGCGCCTGTCCATATGCATACTGAACTCACAGTAAGCATGTCATTGCACTTCATGTCCTGGGTCTCCGTGTCATCACTCTTGTTGTAAAACTTCCTGAAGAAGTTGAAGGCCACGACAGTGTAGAGATACACCACAACAGCCAGCAGGCCCACAGTCAGGACCAACTGACAAACACACACAGAAAAGACAGATGGACAGACAGAGGCAGATGGGCTTTAATACACGTCTTCATCTTAGAAAAGCCTTAATATAACCCTCCGGCGTGAAAGCAAACATCACATGCATGCAAATTGCATGTATGAACACACATGGAGACAGATGGACAGGGACAGACACACACACCTGTTTCCCATTGTGCGTGACAGAGGAAAGGATGGTACGGAGTGTCTTAAAGCCCATGGCGATGTCCAAAAGGTGAGCAGCGAAGAAGAAGTTGTTGTAGTGACCCAGAACTGACATGGACATGTACCAGGCCAAGTACAAGAAGGACTGTGCACACACACACACACATACACGCGCACGCACGCACACACGCACACACACACACACACACACACACACACACCAAGATAGGCCATAGAGATTACCAGACAAGATGCAGGGACAAATGTGTATTTTAGATAAGACAGGATCACAGGATATTGCCACCTTCACTCGGCACATGTGCAATTGTATGAAACAAAATCTTATCTTAACAAGAGACCAAACAAACTAGGAATGAGTCATAAAATATTAGATATATTGTACACATATTGCTAGGTCATGTTACATTATCAGTGAATATGAATTGCAGGAAGTAACACTCTTATCTTGGCATTGTAGCGACAAGAAGACACATGCAAACAAACTAAGAAAAAGCCATAATAAAAATCAGTCACAGGATATTTTGCCAGCTCAACTTACATTATCAGTGAATACAACTCCTAGTTTCCAGACCTGGTACTTGACGTCAATGGAGCTGAACCTGAAAGAAACGCCATTTTCATATGGATACAATAGATACGAACTTAGAAAATAGGGTCAAAATGTCTGTGGTTCAGATCAGGCCATTACAGCTACAATATCTTTTCTAAAGGAGGCTGTCTATGACGTGGATTCAACTCAAAATGTCCTGTACGTTCTCAAGCAAGACATAATGTTCTGGGACCTTCTTGTCTCTGGCCACACTCTTATCAAGTAGCACACACACATGCATGCCAACACGGACACACACACACACACACACACACACACACACACACACACACACACACACACACACACACACACACACACACACACACACACACACAATATCAGTGTGGTGCCTATTAATAATGATGGTGGGTGCTCTGTCATCAGCTGCAATGCATGCAGTTCAATTGTCTGAAATGATATTCCACAGTGCTATTGACAAGGCTCAGACAGACAGGAGATGGACATCAATAGGCCAATCTTGTTAATGCTCAGCAGGGAGGCTCATGTAGGAATCCTATTCTCCTCTGGAGTAAAAGGCATCAGGGAAACTTCTATATTGATTTCCTCATTTGAACATCATTCATCCTTTTTTTACATTGATAGCGAGTTGCCTGTATGCAAACACAGTTGTACATAGCCTCTTGAGGCATATAGTATGCCTCATCACTACCATCAACTTTGTGTAGCTTTGTGTAACTGCCATCTGCTGAACTGCATACTATATTAGCTGTGAGACTGATGCAACCAAAGGGGCCAACTGGCCAGAATCATATGCAGTGACTGGCATTCAATATATTGGCATAAAAAATAAAATTGATAACTTAATGCATTTTGTAGTTTGCTGTGCCATGCCTCATACAAAAGACATAAACAAGTACAACCAGTTTAAAATGCTAATCTCAGCAACCACCATGATAGACAAAACAGCTGCAGTTTATGCCCCTGACACTTTTGAAGCATGTAGAGTCGCAAGGATGTCTATTTTCTATATTTTATCTACTCACAGAGCGCCCCAGGCAGTTTCTCTCTTGGGCCTCCTTCTTTCCTGTCTCTGAGAGCTGAAGTCGAGAGCAGCCTGGTCCAGACCCAGGAGCTCACTGATCCTCTCACAGCCATAAAGCTCACCATACTTATCCATCACCTGACAGGGAAAGAAGAGAGGTTTACATAGTGACCAAAACAATAGTTTTACAGTGTCTTCCTATCTGAAAAAATTGTGACAAGAGCTGACTGACTGAGTGACTTCTATTGCACCATATTTGCAATAATGAGATAGCAGTCTAGGTGGACTGGCCATCTGGAGTATTGGGAGTTTTCCCAATGCGCTGGTTGACCTGTGGGCTGGTGGTGAGCCAAGCAAGACTGATACAAAAAGTTAAGACAGTCGGCACTGTAGAGGATTGGGGGGATGGGGGGTGGGGTTGGTGCATAACTGGTCCATGTTTCTCCTCTTTCCAACTTTACTTTGGTACATTCTACCTTTCATATCTTTCACATCTGAGATGACAGTGGAGACTGAGTGTTTTGTATTAATCATGACTGAGTCAACCTAACAAAGGAACATGGACAAGCAGCATTACCAAATATGCAAAAAATGCAAAGTGCTTTGAGGAAGATCAAATGCAACAAATTGATTCATGTATTTGGTAGCACTACAACTAAAATCAGTGCATTTAGCGTCAGTTATGCTGACAACATGCAGCAGCATAATGCTGGGACTTATTCTAACTGTTATGTTGCCTTCAATTGCTGTGGGAAATATCTAATTACAAGCTGAATGCACATGAACAAAGCGAACAAGGTGGTAAGTATGACAGGGTATGTAATGATTTTCTATGATACCCAAGTTGTCAAGATGCAACATTTTGGAGAAGAGCATGGAAGCCGCGTGAACAACTGATGGTAATTACGATGTATGTTATTGTTTCGTATCTTAAGCAAACAATCGATATTGATGTATCTTTCTATTATTACTCATTGTTTAACTTTCAGTTAATATGTATATGTACAGTAACAATACAATAAGATGTATATGTACAGTAAACTGTGGCTAATAAATGAATTAAAACATCAATTACATGACTGATACTATTTTCTCCTCTGTATTCTGCTGCTGCAGCACAAAGGAGCTTTCTGCCACTTGATTTATAAACTAAATCAACAGCCACCCAAAAACTAATTTTGTTACATGGTCCATTTTGTTCTCATTTCCAAACAAAAGCACTTGAATGAGCAAAGCCATATTTACAACTCCTGAACTCAGAAGTAGGAGATTATCAGAAGCACTTGAAGGCATTACACCATCTCCGTTTTACCCCAGGCTCTTAAGATGACAGGATACAGAATATTCAAAGCAAGGAGACAGTGCAAGACATAGGTAGACAGTATCATTCCACAAATTAAGGACTTGTTTCCACACATCATATATTAATTTTGTATAAGATGCAACATACAGTTGCAAAAGTGCTACATGACGAACTACATTACTTAAATGTTTTGACCAATACTCTTTCTAGCTACTGTGCTCTGATGAGGAGACATACTGTTGAGATGTTGCTTTATGTGGGGAGTGCTTGAGGGCTGCCGTGTCTGCAGGCATTTAACAACCTGCTTTATTAATTGATTCTCCTGGTTGAATGGGTAAGCTAATTGGTAAAACCAGGTACTAGTGAGTTTGCTTTAACACACCTACAATGATTTCAAGAAAGAGCTAGAATTACAGAGCATTGACTTTTGTTTAATATGAAAGATTTTTTACTACAGTACCGCATCTAAGTTTTCTTTATTTATTTGAAAATTCCCCAAATCACCTAAAAAAGTTCCTAAAATGAAAAATTACCCAGAAAAGTTTCAGTAAAAACAGGAATATTACTTCTCTTTATAACACCACTTATGTAAGTGGTTTCAAAGGCAGGAGACCAAAGTGTTAAACTGTCTCTGGGGACAGTGAAAATGTTTTTGTAATTGATAGGGGACTGATTACACCTGCCATTAAATGGTTCATTAAATTCCAGTTACTTTCTTAATAGAGTGTCACTGAGTAAGATACACACATAATTAAATTCATCCATACATGCATAGAATATACAGTAGAATATTGTAGCTGTAAGGTACTAAAGCTACAGGCCTGTGGAGATCTTACCTTCCTCTTCACAAATTTATCCCAGTAATTACTGGGAAATGATCTGAAAAGAGAAACAAAGACTGTCAAAAAATATTATGACGTGGCCAAAATGGTAATTTAAAATTTTATAGAAAACTGGGACAGTGCTGCGAGTGAAACACTTCCTCTAGTAAATAAATATACTACACTGTTTAAGTTATAATATAATTAAAATAAGGTGCTAATAAGCAGGGTTTGAGAGGAATACAGGGATTATGAAACCTCAAGGAAAAAACATTATGGATAATAAATGGTTGTTGTTTTTTTATTTGAATTAATTAAAATGATATTATCAATATGACATCAATGCAGTTTATTATGTGACTATAACCGTACGGTGTATTGATGACCAGTCGGTCCCATTGCCCTTTGATGTCCTCCTCGGGGGGCTGCTCTGTCACATACAACCCGTCAAACTCCAGCCTCCGGGCCACTTCCTTCTCACGTTTGAAGATCGCCAATGGTACCTGCCAATCAAATGCACTGGACTAAGCACTTCTCTCTCTGGACAAACAGACTGGTGGTAAGTTGGCAAATCTCATATTTCTCCCTTAAAATCTTTTAAATTAAATTTAGCTGGCTGTGTGAAAGTCCATCTTTGTCTGCAAAGTGCTCAACTCTGGCCTAAAGGTTTCATAATATATAAGATGGATTGAAATGGACTTGAAAAAGGAAAATGGGGTCATTACAAATCCACAAAAGTATGCTTGAGCTAGTATACCTTGAGGCAGTAGTAGCCGATGATGCAGCAGAAAGAGATGAGTGTGTGTGCTACAGCAAGGAAGCGGAGGGATGGTTCCATGTATCCGCTGCTCTCCTCCAGGACAAAACAAACGTTGCCTTGATTATCGTCCTCCACAGCAGAGTCCTGCTCTTCACTGTGGACTGATGTGACCACCACCTCCTCTTCATGTGGTGCAGGCAAGGACGATACCTGGGAGTGACACAGTAAGAAAGGGTGACATCACCAAAGACGAACAATACATCTGAGCCAAATATAGTATATATATATATATATATATATATATATATATATATATATATATTCCTCATTCTTGCCAGAGAAACATCATGTCACAGTGTGGAAAGTGCCACAACTTGCCATGCGGAAGGATTTATACATTGGCTTTTAGAGTTGGCTGCCCCACAGATTGCCATCAACAGCCTTGTCCTTCAAAAGTTTTAAACCACCAGATCTAAGAGATACTGTATGTTCCACAAACACATGGCAAGCTTAATTTGTTCTGCAGATGGGAAGGCACGAGCCAGAAGAGAATGAACAAAGATATCTCACCTTGTAGAAGAGGAGAATGAAGTTGATTGCGAAGGCAACAAACAGAGCCAGCATGCGCATGTTGTAGAAATTCCTTGCAAAGTAATTCTGAAAAAAAAGAAAAAGAAAGAAAGAACAATCAATTTCACAGGAGGTTAGTTGAGATGTGTATGTGGGTGCATGTGTGGATACCTGTGTGTTTGTGTGTTTGTGTGCTTTACCAGCAGCCTCTTGTGATGAGTGCTTATAATCTGCCAGAGGGCAGATTGCTGGCTCTCTGGCTCCTCGGGCTTATTGGAGCATCTTTTGGCTCTCCATTTTGCCTTGGCTTCCTCCTTCCCAAACCTCTTCTCAGATTCCTTTCCTCTGCAAACAGTCCAAACACAAACAGAAGGATGACCGCAGAGCTTTGTTCTGACAAGTACTTTTTAAGAGTTTCGTATTATTCTGATGATGCAATGTGACTTAAATACTGTCAGGTATCTTCTCACATATCTCAGATACTTTTTTATCACATTTTGGTACCACACAATTCGATACTTCTGATGCTTCTTTTTTATACATAAAACATGACTCATATCATATGGCTATTGATTAAAGCCATGTCTTAGGTCGTGCTGAGGCAGCCTAAGTCAAATAATCCTGCTTTAAGCTTTTAAGAGGTACGCAACACACTCACTTTGCTTTCTCTGATTCAGGTAATGTCTCATCTTCCTCTGTTTTTCCCTCTCTGGTGGTCTGGGCCTGAAAGCATTGTAAAATGCAGGTAATCAAACTTTAATACAAATCAATACAGTATCAAAGCAGTGCAGTGTTCGGAAAAGTTAATAATGTAAAAAAAAAAAAAAGATAAACCTTGAGAAATACATTGAACCAAAAAGTAAACATGGGTAAATGGAACAGTGCACCTCCTAAGAAACAAGTAAACATGTCGTCCCCAACGAATGATGGAAAGTTGTAGTAGGGCAATTAGTAGAAGTAAATATGTTACCTCATGTTTCTTGAAAGGGGAAGTGGAAGTGCCATTCATTGGTGTCTAATATATTGTGCAAACAATTAAATGTTGTGGCCCCCTTAGGCCAATCAGTGCAATTTTGAAAATGCCGTAACATAGAAATAAGATGCATCATTCCACAAAATTTAGGCAAAATGCTATCAGTAGCGTCCAAGATATTGTGCGTGATGTACAGACAATTTAAAACAAAATGCTGTGGCACCCCCATTTAGGCCAATGAGTGCAATTTTGAAAATGCCGAAATGGGGCAATGAAAAACATCATTCCCCTGTTTCGTGAAAATATGAAGATATTGTGCATGATGTACAGACCCCAACCCCCCCTCTTCAAAATCTGATTAGTGGTGTCCAAGATATTGTGCTGACAGACAGAGGGACATCCATAGTCCCTCCCCTGATTTCATCAAGGGGGGGACAAAAACCCATCCATTACAGATTTGACAAACCCACATGAAGGCAACCATCACATATACAAAGAGACAATAAATTCATACCATCCGCTGATGTTTCTCAGAGATATCTGTGGTGGCAATGTGTCTGGTGGCTGTGTTGAACAGGTCAGTCAGACTGGCTGTGAGGTTGTGCGTTAAGAGTCTGTATTGACCTCCTTCCTTCCTCACTCTGAGGCCAAATATGTCTGACAGGACATCCACCTCCTGAGGAGAGGACACAGCCGCCACCTGACCCAACTCCCTCAATTCTCTCTGGGAAGAGAAACTGCCGGTGTACTTCCTCAGCCGGTCCACACTACATGGCACCTCCATGACTTCATCGAGTGTTGGCTCAAGGATACCACTGAGCAAGTCTGATACCGTCATCTTCTTGGCTCCCTCTATGAGCCCACCATTGACAAAGGCTACGTACAGCACATAGATGATGCCACGGACTAAAGCACAAATGCAGTGGACCACAGCCATGAAAATAAATCGGAGGAAGGAAACAGCTGACATAAGGCTATCCTTCAGAGTCATTTTCATCAGCTTCTTCAGGTTTTTGACAGAAAGTAGCGATATCAGTAATAAAAACCAATATGATAAGGAAAGCAATCCTTTGTCGGAGGTGTTCTGGCCTCCTTCTTCACCTGTACTCGTCTCTTCCTTATCTTCTGCCCCTTTTCCGGCACACCTCTGTCCAGTGTCTGAGCCAGATATCTGGGCTGCCAGCTGCATCTCAAAGATGGTGTCCTCACAGAAATTGACAAACATCTCCATCTTCTCCTTTTCCCCACCCTCATTGACCACATCAAATATGAATTGCCTCTTGGATTCTTTGACCTGTGGCTTCTCCCACTGTGTGCGGCTAGACTCACTGATCTCAAAGTAAACACGCTCAATACGCTTCCCACTGCCCAGGATCTCAATGCGTCCCAGATAGGGCTGGAAGTAAGTCAGGACACACTCTGCCAGTTTCAAGAATGTCCCCAGTCGTGAGTCATTAGGCATGTGTTCAGACAAATTGGTGAGGAGAACAGCAATGCTGAAGCCAATGTCTTTGGCTGGCTCATGGAAGCGGTCCACAAAGGCCTCGTAATCCAGGATTTCACTGTCATCGGTCTCAGCGCAGGAGAGGAGGAAGTGAGTCTCGGCTTGGGGGAAGCGCTTGCAGTTCTCCATGGCTCTCTGGAAGTCCTTCCTGGAGATGCAACCCCTACCATCAGGGTCGTACTCTCTGAAGGCATCTGAGGAGGTGAGGTCTTTAAGTTTGAGGAACATGTCAAAAAACTTGAGGATCATTTCCACATTGCTTGATGATTCTACCAGCATGTCCACCATCTGCTTTCCAATGGTTCCATTAACCACATTACCTAGAGTAAAGAGAGAAATAAAGTTTAGCATTAATAATGATAACCTGTAACCCATTCATTATCATAAATTATACAACAATAATAAGATACAGTATGTGGAAATCCTACCCTCCAACATAGAAAGCAGCATCACAACCATGTCCTTTTGTAAATCCATCAACTCTTTCAGAAGCTCAATTTGCCCTGAATCCTGTGAATGAAAAAATAAAATAAATGTGTTCCAGCTGCATGTTTATCAGAAATCCTGTTATACATTTCACATTTTAAACATTTAGCATGACACCCTTACCTTACCAAGAGCAATTTACAATAAGTGCAACGGTAGATTGACAATAAATTTATGTATCGCCAACAATGCAAGCAGCTAAAATGAGGTGTGCAGGGGGAAATCCATTACAGCATCACCTGAATATTTATGTTTTAGCAAAATGAGAAAGAAAATATGCAAATGAAAAGTCAGTGGAACAAAGTACAATACCTGAGAGAGCTTCATTTGCATGTGGGCAAAGACATGGAGGAATCCCACTATAGCATCCCACAGACGACTGTGGGCTAGACTCTGCTGGTTCCCAGTACATGGGCCCTGGATGCACATATTAATAATGTAAGCTGCATCACTTTAACAATTGCCTCAACTAGTAGAAACAGACAAGTCAACATTCAGGAAAAAAACATGCATGGATTGCCATGGTAGTGCCTAGGAGGTCATGGAAACACACAACACACTGACAGATTGGAAATTGACTAACCTGTATGTACTCTGTGAGTGTGTTGAAGACCTGCTTGGCCACACTGATGGCTTTGGAGAAGTTGTGCTGGCCCTGCACATCGATCACATCCTTCCCCGAGTAGTACCAGTAGAAGTCACTGATTGATTCCTACAGTATAGCAGAGAAAAATGTGTATTTACAGTTCATGGGCTTTATGAAAATAATTTGTAACAAAGAAAATATGGCACTGATGAATAAAAGACTGACTGTAATGTTATGATGGCTCTATGATCTAATGTTATGACTATATTGTGTCCAAACTAATCATATTTGAGATTTGATCTTCAATCTGAAGACTGATAGACTGAAGACTATACTTAACTTGTTTGTACTAATCAATCCATTACAGCCATTTAACTATGCCAGGAAATAACTAGGAAGGCAATTTTGATTGTATTACTATAGTTTGGTTTAGTTTAATTAGTCCAGCAGTGTCCAGCAGTTACCTGTACTCTTAGTAAGTAGTCCACAGTGGATATGATGATGTTGACAGTTGTGTTGTTTCCTGTTTGTGTCCTCAAGTAATTCTGGAATTCTAATGCAAGCAGACAGTACAGTAAGCATGTGGGATGGGAAGTAAAAAGAGAATGAGAATTTATTTCATCCTGTGTGCACAATGTAATTGGACAATGAAAGACAACCAGAGCAAAGACAAAAATGTTGTGTTGTACAGCAATTATGAAATGAAAGTGCTAAGCTGTCATTACCAACATTTTAATGTGACAATGAAGTGGAAATCACTACATAAGCTGTCTTTTTTTCTTTTGTTCATTTGTCACTTTCATCTAAGCCCCCACAAATGTATGTGTATATTATCCTTTCTTTCCTTTTTGATGTATGGGCAGGTATATGATTTATATGAATTTTGTGAAAGTGTTTAAGTGCAGAGGGCAAGTAACCTGAGTTGTGTCCTTCACAGAGCAGCTGTAGAAAACGGAAGAGGTCACAGGTCAGCTCCTGGTCGGGCATCACCTTCTCCCCTGGGAGGAAGAGGGGGAAGAAGGTGGCAAGAGGCAGAAATAGAAGAGGGAAGTGTGAGGAATGGAGAAAGAGGCAAGGTAGGATAGAATATAAGAGAGTGTGAACATAGGAAGAATGCAGAAAGGGGCAAGAGAAACAGAAAGAGAAACCATGACAACATAGACTGAAAGACAGCTGTGGATAATATACAGAACTGAGAAAGGCAGAGGGAAAATGAAGAATTTAGAGTATGTTCATTCAAGGCCAAGAGTCTTACAGCTGGCTCAACTGCTGTGACATGGCCTTAGTGAAATGGATTTTTCATTTCCATATGAATACAGTACCTGAGCTCTCGTCCATGGCCATACCTAATCCTTCTGCTTTGTTCTGCCTTTCAAATGCATTCAGATCCAGCACGCTGGGCAGCAGAACATCATGGGACAAGCACACACACGCACGCGCACACACATACACACATACACACACACAAAGAGAGAGACACACGGATAAGCACTGAACTGTTACCATTTTTGTCATGTATTCTTATCAGTCACAATCAGTAAATGAAGCCTGCCAGCCTCTGTCAAATGTGATGGGACTTGTCAGATTATTTTCTTATGTTGGCTCACCTACAAGACTGCATGAGTCCAGCCATGCTCTGAAAGAAGCCAACATCTCGCTTCTCTCTCAGATAATCCAGCATTTTCTGTCAAAAAAAAAAAACAACAAAAAGAAACATCAAAGACAAGGCGAGACAGAAGCATAAGTGGTTTGATGAATGGAGGATCATCTCATCTGAAGCAGATATGATTAGCTTGAGATAAAATTGTTTTTTTTTTATTACAGTGAGTATTGCTACACCATCTCTGTGTCAAGGCAACACCACTCATAAAAATAAATAGGATTCAGAAGTGATAGCTTGAGAGTGAAGAAACACTCCAAATGTTGATGAGAGGGCCCTTGAATTAACTGAATATACTATTGCACCATCTGATTTATTTGTGGTAATTTTTTTGTCCTCTGATATGAAAATCTTCAGCCTCTATGCTTCTTCCAATAACTAATAGCCTGAAAAGAGGAAATAAAACTCACTGTTTGGTGCCACTGTGCTGGTCAATGTCTGAGACTTGAGTGGGCTTACCTTGGATTTTGGAGGTTCCAAGAAATAAAATTTGAGAACCACTATATTATATCATATATTTTTTACGGGGACACATTTGCTGGCCATACCTGTTGGACAGTGGCATTCCCTCCATTGAGAATGGCAATACCCAGCTTCAGAGTAGAGGCCACCATGGAGCCCATGTCCCCTGTTGGGATGAGAACTTAGATTACCAAAAAGAAGGTGTATAGTACTGACTCAAAAAAATATATCCCCTGAATGACACAGATCATGATGCACATTTTCAGGAATGGACAGGAGCACACTGGCTAAACCCTAAGTTTGAGGGTCTTCAGCTCCAACTCAACTCTGTGGTCATACAACTTTAACTTAACTTTAATGAAAAATGTGGCTTTCATCTCAGTCACTGAGCCCAGAAGTCAGTCTATCTTTGGTCCAGTATTCAGCAAACATATAGCCTAGGCCAACCACTGGCTCATCTACAGAAACATCTGACTATCAAGCAGCTAAAAGAAAAGTGAATATCCCCAAACTAAGCAACAGACTAATCTTAATCTGAGTCATTTAGTCCAGTAATTATCCTACGGCGTCGACAGCAGTTAGCCTACCTTTGCTGGCGCTGATGTTCTGCAGGACCATCTCAGCAGCCCCACGGTGATGCAGCCTGCCCTGCTGGTACAGCAACTTCTGTTTCTCCATCTCTTTCTCCTGAGCAACATACGGGTCAATCCATTATGTCAGATAATTAGTTAAGTAATTAGTTTATCACTTGTCAATATTTCAAATTATCAATCAAGTCAATCACTCTTGATGGAGAATGATCTTTTCAAATAACAATTCATCCATCCATACTTTGCTCTTTCATTATAATTAAAATGTCAATCAAATATAACTTAATGAAATAAATAAGGTGGAAAACAATCAGGCCTCATATCAAATAAGCAAGAAACACGTCTGACAATTTCATCCTGAAGGCATTTGAAGATTGATTTGGAAGGGAGAGCACATGCACTCACTTCAAAGCTTTTCACCTCCTCTTCTTCATCATCATCTTCCTCTGTATGACAGCTCTGGATGACGAGATGGAAAAGGGAGGGTGATAAAAAAGGGGTGGAAAATAAATTAATACAGCAGAGTGAAAAAACAGCAACAGTAAACATGTCATCCCCCATGAATGATGCAGTCCCCCTCTATGCCAGTCGGTGACAAATATGTCACTTGTTTTGACCTGTAATATCTGCGCCAATCAGTGAAATTTTGAAAATGCCACAATATAGTGGTGAGATGCATCATTTCCCCAAGTTTTCCTAAAATCTGGTCAGTGGTGTGTGAGATATTGCGTGTAACACTGGAACGAACAAACAAAGGAACAAACAATGTAGTGTCCCCTTTGGGCTAATCAGTGTAATTTTACAAATCTCACAATGCAGTGCTGACATTCATCATTCCCCCAAGTTTCGTTAAAATCCAATCAGCGGTGCCTGAGATATCGCATGTGACAGATGGACGGACAAATGAATGAATGAACAAATGGCTGAATAAATGGACAAGGACCAATCCACAGCAAGCAGATAACGTACAAACCAATCTAAAAATAGAGCCAAAGCAGTTGTGTTCCTGTACCAAGCCCGCCCAATGGCTACCGTGACTTTCCATCAATGGGGCAGGTCTTACATCAGCCAACCACAGCAACAGATAATGTTAAAAATTGATGGTTGGCACCCTTATTTATATCAGCAGTCTTATATTATACACATGTAATTTCTGTCAAAAAGACATAGGTAAAAGACTGCTAACTTACAAGAAGGCAGTGTACCATAGTATTGTGAATAGGTTTAATATTAAATTTAACCGGTCGAATTCCACTAGAATCAAGCTGAGGGAGATATATGAATTCATAATGTAACAAATTTCAGAATCAGAGTTCTACAGTTGATAGTGTGCTTGTGTAATTCTGTGTGTTTTTATGTCTAATTGTTTTTATGTCTTTTATGTTTTTACTGTTTTCTGCTCTCTGAAAGGTGCTAAATAAATAAACTTTACTTACTTACTTATGTCAAGTAATTTGAAATATACTGGAATATGCAAAGGTCAGCCAGGAACGCATGGGGATGAAATTGACTGTGGTTCCCTGAATGATATTCTATGATATACTACTGCATGAAAGGCTTGGTAGGTGATTTGAACACACAAACAAACACTGAAGTACTATTAATGACATCACCCTTCATGTTCCTCTTACCTTGGCCATTATAGTAGCATAGGACTTATAGAGACTGTCATTTCCAAGCTTACTGTCGACAGAGGAGACATGAAATATTAGTGTCTGTCAAAGCAGGTACGTTTAGCAATATCATTAAAAAAATATAACTTTTAACACATGTATCAATTAACTTCTATTCAAGGTGAGCCTAGAGAAAACAGTAACATATTACAGGTCTCAGAGAGAGGCTTTTAGGGAAAATGGCCTCAGATGTTGGACAAAGAATCAGGCTTCCTCCCATTTTAATATTGACTTTCCTGGTGATGGATTCTGAGCAGTAATAAAAGTGCAATAGGGGTTTTATTGCAAGTGATCTTTAATAATGGACATACACACACACACACACACACACACACAGAGGCACACACACCTCCTTTCCGTCAGAGCGCTCTGACTGAAGAGTGTAATGAGTTGTAGGAGGGGATCGATTGGTTTGGCACCTTCTTCCACATCCTTTTCCTCCTCTCTCCCACCTCCACACTGCTCCATCACTCCTCTCTGCAGTCCAAAGAGAGAAAATCCTCTTAATATGTGCTCTCTATTAATGACTCACACTAGCCATCCACAGCCACCCATGGCTAACCTTTACACACTTGGGGATTGCTCACTTGCACACACATACACGCACACTATACACACAATCACACGTAAAATCACACACACACAATCATGTTAATGTGCACAACACACACCAACTTAACCCATCTTTACCGGAACTTTTAATGAGTTTTAAAGGGCTCTCTATTGCTCTCTCTCTCTGGGATGTGCTTGAACACACACACACACACACACACATACATACACACACACACACACACACACACACACACACACACACACACACACACACACACACACACAGCATGGAATTGTGAGACAGAGTATGTCTGTTGCCCTTCTCTCTCTTTTTTTACTCTGTCTTTCATTCTATTGACTTTTTCTCTTTTCTGTTGGTGAAACATACTTAATTGTTTCACAACTGTTCTTCTCTTATTTTGGTCACATTGGCATAAAAATATGGAAGAAACTGTGATTCATATTGATTTTTCTCTTAATTACCTGATGATTGCGTATTATAAAGGATGGTTGATAACTCTACTCTAACCTACCTACATACTCTAATCTACTTGCACACTAGAGGAGAAAGAGAAAAGACCAAGGGACTTTTTTATCCAAACTAAAATAACACTACCAAAACATCATTACACCAGGAATTCAGGAGTTCAGGATGATCTCCTTTTATCCTTGAGTTCACGAGAACTAGTGATTTTCATGATTTTTTTTTTTATACCTTTACTTTTATTTTTACTTTACTTTTATTTACTTTTAAAACTGTTATTAGTGCTGGAGTCCTGTGGATCTTTTCATGTGACAACAGGGACAATATGGCTTCCACCACCACTTACAGCTAAATCCTCTACGAGCTTCTCTTCACAGCTGTGGTCCTCATCCAATATCCAGGACTTATCGTAGCCTTGGAGGAACAGGTTGACAGCTCTGTGTCTGGGGACGGACAGGAATGGGTGAAGAAACAGCACAGAAGGAAACTATTGAATTATAAAAGAGTTCTGATTAGGACCATTATCACTAATTCACCAAGGCCTACTATGCCATACTATCCAAATTGCTCATTATATTCACCAGATGTTAAGAGCACTAAATCCATAATTTATAACACACCAACCCTGAAATAATATTCCTCTACCACATACCAACACACACAGCCATAGGCTTTTCATGAGCTAATGCCTTCGCTGCCCATGGACTTTCCTGACATGGCTATGATTGATAGTCTAACCAGGTTTTACATTACCTCCCAATCACTGTGGGGCCTCCCACAGAATGCGGAGCTCTCATTCACACACCTGTATTGACTAAAGACTCACAGTGCTACAGTAAGTTCATACAGCATATTCTGTGTTTCTTGACCTACATAATGATAGTAATTTCTTTGATAAAGGAATATACAATTTCTTGGTGTGAAATTAATACAATATATTACTCATTCGACACCAGACTGTTGTAAAACTATGCCACTTGCCAGCTCGTATTATATGTCTACCGGCAGATCAATATAAAGCCCTCAATAAATGGGTCCAGCAGTGAAATTATATCTGTGATCTAAAAATCTATATCATTTAAAGGTAACTTGTGGATTACCTTGAGTGGATTTTCATTGTTTTTCCTACTTCCTTGAATCCTTCATTTTGAAGCTTTTAATTTCAAAGCCTTAACATTTTTAAGTTAGTTCCTTGGACCTTTGCAAAATTGAAGTTGAATATGTATAAAATGATTTAACCTTTTTACTATCAATGTGACACTGTTGCTAATGTGAGGGTTTGCACAGCACTATTGTGAGTCGTTAGCACAGTACAAGACCATCCATATATTTTCTACTTAGTCATGTTTTTGTACCTGGGTAGGTTGTAGAGGGGAGCCATCCTGAGGCAGGCCACCACTGCTCTCTTCCTCTGTTTGGATAAGACCTTGTGCCACGCAGCATTTTTACTTCTCTGCGGATGTTCCACCTGAACCCGAGTCAGCAAGGTAGAAAGTGTAATGAGCTAGTGCATGTGAACTTCCAATGAACCAACAGTATTTTTTTGTGGCAGCCACTGTAGAAGTTCTCCTTCATGCATTTGTCCTGCAATTATCCTGCATTAAATAATACTAATAAGAAATTAATACTGCAGACAATTCTTTCTTGAGTGTTATATAGTACAACTAAGTTAGTATTCGGATTTCCAAACACATGTTTCTTAGCCCACTAGCTCCCAGACCATTCCTTCTGATATCTAAAAACTTTCCAAGACTTTCCAAAACAATTCCTCTTGAGGATAAATCCAAAGCGCAGTAGTTCAGTGAGCATGCAGTAAAGTCGGGGCTTCCACCATGCTGCATTTGTAAGATTATCAACTAAGGTCAGTAACAGCAATGCAGGGCAATCTAATCATGTCATCAATCACCAACAGATTGGAAATCAAAAGCTATTCCAGCGCATTACAGAGAATGTTTTTATCTGTCTCTAAACCCACCTGGTCCAGGTGATAAAGGACCCGAGCGATTCCCAGGATCTTCTCTGCTGTCCTCTGGGGGTCGGAGGTGGCCCCTGGCTGGCTCGGGAGCTTTGTATAGAGGGCCTCCTGCCATGAGCACCTTGGGGCCTCCAGCTGCAGAACAGAAAAGGAACAATGTATTAATTTATTTTGTAGTGAGGTGCTGACACTTCGACCATACAATAGAAAATATTTTGATTGATTGGCAAGATCCTCCATAAGGCACAAAACATGAATGAATGAATGAATGAGCTTTCTCCGAAACACATAATCCAACAAATATGACAAGCAACAACAATTAGACTCAGTGCTAAATATACAATATTTGGTTTTAACGAATCAACTCATTTTCAATAACCAACAAAGGAGGGATCCAGGGTTGTGCATCAATATGAGCAACCTACTGTTTCAAAAAGTGTCTTTAAATGTGAGAGAGAGAGAGAGAGAGAGAGAGAGAGGGAGAGAGAGACAGAGACAGAGAGAGAAAGCAGGATTTGTGTTGTGTTTTCATCACTGACTTATGAATAAACATAAGTGTTTCATGCATATTTTCACGTGTCTCTGGTACATGTCTCTGGTACAATGAGTCACTGATTGCTGTGAGATTATTGGAAAAACTTCTCTAGATTCTGCAAGTTACAAGAGTACACTTCAGTTAAATCTATCACACACTTGTTGCCTTCCACAAATTACAAATTACATCTACTCGGGCATGACGTGTTTATGAATATGCAAAATGTGTACAGAATGAAAATGTGTGAAGAAATTTGCATTTAATTTCTACTCAAATGCACTTCTAGCAATTCTACAGAAAGCAAAGCTGAGCTAGAGACAAAACAGCCGAAAGTGAAAATGGAGATAAGGAAAATGCTTTCCATTATATAGATGGTGCAGAATTCCTGATTGTCCTGACTGGTCAGAACCCAAAGGATTTTTGTCTCAGTTTTCAATTCTGAGACAGTCAGTTTCCAGTTTTACCAAACAAATCTGCAGAGCTCCTTTTGCAAGACCATTGCCTGGCAACCCCTCATTTTGGCACATCATTTGTGAAACCTAGCTTAAGTTATTTTTGTGGCAGATTTGTTTCATACTGTGTGATCTCTTTGACCTAGAGATACCATAATCCTCTATGTTTACATTATTTTATCTTCTTTTAGCCAGGCAGTCCAATGTGTGGCTATGGACAGACCATTTTTGTGTTTGTCTTATATACACATAATGGAGAAGTCTGTACTAAGCTTTTCTACTCTTGGATGTGCTTAACATCTTCCATTAACTTATACCTGTTAAGCATCAGTGAAAACAAAACACATATTGCGGCTTTAGATTCCATTTGCCATACAATGATTGTCTTTACCTTGCTCTCAAGATGTACAAGGCCATTACAAACATGTTCCCGAATCTCATCTTCAGTGTCTTTCTGTGGAAAGCAATCCACAACCAATGTTAAATCTAAATGATAGAGATATCATAAGTGGTTTACCTTTACCATTGTCATGGCATAAACTTGTGGATTGTCAAGGAAACACAGTCATTACATTGTGATTCAAATTATAGGTTTAGTGATGGGAACTACATTAACACAGGCATTGTGCATATTTCCTCGCTACCTGAGTGAAGTGGCTCTTAGCCAGCATGATAAGGCTCTGGTCACTGGGAGAACAAACCCTAAGCCCCACAGGGAGCAGTCTCTTCAGGGAAGCCACAATGAGAGAGGTGTGTGTAGAATAACGATCCCCCTTCCTCTTCGTCTTCCTCCTCTCATGGTCCAACTGGGAATTGAAAAACCATGAAGGTGAATGAGCATTTTACAGGCAAAAATGTGAACGACAACTTCCTTGTGATTACAATTTTTGCTATAAGAAGTGGTGACTATGGCCTAGAGTTCTACGAAGTACATATTTTTATTTGTATCTTATCAGAAGTCTCCTTCTGTATTCATGGAAATATCTTTGATGGTTTCCAATATGTCTGGAAGAATAAAAAGGTCACATCATGGACACTCAGCAGTGTACGTATTGGTTATAAGGCCAATTTATGTATTGCTAACCTTGGACATTTTATTGTTGTTGACCAAGAAAGCCAAGTTGTTGATCTCATTCTGGACCACATAGTTCTGTTCCTCCCATTTGAAATTCTGTTGTAGCAAACATAGGTGTAAAATAAATGTCAGATGTTTGAGAAGACAGGCCATCACTTAGATAGTATTGTTGTGAGAAGAATAAATAAATAGAAATACTCTTATGTGTCATCCTCACATGAGACTTGGCCCAGAATATAAAGACCTCTGCCACCATGCTGAACAACTGCTCAGCTTCAGGGCTCGACTCCTTTAACCAGCTGGCCCTGAAACAAGACAGCCAGCAACGCATCATATTATTATCACAGTATTTATTGCTTTAAAGCTCAATATGGGCCTGGGATAATAACTGTAATAACCACTCTTCATCCCACATGTTTCTTCTGTCCTGTAGAAACCTTGTATCTCCAAAAAATACACTTTTCAGAAATTAAGAAAAACTGGTAAATTTTCTTGTTGTTTTGCAAGTACTTGTCTACATTTTTCACTGTTTACGATGTATTATCAGTCGTTTACCTCATGTTTTTTGTTAATTTCCGACCAAACCTAAAACCCGGTAGATAGTTGCTGGCCTCTGGTGGGTTGATATCAATATAAATGACAGCAAAATAAGTGTCACTGTCAATCCACACACCACCTAGTAGCTCAGTTCTTCACACCCCGGCTCCATGGCAGCATGCCTTACCGATTACAATCCACAAATGGGATGAGGATGGGGTAGAAGGCATAGAGATCTCGCACCAGCACAGTGAACTTCTCCTGTATCTGTAGCTCCGCATCGGAGTGGTTACTCTGCCCTTCCGCCTTCAGTTGCTCTTCCTCCAGCAGCACACATTCTGCCCTCTTCCTCAGCTTCTCCATCAGGGGCAGGAAGTGGCTCTTCAGCAGCTCAATGCGGGCCTTGCATATGATTGGCTGAGAGAAAACTGAGAGGGGACATAACTGACGTCATAAGTGCTAGTGGAGGGGAGGCGAGTGAGAAGCATGAAAGATCTGTATTCTATTGAAACGGGGTGATCACCCGTTTATTGTGATCACACAACACTTGCATGCAGCGACCACACACACACACACGCTGTCAACGGTGGTCAGTGAAACTTAGTCTCTGCTTTTAACCCATCCAAGGCTCTCCTTCCTCCAGCGGGCAGCTTTACAGTACAGCGATGATCTCCTGCATGTTTTTAGTGGGGGTCGTTACTGATGTTATATGGAGGAAACCCCATGTGAGCACGGGGAGAACATGCAAACTCCACACAAAAAGGCCCTTTTTCACAAGATAGCCCACCTTCTTGCTGTGAGGCGACAGCGCTACCACTGCGCCACCGTGCCATATTGTGTATTATATCAATACACCACACACCATATTGTATGTGATCGTACTACCTGCCAGCTGTTTCATCCAGTCACCCTGGCTAGCGCCCAGATGGTTGTGGATGATGCGAAGGACGTGGCCAAGCAGGTCGCTGGCATGCTGGGGAATCAGGGAGGTGCAGATTGGGCTGTCTGGCTGGCCTTCAGGGCCCCAGTACCACCAACGGGACATGTAGCTGCACAGCATGGGCAGGGTGACCTCTGTGACATGGATGTAGTGAGCCTGGCGAGCCCCAGCCCCAGCGCCTGCCAGCTCCTCCACTTCCCTGAGCGCCTGCTCTAGAGAAGGCATGAGGGGACATATGTCCTCCACCTGATCTGGCACCCCCAGGTCTGACAGACAGATAAGGAAATAGAGGCTGAGAAAAGAAGGGTGTGGGATGTGGGGGAGTGGACTGTTCAAGGACTAAAAAAATAAAAGGAGAAAGAGAGAAAGATGTGTGTGTGCATGTGTACGTGTCTATGATTTTTACCCTCTCTCTCGGTGTCACTCATGGTGTTGTAGATGGAGAAAGGGTTGTCTTGATTGAGTGCAGGCTCCAGGAAGCAGACAGGGAAAGCCCCAGTCAGGGCTGCCAGACAGGCACCTGCTGCTGGCCTCTGTCTATATGGAAACACGCTGTTACAAAGGGATGGGACTGACTAGTGCCCAAATTCATCAAGCTGTTCAGTGTAGGAGTGCCTGATCACCGGCCAGTTCCCTTCCTATGTCACTGTCAAATATTGCCCCTCAGGTTTAAATGTTTTTCTATGTAACCATGGCCTTGATAAATATTTGTCCTGGACAGCAATAATGTGGAATCCTAATCATCTATTTTCTCTCCACAGCAGTCTTCCTTACTTCTAAATATTGCACATATGAATGCAAAAACAAGTAAGCAGTACCGTATTTTTTAACCAGCTTCTTGTGAGAAGAGTTGTACGGGTTATACACAGCAACATTTTGAGTAGTAGTATAGAATAGAAATATTCAATGGCGAAACAAACATGATTACTAGAAGCAAAAGAAAAAAATTACTCTCATCAGCACAAACTGTGAAATCACATGGCAATATGTAGACAGTACCCCTCCATATAGATGCTGCTGCTGGTGCCAAGAGAGTAGAGGCTGTTGAGGATCCTGTAACAGGACACCTGGACGCGGCCCACTGGAAAAGACAAGGTGATGCTTAGAGCTGTGGCCCTTGTGAGCCTCCGTTCAGTGACAGCCAAGGACACCGAGAAGGAAAGCTGACACCATACAATCAGAGATAGATGGACTAGGTGGATGGCTGTTGATTAATGTAATGAACGATTCCTGGAAGGTCAAGTGATCAGTGAGGGAGACAATATGCCACTGCTGCTCCGTGGCCATGACTGAGAGAGTTAATGAGACCTGGTTTCAAGCTGCGGAAGGTAGGAAGTTGAGGGAAGGGCGTCCCTGAGTGATTTAAGGGGTGTGGAAGCCAGCTGTTCATCCCGCTGCTTAGCATATGGAGGGAAGCGAATGACACCACTGAAAATGCATGAGGGGAGGATAGGGTTTTTGTATACACACTATTGTGCGATGATACAGACGGTGTGAAAATAAACTAGATTTGATCACACTTAACTGAGTCAATTTCAGGTTGCAATTGTGAGATTGGAATCAGGGAGCGTCTAAATGCAAAGCTGAAGGGAAAACCCCATTCTCATAAACACTGGCACAAATATATTCTGTGGGAGATGCAGGGAGTCATACTTCCATTTTGTCAGCTTTTACATTACATCTGACACATTTCATATTGATGACTTCTATTGATCGATAGCTGTGATTCTGAGATACATTGCATTTAGTGCCACATTTACCTCTGTGTAGTGTAGTGGCAGCAAAAACTTTCAACATTTTGTGAATGCACACAATATGTATTAATAGGAGATTTTCTCCTCTCACAACAGCCTATACTCTTACCCAGGAGGTCCTCTCCATAGTTTTGGCTGCTGAGATGTTGGAAGAGGGCAGTGAGGGTGGGGAGGAGGGTGGAGGTTGTGTAGCTAAGGACCTTGGCCACTCCTCTGGGTTGCTGACTCCTACTCTGGGGTAAAGCAGTTAAAGTCACAGAGAGGTTTTCCACCATCATCTCCAGATCAACTGCAGCTGCCTCAAAGAATGAACGGAGAGACCCCTGGACGGACTCCGGGGCGGATTTCATCAAAGTCCTAGAGAGGGTCAAAAATGCCTTTTTCATGACTTGCAAATATATCAAGGCATATGAGCGTGATAATTGACAAGAAGTTTGTGTGTTCACTAGGAACAATGGTAAATTAGGTGTGGAAAAGTAAAATGTAAAAGGTGTCATGCAATATATCCTTTGGCTAGCAGTATAATAACTTGCCTCCTATCTAGAAACTTGCTTGTGTTGTATGCAAATCTCATGTGTAAGTCGCTTTGGATAAAAGCGTCTGCCAAATGTGAAATTGTAAATTGTAATTGTAAATCGATAATAATAAAATAAAGTTGCTATTCTGACCACCCAGAAAAGTCCAAGTGACATCAATCTCTGCTAAGGCAAGATGCTACTACCAGCTTCATGCTTCAGACAGAGGCATTGTCCTCAGGGACTAAAAGTGATATCAACCACAATTAGATAGCATCAGTGTATCGGTGGCTCAATTACACCAGTCATCTCATCCTCAGACACGGTGGTGTGACACTAATGTGACTGCAGGCGCAGCGGGAAGATCGATTTAGGCAGAGTGTGACAGCAGTGCCATCTAGCTACCTGCCATCCAGAGACTGGGCCAAAACATGGAGACAACTGGCGATTGATGAGGCGTTGTTTCCTGGGAAAGCATGCAGACACAAACACACATAAAAAATTCATATAGTGAGCACACATGTACAGACAAAAACATATGCAGCCACACAAACACACAAAGGATGAAACTAATCTCGGACTATGACTCAAGAACTTCGAAGACAAAAAGAATGGGAATGAAGACACACAATAGTAGACAGCAAGTGCAAACAACAAATGTGAAAACAACTCATGACTTAATAAGCATAACTTTCTCTCTACAGCATCCTTACCAAACAGTGAGATCCTGTGTCTCACTAGAGCTCCAAGCTTACAAAAGAGGCTGAAGGTAAGAAGAAAAGATAAGTGGATTAGGGAGTAGAGAGAAGAGTCAAAAAATAATTAAGAGACAGAGGATCAGAAAGAGACTTCAAGAGAAATAAGTAATTAATCCTAAGAATGAGGGTTCTTCAATGAAAAACCTTAAAGAAAATGTGGTCAAATATTATGCTAAATCTGTGCCTAGGGGATTGGCCTATAGTCATAGGAAGTGGAAAGGTACAAGGTAACATTAAACTAGTACTAGTTTTATCGAAATAAGTTCTGCTGGGTGTGACCCATACCTGGTGACCATCTCCTTCTCCTTGTTCGAGGCATGACCTCTGTTACCGTTGGAACAGGGAGAGGTGGACAGGAAGTAGGGACGGTGGCACTTCAGGTATTGTTCCAGCAGAGGCAGTACAACCTGTTGAAGGGGTTACTTAGATATGAGCATGGATGCATAAAGCATGCAAGAGCAGTACTACTGATACACCTGTAGGGCCAACGGTCAGGTCAAAAAACTACATGTACTTCACTGTGCCTTAAGAAGAAAACAAAGATCAGCGCTGACATAATTTATACATATGTCCCATATCATTTATTTCTTCCATTGACATGAGAGTAAATATGCTCAGTAGTTTATGTAAGGCTTAATAAGTGATAATATTAGGGTTTACCAATTCCAAGCAGATGTTTGAGAATGGCTATCGTGGAAACCCAGTAGCCTGCATTTCCACTTCAGGAAATATTCTACAACATTCTTTAAACACTTTACACTCTATTACACCTGCTCTGAAGCGGTGTCAATGCAGTAACGACTTTTGACTTCCCGCTTCATTTGCTATTGTGGACATGATCAAAGAATTGATCTCTGTATATCTATATATAAGTGTGCGTGTGTGTGTGGTTGAGTGGGTGAAGGTGTGGGTGTAGAGAGTTGAGGCATGGCTGTTCACAGACTTGGTTGACTGGGTCTGACTCAGGGGGTACCATCAATGAGAAATAAACCCTTTTCATTCGCTGCCTCCTTGAAGGCAGAACTGTGTGGGAGGCTTTAATCAATGTCCTGATGGCAATCGACACGCCCACATGGATTTCCAAAATGGCTAAATAAATTACACAGCCACAAAGGCTTTCATTTCGGCTTTCACTTAGTGGGGTTGCCCATGGCAACCATCCAACAAAACTAATTAGTTGACGTAAATGAAATGAGAAAAAATAGCTAAGGAGACGTAAGATAATGGCATTGGAAAAGGGGAAATTGGAGGAGGGCTGGATCAAGATCAGCGATTCCATATCAGCGGGTGGATTTGGATTGGGTTTTGAATGTAGTTTTGGTCTGAGGCAAACCTTGGGAAAAAAATGTATTGGTTGCTGGTGTGGAGCTCTCTCCCCTTTGGACATCTGTCCTCTGGCTTGCATCACCTCTGGAAAGAAAAACACCAAGTAATGTTATGCGCTATATGCAATCAAAGACTAAAACTCTGAAAATATTTAGGTAAAGTTAATAAATAAAATGTGTTTCTTACAATATCTTGGGAAGAAAATGCTCAAAATATGGAAAACACATATAGTCCGTACTCGACCACAAACAAAGTAGCATACACACACACAAAGTATTTGCTACAAGGTATGTGTTGAAAGTTGTTTGTACTGATACTATAGACTTTCTCTGCAGGCTTATACCAATTTATTTATTTTATTTGAATTTTATTTGATAGGGACGATGCAATTTAACATAGTTCCCATACAGAGCATGAAACTGATGTGCTGCACAGAGAGTTTATAGCTATTGCTAATTTTCAACTCTTATACTGACAGGCTTGCATAACCAACCACACTTTGAGTCATCTTGAGATGGTTGAAAGCAAAAATACCCTCAGGGTCTCTATACATTCAAAGCTGACTTTGCAGAATTCAGACTCAAGAGACTGTTGACTGTTATTCCAAAAATCCATATCAACTGTGAAGATTCAAGGTCCAGTCACAACTTGAGGTGATCATGGGCAAAACTCCCATACTGTCAGGTCGATAACGTCATACAGTACCTTTGGGACGCATAAGATGAAAGTTCATCTTGTTCATTACTGTTTTATGTCTTAAATTATATATCCATGATTTTTGTTTTATCTTTACATTCATGAACACTATAATGTTACCCAGCTCCAACATGTGTTCCTGGGCCTCCTCAGTGTGAGACAGCAGCTGTTGAAGGAGCGTGTAGCCAAAGCAGTTGGCTATGGCTGGAAAGTCCATCTCCACTGTCTTCCTCTCCCTGTATATGGAGTAAAATCAACCAGGGCTGTTAAACACCCTTGCTACTTTTAATGATTGTTAGCTGTAACCTTAAATATAAATCTTGTTTTCTATGTATTGTATAAGCTATAATTTCAAGACAATGTTCTGCTGTGGGGAGTCAAAGAGGCGTTGCAATTATCTTACACACTGGCAGTGCTGCACTTAAGGTTATGATCTGAACTGGAGGTAGTCCGAAAAAAAAAACCTGGGGTCTGATTGCTATAAGGCTTGCTTAAAGATGTTATGGGAGCAGTACCCTTGAGACAGGCTCTGAACCTGAAACGCCTCATTACCTGCCCACTTGATGCACATCACACACTGCACTATTACAATCATAAATTGATACTGTGGGTGTTCTTAAAATTCAATCTCACCTCCACACAGTGTACCCATTGAGCTGCAGGAACTTAAGGACATCCTGGGCTCTTTCTCTGAGTTTGGTCTTATCCTTCGCAGTCAGGGTTTCGTAGGGCACAAGCATTGAATGGCCACCTCCTCCTGAGCAGAGAAATGGGTCAAATACAAATTACTCTTGTATGCAATGAAGACTGTTCTGTGCTTTTTATTATCTAACAAAAACAACATTACTCAAGGTTCAAGAGAGGAGAAGACAAGACAATAAATGACAAGAGAAGAGCAGAACAGCTCAGATCAGAAGAGAACATTATAGTCAATTATGTATCTGGGTGTTTATTGGTACTTAAGGTGTTCTACAACCTTTAGTCTCCAGTTCTAGTTTCTTCTTCTTGGCCCAGGCATTGTGGTAGTTTTCAGCCAACTGTTCAGCCATTGACTATGGAATAGAGTAGAATAGAATAGAATAGAATAGAATAGAATTTCAGCTGTAGCTGAGTGTATAATATATATAATATAGAAGACAATGTGTATACCTAATTAAATAGTGTATAAAGCAAGCACATGTAATGACTTACACACTGATGCCATGACAATGTGACACTGCTCACATCCATAGGTTTGGGGCTGAAGGTTGATGCCCCTTCAAAAGATAACTACACAGCAGACAAAAACAGGTTGATTACCAAATTTATAGTACCAAGTAAAGATCAGTAGGAGGACAAGTTTAGTTGTGAATGTGGTCAGTTTTACTGGTACAAACACATAAAAAATAAAAAAACAAAACAGATGTACTGTAAAACAACATAATGTGGCCTCAGTCAGGGTACACATACCTGTCCAGACTGAGAGATCCTGCGTGCACAGGTATGCAGGTCAAATGCCTCTCCTTCTTTGGTCCTCTCTATGGTCCATCCAAAGGCCAGCATACTCCTTAGTGTCTCTTTAATGGCCCAGCGGTAGGCCTCTTTGTCCTGGATATTTATATATTTGCATTTATAACAGATTTATAACAGATTCAGAATAATAAACAAACTGAACATGGCACATGCATACGTTTGTGAACGTTAATTGACTTGTTAGGGCTTCAATTAGTTGGGTGAAGACAATTCCAGAGTGGAACTATTAATCTGAAGTAACTTCATACCATCTAATCTGTCAGACTGTGATTGTTGTTCTGTCTGGTTTCAACAACCATGGGCTCCTCTAAACAGTTGTCTGAGGACTTGAAAAAAATAGACTTTTACAATACACCAGGGGGCTATAAAAAAAACTCTCTCAGCGCTTCCAGCAAGCAATTTCAACTGTCAGAAACATTGTCAAGAAATGGAAGTTAAATGGAACAGTGCAAGACAAGGAAAAGTCTGAAAATTCTTGTAAGAAGAATCTCTGATAGACTTAGCTGAAACTGAGGTAGTTGTTCACAGGTCCACAATACAGCGTACCTTACTCAACAACAATGATCTACATGGTAGAGTTCTCAGAGGAAAGCCTTTTCTTTGACGTCATCACAAAAGCCAGTGTCTAAAAAGCATGCAAAAGGAACTCTTGGTGAGCCTGAATCTTTTTGGAACCATGTTGTTTGGATTGCTGAAATGAAAATTGAACTGTGTTGCCACAACCAAAGAAGATACATTTGGAGAAAAAAGGTTGAAGCATTTGAAGAAAAGAATACTTTGCCAACTGTTAAGCACAGGGGTGGAGATGTGCGGCAGCCAGCAGAACAGAAAATATTGTACAAGGAGAAGGAGGGATGGATTCAACTAGAAACCACAAATCCCAGAAGCTAATGTATCAGAGCCAGGCAAGTCACTGATGCTGAAAAGCAGTTGGATATTTCAGCAAGACAACAATCGGAAAACACCTCAACATTTAACTATGAAGTACTTACAGAAAAGATGAAAGTTTTGGAACGGCCGTCTCAGTACCCAGACTTAAATACTATTGAAAATCTGTGGGGAGATCTCAAACATGCAATACATGCAAGGAGACCTAAGAATATTTCTGAGCTAGAAGATTTCTGCATCGAAGAGTGGGAAAAAATTCCAAAAGCAAGAACAGAAAGACTTTTAGCTGGTTACAGGAAACATTTGTGAGCTGTTAATATCTGCCAAAGGAGGTGTTACTAGGTATTAACTGACAGGGCGCCCAAATTGCCATGTTCACTTTTGTTTATTATTTTGACTCTGTTATAAATGCAAATAAGTAACCATGTATTGTATTTCCAGAAAGATGTTATGATCAAGTTTGTACCATGTAGAGGTTGGATCAGCCTCTATCCACTTAATTCACTGTAGCATGCAGTTTGACCAGGTGCCCAAACTTTTGCATACAATTGTATAAACCATTACATAAAACTGAAACTGAACTGTATGTGTGTCCTTCTTCTCGAGAACCGTTCTACTTCACACTTGGCGGGTGTATTGCTGGGGACCCAAGGACGTGCAGTGTCGGATTGGACACGCGACACGTTCAATATTAATAAACTTTGAATAAATAAGTGAACAGCACTCTGTGCAGCAGCGGGGCTCAAAGCAAGCAACTGATAGCCTACGCCTATTTTGAACAGGCACTGCACTAGCGTAATCAAAGGGGAAGCTATATTAGAATGTTTATAGCATAGCAGGGTAAAAACAACTTTGAATTTTTTTTTATATTTGAAAAACTTTTAAGTTTAACTTAATTAGTGCATTACAGGCATTTAAACAAACTAAAGTGAAAGAACTATTCACAGAGAAAATGAAATCAAATGAGATGCACCTCATCGCAAGTTTTTCATTGATTTGAAGTGATTAACAATACATTTTTCTCAGGTTTTGCCATAATTTGCATTCAAAGAATGAATAATTCAAAGAATGCGATCAGAAGCATTTAAACTTTAACAACCTCACTCCACACACCAAGTTTTGTAAGAAAGGCAATGGGGAAATGATTCCAAGACCATGAACAGAGGCATTTTAATTTTTTATATTTCATACACCAAATTTGGTATGCAAGTGCCTCTGGGATTTGTCAATTCATTGCTTTCTTTGCTGAAGTACACACAGTACAGATTCACTTTGTGTTTTACCTTCTCAGCCAGAGCCCTGTATGGCTTGAGGAGAGGGTGCACCTTGGTGTTCTCACAAAGCTGCTCTCCGTGAACCCAGCCATTGGCAAACTGACAGAGACAACACACAGATTCACTCACAAAACCATACATTAGAAAATATGTAGACAGTAGGCTAATCTTCTTCTGTTAGCTCCTAGGACACGCAACACAACACAGACTGATGTTTGCACACTGCCAAACAGACATTCATTATCTATGAAGTGTATTCGTAAGTGGCATAGTCCTGACCAGGATATCATACATCACCCTGTCAACTCTAACAGGCCCCTCAGATTTGATGGATGATTATCAAGATATTACCTTGTCCAGTGACCACTTCTCATGAGTATGCTCTGCATACTTATTCACTACGAACTCCAGTCTCTCTGGTACTGACACGCTAGTACAGGGAAAGAAAATGTATAATTTAACTCAGTTAACATACAGTAACAAATTTGGGTAATTTGGGTAATAATAGTTGACTAATAAGGGCATGATTCATTAAGAATATGTAAATGAATGTTCATATCCACGCCCCTATGAAACACAACATTTTCATGACGTAACGCAAGGAGTAAGTGTATTTAATCTTGAGGCAAATTCTGTCCAAATTAAAACTTATACTTGGAGAACAGAACAGGTTGTCTTCTGGGTATCCAGAGGCACTGTATACTCAGCACATTTTTTGTCCATTATCTTTAAATCTCCCTGGTCAGTAGCTTACTTGGAGGTATCTACAGGGTGGGGGTCAAAGTGTCCATCTATATCCATGGAGCCTTTTCTCTCCAGCCGGGACATACAGCATGGGTCCATGTGGTCAGGAGGCAGGGCCCCGGCTACTGCAGCCAGGCACTGGAGACACAGCCTGAATAACTCTGGCTCATAGGGCTGTAGAGTAGGAGTGAGAAGAAAAGGGGGAGTTGGAGACAGAGTGTAGGAGGAAGTGAGAGGGAAAAAGAGACAGAAAGAGATAAGGAAAGACAGTAAGGAGACAGAGAGTCAGAGGACGAGGGCAGACAATGAAATGGTCAAAGTATGAATGGGTTATATATAGTCTGCAAAGTATTCTAGGGATTTCAAAGGTTCAAATTTAGATTAGTTCATTAGTTATCCATAAGTATGGATCCTTCTCCATCAATCTGGTCATTCATCTCTCCTTACATCACATGCACTCAAACACCAATGAAAAGTTTGGTAAAACTTGGAGGAATAATGCTTCTGGCCACTGTATTAGATTGGCCCAAGGGGCATGCTACAACGCCTGTTCATCTATTTGTTCATCAGTATTGTGTGGTATCTCATACACTGCTGGTGTATGAGAGGCCCAATAAGGGTGCCGCAATTATAGGCCAAAATAAAAAATTTAAAAAAAACTACATACCATATATCCCACACCTTAACTTCAATTAACAAGATTTGGTGCACATATCCAGCTATCCTTGCCATACAAATTGGCCTCTGGGACAATCAATGTACAACAAATACAACAAACTTGGTACATTGCATAAGAAGATTGAAATACAGCTGTACTGCACTATACTCTATATAATATAACATGTACTCTACAAAAGTCGTACAATTTTGTATAGTATTGACTGTGGGCTAGACTTCTGAGGCTGTTTGATGTGGGCCACATGTGGGACTGGAATAACCTCATGAACCTAGTTCTTTGATGTATTCATGTTCTGGATCAGTCAGATAAGTGTCAGTCAGCAATATGCCGGTGCATGCTTCCAGTGAACTCTGACGAGATTCAGTTATATTGATTACATCTGTCCTATTTCCAGCAATTCTGTTGTATGTAATGGTGGGAGGTTTCATACCAGGATATGAAAAATTCAGTCTTTTAGTTTCAACAGTGTTACATCTTCCACAGAGTTCCTTCTAAAAGGACGCTTAAGGAGGAGATCAAATGCTCATCATCTTGCTGCTGCTACTAAAATAGGCTTTGAGGAGGATGGAAAAAGAAAGGAGGCAATAAATCAATGATAGGATTGGGCTGTGACCAAATTGTCAAAAAATGAAACATTTATTATTTTCTTGCAACTTTTCTGGTGCTCCAGGGAAATATTTTTATTTTAAATCATTTGAATACAACCTTGTGATTGACAGTGGTATTTATTTAGTTTTACCTTCTTTGCCAAGGCATTGAACAACCCCCAGAACAACTTTCTAGACAGGTGGAGCTCCTCCTCTGAGGCCGAGCCCTGGTCCCCCTGTCCTGCAGTTAGAGAGTAGTATTTCCAGCTCTGCTCATAGTGATTGGTCAACAGCTGTTGTGCAGAAGTAGTGATGAAATTCATCAGTATAATCAGGATTAGCATAATATGGTGTATATATCATCTATATATTTTCATATATACGTTGCAATGTGGTAAACCACCTTGAGTGGCATCTTGGTGTGGTCTGTGAGTTGGGGAACGTCGGAGACAAGACGTCGAAGGAGAGGCCGCATCATGGATGGTTGGAGTTTACTGAGGACACCAACAAGGGCAGAAATAGACACACACACACACACACACACACACACACACACACAATGAATGATGTTATGAATGATAATCATGTCTGAGAAGAATGAGCAAGACAATTAACAAGATGCCACAGGGAAGATGTTAATTAAATTGTTAACATTTTGATTGAATTTGGTAAGTTGTATTTGAATGTGGCAAAATTGTACTTTACAGGGGGTGGAAAGTGATTCATAAAATGTTATGAGAGGGTATGAGAATGTATTGATGTGCCTGCTTCAATTAGCAAGAATCAGTTGTCGTTCCTCTTTTCTTTTGTAAACCAATGATGTGTTTGCGAGGCAAAAATGACAGGCTTTTACTAAATGCTAACATTGTTTTATCTATTTGAAATGTGCTAATGGAAGCACTGATAACTAATATAATGGAATTAGCTTTGGCATAATAACTCAGAAATTAAAAGAGCAGACCTCACAGAAACCTCAACTACCAAAATAACATTGTATCATAACATATATAATGTAACAGCGAGTTAATTAAAAATTTATTTCCCCTATCTGCAGACAGCAGCAGCATACATTTTTTAGTATGAATAACCACACTGGGAGTTGAGCTCCTCACCCAGGAGGTTCCGCACCTTAAAACTAAATAATCTACCTGCAGACAGCCAGCAAGCAGTCTTCGATGGAGTCTCTCTGGGCCTTGGTCAGACTCAGAGCCCTGGAGAGACGGTAGACAGCCTGGATGAGAGAATCCACCAGCACAGCATGGCCCTCTGCAGCACACAGCAGTGCTGAACACTTGGTGAGCAGAGGAAGCACTGCCGCACACAGGTATCTGTTTAGGGCCAGGGCCATATCAGTGGATCCCAGGTCAGCCTGCAAGGAGAAGAGGCAGCTTACACAGGGTCTAATTATGGAGAGAAACTAAGTGTAGCTCCACAGACAAGAGGGAGTGAGGGAGCAGAGAGAAGAGACAGGGACAAGGAAGACAGATGCAAACAAGATTAGAAGTACATCCAAAAAGATTGAAAAAGGGAGAAAAGATATTTTTTCTGAAAGAGGTTTAGAAAGCTATGTCAAGCAGTGACACACTGCCTCTTAGTGACCATGAGTGCAGACTACAACATGTCTATCACAAACATGGATTCAAACTCAGAAATCTACTTCAGTTGGGAGGGAGGTACACAATATAGTTCATCACCCAAGTGATACTGAAGAACACAAAACTGATTAATTTCTTAGTAGACATTAGCAGACATTAGTAGACACCAGTGATTTTAAGTTAATCCAGCCAACCAGGCCCTATGTCAGTGCAGATTTACAGTTGAGTCATGTTTAAGAGCCTTCCCCAGTAGAATCAGTTAGAGTTGATCACTTCAGTGATAGTGGGGATCCTGGCAGCAAAAAACAGTGTAGCAGATCTCCCTAAGTGATGATAATCAATAGGTAATCAAAGTAATGGTGTGGTAAATCAAAGCTGAGTCACAGCTAGGAAACATGGGTAGAGAGGTGGCTCTTTTCCATTGGTGATGGTGTAAACAGCTTGGATCAATGTTAAGTCACAGTGAGTCACTCCTGTGATGATACACTGGATCTCTCCAGCAGGCGACTGCAGCAACAAAATAAATTTGTCTCTGCTCACTGTGTCAAGCGAGGCGGCTGCCTGAAGGTCGGGCAGGAAGCCAACTTCTAGCAGGTGAAGAAGGAAGCTCTGGTCCTGCATGCCGTAGACTCGGTCCAGGAACAGAACCATAGCTGCTTTGTGGTCTGGGCAGAACACAGTGGACGGGTCAGGCTCAACCACCGTACCATCTGGACAAATGAAAGAAGAGCAGGATTTGAAATAATGTTCTCTCATCTCAAGTTGTTTGATTGCTGAACTTGTTTGCACCAACTGGGAAATGTTCTGGATCCAAGATCGCAACTTAAATGCAATGCAATACATGGCTCAATTACAGCTACAGATTACAGCTACTTACTACCTGTTAAAAAAGAAAAAGAAAACCCCATCAAGGACAAATATGTTATCATTACACAGTTTGTGGTCCTTTCAATTTAACAGGTTTAATGAAAGTTAATGAAGATTTTATACAGTAAAGTAAGTAATCAAGTAAAATCTGTGTTTATATGGCACCTTTCATAACCAGAGTTACAACATGCTTTACAAAACATAAGGAGGAAACTTAAAAAAGGTAAATTCTGACAAGACAAACCAATAACAACAGTGGAACGCTAACATAAAACATGAGTTTTGAGATGCAGAGGTTGGCCAAAAGCCCTTTGTCTGAAGACCTAAGCAACCTTGCAGCTTTGTGGGGGGTCAATAATTACTAATTATGAAATTATGAAAAATTAAAAGGATCATAAAATCAATCCAGAATTTTATAGGCAGCCACAGCAGGGAAACCAGTACAGAACTAATGGTTTCTTTGCACTGGCTTGAAATAGGCTGAAATTAATGCAGTAACAGGAAGACGACAGGCTGATCTGACCTTTAGCCAGTGCAGGGATTTGAAAGGGGATGCTGATGACCCCCTCGAGGTCCTGGATTGGGATGAGCGACCTCAGGATGGCCCGGATGCGGATGGCTTCCCCTTTGCCCGCATGGATCAACTAGACAAGATTGGAGAAAAAAACGTTATTTATGGTCATTCATATAAATTGTCTCATCTGCTTCTCTTTATCTACATCTCCTCATTTGCGATTGGTATAGATTTAATACAGGAAATCAACAATGGCTTTTATCTGGATTCACCTCATCAGTGTACTTCATGAAAAGAGTAAATGTCCCTAATATTTTGTACATTCAGTGTATATCAATATATGATACAACTGGCGATGTCTCATTGTTGTAGAATGCAGAAACATTAATATTGTTTTTGCTGATATTGATTGCTCTCACATTGAATGTTAATATCAAGCAACTGACCACAGTCAAATCTTCTAGTTATTTATCTCTGCACATACTGCCATTCAGTTGAAAAGTAAAAGCACCAAGCTGGCTCATTCTTTAAAAAGCTGTCATCCCCTTCCAGTTCCTCAGTTCTGTCTCTCCCCATTAGAGTCTCTTGGTCTGATGGCAGTAAATAAAACCCTGAGACTTCAATAAGTATTGACTGGGGAGGGTTCCTGAATGCTAAAATACACTCACGTGCATCTCCGGGGCACAGCGGCCAAGCAGGTCGATGAGGGCAGAGTAGAAGGTCATGATGGCATGTCCCATGTGGATGAGGTCATCATAATCGTCCTGGACAACATTTCTGTAACAAGGAACAATCATAACAATCAAAATGTTGTCAAAAACTGAGATAAACCGTGTTTTCAGTCTAGGGTTGTTTCTTTTTAGCCAGCCTTCCCTCTCACATTGATGGCGAGTAAGGATTTTTAATGGATCCAAGTTGGTCCTTAAATAAAGCAGCCCATTAGCCAGACGGGATACACAGCAGGCAACTCACAGTATCACAGTATTGTTTTGGATAAACGACACACTAATACACACCCACACACACCCACACAATAAAAGGAATGTCACTTTTATCTAACATTTGATCAGAATGAAACAACTGACAGGGAAAGCTTTTTTATTACCATTTTCTAAACTTCCATTCTCCTTGAAATTAATTTAAAATTCTGACAATTGTGATAGGAGGGACACAGCACAGACAGAGCAGTGGCCAGCTGCCAAATTAATATGTCGCACATCAAAGCTTATGCACCTTAAAAATCAACAATTTCATGAAAGTATAGTCAATTCTTGAGAGCAATGGCAATAAAACAGTGTAATAAAACAGGCTGATACCCAAAGGGGCATTTTAATTTATAAATTTTCACTACCTGCATTTAAAGAAACAATGCTGAAAGCACATAAAATGGTGAATAAATGATGAAATATAAATTGTCGGATTTGCTATTACATATACAGTATAGACCAAATATCCTTGTCAATACTATCTGTTTTGGCACCAACAGTCTGAGGCTGTCAGAGAGAAGGACAGAAAAAGTAGAGCATCAAACCTATTTTCTGTTTGTATCATCAAAATTCTGCTCTTTGGGGATATTTGGAACCGTTCCCCAAACTTAAAAGCATGTGACAGCCACACACACAAAAAACAGTTCTCAATATCTAATGCATTCTGACTGACAGCGTTCTGTTGGACTGGTAGGTGGTGGAAGGTCCGTCCATGGAAAGGTCCTCGGAGATCCTAATGGCTTCCTCCATGGCTGCCAGGAGGCCGTCCCCTCCCTCACCTCGCAGGGCAGGCCCAAAGCACTCGGGCTGACGAATCAGCAGCCTCAAGACCACATAAGCGTTCTCCTCTACACTCTCACCTATAGTTAATGCACAGGAGGCAGAGACAAATCAGTGCTATTCTGGATGAAATTATGGATTTTGTGTTGGAGAGGAATGAGGTGAGAGCAGGCACAATTTTAGAGCAGAATTTCAATGATAGAAATTTTCACAAATGATATAATGATAGCAAATCAATAAAATCTATAAAAACAGACTGAGGAGCTTAGTGAAAATAACAGCCAGGTTACAGGCACAACTGAAATCATTGAGAGGCATGTGTTGAGGAAAAGCCAATGCCATTTGACTCCCCTGCCAACCCCTTAAAGGAGAGTTTGAGCCGATGCCCTCCGGGCGCCACTCCAGAGTGAGTAAAATCAATAGTAGAAGAACCAGAGAGTCAATTATCTCAACTGCAATTAGATTGCTTAATTTGCACATGAAACGATGTAACCTCATGTGTCTACTTCAGGACTTTGTATTTTGCTCTTATTATTTTTGCACTGCAGCAAAAGATTGATTTCCTCTCTGGTCTTATCAACTAATATTTGTTTGTGTGGTACATGATGTGGTGATTTGTGAAGTGTTTTTATTTTAAACCCTTTCAACAAACCAAACTTCCACCATGGAACACTAATGATTTTAAGTGAATTCAATTGATTTGGTTAATCAGTTTAGCATGCAAGCCTACAGTAATTCTAAGCAGAGAGTTTAGGTCTAACAGGTTACCATTACAGAAGACAGCAAAACGTAGGAAATCCAGATAACGCTCGCCCTCGACAGGGTTCCATCCAATATCAGGATAGCCTTTAGCCACCAGCATCGGACAGCTCTGGAGACCACAGCCAGCAAGGTACTGGACCACCTGGAGATTAGATTAGATTATTATTAGGATTATAGATTAGTTTAGCAAATAACAGGATACAGCAAAGAAAAAATAAAATATAAATAAGAGTAGACCAAATGGGGTTTCTCAAACATATCACATCTGGCGTTAACATATGGAACATATTAACTAAAATTTAAAGCATATTAATGAAAAAATAGGAAAGTATATACATTTACAGCAGAGCATGCAGGAGGCAGGCAGAGGGAGAGGGGACAGAGAGGGAATGATATAGAGCGGAAGAGATGACTTCACACACAGTGACAGTACCACCAACACACATAGAACCAAGACGCCAAAACATTTACTCAGACAGATACATACATACATCACAGAGTTGACTGAAAAGATACACAGACATTGCAAAAATGCAATGGCACAGCATGTTCTTTACGGTGCAGCACAGCTATCTATGTGTACACAATATAATAGAGATACTGTAAGAAAAGAGGAGGGAGCAGAAAATGAACTCAATTCACCTTCTCTAGGTCGGGTTCCCTAAGTGCTAAGGCCAGTTCATTGTTATCCATAACAGAGGCTGCAGCCACATCCAGAGGAGTGGCCCCACGCATGGACGGAGAGGCTAGGGGAGAAGGGCATAAAACCATCAGCACAACACAAACCTATTTATAATATCAGGTCATTGGGAGTTAACTTCTTAATACCCTCACATGGTTGTTATTACAGCACTGGAAAAACTGCATTCACAACATACCAAGACCACAACTAAGAAGAGTAAGTCTCCAGGCTAAGAAGACAACTCTAAAACTGGACAACACATATCCTACTAAAGTATAGGAAGACACAGAGCAGCGACTGAATAAGACTAACCTAGTCCAACACTGCTGTTCTCCAACAGGTAGCTGAGGTGATCAAACAGGGCTCCCTGATTGTGACGGCTGATGCGGCAAAAATAACACAGGAAGCGACAGCAGTGGGCCACCATCTTGGGGAAAGTAATCTCCTAGCAGAAGAAAATGCAAAAAATAAAAAAAGAGAAATAAAATGGTAGGAGGCAAAGCACAAAGATGAGTAGAATTGCTCTGATCATGCTGGTGATAACACACTGCCAAATGAATGACACATATCAGCTAGAATCTTTTTCATACCCAGCACTAGACTCACAAATTACTGAAGTGATGAATTGATTTGCTCTCTTGAACAACAGCTGATGACTAGTTTCCTTGGTTACACACATTTTCTCCATGTTGTCAATATAAAGTTGTATGCATCTCACCTTAGATTCTCCTTCTCCCAGTACATTGACCATCACCTCCATCACTGTCTCATGCATCCCCAATGCTCTCATAAGGTTGGGGTGTTGGTAGAAAACTTTATTGTTCATGATGTCTCTGTACATGGACAGTGAAACCAGAAAAAATAAGACAGAAATGTGAGAATACTTTCCCACAGATGACATGTGTGAATGTGTCATGAATTAATGAATACAGTGAATTACACAAGGGCCCAAAGTTCACACTGATCAAAAGGTGTCAAAAGAAGAAATCCCATGTTGCATTGCAAATTTCTCCCTACCCTAGTCCCCTGATCATCAGCCTCTCCTCCTCTTTCCCCATCCGGACACTAAGCAGGGAGCGGATCTGGCCCAGGGAGGCCAGGAGGGCCATGGTGTCCTCCACCGAGGCCTGGCTGATGGTATACGCCCTGCAGAGGGGTCCTCCCATCTGGCCCCCTAGGCCCTGATACTGGCGGTGCAGCAGTGAGAACATAGCTCTAACCAGGTCAGGGT
This sequence comes from Centroberyx affinis, assembly GCF_046629955.1. Lineage (NCBI taxonomy): Eukaryota > Metazoa > Chordata > Actinopteri > Beryciformes > Berycidae > Centroberyx > Centroberyx affinis. The sequence continues at coordinate 288,193 of NW_027279405.1, read as the reverse complement.
CCTCCATCACGGTCTCCTGGGCCCAGCGCACCATCGTCTCAGAGATCAGCTGTTTGAGGGACACTGAACAAGTACCAGCAGGTGAAAAGTGGTGATAAAAGTAGGAGGTGGAAAGGTGAGTAAGCCTATTACTCCTTCTCTAAAATTCTTTACAGCTTAAACTAGAAATAACCGCCTCGCGGTTGTATGCCTCCGCCAATAAACTTTGTTTTATCATTGCAAGGACAGTCTTTATTTATTGAACATATATAATTAATAGTCAACTTAAAGGATTTTGGTGTCTGCAAAATTAAGTGACAGCACTTCCACCGTTTTTGTAGAATGACCTACAGCTACAGTGGTAAGCAAAACATTATGATGTCACAGTGAAGTTGACCTTTGAACTTTTGGATATAAAATGTCATCACTTCATCATTTTATCCTATTTCCTATCCTACCCTATTATATTTGTGTGAAATTTTGTCATAATTAGCATATGAATTCTTGAGTTATGGCCAAAAACGTTTTTTGTGAGGTCACAGTGACCTTGACCTTTGACCACCAAATTCTAATCAGTTCATCCTTGAGTCCAAGTGGACGTTTGTGCCAGATGTAATGAAATTCCCTCCAGGCGTTCCTGAGAATCACGCGTTCATGAGAATGGGACGGACGTGAGGTTACAGTGACCTTGACCTTAGACCTCTGACCACCAAAATCTAATCAGTTCATTCTTGAGTCCAAGTGGAAGTTTGTGCCAAATTGAAGAAATGTCCAGACGTACGGACATACAGACAACCCGAAAACATAATGCCACGGCTGTCATCGGCGCGGAGGCATAAAAATATCTATATATTATACAATGAACTGCTGAGTCGGCTGTTTCACGTTAGCAGGCTCAGCCATCCCATTGTTGAGACCTATGGTGAGATAAGAAATGATCGGGTGTAATGTTGTGAACTAGGTGGAAGGCACACTCTCGCTAACCACTCCTTTCCTCTATCATCTAAGCTATGTTTCTACATAGACACCCAAAAATGGCACAAGGGCTAGTTACATCAGATCCCTTGTGCTGGTAAATTAAACGTAGTATTGTATGTAGTATGTAGTATGGTATGTAATGATGGTATGTAGTAGTTATGGCAATCATTGGTATCCAAAATACAAAAAGTGAGACAAAGAAAGGAAAAAAAAGTATGCAATACAGATACACTTACTGGGACTCTGCGGTCTATAGTCCACCTCAGCTTCTGTGGGTGTCCTCTTCAGTCCAATGACTCTCACCACAAGACTGAGGAGTCGATCTTTCATGGACATCTCAGCATCCTCCTCTTCTTCTGAGTCACTGTCCAATTCAATGCCTACCCAACAACAGCAAAAGAAGCTATGTGTTATGTACGTTACTACGCACATCATAGTAAGTGCATTCTCAGGGCCTGTTCATAGTCCCCGGTTCAATAGATCACTGAATGTGTCAAAGAGAGACACGGCATTCCTACCACAGTGCGTGTTGAGGAGGTGGTGGAAGTCTAGCAGCAGCGGTCTGATTTCCTCTGGGCATGGACAGTTCTCCTGCTGCTGATCCTCTCTGAAGCTCAGCAGCATGTTGATCTGAAGGAGAAACCAGTCACAAAAACACATAGAAACTATATTACTAGATATGCTACAGTTTCATTGTGAACAAATGAAGACACACGGAGGTAACTTGATATATCTTGTTGACTTTCAAAGGATATTGATTATTAAGGCAACATTAGTAAACTGTTTTGTAACTTCCACCTTATTCAAAAATGATTCTGCTACACTAGAATATGCAACTGTTGCATTTTGCAACACAGATGTATCATATTTGTTCAAGCAACACCATTCCCAAACTGCACAGCTCCTGAATCACAGCAACAACTACAAATCTGCACTTCTCGACCATCATTCTCTTTCATCTACACTTCCACTTCACTCCATCCAACCTGCTCCTGTGGAGGTGAGCGGAACTCCTTTGTCTTGCGGGCAGTGAGGGCAGCAGACATGTTGAGTGCCTGCATGACCTCGTCGTAGCGGGAGCGCTGGTTCTCCTGCAGCTGGCCTACGAAGGCATCAGAGAAGGCCACCACAGCCTCAACCCTGTGGCGCACCTGGCAGTCACACAGGTAGGACAGCAGCTGGCAGAGCTAGAGGGAGAAAATTACATCCAGTTTCTTTATGATTCATTTTCAACTCTAGGAATATGACAACAGAGCATTTGAAAGTCCAAAATTAGAGCCAATGGAAAAAATAGAAATAAAACATGTCAAAGAAATCTGCTGGTTCACCTCAAGTTTGACAGCTTCTGGAAGCTTCATCTGAAGAAGTCCTAGTTTGGGAGTGTCATCTTTTTTGTCATTGCCCCCTTCCCACTCTTTCTCAGATTCATCATCACTATCCTCCTCTTCCTCTTTCTCCCCATGGATTTCATCTTGTCTGGAGAAGACTCCAGGTTCTATCAGTCTTAGCACTTTCCCAAGGTCCTCATCCCCAAATACCCCCATTACCAGTAGCGTATAGAACAGTCTAATCAGGGGAACCAGAAGAAGCTCAATGCTGCCCCCTTCAGGATCCCTCACACCCTGTCCCACGGCCCACACTGCTGCAGTCAGCATCTCCACAGTCAGGTTCTTCAATATGTCCAGGGGGATTTCTGGACTGTCAGTACAGACTATCTCAAAACTAGGACCACCACCATCACTTTCACCACCATCTCCTGCCATCCCATCACTCCTAACAAAACAAGGAGTGGAGAAGTGCATCCGTGGCTTGAGGGAAGTGCTATAGCCAATGCTGGGAATGCCGTGTGGAGGTCGACTGCCCCCTCCGATCCCACCGTTGGCAGAGCCAGGGTAGAGGGTGATAGCTCTGGTCTGGTCTGTCATAGGGACAATGTACTCCTTGTTCATCATGAGACGTGCTGTGGTGTGGGCGCTAAGGTGAACCTAGAGAACAACAATAAGAGTACTCATTTATAGTCCTCCTAAGACCCAAGTTAGGAAACCTCGTTCAGTTGTGTTTTAATGAAACCCAAAAAAAAGCGCTGACTCCAACGCACCATTACCTGAATGAGCAGCTGGTAGAATGCTGAGCGGAGTGGGCCAGGGAGGTGGGGACTCTGAGTGGCATAGAGGACTTGTGATTGGTCCAGGTGACTGCAGAGGGCGTGGCAAACTCTGGTGTTGCCAAGGGCACAGAGGGAGGAGTAGAGGAGGAGGGTGTGGTGGTGAAAGGTCAGGAGGTCATCATGTTCTGACAGCTCCAAGATGTCAACACACCTAGACATAATATCATCAATAAGTCATACATTGGACCTCATGACTTTATCCCACATGCAATGAGTCAAGTTGACAAGAATGTATTTTTCTTTAGCCTGGGGGACTAGGAAAGGGAAGTTTAAATAAAAACATTGACATTCACACACACGTTCACACCTGGGAGCTGCAGCCGCAGTCTTGAAATGTGGGCTACCGAGTAGTTGGGGATTGAGTGCTTTGCTCAAGGACACCTTGATGGTAGTTGTTGAAGGAGGGGACAGCGTGATTTGTTTAATCCCCCACACACATTTTTCCAGCTGTTCCAGGGATTCAAAATGGCAACCTTATGGCCGCATGCTTACTTCTCTAGAGATTAGGCTACCACTGTGTCCTTGACAAGTAGGAGATTTCACATCTTTTGACTTGAGTTTTTATATCTTCCATATAGTACCCCAAAACATGAAAAAATGCTCAAAATGTATAAATTTGTATCCTGCATTCTGTGTTTCTCTAAGAGATAATTGACAAATCAACACAGATATTTACCTGTATTACATGAATTTGTAAGCCCAACTCCAAAAATATTTTTTTTTCTGTTCTCTGACCTGTTTTCATCAGGGATGTGAAGGGTCATGACCTGCAGGCGCTCAGAGCATTGGACCCTCCAGCCATGGTGCTCATCTGGTCGGTCTACCATCACCCTTAATGCATGGCTGGGTACCCGGGTCCACAAGACCGGGATGAGTTGCTGGACCTGCAACCTGGGAGGGCACTGGGGAGTGGCATTCCTCCTCTGGCTGCGGAGCAGACCTGCTGACAGTGGCATCACGTTCTGGACAGAAAGGAAGATAAGAAAAAAGAGAATAGAGAAGATAATCAAAGAGTCAATCAGGCAACAGATTAAAAGCTAGAAGGCACTCAGCAGAGCACAAACCTCCACCAATGCTGAACAATTCTCCAACTTGCAAAGCTGCAGCCTCCACAATGGTGCGTGTTTGTTTATTGTTTGTCTTCCGGGTGTGATTTTCCAATTAAATAGCATGTGAATGCAATGCTGGTTAGCAGCAGTTCGACCTTGCCACCAGCATATCAAAGCAGCATAATTAGTTATGGCTAAAAAACAATAATCATCCAGTGGCAAAAATCACTGATCCAGATCATCACCAATCTCTAATTAACTGATCCGTGGGCCAAGGGCTATCTGTCCACAAAATTTCATCCAAATCCGTTTGCTACTGTTTGAGATATCTTACTAACAAACAGACAAGGAAGAAAACATAACTTCCTAATGAGAGGACTATGTGCCATGGCATGAGGGCAGATGAGTGAAGACATAAAAGAAATAATAAGCAAAGTATATACAAAATATCATTACCTTAACACGTCCCAGCTCAAACTGAAACATGTTGCTGGTGGTGGGCTTGACAAAAACCGCAGGGAACAGCCTTGTACTAGCCTCCACCTGGTTATAGTGCAATAGTAACACCTCAGTTTGGTAATGCAATGCAACAGGAGATACATTCTTCACTATGATGCTGAATAATATGTCCAACAAAGTGTGATACAGTAGAATAAATAAAATAGTTCAATATTTGTATATTTTAATACATTCTTAGTGATAGAAAGAAATACTGTTATGAATAGAGTGGAAAGACACATCAAATAGTTTCCTGTGTGGCCTACTTGGTAAAAGGTGGCCATCTCTACTCCGCTGGAGGTGAAGGTGAGCAGGCCAGTGGCTGTGTCGATCAGACAGCCTATCTCCAGCCCCGTGCTTCTCCTGCTCTGAGACAAGCCTGTGGCCTCTCCAGCACACACCATATAGCAGTTACACCGCTTCACACTGTGCAAGAGGACAGGGATATGTTATGGCTAATTGGTCATCAAAGCACAACTGAAGCACCAGTGAATTTAAGCAGCAATGGAACATCCTCTTTTACACCAGCTCAAACAATATTGAGGTTCTTACTATCAAATGTTCATAGTTCATAAAACAGACTAGGATGACTATAATTAAGGAGTAAATTGCATAATTATGACAAAAATCTAAAACATCTGTCTGTCATAACCATTTAAATGCATGGTGAAGTCTGCCATGCCAATTATCTAACTGTCCTTGTACACTGACCTCTCCTGGACTTTGCCACTGTCATCTCCCAGGGTGACAGTGACGGTGCGGGATTTGTCGGGGTCAAAGGTCAGGTCATGTTGGTGGAAGTCAGAGGTCACCCAGCCCACCCACACACTGAACGGTTCCTGGCCTGGAAGCACCCTCACTGAGTAATAATACTGAAAGAGACAGGCAATTTGGTGTTATTCTTCTATATTAACATTCGCCATTTAACTTTTTTACTGTGACTAATTGAGCATTGATATGACTTTATCAACCAGCGAAGGGCTGAAGCACACTGCATGTACCTTTTATTCAGTTTTATTGCACTCTGAGACAGTATGAGGCCCAATATTTTGCCCTTACTGTCATCGGAATAACCAAATGAAAAAGATCCATTCAAATAGATATGACTACATTCATTCTTTCCTAATATAGAAATTCCTTAGTAGCTTTGTATTATTGTATGTTCTGTGGTTATAAAGTTAGGAGATGATGAGATTATGAAGGTCTTACTGTGGAGCTCTGGATCAGATGATCTTTGTCAACAAGGACATCTTCCAGAAGACGGGCAGATGAGTTCATGCTGACTAGGCCTGGTTTGGTCTTCTTCAACATGAACCTTACAAACCAGAAATACACAGGCACGCAGCCACACACACACACACAGACACACACACACACACCGCAGAGTGCAATTGTGAGACTGTCTGTTTCATATCTCCCTCTGTGTATCTTTTTCATTCTATTGATTTGTTCTCTTTTCTGCCATTTCTGTTGGGAAACTTCATTCCTGTGTTGTTTCATAACTTCTCTCATTTTGGTCACCTTGGCATAAAAATACAGACAAAAAAAAACCAAACGCAACCTTTTTCTCTTAATAATAGGACATGTTCTCCCAACTAAAATAACACTACCAAAGCAAATGTTAATGCGTTTGTGCTTCTCCTTCATTATTAAGAAGTCCATACGCTATTCATTGCATTCTTTTCCCACATCATCAGCTTCTCTTCAACCTACCGCTGTTTGAGTCTGGATGTTTTGTCTTGGCTGTGGTCCTTGTGGTTGAGCTCATCTCTTGAGCCAGCAAAGCCATGAGCAGACTTCATCAGCACCTCAAAGTCAGAGTCCACCTCCTCCAGCTCTTTCCTGCCTGAAAGGACACTGGGAATTAATTACATCAGGGCTCTGGGGAGCTCAAGTCTAGCAATTCATCAAGGTCATAACAGTAAAATATCAGTAATCTGGATTAATTGCAAAGAAGCCCTAGCCAAATCTTACGCATTAATTATGTCACTCAATTTCCATCTTATAATAGCTCTATGATTTTTACATCTTGCGGCAAGGGGAATGTGATTTTCTATTTGAACTATAGCTCCAAATTAGTTATGGCAAACCCAACAAGACCCTACGGCAGGAAAGTGGGTAGTTTGAAAAGTCTTCTCAAGTGGTACTGTGACCAATGTAAATATATTTGTTATGATGTGAGGTAACATAATTCTTACCTGGAGAGAAAGAGTTGGCGGCGGCTGTAATCACACCCCCTGCAGGGCTGGTGAGGGTGGCAGCACACTGGACGGGCATGCTGAGACGGTAAAAGTCCATCTCACTGCCTCCACTCTGGTGTGCAAAAGACCGCTGACAGACCCTCAGGCTGGATGAGGCATCGGCTGACCCATTGACTCTGCTGACCTTAAATGAGAGTTCCAGAATTAAAGACTGACTTGTTTTCCATTAACCAGGGCTATAAGCAACCCTGGGTCTCCAAGTGTTTTTTATTCCTCTCAGCATTATTCCTCTCCTAGAAGCCCATATCTACATTCCATTTAATATCACACTATCCTACATGCTTGAGGATAAGGAACATTCACCAAGCTTCTAGGCCCAAAAGATCCTGTATAAACTGTATAAACTAACCAGTAAATTGTGATGATCGGGCAGTATGGAGGTAAACTGAGGCTGTCTCCAGCTCATCCACAGGGCTGGGTCTCTGGCCATGTTGACAGCAAAGGGCTCATAGCCCTCCTGAAGGCCACACACAGTGAAGTACTGCAGGGAGCCCACCTGGCGGCCGAGGTTCAGCCTCCCCACCTGGTTCACCCCAACACTGACCACTGGCAGCAGGCCTGGGAGAGACGAGGAGGGAGAAGAAGAATAACAGAATAGAGTGAAAAATCTTTTTTGTCTTGGATAGAGTTTGAAATTCAAATCAAACTCTGGTCTCCTGATTGAAAGTCTGCAACCTCCCTGCGGCACACTTTTTTTTTCTGTTCACCATTTTTCACCCACGTGAAAAATGGTGAACAGAGCAGCCGACCGAACAACCTACAATGCGATCCATAGAGCCCCTACTGTCGCAGGGATAACAATTACCATCAATATCTCAGTGTATCTTCTGCAGTTGTGCTTAATATATCAAGTCGATGTAATAGATTAGCCTGGTTCTAGCGATTCAGAGAGTCTGGTGTTGCTCCAGCCAATGGCTTGTTCTCACTCGCCAATCAGCGCCTTTGTGGGCAGGATTAAAGTTTGAACCATTATATTTGTTGAAATCACCCCCTTAATCAACATATTGCAGCAGCAAAAGGCTAACTAGGAGGCAAGCTCAGGCTGAATAACGGAGCGGTAAAGAAATGGCCATTCAGTCTGAATATCAGGCTAGACTGTTTTAAGTTAAAAACTGTTCCAGACCGTCTCTGATATCGAAGTCCTTGGCAGCCAGCTCTGATCCTCTGTCGTTAAACAGCACCTCTCCATTGAGTGTGACAATCATGGTGCATTCAGCCATGTCCGCCAAACAGCCCACCACATCACCTCTCTGCCAGGGACGTCCCAGGGGCTCACCTCCCTGATGATACCACTGGGCCTGAAAGTGAGGGAGGGAGGGAGAGGGGGGGAGAGAGAGAGAGAGAGAGAGAGAGAGAGAGAGAGAGAGAGAGAGAGAGAGAGAAACAGAAACAGAGACAAAGGGGAAAAACATATTTTTAACTGTTACTACACTATGGTCAGTTAAACATTAAAGCTGCACCAGGCAACTTTGCACATTGGCGGCTCCAAATGGCCCACAAATCATGTAACACAGTGTCAGTGAACTGCACATAGCACACTGCACATTTCTCACCTTAGATCCATCAAAGACATACGCCTGGTCATCTGAGCCAAGCTCTCTGTCTAAGGTACAGTCCGGCCGGGCCCAGCCCACTCTCATGTTCCCTACTGTCACTACCTCATACTCAAAGTACCACTTCCCCCGGGTCACAGCGTACGACTTATCTGGCCGGAACACTCGGCACTTCTCAGCAGAGGTGCGACATGGGTCTGGCAGCGATGCTGCAAATCCAAGAAAGGGAAAAAAATATGGATAACTGATTTGCACAATTCAATTCCCATTGAATAGACGGTGTATATACTGTATGTATTTGCATGTTGACAAATGCTGCAGTAGTCTGAACATTCTACTTCATACATCTGTAAAAATGGGGCAGCTAATCCACTGAATCATTTAATTTTCATTTCATTACAAACACAGAGCTGTAACTCGATTCAACTTACATTCATTAGCACATACTGGTTACAATAAATACAAGAGAAATTAAATGTGAGGTATAGCTGATAAGGGCAGTGAAAGGGTTTTGAGGCATACTTGGTTCCTGGTTGAGGGGCTCCAGGCTGTAGCCATAGGCTAGGAGCATACAGACAGTCTCTCTGACACCCTCCCTACCCAGCCTCCTTCTCTTCTCATCAAGAAGGCTGTAGGGCACGAGGTGTGGGCTCCGCTTGGCCTTCACATCCTGAAAATATAGGGGCAAAGAGTCAGAACTGGCAGCTACATGTACTGGAATAAAGTATAAATCTTTTTGGGATACCAGAGCAAAGTGCTACTGTGTGGATACTGTGTGTTTAACTGAGAGATCATGTACTGGGAATGTATAGATTTGACTCCAGTTTGCTTCAACTCATGTCCCTCCTCTCTTTTCCATTTATATTACCTGTACCATTTGAAAATACTTAAAAGGTGTAACGATTAATTTTGAGTTAGGCTACATATAATAACTGAAAGTAAGGACACTTTGAATACAGCATGCAATTGCAATTCCTCCAGGACAGGGTCTCTCAAATTCAGAAACACAAAATGCAACATAAACCTGTTGAACTCCATACGTCCATCCCTGCCTGATGCGCTCCCTCGCCCATACATTGTGGTCATTTTGAGCCAGCAGGTCCACCACTTCCTCCAGGGCTGGGCTCAAAAAAACCTGGCTAAGGTCTACTGGGGCAGGCCTGTAGCCACTAGGCTGCTCATACCTAAGGAAGGAAAGGAAAGTGGTGAGGTTCTAGTTTTGCTTTAACAGTTATGAATAAGAAAGATGAAAGGATTGAAATAGTGCTTGTTCTTTATAAGCCTTTGCAAGTTAACTGTTCTAAATATCTAATTATAATCTGACCCTTTGTTAGCAGAGGAGTTCTACAAAACGGGTGAAACGGGTAAAAACAAGCGAAGAATGCCAAGTTGATACTTGAGTTCTTTCCCAATTGTAATGGAGAGATTGCAATTCTCAGGAAAGCAAGCACAGATAAGCATCCTTATATTTTGAGAGGGACTGTGTGCTTGACATCACATTCGCAATCAGTTAAGATGCTCAGCTATTCATTTTCCCACTGACTTTCCCTCTCTGTTTCAACCGGCTCTGTACTACAGACTATAACACCATTTGGACGAGATGCATCCTTCTCATAATAAATCTTGGGGCTTCTAATTTGTTCTCGTCAGCCAAGTTACGTCCAGGATCCTTGTGTTCTTTTGTTCTGGAATTGTGCTTTGGCCGTTAGATATTACATTAAATGCATCAAATGTAAATTGAGAAAGGAGACAAGGGTTCAAGACAATGATGTAATCCAACATCATCTTGAACATGGCAATGTTACATACTTGGTGGGAAGCCTCATGAATCTCACTCCTTCATCAGCATGGTCATCAGCCAATCCGATGTGGAAACCAAGAGCAAGGAGTGTCCTCCATTGGAAAAACAACAAAACAAGCATTCACTAATCATGGAAAACAGTCCTTACTACATAGGCCGTCACAGACACTAACTAGTTGATGTCTCTCAAGTGGAAAATTTCAGCGAGAGAAAGATCTTATTGTTGACATGCATCTGCGTATCTGAGTACGTCTTTAACCGCAAAATGAAAATCTATCAATAAATCAATCAAGAAAAATTAACTAGATTTAAATTATCACCATGACACTTGTTCATTGCATGACAGAGGCAATGGAGCTCACCTGAGGGTGTCCTGAGCCATCTGGAGGTTCTGGTTCCTCTCCTGCTCTGGCAGCTTGGAGAACTCCACCAGACAGGGATCATGCCTCTTTCCCTCATCTCTCATCTGTATAACAAAAGCTCTGACATCTTTCACACTGCTTAACCAAGCAAAATCCAAGCAAGCTGGACCAGGCAAGTTTACACAGCATGTTAGTATTAAGTGAAAGGGTCAGATGATGTGAAACAATCATTAAAATTAGTGTTCCTGCTCTTTTCTTACAGGTCCATGTGTCCATCCAAGATCGATCTTCTCCATCACCCAGAGCTCATGGATATTCTCAGCCAGTCTCTCTCGGATATGCTCTAGTTGTGGGAGCAATACTACCTATGAGGGTAATACAAGTGAAGAAAAAGATTATACAGTTATACGTATACAGTTACAAGTATAGTGACATGGTAACATCAGCTGTGTGCCAATGATCAGCTTCAAATGTGATGTAAATTTAATTTGATCTAAAAATAAAAAAATTCTGAAATCAATAACTATAGCAATAGCAATAAATAAGAAATGCCCTTTCTGTGAAAGAAACAAAATCTGTTTGATTGTGCTGATCCGTACCTTGCTGATGTCTACTGGTGTGGGAGTGAAGGTAGTCGGTGTGAGGGTAGTCGGTGTGAGGGGTACTGAGGGACCAATGAGCTCTTGTTTCCCGTCTCCATGATCCAGGGTGTATCTCTGACATGGCTCTACCTTCAGCTTGACTCTGGGGAGCAGAGCCTCAGAACATGGAGCAAAGCTCGGCGGGGGCAGGAAGCGGAACTCCCCATGCCTCCCTCCAAACAGGAAACGAACCCTGGTTTCAACAAATAGGACAAGGAAGAATTGATCTCATGACATGATTTAGATAGAAATGCATAGGTTCGATGCTTCACTAAACTCTGGACTCAAGTCTTTCATATTCATAATTAGTTTTATGTACCGTATAGAAAGGCCCAGAAGAATAGATGTATACTGAATACAGACTCCATGCATCAACTTAAACTTTGAGAGGAAACCAAAAGACATCCATGGAGGAGAGTTAAACACAAACACATCACCACCACTGACTTGACTCCAGCAGAGAAGCTGACCACAGGATAAAGGAGTCCGTCGGTGTTGAAGTTCTCCAGCATGCCCTGGACAGGCAGACCATTGACCCGGAAGGAGATGCAGGGAGCAGTGAGGTCAAGGCAGCAGCTGACCACATCCTCATCTTTCAGCAGGTGAGGGAAGGGAGAGCTCACTCTGCGACCCACAAAGCCTGAGATTTAGGAGGGAGACTCTTAGCCTTTAAACATGTTACACCTATCCTCTCAAACAGTTCAGTTTATAGTAGCAAACACCACTGGGACCACTGAGTCTCTTCCACAAATACTTCAGTATTCTCTGGTTTGAATAACAACGACTTCTTTCCATTTCTGAGTAAACAGACTACAATTCATGCAGTCTCTATTTCTGAACAAATGTAGGATTGAAAAGAAATGAAAAGAAATGAAAAGAAAAACTGTACGCCAAATCATGTATAACTTTCAGGTATTCCCTTTGAGTCTTTTGCACTGAAGTGAAGTCATATCCAATGTATTCCCTGTCCCTGTACACAGATATATTGGTATGTGTGTGTATGTACTGTATATAGTGTTTGTGTAGAGTGGTTGTTTCTGCTGTTTATCTTTATATACATGCCACAACACGTTGGTGCATTTTTAACCTTTTTATATGAAATAACCAAAAACAAAAGCCATTTTATTTTTTATTTTTTTCAGAAGAGTCACCTTAGATTTTTTTTATCTTTATATTCCATACAGTGCACAGACATGCACATACACTGAATCAGCTGTTTGAACCCACCCTCACCTGACCAGAGGTGAAGCCCATCAAAGCCGTAGGAGCAGAGGTCATCTCCCACCCCAACAGACCCCCAGCCTTCTCCTCCTGTGGGCCTGGGCCGGTAGCCCTCTGTGCAGGCCCAGCCAACACGCAGGTGGGTGGGCTCAGCTGTGAGGAAAGGGTCCACATGGTCCACAACCAGCTCATAGTACCACCTCCGATGCTGGGCTGAATCTTCCCCCATAGCCAGGAAGATGTTGGGCCTCATGCTTTGATGGGCAGAGCAGAGAAGCAGAAAGGAGACAAGAGAAGAGAAAGAGATGGTGGCTTTCTGTGGTCTTCAGTATTCAGTATTCATGATGGCTATCTTAAAGTAAAAACAGTTTTATTAGTTATGTTTGTTTTGTTTACTGTATAATGTTCTTTAAAGACTCTATAGACAACTTTTTTGCTTTAACTTATCATTATGAAGTAAATGTTGATTGCACAGTGTAACGGCTATAGAATAATGACACCATCGGCGTTTAGATTGGTTCCTATAAGCCTCGCTTTCACTATGCAATTCTGTCTGCCACCGGGCACGATCTCCTGGGAGAATGAAGGCTCGACTTACAGCACAAAGGAAGTGCGTCATCCATTGCGCAACCAACAGAGGTCAGGTACCTATCCCCAGTAGCGGAAATGGCGGACGGTGGAACAACCACATTGACAGTGGAAACACTACCCTCTATCATAGCACTGAGATCGTTGTTTCTAGTTCAAATTGGGATTGTTTCTTGCTTTGGACAGTAGTAGTTTGGACAGTAGCCAGGCTGCTGGTGGTAGCGTTAGCCATGTTGCTAACGTTTCTGGCTGCTAGCGGTAGCGTTAGCCATGTTGCTAACGCTACCGCTAGCAGCCAGAAAACGAACCAGGAGCTACAAGGAAGCCATCTAAAGAAGAAACATCTAACTATGTTTGTTTCTGGCTGCTAGCGTTAGCTATCGTAGCTAGCGTTAGCAACGTTAGCCATGTTGCTAACGCTAGCTAACGCTAAAGCTAGCAGCCAGAAACAAATGATCCATTGTCCGTTTGATAATCTAAACAAAGAACACGTTTTCTTGCAGGCCTTTCTAAAATGAGCAGTGGTGAAAGTTACTATATTGTGTTATGATCAAGGAGTTGAGCAGATAGATGGTTTGTTCTATTGCGCAGAGCTAGGCTCTAACAGAAAGCGATCCAGTTGTCTTTGCAACAGCAGCGCAAACAACAATACCACTTGGAAACACTAGAGGGGGACAATGGGGGGAAAGTTGAAAAGTTGTCTGTATCCACTTTAATATAATGATTAATTTCAAAGAAATTTAGCATATGATCGTTGAGAAAAACAAATGTTACAAACTTGCTATCTGAGACCAATAAAATTCCTGTTGCAAGTGGAATAGGCCTACTAAATTAAAATCCCATGCAGTAGGGAACTAGAAAAATAATACTCACCAGACACATTTATCAACTCGTGAAAACTACAGGTGCTCAGGTGCAGTGAAACTACATTGATATTAAAAACTCCACCTAACACCTTAACACCAAAGTGCTGTGGTAGTACAGTATTGTTGTAACAAACAGAATTGCGGAGAAAAAAAAATTATGCATTGACTTAGCCACTACAGTTGGAAAATCACCCATGCACACCACCTAATAACACATGATGAAATGGAAATGCCGAAGATAATTTGGGAGAAGAGTAGGAGGGACAACAAGTCAAAAACAGGACAAACAGGTCTGGCTGACCAAGCATCTGGAAAATGAATGCCAGTTCACCAATAGCAACACTTGCCTTGCCCTGACAGGGTCTAACAGCAGTGGAGACATGAGAACAAAAGTAGCGAAATTGGGAGAATGGAGGAGTCGGGAGAGAACTATGAGCTGGTGAAAGATTATGAAAGAGATTAGACAGTATGAGAAGATGGATAAGAAAGAGAATAGTATGTTCGAAAGAACATCTCAGAGAACTGACAAAACGAAGGCGAGGAGGAGAGGATGGAAGAGGAGAGGAAGAAAAATGAGGAGAGAAAGGAAGAGAGAATGAAAGTAGATGTACTAATGAGGGATTTAGCAGAAGAAGAGGTAAAAGTGAGAGAATGAGAAATGAAGCTGGGGGAGGAAGAGGGAGCTGGAAAATGGATTGCACAGATGTGAAGAATGAAAAGGAAAATGAGAGAGAAGGCCTGAGGAACAAAACAGGCTGATGGATAGAGAGAAAAAAAATCATAACGAAAGAATTGGGATGAGACTAGGAGGCAGCTGGTAAGGAAGAAAGGACAGATGGAGGAAAAAGACAAGCTCAAAGAGCAGGCCAAAATGTTCAGAGACAGAGAAAAGAAAAGGAAGATGATGAAATCAACTAATCAAAAGTTTGACCAAAGAGGAACGGAGCTGAGCTGAAAAAAGTTGGAAGCTTTCAAAGAAAGGTTGGAGAAAAAAAACAACAGATGAACTTTAATGTAGACATGATGATGGAGAAAATCCCTCAAGATCATAAGATGATAGAGCAAATGCAATAAACCATACCTACTCAGGCAGAGGGCAAATTTCCCAAATAGATAGATAGATTGTTTATTAGCCACACGACCAAGGCCGGTGGAATTTGTTTTCGGTACAGTATATTAAACTCTGCAGCACAATGCAATCCCCCTGGAAGAGGTTGAGAAAAGGTCATCGCTGCTTTGACATCAGCATTTTTGGTCTGATCTGTTAAGAGAAATGGAACCGGAACAGCGAACAAAGAGATGACACTGAGGGAGAAAAGCAGCTCTTCAATTAACTTAAGTCCAGCAGAGAAAGGATGAGCCCTGTAGCATAGAGACATCTGGAGCATTACTAGTGTCAAGGATGTGGAGATCATTGTGGATGGAAGACTTAGGGGATACCAAGCCTGAAGCAGTGAGATCTCTACAGATAAGCAGTCCTGAGCTAAACAGAAGCATGAGCAGAGAGAGTTAGAAAAAGAAACGGACAGCCATGTTTAATTGGTTCTCAAAGAGGAAGTATTTGAAATTTTTTGTTTGTATGTTTGTATGTTACGTCTTTCAATATTTCATAAATTTTGTATACATTTTGTATGACTGCTTGTTGTGTATAGTGAATAAACACAATAGGGCTGTAACTAACAATTATTTTCATTCTACTGATTATTTTTTTGATTAATCAATTAATCATTTAGTCTATCAAAAATAATGACGAATGCCCAGTGATGTCTTAATTTTACTTACTTAGTCTGAGCAGCAGCCAAGAAAACCCTAATGTATTCATTATATAATGATATGAAACAGAAAAGCAAGCAAATCTTAGCAATCGTGAAGCTGTAACCAGCAAATGTTTGGTATTTTTACTTGATAAATGATGATTAAATCAATTAATCGATTATCAAAATTATAATCAATAAATTTTCTGTCAATCGACTAATCGGTTAATCGACTAACCATTTCAGCACTAAAACACAAATACAAACAAATTGAAATGAATAGAAACAAAGAAACATAAAACAAACAGAAGCACATCTAAAATAAAAGAAATGAATAAGAAAAGCAAAGAGTAAAACAGAATAGAACAGCACAGAATGCAACAGAGAGGAATGGCTCAGAACAGATTACAACAGAACAGAGCAGACATATTTATAGAAATCAATCCAAAGTGTACCTGGTGACCTGGTTAACCAGGCGTGTTTGGAGCAGCAGGTCTCTCTCTGGCAGCAGACTGTCACAGATGAGGTTCTGGTTGGACCGCACCGCCACGCCATGGCACACACACAAAGAGCTCAGCACCTCCAGCACCTGGGACAAAACCAGTCAGCATCTGATATAGGAACGGCTCAATAAACACATGGCTATGATCCCACATTAGGGGACGGATGAAAAACTGTTGGCTCAGATGTGCCCATACTTTTGCATCGTTGCATCTTTGGCATCAATACATTTCCATAGATTTCATCAGTGCATAAAATAAAACGTCCAGTGTGAAAAGTAATATATATGATGCTTAATAATTTACAGTAGAATCAGCATTTCTTGAAATGACCCAATGTCATAATTTTTTTTTCTTAGAAAGCTAAATTTGGGTGAGCTACTACATGCCAGTAATTGGTTATTTTGCTCCCCAAAGACATAAAGCATTTATATTAACTGTCACCTTTTCTCAAGCAAACACATGCACATACATACCCCACATACACATAAAACCTTGCACACAGTACCTTATGATTGTGTCCATGTTTATCCAGGAGAGAGATGATGGAGTTGATGTGTCCTTCTTTGATGACATTGAGTGCTTCAGGACTGTCTACCAGGACACAGTGCAGAACCTCCAAGACTCCTATACATGACAGAAAAGTATGACTGGTAATTAAATGTCCTGAGTATATTGCATACGCCTATGATGGGTTAACGAATGCCATCTACAGTCTGTGTGAATTAACAGGGATGATAATGTAGATGATGTCTAAACAACAACAAAATCATGCTGTATGTAATCAACATCATAGAGATCAACATTTTTTTTATCTTTTGAGTGTTTAGCAAATTGCAAATTGCAGGATTAATTGAAATCCAACCAACCAGTGGAGGCCTCCAGCCTGTCTAGCCTGCTGATCAGCCAGTCTAGAGAGCCTGAGAAATGGGCACAGTTTTTACGATTCCCCCGGATCAGAGCAGCTGAAGGGCAAAACAGCAGGAAAATTCACATTAGGTACTACATAAAACATAACCTGTCATTCATACAAAATAATTTGTAAATTATGACAATAAAAACATTTTCAGTGTCTGGATATGCATGTGAATTCTCACCCAGTAACTCATAGAAAGAGTTGAGGATGTTCTCCCACTCTTCCCCTGTGTCAATCTGAGCAGCCTCAGCAAAATGAGAAGCTCTGCTGTATTGGTGTAGACGGTCGATACAGTCCAAGACCAAACCTATCACACCCTGAGAAGAAAGGCGGAATATACGAGAGCTATATATGTAGAAAAATGACTAGCATATCACAAACAGGACAAATTCATTCATTCATTCAGAATTACCTCCTCTTGAAACAGGTTCTGCCGATTCTTTAGGGCTCCCATGCTGTTCTGCTTGTCCTCATGGCCTAGCCCCTCCCCTGGAGGCTGGAAATAGCCAATTAGATCCTGCAGACTAAACCACACTATCTCCATTGGTAGATTGACAGAGGGGATGTTTCCTTGTTGAATAAAACCATCCAGTTTCCTACAAAAAAGAAGGTGGATAAAGAATGTGCAACAAAACATCAGTGTTGCTTAAACTCCGTTAATGAGATGACTGTCTAGCTTTCAATTACAGAAGCTGTGGTACTTTACCGTGGGAATTGGTTCAGTAATAGCAGTGTTCCTGTGATACTTATGCCATGGTACTCTTTAGTAGTTTTATTCTATATTTATACAGTGGGAAAACAGCAATAGTGATGGAAAAGTGGAGACACAGGACAGAAACCTCTAGCAGGAATCAATCCCAGCTAGTGGAGGCACATGCAGTATGTTGTTGCAGATGTGGGGGACTTTACTATGCTACTCCATCTGAGTGCTACCATAAGCACTTTGGCATTCCTGTGGTACTTGGGTAAACTTTCCTGTGGTACTTGGGTAAACTTTCCTGTGGTACTTGAGAATGTTCTTGAGGTATTCCTACAATATTTGCTTAAGGTGTTCCAAGACAACCAAATTCTGTGGTAATGTACCATAAGATCTGTGGCACACTACTATTTCACATGTGGTGTGTGGTAACATCTGCAGTATACCACCATAGGACTTATGGTACCTTACTACAGAATTTGGTTGTTCTGTGATACCTAGATCGCGTACCATAAGTATACCACAAGAACATTTCCACAGGCTTGTGCTATAAAGTCACTCTGGTCTTGCACATACTTTTTTGCAAGACTGTTTTAGTCCCTACTTCACGGTTTTACTTTTGAGCTACCACCACGTCTGTGTAACCATGTCCCTCTCTGGGCTGAGGTATCCAGGATTGCTGGAGGGTCTTGGCCTACAATACCTGACAAAGCGAGTGAAGAGGAGAACAGCGCTGCGAATGAGTCTGGCAGTGTGAGACTCTTCCCTCTGAGAGCGAGATAGGGTCAGCCCATCATCCATGTGACCCTCGCTGTGCATAATGGCCTAGAAAGAACATAATTTTCCGTTATTTTATCTTGGTTCACACAGTATGCTATACTGTCATTTAGTACATTTACAACATCACAACAAGGCAGTCAATACAAAAAATGAGCCTTACACTTCTGGTAGATCAACGATGATTCCCTCACATATTAATACTTTTGACTCTTATGGTTTACCTTTCGCTGCACCCCTCCCATGCGGGCGCACATGGCATCAATAGCTTGGTAGGTGAGCCACAGGCCGGACTCTACATGCTGGACGTAACAAATGGAGTCTCCATACTTGATCGCTGGGGTCCCCATGCCATCCACATCCATCTTTGTGCCATAGTCAAGCTTCTCCTATAGGCAGAGAATGTCAATTCAAACCATATGAAAAAGTATTAGTTAGAATACACACATCATAAACAGATGTGCTTTCAAGATGGTGTGTCACACCTGCTTAGAACTGTACTTAAACATACCATTGAATTAAAAACCTCTCTATGCTGGATTTCAGCCTGTGTACTAATCAGAACAGACTTGAAAAAGTCCAGTCTTTGGCATGTGACCCCTGACCTTTGAGGGTCGGAAGCAGAAAGAGGTTGTGTTGACGTCAGCCTTGTCCCGCTCCACCAGATGCAGGCCCTTCTCCTCTGTAAGACCTAGGTACCTCCCAGTAGTCACATGGCGCAGTCGGAAGGGCTGCCCCCAGCGTGTGTGGCTACCACTCCACCTGAGAAACATCAATATCATTTTTTTCTTTTTTAAAAGGAAACTGGCCAGTCCACTACTTTTCGTATTGTTTCATTACTGAGAGGGTAGAGAGGCCAAGAGGAACACAGAGTAGGGGAGACACAGGACTCTGGTAGGATTCGATCCTAGGCCAGAGGTGGTAAATATGGTTCCAGAATCTCTATATACAACATTCAGGTTTTAACATTAGCCTTTGAGGACAGAAAACGGTGAAAAGAGTCATTCTGGGCACAGTGACCAGCAGCAGTGTTCGCAGTATTTGATATTGACTCCCTCTCTAGCCTTTTCAACTGGCATTTTCTTGTTGTTTGATGGTAGGGTACATGATGTGACTATTTGTTATATTTGTGTTTTTTGTTTTGTCTTTTATTTTAAGACCCTCTGCAAAACAAATTTTACTCATGAAACAATGCAAAATTGAATAAAATTTTTGATGGGGTTTCCAAATAATAGGCTTGAACCTGTAGAGCTCGAACACCTTTCTGCCTATGTAAGGGGCTAAAAGTTTGAAATTGTAAGTGAGCTGATCATTAAATTCCATGCATACTTACACAACACGCAGAATCTCCAGCCTCCAGAGAGAGCGGGCATGACTGGACACTGCTCCAACCTCATAATGCATCATCCTAAATGGAGAAAGACTACATTACCACAGAAGAAGAGGACACTGATTTGTCGAGCCTGTATGAGAGTAGACAAGTCTCTTTAACTGACCTCCGTAGCTCCTCCCCCTGTTCTGTGGAGGGAATGGTCAGACACGCGTCACTGTGGCCGTGGAGTAACCGCAGTGTGTCTCCCCCCTTCAGGTATCCTAGAATTTGAGAGACCAGAGAATATCTCCACTAAATGAAACATTTAATTCAGGAATAAGCTTAATTCACATCTTGGAAACAAGCTATTTGGTGGCTATAACTGCTATCTAAACAAGACTAATTATTATAGCCACCATATAACAGATGGTGTACTTTATAGGTACAGCTCTTGCACTGATCATCATCAAAGTCTGCTTAATTATAGTCAAGAACACCCTCTTATGTATTAAAGAATTGCACCAGTGTAGTTGTGCTTTTGGCTCATTCCCAACATCAGTTTGCATTAGTAGAAAGACACTCAACATTGCTCAAATGCCTCTTTGAACAAACAGATTGCTTGGACAGAACATATGATTTAATAGATCAATGGTTTGTTTCTAAATATGTT
This sequence comes from Centroberyx affinis, assembly GCF_046629955.1. NCBI lineage: Eukaryota > Metazoa > Chordata > Actinopteri > Beryciformes > Berycidae > Centroberyx > Centroberyx affinis. Next base: position 267,603 of record NW_027279405.1, on the reverse strand, counting down.
GAGAGTGCAAGAAAAGAAACTTGCCTTGAGCAACTCCACCTCCAGAGCAGATGGGAGCGACACTCCAGAGAGTCTGCTGGAAGGCTGCATCAACAATCAGACTGCCACTAAGGCTTTTGTTGTCGACTGCACTGCCAAAGGACAGGTGCTGGGAACAAACAAAATCGCAGTGACAAAAATGACTATAAACTAAATTCCTGATTGTTCTCCTAAAATAGCTTTTACTGTACATAGTTACTAGTTTATTTAATCACTGAACACATCACAGGCAGAAAGGATACACAGACAACAGATTGACAACAACAGGGAGGTGTAACAGGTAGTCTGGTTCTGCATGGTTCAGAAGTGAAGAGGTACAATAGACATAAGTATCCCATGGAATGGAGATGGCAATCCTAAATTTTCAATTCCATATTCAAATTATCAACTTCAAATTTAAATTAGCATTGTTTCTTTTTTTAAGTTTTGGATGTCATATAATATGGCATGACAACCTCTATAAATAGACTATTATTGTTTAATTCCATGGTATATATTAAATAGGTTAGGGTGTTTCTTGACGTTTGAGGTAGTACGTGCAGAATGTTGCAAATGGGAAGTACTTTAAGCATGGTTTATGTCATTTAGGCATAATTAACTCTGAACTTTGACCTAAAATATGAACTGACTCACCAGATATCTCTCTGAGGAAACGCTGACCAGTATGAGGTCATCTCCAACACGTACCTTCTCACCCTCTGACCTCTGTCTGGATGCTGGGTGGACCGTCCACCAGCATGCCTCACCTGAACCACACATGCACACACACACATACAGAGAATACATAAAAAACTTTGTGTAGTTCCACATGCCTTATATCAGTTATATCACTATGAATGTGGTAAAAATTGTGTGAATATCTCTGTAGATACAGAAAAGTACACAGCATAACAAAACCCAATGAGATAGTGACTAATATTATAATTTGTTATCACCCATTTAAAAAGGTCCAAGACACCAAACACATACAGAGAATACATAAAAAAGTTTGTGTAGTTCCACATGCCTTATATCAGTTATATCACTATGAATGTGGTAAAAAATGTGTGAATATCTCTGTAGATACAGAAAAGTACACAGCATAACAAAACCCAATGAGATAGTGACTAATATTATAATTTGTTAACACCCATTTAAAAAGGTCCAATACACCAAATACCTGTTTTATCCTCTTGCAGACCAACATCAAATGCCAGCTTATCAGTCGAAGAGTCAGACGATGATAAGCAGCTGAGATACTGGGGGTAAAAATGAACAGTGGATACATATTTCGACGCTAAAAACTCTTATCACATCCTATAATGGGAAGAAGAAAAAAATAAACTGTCTCATCTTTATTTGTGGTATATCAAGATCCCTCACCATGCCACTGTATGAGTGTTGGAACAACACTGCCTGGCCATAGAGAAGGGTACGATTGCCACCTCCAAGTCCTGCCTGCAAAACACAAGCACTTAGCACATTACAGGAAAACACATGTAGTGCGAAGAGTGAATAAACTCAAAGACACAAATAGAAATGAGTAGAAATAAATCTAAAACAAATAGAAACGACTGAGAAAAAACAGAATGGAACAGAATAGAGCAAATATAAAAGAAATGAAGATAAGAATACAGAACAGAACAACTTCAAGGAACATGCCAGCATCATAAAATGTGTCTCTCATGCTACCATGTTTGCTTGTTACTTTAATAAACACCAGCTGTTCACCATTGCAGATGGCTTATTTGTCAGTGCTTTATTATCGGATTCTGTTAACATTGTGGCTCCCAATGACTGCAATACAGTCATTTAAAGAGTCTTAGTCAATATTTTAAGTTCAAGTTAATGTATTTGTACAACCCTTCATCATGAGCATGTCTCAGTGATGAAGACACTGAGTCAATATTTACTGAATAGTATAACAGTCAAATAGTATTATAGTCAATTCTATTTACAGAGAGGGTTAAGGCTGACTTGAGATCAGTTTCTACTGGCACACGCTATGTAGTTGGAAATGGCAAAACTGGCCACATGCCAGGATTTTTGAGTGTGACTTTTTGAAGTATCTTGAAATTCCAAGAGATTATCCTGCACGAATGATGGAATGAAAGTCACAATAATAGTGATAAAAACACACAAAAATTAAGTCTCTGGAGTATGTTTTAGATGCAGTGGGAGCAAAGAGATAAGTCAATTTCAATTAAAAATGTATGCTAAGGCAATGGAGGGACCTTGATTTGCCTGGGGTAAATAGAAAGTCAGTGATAGCCACTGGAGATGAGCAAACTACTTGATGACACCCGTATTATTCATTAAGATATAGTACTTTGTAACACAAAAGCCCAAAGCAAATGAATTTCAAATAGGAAAGAAAGGATTGCATCAGGTCAGAAGAGAAGAGAAGAGAAGAGAAGAGAAGAGAAGAGAAGAGAAGAGAAGAGAAGTAAAGCTCACCCCTGCAGCTTGGTCATTCCTGTTGGCCAGCATCTCCTGCAGGGCTCGGACAGAGAGACACTGGGCCAGGACAAAGGCGCACACAGAAAGATCTGGTGGAACATTCTAGTGAAAAATATAAAGACAGAAAATAGTTTTGCATCAGTCGGACTTACGGTGAGGGAGTTACTCCCTTACAAAGGCTTACATTTTGGAACTTTAATTATAGCGCCCCCATTAGGTCGATTGAGGCCATATTTGTTTGGCCAGCAATGACCACTATTATCTATCATTGTGTCAAATGGCATGTCTCTATGATGTACCATCTAATGGTAAACTTAGGCGAGGCAGAAGAAGACTGATAATAATAAACCAATACAAAAACAATACGGTTTCAGCCCTACATGCTTGAACCCCTAAATATATAAAGTAGGGATAGGACAATGTATCGAAATTCAATATATCACAATACAAAAATGTGACAATACATTTCGTAAGGTAGAAAAATGAATCGTGAATTAGCTAAATCTTTTCCAAGTTCTCCATCAAAATTATTTTATTTGCACTTTGTAATGACATTTTTTAATTGTTGTTTACATTTAGGCAAGCAAATGCCATTGCTAGAAAGATTTGTCTCAGAAATAAACCTAATTCTGCACAGTCATACTTTGTTGTCACTGAACTTTTATTTATTACATTACATTGTGGTTGTATCAATTCGTGAACCCCATATTGCGTATCAAATTGTATCATGACAAAAGCATATCGTCCCATCCCTAATATAAACAGAGCAATTGTTGATGTTCTGCATAATTTTCTAAATTAAGTTAAGATCTTGGTTGTTTAGTGATATCTAAGAGTCATACTTATAGACGATATTTCTGTATGGGTCAAATATTCAGAAATTCTTTATTGATGAATTTGTGTCATCTTGCTTACTGCTTGCTGAAACATCAACATGGACTGTATTTCCTATTCCAAGAGAGATGGTCAACTATCAAACTGCTCTGGTAATGATGTTGAATGAGGATGTGTGAGCTGGATCTCTTTACCTTGCAGTTGGAGGTGGGCTCCAGGCAGCAGAGTCTGCAGCCGAAGCCCTCAGCAGCAAGACAGAGCTTCAGAAGCTCCTGCTGGGAGGTGAAGGTGCTCTGCAAAACCACCTCGTCCCCCTGACCAGGCAGCACACACACACGCACACACATATAGATCACAGTAAACACAAAGTCACTTGTGCATAGGGGTTACAGATTTCCACTTTGACATATGTGTAAAAGTAAACCAATATTTTTAGACTTAAGTCACCGATAGCTGATATTCAATATCTTACATCTGACCTTTTTCATGCTAAACAATTAGCCTACATGTATTCAGTGTTTCCCCCAGAGTTTTATTCTTGTCAGTATGGAAAAGCCTCTGAAACAGCATTTAGACCATAGGGACACAACAACACTAGGGCTGTGCAAAAAAAATCGATACAGCTGAGTATTGCAATATTTTTTTCCTTGATACTGTATCGATTTTCCAGCCCCTCGTATTGATACATTAAAAAAAATTATTCATGTTTTAAACAGATTTAAAATGTCCTTAAATTTCCCTCAAATCCCTTTGAATTAAATAGTTTTGACTCAATTTGTCCACTGAGTTATCAATATAATGTGATGTACATATTAGACTACCCAGGTGGTACACAGCAAGTTGTATTTTCATCTTTATTTTTAAATTTTCGGTAAATTATGTAGAGTACTGCAATGTATCGCAATATGTATCGTATCGCAATGTAACGTGATACAATCGTATCATGACCCATGTATCGTGATACGTATCGTATCGTGAGGTCCTTGCCAATACCCAGCCTTAAACACTAATACAATTATTTTAGGTGGGTTAGCAGCTCTTACAGGCAGGGTGACCTCTGGGAAACTCTGGGATAAATTACGCGTTTAAGTGAAGAACTAATTTTCAAAAAACACAACTGAACAATAAAATAAATAAATAAAACGTGCAGAGAAAATAACATTTAATTGCAGGTTTTACACATTGATTTTGTGTTGCTGTGGCCAGAATTGACTGACCGATATCTGACATTTAATAAAAAGCCAATATCGGCGTGATATATAAGCAAATTGGTATGACCCTACTGTAAATACATGTAGAGCTACACAAACACTATGCATAAAAGCACAAATGCAAGCAAACACACACAAGCATGGACACACACACCTGCTATCACGCACAACTGAAATTCATTCTTATCTTTATCTCAAATGCCGAATGAACCAGGTCAAAGGAATTACAATTTCCACAATCTATTTAAGGACGGCGTGGAGAGGGAGAACAGACGACTGGTCTCCACTGTCCAACCAGGACTACTAACACCTCTCTGTACCCAGGCTGCATGCCACCATGTTGGGGTGATACTGCAATGTCTGACCCCAGATTCACCCTCCTGCCCACTCTCCATATCAGCAGCACTCTGGAATCAGTCAGTCACACACTTCCCAACGCTGAGGCAGTATGGGAAATTCAGAGGGCTGGAGGACATGGCTCTTCTTCAAGGTACATTTGGGCGGTGAAAGTGCACTAACTCACAATTCATTACCCAAATGTTGGGAGTCCTGGGTGCTGGAAATGCAAATATTCATGCAGCTCACTCAAGACTTCCACAGGGCTTCATTTGGATTAGAAACTGAAGCCCATTTATGATATTTTATATGTCAATCTGTAAAGTTAATATAACTATGAGGAGATATCTCAATAGTATAAAACGTGTGCCGATATTGGCACAAACTGGATGCCATCTTTGCTTGGCAAGTGTGGATCCAGTCTCCATCACCACTACTTGTATTTTTTACTGTGTGTGTGTGTGTGTGTGTGTGTGTGTGTGTGTCTTACATCTTCATCCAGCACTCTCCCTTATCAGAGGGCAAAGATAACAAGCTGTGAGAGGAGGACTCACTACTAGGGAACAAAGATAAGAACCTCCATGATCTTGCAGCAAAGATGATAAAAGTTAAAAATAAAAGCCATCAGTGAGCTTCCTTTACTGTACCTGGCTGTCTGGCAGTGATTAAACAAAATAATTTCAAACATAGCAAGGTTTTGACTAAGATAGAGAAAATGATGCCGATGTTATCTACTTAAGGATGAATTGTGTGCCACAAATCAGAAATAAGGAAAATGTTTTTAGATAATCAACAACTTTTAATTGACAGAGTTGTGCCTGCAACATAAGGTCACATTTTATGCTGATACTCAACTTACTATGAAGTGACTAACGTTATAATGTGTCACTAAAATGTCTACTGAGTTTCAGGTGACACAATAGTGTGAAAAGTAGTAAATATTCAATGTCTGGGCTAGGGTTAAGGTTTGGTTTAGGTTTAAAAATGAGGTCAGGTTGCATAGTGACTATGATAGTCTGTAAAGATGCAGCAAATACGTTAGGCAAGGGACACTTTGTTGAACATCTACTTTTTGCCACCTGATAGCCTAGCTAGCTGAGTCAACATTGGACTATCCAAACAAAGTGTTATCCAACATATTATGTTTAAAACATCACTTTAATCAATAAAAATCCGAACTTTTAAAGATGTGACATGATAACTCATTGACTCGCTTCAAACAGGTGAGCACCATCACTAGCAGGGAAGGTACGTTACCCATTTAACATCCTGAGCTAAATTATTTTTTAACTGACTGTAGTTTAGGTTAATGGAGGCCTAGTTGTATTCAGTTGGGTAACTCACTGACTCACCGTTCGCAGAAACTGGATTTCATCTTCGCCCTCGGAAGTGTCGGTCATTTTTTCAACCAAGCTAACAAAGTGTGGTTGGGACAGACGGTGTGGCGACGGTAGGAGGCTCAGACATAACGGACGCTTGGAATGCCGTGGTGGGCGGAGCCTAAACGCTAGAACTTTTTTTTTTTTACTCAACATATTTGTATCAATGATGAGTGTAAAAAATCAATTTGTTAATGCCAACAGAATAGAATAGACTACATTAGACTGTACTAAACCACACTAGAATAGAATAGAATAGAATAGAATAGAATAGAATAGAATAGAATGCTGTGCTCATTGAGAAGGTTATGTGGATACTAATACACGTGTGTTGGGGGAGTGTTTTTCACTACCTGTAATTAACAGTGGAACTGCCTGAAGAACTGAAGCTAATTGAGTATCATCTTTTAAATCACTTCTTGAAAGGCACTTCTCTCGATTTAATTTGATGTAATTGGGGTTTTTTTTTAATCTCATTTCATTTTACAGATTTCTTTCTTTCCTCTTTTAATCTGTTTTCTCTGGTGTTTCCTATTTTTTATTTCTGCATTGTGTTTGACTATTTCTATAAAGCACTTTGTAAACTCTGCTTTCAGATAAGTGCTATATATTTAGTTATTAGTTATTTAGTTTAGTTAACCACTGCAACTGCCAAGTGTTTCTGGCTCTAAAAGAAAAGAAGGGAATCACTTTGTCCTTATGTATAATGTATTTATTTATTTTCCCTGCCTCACATGTCTTGATCCTGTGTCATGTACATAAGACATTCTGCTTGACAAATTCAGTTGACTCTTCAGACTGTTGTAATGGCCTTGTAGTTAAAAGGTCTGAAAAGGTTTTAAGTTTCAGTTTTTTAATTTACTCCTTTAATTGTCTTGGTTGCACAAGTCAGATGTTACAAAGACCATTTTTATTTATTTTAGGTTTACATACAGCAGAAAGTTGACATTCCTTCCTCTTTTTTTCTGTGAAGAACCCAGATTGATTTGTTTAGTTTGGGTTAAGGTCTAGACTGAGTGAAAGTGAAGTGATGGACAATACATACAAAAAGAAAGAACATTCCTCTTCTTCCTGTGGCAAATCCAGATTAGAATATTTGCTAGACCAGACTTGTTTCTGGCAGGCAGCTGACAGCATATTGGGCATTATAAACAGTGAAAAATCCTTGTAGCCTACTGTATTTCAAATAAAATAAATTTGTTGTTAATATTCTGATCAGTGATATTTTTGTGGTCATGTGAATTTGTATTATATGACATTGCAGATGTAGATATGATCATTTAGTTTTAGTTTTAACAACTTGTTCACAAAGTTACACAAAGTTGACAAAGCTACTGTATAGTTCTCTTTATTTGGCTTTGCACAGTTGTTCAACTTCTTTTGTCAATTTGAAGTAACTGGTAGCTTGTGAAGCTGCGCTTTCAAATTAGCTTCCCGAATAATGCTTATACAATCCATTAATACAACAAATACAACTCATTTCACCAATATCTTCTCCCAATCATACAGTATTTTATTTGGCATCTGTTAAATAATTGCATATGGTGAAAAATGCAATTTAAAGACATATGTAATGACTTATCAGGTTGAAAAACTTCAATTTCAATTAATCATGAATACTTTATTGAATGAATTAATTACCTTCAAGTACAAAGTTCACCTCACTGAATTCACCAATAAGAGCCAGCAAGTTTATTCAAACATTTAAAGCAAGGTGTATACTGACTGACTGAATACCTTCCTCTGCCCACCAAAATACAACATAGCCAAACTCTCCACTAAAATGGGAAATTCTCTTGGAGGAAAAGGGATCAGTATCTAAGGCAACATTGCTAATGTGATTAACAGAATAGAAAAACCTAGCCAGTTCTTTTGGTGCAGTCAAAAGAAACTTTCATTGCTTTGGCAACTTCAACGACATTCTATCTTTCTTGCATGATTTACATATTGGCATTGGATGTGAAAAAGAGAATTCAAAACATATTTGATCCGTTATTCATTTCCTTACAGTTACTTAATATTTAGCGTTACATAAAGATATATAGTTTTAGCAGAAAATCATTTGCATAGAGTTAGCACCAAGTGCTGAGTACATACTGTATATCTCCAGTACATTTTTGTTACATTATTGTCACTGCTTTTAAATATTCCACATGGGTCACTGGGACATTATACAATGTGGAAATGCCTTGAATGCCATTTTTCATTTCATGTTAAAAAAAAAAAAAGGTATACATTAACAATGTCAATGTGTATTTCTAGCAATGTGTTTTTGCCAATTGCAATCCACTTTCATCTTCTCAAAATCCCTTATAGCTCGCATTCCCAAAACATAGGCATCGAAAGGAAACATGAAAACAAAACATGACAGTGCTGGACTCAATCGGACATCTAATCGCTGCGACAGATAAACAAAAAAACTACCCAAACTCTTCTGTTGATAAATCTATAGAAATCTAATGGCTATTGCTGCAAGCATATTTTATTCAACATATCTGATCCTCCCCTCTTTATAGATTCCTTAATTTCATCCAAAGATGGAGGGGTGGGGGATACACTTGTGGCTGGGTAAAGGGTCAACAGGTGTAGGGTCATCTTGGGGGTTAAAGGTCGCTCTCTCCGTAGAGGGCGGTGGAGAAGGCAGTGTAGTCTAGCGCCCCCGGTGGCGCTCCATGGCCGGTGTGGGGAGGCATCCTCATGATGCAGTATTCTGCCTGGTCAGGGGGAAGCTCTCTCCTCAGCTCCTCCACCAAGATGTAGGGCTGCGATGACGGGGAGTAGAAAATGTGATTCAGAATGCTGAATGGATCTGAGTCTACTAGCTCTACTATTTCAAATGTAGAGCTGTGTTGAGGGAATCCAACCGGGGACACTTCGCAGTGCAGAAGTAAACTTTGTTGGACTGGGTTTATGAAAAGCTTTGTGCTAAAATCCCCTTTTTTCCAATTTAAGTTGATGTACAAAGTTATAGATCATAAATCATCATAGCGTGGCAGATACTTCTTGGAAATAAGATGAGTTGAAAATAATGGCTAGACTAGACTACATTAGACACTAAGAATATGGGTCCATGTGCCAATCTAACAGAAACACACACACACACACACACCTTGTCAGCTGCCAGGATCCGGAAGGATGCCACAACCTGCTCTGCAGTGTCCGTATCGGCGGTCTCTCTGGTCATGAAGTCGATGAAAGACTGGAAGGAGACCATTCCAGTGGCACTGGGGTCCACCACCAGCATTATACGGGCAAACTCCACCTCTCCCTGAGAAAGGAATGGGCAGTCGTAGACAGAGAAGGGACAGTATGTGTGGGTTTAGAAAATAAAAGCAAACATTATTGAAGAATTCTTTCCATAAATCTTTGCAATTGATAAAGTAGCCCATCCATCCATTTACAGCGCTTGAAACATCCTACCAAGTCATAGCCCATGGAGATGAGACAGGCTCTAAAGTCGTCAGTGTCCATCGCCCCATTCTTCTTCTACAGGTGGAGGCCAAAGATGCATTCACCATACAAGACATAAGGTAGGAACAGGAGGATATTAGGGGAAAAGGAGGGAAAAAGGAAAAATTTTAGGAGACGTGTATAAATGTACTATCAGAAGCAAAGCCCATTGTTTAAAATTTGCATGTAAAACTTGCATTAAACATGATGGTAAGACAATGGGGAAAAGATGATTTTACTGCTCTTGGGAAATCAAATCCTAGAGGTAAGAGAATGGACCACATGCCTCCAGACAGCAGCTTCTTGGTTTTGTGTGATTCAGTTCCTTAGGCTTATGCAATACACACAGTGTTTCCAAACTTCTTCCAAAATCTAACATCGACAACTGAGAATGTTGCACTGTGATACAGGTCATGCCATCGAGGCAGAAGGCTTCCATATTTAAGCACATCATATTTTGTCTTTTGTGATAAGGGATTATGGATGGTGTGGTCAGTTTAATAAATTATAATAATCTATAGTATAGTTAAAATAATCTGCTTGCCATTGCACATGTGCCCCATATGAGACAAACCTTAAACCCTCATGATGCAGTTTACCAGTTTCTTGCACACACTCAAGACAATTAGTATTGTGATGTCTCTTTCGTGTATATAAGTGCACACAGATGTAGACAATAAGCTATGTACACTAAATTGCAGACATAGACTTTTCTTATCTAAGGTATCAACACAGCAAAACATTGTTAGTGTCCATATTTGTAGTTGTTAGTCATATTATTCATACTGCTACTCAGAACTTGTGGTTCACTGTAAATCTAAGGAATTCATAAGGACGTAGCTTTAAGGAATAGCAAAGTATAATTGCATCTTTATCAAAGCTATAAGACTGACTCAAAGAATGCTCAAAGTATAACTAGATATGGCATGCCATCCCATAGTACGATAGTAGCTGCTGCCTATAATAGTTTTTTGTGGTATTCTAGTGATGCCCAAGGACAGAAATTTTAATTTTCATCTGCCCCCTCCACCAGGAGTCACTTGGGGTCAAATGCAGGTTCAGTTGCAGAGCAGCGCCCCTGGAGCTGGTAAGGATTCAGTGTCTTTATAACCACTGCAGGGTGGACATTTGAGATCATGGGGGATCTAACCTGGGACCTTACAGTTAGCTACAGGATCATCTCCAAATACCAGGCTACCCCCTGCTACTCTGCTGATGACGTGCTCACACCGCTTCAGCTGGGTTATCTCAAATGGATCATAAAGGAGTGCGGGGATCTGTGTGAGTGAATCACTGTACCCGGTCAAAGTGGTTGAAAGAGGATCTGAACTCATTCATCTGCTGCTGGCTGATGCCCTTGGCGTCCCGGGTCAGGATCTGGGTCTCAATCTCATTGATGGTGCGGGCGATGGTTGTGAGAAGCAGCTCCCAGCCTACACGGATGTGCTGTTGATGTGATGACAGGGCAAGCATGTTAACACATGAAAAAAGACACACCTTACACAGTTTTATGAATATTGTATATTGAAATATTAAGCAAACATTGTATATCTAACTGCATATTTACATACATATTTGCATGTGTGAGAGTGAGTATCCATTGCACAGCTGTAATGAATAGCTAATGTGTGTTTTTGAGTCTGTACTGCACGTTTGGACATATTTTACATGTGTTTGTTCAAATGCATGTCTGAGCATGTATATTTGCAAGACTGTCTGCCATTTGCCCATGTGCTGTACCTCCATGGTGTAGTTGGTGTGTTTGTTATCAAAGATCAGTGACTCTTGGATTAGCTGGTGGTCTCCCTCCAACTTGTCGATGTTGGGCTTGTAGGCAACGATGACGTGCTCGCACTGCTTCAGCTGGGTCATCTGGTCCTCCAGCGTCCCTCCTAGCTCCAGGGCGCAGCGTCCAATCTCCTGCAGGACAGCACACACAGGACAGCCAACGTGGTTTTGGACCAGTAGATTTGATTATAGAACATGTTGGTCTAAGGATCAGTTGTTTTGCTTACTGATGACAACAAGTACGAGTGTGTGTGTGTGTGTGTGTGTGGTGTGTGTGTGTGTGTGTGTGTGTGTGGGGGGGGGGGGGGGGGGGGGGGGGGATCAATGATCTGTGCATAAGAATAACTTCTGTTAAGAATTGTAGCATTTCATGGAGAAAAATTAATTTTACTCAATGTTCTTCTATTATCATTAGAATAACCGCCGTCCTTTTGCCACCATTACATACAATGAATTTGTATTTTTAGGTCATTTTTGGTTTAGATGGAGAGAAACATTTGTCTAATTGCTCATGAAGCCTGTATGTCTAACCTCCATCCTGGCCTGTATCCAGGGTCCAATGAGATTGGCCTGGGCAGCAAACTGCCGTCTCAGCCTTTCATGGGCATGCTGGCGCGCCATTTCCTCCTGGAGGGAGCCATCTCTCTGAGGAACAAGCTTCTTCACCTAGAAAACACACACATACAGAGTGGGCCTAGTCAGTATTCAGAAAGGCTGGCTCCTCCTGGAGAGAGCCATTTACATAAAAAAGAAACGTGCTAGTATACTGTTATTATTTTGAATTATACCTCTTAGATCCCAACTGGGTACTGAATCCTCCAATTCAGAGATATAGCTCTGGAGCAGCAACCGTTTTTACTTTTTCAATACAATAAAAAAAACTTAAATCTCTCCTAGTTCTTTTTTTGTGGTAAATACTATTATATGGCCAGAAATGCAAACTCTTATCTAAGACTATTCCCTTGATGTGTGGATGTGTGTAAGTGTGTATGTCAGATTTAAAGCTGTTGCTACCTTATCCCACTTATTGAGAAGTTCTTCAATAGTGATGGTGCTGTAGGGGTTGGTGATGTTGGCCTTGATCCCGTAGCTCTGGAAATTTTCTGCACCTCATTGTGGATTCCCACGATGGCCTGTCTCTCTCCATCCGCCTCGGGGAGAGTAGCTTTGAACTGCTCATGAGCTGCGATTAGACTCTGGAAGGGAAGGTGAGGGTGAATGGAGAGAATTGGAGTGAAAAGAAATCCTGACACTTCATTCAGAAAGTGCGGGAGCTACAGTACATCTATTCCTAAAATATTGTAATGGAAGATAATTAAATTGTGTGTGTGTGTGTGTGTGTGTGGGGGGGGGGGGGTAACTTTTACATTACATTACACACCATTACATTTGATATTTATAATGTAAGGCAACAGTATAAAGCCTTCACAACAATCAACAAATGCTGAATTATCATCATGGTAAAAATGTGAGCAGGTTAATCTTACCTGGACGTTTTCCACAGTGTGACAACAATACTGTGAAAAGTAAAACTAGAATCTAATAGAACCTAGTGTGAGTGAGCCTACCTGGACTTCTTCGATGGTATGCACTATAAACATATCCTGCAGGTCCTCCATGGCTCCTTCCATCCAGTTGTTGAAAGGGGCTGACCTCTTGGCAAACTCCAGGAACAACTGATCGATGGTTTCCAGCAGCTTCTCTGTCCGCTGGGAGGACCAAGCACAATGGAATTACATCAATTAGACATTGCTTAATAGATGTTATGTGTGTATGATTTATGCTTTTTCTTATCCATGCTGGATTTTAAATGCTGCAAGAACACACACAGCTTACTGAGAATTGAACCCAGACCTCCAAACCCAAAGTTCAGTGCTTTGCTCTGCTCACACTGACCTACAAAAGAATCATCGTCTTCATATCTCACAGACAAACCCCAAAACAAACATCCCGCCACCTGTTTGGATGACTAATCCCAGGATGCATCACATTGTTATGGCCGTGATAACCCCAAAGTTTGGCACGGTGGTCCCAGCTGGATTAGGGACCCCTCCCCTCAGGATGGAGCGGTGGGGAGTGGGAAGGAGGGGGAGATGGACAGAAAGCAGACCCCTGTCCCTGTCATTCAGACTAATCCCTGGACCTTTTCCCGGGCCCTCACACATTTGCAGGTCCGGAACGCCCGGCACAGATCAGAGGAAGTGGCTAGTGGGCTTTCTGCCAGACACATCCAGCACAGGCCTCTTACATCTATTTCCCCTTTATCCCCTCCACCCCTCCATTTTACCCTGTTATCTGGGTCAGGGATCTTACAGGGGATCCAATTATCTCCCCTCATAAATCAGTGGTGTCTCCATTGCTCAGATGTCATCCACAGACATCCAAACATGTTTACATTAAAATTTTGATTCAGTTGATTTTGGAGGCGACTTCATTCTGCATCTACTAGTCACTATGGAACTTTAGCACACTCTTGTGGGAATTTACTAACATAGCATATTCAGGAAAATAATCTCTCAAATTGAATATCCAATTACTTTAATGCAGAGCAGCCTATGCTGGTATGGAAAATTTGAGAGCAAGTGGACTTGAATGCTTTCCATCTTAACCAGTTCACTGACAATAGCCCATTTTCTTCTTATCCTTATGAACAGTCTTGACTGCTGCCCTCACCTCCAGTGCCTCTCTCCTCTTCTGGGTCAGGGTTCCCAGACGGTCCCACAAGTCGCAGATGCTCTGGCAGCGCTGGTTCACAGCAGCCACATCATGGTAGTCCAGCTCACTGGGAAAACAAGGCACAGACTGCAATTTGTTTCAACTGTGGTAAAGAGTGCAACGCTATTTTTCTTTCCAATCACCAATTTCTATGCATTTTAAAGTGCCTGCCCTCTGTCTAGGCATTTGTGGTGGACCACAAAGCCAATCTGAGCCAGAGAAAAGTGGCAAATATTTGACTCTTAACATTGTAACCTTTGTAGTTAAAGTAGGACTAGAGAGAAACCCCTAAAATGGAACTGAAATAAAATTACATGGTCACAGTTTACCGCCCCCTGGTGCCAAGTATAAGGGGAGGACAAATAGAAAATCGCATGAAAAGGACTTCAAGTTCTGGAGTAATTAAAATTAAAAAAATGCAGCTACAGGTGGGTTATAGGCGATTAAGTTGAATGCTTAGCAATTGCCAGTATGCATTAGCTTATGCATGTAGCTTTAAGAGAGGCAATTAAATAACCAGCACAAGAATTGCAGGCGCATCAGTCACAAATTTAAGATTTAATGAGGCATTTTGTCTTGGAAATCAGGGCAACATTCTAAACTGCATCAGCAAAAGATGAACAGCAGGCACAAATCAAAGTTTGACACCACAAATTGAATTTCTCCTAGATCTCAGTTTACATTTAGATAAATCTAAATGCCTTCCACCCTTAGCATTGTTGTTAACTGTGAAACATGGTCATTTGAATCAGTGATGGTGCTGCATGTTGTGTTAATAGCCAAGGTCATTTTACAGGACCAGGTGCACCCTATGCTTCAGACAGATACTATATGCATTCCTGAGCCATGGTGTTTGCACCATGATTAAGTAAATGCTTCCCTAGCCTCATCATTGATCCTTATTAAAAGTTCTGGAGCACAGAGTGCAAGCATATTTCCCCTAATAAGTCTGTCGTGAAAGGCAAGGTGGCCTCACTCCTTAGAGACTCCTATTGCTAGTTGAATTACTTTCAGAATGAGATGTTCAAGAAAAAACCCAAAGTACTATTTAAACCAATGTCA
This sequence comes from Centroberyx affinis, assembly GCF_046629955.1. NCBI lineage: Eukaryota > Metazoa > Chordata > Actinopteri > Beryciformes > Berycidae > Centroberyx > Centroberyx affinis. The sequence goes on along the minus strand of NW_027279405.1, from coordinate 252,350 downwards.
CACATTTGGAGGAACAAAGGATAAGACAGTAAAGTACTTATTCCATTTTATTTAAATTTCAGTACACAAGATGACCAGGCAACATCTCAGAGCACATTAATCCAAGGCCTATTTATAGCCACCTTTACCCCCTGTGTACACATTAGCTGCAGAGTAGACATCAGGACTGGAGATTGGCTGAGAGCTTTGGGCAACATAAGGCAACACTGGTTGGAGAGGCTGCTGGGGCATCTGGCTAGAGCCAAAGTCACTCAGGGCATCCTGGTTGTGACTGGGGATTGGAGGTGGGTTGATGGGGAAGTGGTACCTCTCATAGTGGAGATCTTGCCAGTGGTCCCCGCCCTGCTCATGGTCAGACTGGTAGTGAGTGATTGTGCCAGGAGGAAGCTGACCAGTCAGGAAGAGGTAGTATTGGTTTCCTGGAAATGGTCTTAGCATTTGTGCGACTGGCTGCTCAGGGGCAGCGCCAGTAAACTCTAGGTTAGCTGGCTTGACTAGAGTGGCAGGCTTCATGCTCACTGGGCCTCCTGGCTGAGGAGCCAGCTGGTAAGGAGACACGGGAGATACATCCTCCGTTTCCCTCTCAGAAGCTCCATGCTCGTAGGTTGAGTCATAGTGTGTCAACTCACCAGACTTGAAGCCTTGTGGATGACCAGATCCTGGGAAGGGCGGCGGCACATTTAGTTCTGCCATTTCACTTTCGGAACCTCCATGCTCAAAGCTTTCTTCGTAGTGATCCAGCTCACCTGCCTGGAACTGTGGAGGGGGAGGAGGGAAGACCATGCTAGGCTGAGATTTTCTGGACACAAAGTGGCTGGTAGCAGCAGACACACTTGATGGGTGGTGAGCAGGGTTGTAGCTTGCTGGGTAAGCCTCAGTTTCAGCAGGACCAGAATACACTTCCTCCATTGGTACATATGGGCCAGAGAAAGTAGAATGAGTTAAACCATCACTTAGGCTCCGATCAGCAGCACTTGGGGATGAGCCATAATGGGGGCTGGGAGACTTCTTAGCATTAGTGACGCTGCCCTCATACACAGGTCCATGCTGGCTCCCACCTAAGGAAAAAAAAAAAAAGTGTTAAATTTAAAATGTTCAGCCAGTGAAGTCAGTAAGAGTTAAAGAAATTCAGATAAGATTTTACCAATGAAGGCATTTTAGCTCATGTTGATTCTCTTACCTTTAAGAGGAAAGCAATGGACATTCCAGTTTAGTAGTGCAATAAGCAGCAATCCACTGTAAGGAAAGAATATAGTTTGGTCAAATGCTTGACTCAAAAAAAAAATAATAACAACATTAATCCATCAATAAGAAGAACCACAGAAGAAAGTAAGGACAATCATTTAACAACACATACCTTGCAAGAAACGAAGCAGCCATTATGCCAGTGTGCTGAAATGCTATCTCTGTACTTCAGAGCTTTGGTTAAATATGAAACAGGAAGCAGTCTGTGGCCAATCCCAGACTGAGAAGGTAACGATGAACAGGTGGAAGTCATTGATTACTGATTGGAAATGTCATTAAGCCTGTGTTCACTTCAAATATTGAATGAAATGCACTCAGCTGTAAAGGCAAAGTTTTCAGTACGCTTATTTTACAAATCATTATCATACATACTTTTGCAAAATACAGTAAATTGCTCTGTCTATCAGCAATGGTTTAGAGTGGTGCAAAGCATGGTATGAAGGTAACACTCCCACATGCAAATCACACTTTGCAGACATTGAAAATCCACCAGACAACCACTCTCATTCAACCACTCAAGTCTTTTTTGCACTGCTATGCCTCCCACTTGTTTTTTTCTTCTTCCACCATCCCAAGTGTGAAAAAAGAGAACAAATGTTTTTTGTGGATCATTAGCCTAAGGCACATATTATATAGGAGCAGTGGTGTGGGTTTGAATCTGCTACATGTCCTTTGTTGACTATCCAGTCAATCCCCACTGTATGCTGTACACTGTATAAATTTTGTATAACGCAGAAATGCCATAAAAATAACCTTTACAAGAAAGAAACAGAAAACATCACTGCAATTTTACTAGTTAGTTCCCCCATCTCTGGTGTGAACTTCTGCATACTCTTAGGCCTCCATGACACATGACTGAAAACCTCTGCTACAGGGAGTGTGCGTACTTTAGCTCCTGTGCAATGGCGGCAATCTGCTCCACTCTGTCCTGATGGGCTGCCAGGTCACTCTCAAAAGCCTCGTGTTTCCGAAGCAATGCACGTATTTCTGTCAGGGTGGCCGTTTCATAGTCCTTCTGGGAGAGGATCAGTTCTTTACCTGAATATCACACATGCGCGCGCACACACACACACACACACACACACACACACACACAGAAGGAAGAGGGGGTAAGAGAAAGGAACAGAGATTATTAGTTGAGCTAGTATTAAACACAGCCTTTCTTTGGGTGTAGCAGCTGGAGAAACTGAACTGCATCAGTTCACTACAGGCTAATGTCATTGGAAGGATTAAATAACATTATATCCCATCTCATAAGGGACACATAATGCAGATGTGCAGGCTGACAGATGTGCAGACCTTTAGATAAAACAGAGAGAGATAGCAGGCACACAGACAGATAAACAGCCAGATATATGTAGGACTGACCGCTGGCCCAGCTCTCATGATTGGTGGCCTTTTGGCGGAACTTTTCGGCCAGGTGGTCCAGTCTCTCCAGCCTACGGATCTCTGTGAGGAGCCACTCCTCGTAGCCCTTCTCTGCCTGCTCCAGGCCCTGCCATGCACTGGCTATGTCCTGTACACACACAGAACATCAGTGAAAAATACTTGCTGCAAATTAGATGGTGGTGAGTCTTTAAAAAACATTTGGCATTCATGTTTCAATCATTAAACATGTTTTGACATTAAGGAAAATTGATAAATCACTTTTTGTTACAAGACATTTTTAGAAGCACAAAAATTATTTTGCTAATATCACAGCTTTTCTGTTCCTGTTCCTTTTATTTAGAGCAGTGTAAAACATCTCCACTCTATCTGAAGACAGCTAGAGCCTGTTAGTGTCATATATAAGATTTGAAGCCTAATTTCAGATAGGAGAACCCAAATATTTGCCCTAAGATGAGACATAAACAAGTATACATTCAACAACAAACATGAATACTCCTTTGATCGTTGAATTATGAGCTGAGCCAAACTTATACTCAAAATGGTAAAGACAGTAGGAGGAATATGGAGTGACTTACAGACACCATCTTCCCTTCAGAGGGCATGAAGGCAGGACGATTGCTGATGCGCAGCTTGGTCTGCAGGGTGTTGAAGCTGATCTCCAGCTGGCACTTCTCCTGCACCTTAGGGGGCTTGTGCATGCGCCTGTAGTCCCTGAAGTCCTCCAGTTTCCTCTGCATCTCCGTCATGGTCTTCTCCGGGGTCCGGTTCTCCAGCCAGGGAGTGGTGCGGCGGATCCACTCCAGCAGCTGGGGGACACAAGGGCAACTTGGTAATAAGTGAGGAGGCAAGACAGTTCCATGTTGAGATAGCAAGCATGAATTATTCATTTCTTCAGAAAATGGGTCTTAGGTAGAAGCAGCAAAGGGATACAGGAGCGGGGGATTGAAGAAGTTTTTGGAGTTAAATTACTTTTTTAAATTTAACTCAACTGTACTTGTATTGGACTGTGGCTTTGAAATATGTGATGTAAACAGAGTCATTAAACTACTTCAAACTAACTTTATGTGTGAGGCAGAGTACTGACTCTAGTGTAATATTTATACCACTACTACAAAGGTTCTACAGTTTAATCTCTCTTTCAAAAATCAAAGGTTTCATTACACAGAGTGTCATCATCTTATGGGAGGAGGTGTTATTTTCAAATCTTTTTTTTTAATGATACTCTTCAAATGTTGCTTTACCTCACTGGCCAGTCTCTCGTACTCCTCCATAAGTTTCTCATTCTCCTGGTTCACACCCAGCACTTTACAGATCCTGTTTGCAGCCGTCTCTGCCTGAAAGTGGAGGGAGAGGGAAGACATGGCAGCAGGGCAAAGGACTGATCTAGTTATAGTAAATTAAAATGTGCCATGCTCATCAATCATTTATTTCTAACACGATCCTCACAATACAGTATTTATTGCTCAAAAAACCATGTCAAAAATTAAATTGACAATAGAATTCCGCAGCTAAAACTGTTCTCATAACCTGTATGGACATGAGAGAGACATAGCTACCTCATTTAAAAACACAAATTGGTAATGTTATACCTGCTCGGCTCCAGCAAAAGCATGGTAAAAGCAGGACACATAGGTCATGATAGCTCTCTCATCAGGCTTAGGGGTGTTGATGATATCTGTAGCATGGAGAGGGAGGAAAAGGCAAAGGTGGAAGAGAGGAAGAGAAAGGGGAAAAGAACAAGAGGACGACAGAGGTTTTCTGGAGGAAAACAGAAACAACACATCCATTTGGAGTCTGCTCCTATTCTTTGGAAGCTACTTTTGGGAATATGGTTTGTTTTTATTTCATGGTTTGCATGGCTGACTGATTGAGGTAGCATTCAGTTGGTGTTAAATGAGGGAAAAGCAAACCTTCTGGCAGGATTAAATGGAGCATCCTTAACTTGAATTATCAACACAGACATTTGTGGGCATTATTTTGTGCATCATTTCATGTTCAAACCAACTGGAGTGAATCTGATGCAGTCATCAAAGCAGGAACAATGAAAGGCTTTGCAATATGACGACTTAAAAGTGTTCTCACCTTCTGTAACCCTGAAACTCTGTGAAAGCTGGACATATAAGTAGAAAAATAGTTTGCTGGCTACATCTGTGTGAGGGAGACCAGTGCAAAAAAAGCCCTCCAATAATACACACAGCGAAGTTCATGTTGTAGCAGTTGGACAAACACATATCTCACAGAAGATGTGAGAGTTAAAATCTTGAATCCATTCATCCATGTTAGGTCTTGCTATTCCATAAAACATTACCTTCTGCATCCAGCATTTTGGGAATGTCCAGGTGTTTCTCTGCAATGTCGAAAGCCAGGTTCAGGTTCCCCAGAGGATCATCCTAAATAAAGAAACACAATGCTACATCACTGCACAGCAATGGCGGACTTAAAATGCCTCTGTGCTGACCTCTACACTATGGTGGACACATTATACACCCTGACCACCTTAATGCACTTTTATTTTGATTACAAATTTCAAATTTCTATTTGATAGTGCTATTTTTTTCACATGAACTGTTGTCACATGTTTATTAGGTCCTTCACATGCTGATTAACTATCATCACTCTAGGATCCATGAAACCAAAACCTGTATGCATATTTTTGAAAAATGCATTGGGTCTCAATGGGAAAATATACAATAGAATGTTTCTCAATTCCAAAAATTTAATTTTGTAGATATCAGGCTTTAATCTGAAAGGCTTTTTGAAATTATAGAACTTTAATCATAGACATTTGCTTTTCTCACACAAGTTAATCTGACAGGAGAAATGCCCAGCGTTTGGAAACACTGGGAGGTGTGCATTAGGCCAACAGCTGACAGTAAACCCTCCCCTGCTAATGGGGCAGAGTGAGTCAGTGAGAGTGCTTAGTGTGCATGGGGGTACAGGGATCATGCTATCATGCTGCTGCTATTGTCCTTATCTCTGTCTCCACTGGGGTGGGGAGGGGTGACACATTACATGACAAGGCCAGCTGCTCACAGATCCAGTGCAGGGCAGATAGACGGATGGATGGAGTGATAGATTGATGGCAGGATGGAGGGATGGATGGATAGAAGGGTACCCCAAGGCCTGTGTGTTGTATGTGTGTGTGTGTGTGTGCGTGTTTGTGCGCTGGTCCCTCCCTGCCCAGTGCCGTTTCAGCAGGCTATAACACTCTGAGCTTAACGAACACACTCACCTGGAGCCAGACTCAACAGCTGACTGGCGCACGATGCAACTGTCTCCTGGCAGTTTAAGCTGCATTGGAAAGTCGAGGTGTGAATGAGTGTGTGTGTGTGTGTGTATGTGTGTGTGTGCGAAAGAGATAGACAGAGTGAGAAAGAGTAGTCAAGAGAGAGAGAGAGACTGTGAGTGTGTGTAGGCTCCCTAACTAATGCTTCCATTACAGTCTATATAAATGCCCATTCCTACTCCTACTACATAGAAACCTTACAGAATGACACCTTAGATTAGAGCCCAACACGTAACAATGACCGCTAAATATCACAGTTGCCATTTTGTAGGCTTGTCATGTCTATTCCCATTATTCTCAATCAGGAGCGGTACAGTATGTGACAGCAGAGGTAAAGCTAAGCCCGGGCTCTGCAGGGACTAGGCTCAGGTTTCTGTGTCTATTCAGGGTCAAGACCAAGCCAGGTCAGTGAGTCGGATGGGGAAAAGCACAAAGGACTCAGAGAGCTACTCTGTTTCCAAAACAGATGAAAATGTCACTCCTCGTTATCAGCTTAAGTGTTTACATATTATATGCATTTTGGGCCCCATCTGGACTGCGTAAAGTTGTCAACTGAGATTGAGATCCAAACAACTGAGAATTGCACATTTGAGTTTAACAAGCCCACTAGTCAGACGTTTCTATATCTTTCCCATTGGTATGGTGAAAAATCAGGCCATGACCTTTTCTCATTTTTCATGTCTTTCTGCTGGGGCATTGCTTTTAAATGCCATGTGTTTTAATTTAGTTTTGGTTAGGACAATGGCACACAAAGATTCATTTGCAACTTGCTTTTGGGACATTAATTGGATATAATCATAATAAATATCCTTTATAAAATCTGAAATCTAGTCTATTGCGAGTTTTTGCCTGTAAGAAATAATTGAAATAATTTGATACTTCAAAGATAAGTTTTATATCAAAAGGACTTTCTTTATGACAAGTGCTTCCTACTCAACATACAAACAAGCCACTCTCCAATTGCATTGATCACTTGTTATGGTCATGTCTGCATCACATGCTGATTGAATGTTCATGGAATGTCGTCTCTTCCTATTTTAAATAGATATATATAAGCTTGTTCCTGCACCCTGATGGTCACATGTGTACAGTTGAAGGCATCTATGACGTTGGGAAAGCAACATGATGGATTCTGTCCTTGCACATCAGTGTTTGGCCAATATATTGGGCTATATATGCTCATTGTCATTAAGAACTATGCAGGGAAATAGAAGACAGAGACTTGAAACATCCCTGGCCACCCTGTCTGGCTGACACAGCACCTGTCACCAGGATGGAGAGAGCGCATGGTACCTGAAGAAACACGTGAGGGCTGTCAGCTGCAAATCAGCCACACAGCTCATTGATCGAGGCACTTGGGCACCCTGGGTATCTGTTAAACCCAGCACATTTAAATGATTTGGCACACTCCAGCCCACTGGTAGTCTACTTTAAACACCATTCCAAGTATTCAGAGACCAATCAAAAGTGTTGCACAGTCTAATTAATTTCCTCCACGTTTTTGTGACTGAGCAATTTATATCTTTTGATGTATTTTGCATTTAGTAGTATGCAAATATTAGCTCATTATCTGATGGGAGTGCTAGACATATTGCAGGGTTTTAGATGCATAACGGAAGGCACACACAAATGGACTTAAGTCAAAAATCTAAACCCATATATCATAATGTGAAGGTAGACACACTTTGATTTACATATTCATCACTTAAAGCTTGCATCTTGCAGGAGGCCATGTTTCCCCGTGAGTAAATCAAGCGTGGTATCTGCCTCAGTAAACATAAAAACAAACTTAAGTGAAGGTCTGAATCAGGCTTATTATGCTGAAAGGATACACTACATTTAAATGTAATGAGGGATGAAGTTAGACTAATTGAATGCAACGATTAGGATAAACAACATCCTGCTGTGAAGTAGACACGTAATATCCATAGAGTAAATTAAGAATGTAGCCACCATCCAAATGAAATGCTATTAATCTACAGCAATCCGCACTACACAGTAAATTACTGCACACTACATACTGCGTGCAACTGCCTGGACTTCACTTCCCATAAAATGGAAGGCTGACATCACCTAAGGTCATTTACAATCTCTGGACCAAACACTATGCTGCACTGTTCCTACAGTACCTTCAGACTATGGTACTTGATCCGGTCTGTGTTTCTGGATCAAGGCACAGAACGCCAGCCCATCCTTCCAGCTTAGAGAGCCCAAAACAGACAACCAGATGAGCATTGCAAAATAAAACGTGTGCGGTGGAGAGAGGACGTGAGTCAAAGATGGCATACAACTCTAGTCCTTCAATTTTCTTCAGTGTTTCACAACGCAGGTAAGACAACATTTAATCTACAGCAACCCGAAGAGTCATTATTCTGATTTCAGTTTGTGTTCATTTCCGTTAATTCACACTGTGAAAGAGACAGAAATGTTAATTTTGTGGACATTAATCTGTTAGTGATTGGGGTTGATACACAGCATCCTGGTTACAAGTGAGGCCACACTGGACACCTTGTTGAGCTTAGAGTAGTCGATGAGGTCGGGTCTGTGTCTGTGAATCAGGGCGCAGAAGGCCAGGCCGTCCTTCCAGCTTCACCAGCCAATGAGCAGAGAGAACCAACATGTCAGACTTCAGAGTTTAAAGAGGCAATCTGCTAGACTCAGAGGTGAAGTTGCCCCTGAGTGAAGAACTTCCCTGTATTCAGTTCCTGCATTAACTATTTGGGGTAAAGGTGTAACAGTAACAGGCATTTTGCTGATACCAGGCTCAAGTCCTCATGCTTTGTGCTGGTGAAGGTCAGCTTCATGAAGATCTGAGTACTGGCACAATGCTATCTGATGATGCTGAAATTATGCTAATCTATCTGCTATTTTGCAAAATTTAATGGGACATCATGTGAGGATGCCATTCAATTAGATTCACACCATGGGAGGGTGTCATTTGATTATATTAGCACAATCTGTGCAAATCATTTTTCCCTCAAAGTGTCTGGCAAGAAAAGTAATCATTTTACTTGACATTTCTGACTGCTCAAAACTAAATATTCATATCACTGTCTCTAAGGCATGTAAGTACTATTTATGTTATCAATCCTGAGTACAAAGGCCTTTTTCTCTATTTGTTTATTGAGTCGGCTTTTACACTAATCATTCATTTACTTGGAATATGCCATGACATGTATATAATGAGACTCACCTGACATGGAAGTTTTGGACATTGACATTCCTGTAGGGGGCAGTCTTTCTCTGGCACCACAAGAGAAGGCCTTCCTTGGCAGATGTTTCTGAGGAAAGAGTGGATTGCCAGAAATGTAAAGAAGTGTACACTATGGTCTGTGATTTGTTCTTATACACTATCCTACAATTCTCTGTTTTGATGTATTCCAAGACTTGCCTTTGCTCAGGTGATCACAGGTTGCATGAGACCCAAATGTATATTGAACAATTATCACATGTTGCCATTCAGCTATTGTAATTCCCACATGTCTCCGCATTCTGTGGCCACAGCATCTATAGAAAACCTATTAGTGACACCTGTCTCACTAGATTTGAATCTTATAATGTCACCTTCCACAGAAATGTCCTGAATGGCGAAGCGGAGGATGATGGTCCAGATCATTCCGAGAGTCATCTTTACATTCCCGTCCACAATCTCTGAAAAAGAAACAATCTGTTACCATCAGATATCACTGAAGGGTATAATAAAACATTAACTTAATGTTCACACTCGGCCAACGGCATTCATAGATATTATTCTATGTATGTGGGTCCATATTGGACAGCCAACTACCTATAATACGTTCATATGTGCAGGAAGGGTTCAGGTACCTTCAGCTCCAATGGAGACCAGTTTTACTCCTTTGCTTGTGATGAAGTCCAGTGCTTTGTTGACGTTGGCAATCTTATGAAAACGCATCTTCCCTCTATCTGGCTTGGGTAACCTCTCTCCTGCAGATGGACCATAATTTGGCAGAGCCAAATAAGTCATTTAATGTGCTCATTACAATATAAACAAAATAAACTACAGCAGTGAAGACTACAGTGATGAGAGGGTAGGATAATGTGCACCTTTTGAATTCACTGGTACCAAGTGAATTAAAAAGGTGCACATAATCCTACTGGTGTAGCATCACAAGTGATCAAGGATAAATTATATATCAACTAAGAAAACTTGAGTTATGATAGAAATGTCTCTTTTAGCAGGTTGAGCCACATGCCATCTGACCTGAGATAACTTCCAGCAGCAGCATGAGTTTGAGTCCATTCCTGAAGTCCTCCTCAATATTTTCAATTTGTGTCCCTGCTTTCCTCAGGTGGGAGTTACACCAGGCTGTGAAGGTCTACCAGGGAAGGGAGACTCAGGTCAATCAAATGTGGATGTGACAACTTTAAATGTCACCATGCCAATGTATAATAGTCTGTGATTAAAAGTATTCTGCAATTCCTGTGAAGTTTTGCTAACTTCTGTAAAGTTGCAACCTGTAACTTCTGTAAAACACAGATATGAGAATGAGTGGCAGAGAACAGAGAGCAGAAAAAAACAGGTATTCATTCAAACATGGAGTGATATCATTTCACCACTAAGTTGTTATGAATGTATAAAAACCATTTTGAAAAGCAAACTCCTAAAAGCAAGTTGGGCTTTTGTTCTTTTTCAACTGAACATCTTCCTAATGGTACATGGATTACTTGATAAGCATTATATTCGTCTCTACAGCTTAACAAGTCTTTGCTAAAACGCCATATATCATATCAACCATTAGCCTCTCTGACCAGTGCCACATTTTGAGATTAACCTATGTGTTGAGGGTCTGCTGACCCCTTGGTGTTCGATTTCAACTTTTTCCTACAGTGGCATACATCCTGTTTCAAAACGCCAGTCTTTCCAAAGCAGACGGCGAACAATTATCAGAGCAAATGTGCTGTAATATGCGGTCCACGTGTTGTACTGGAATAATGTAAGACGAGTTTAGACAGGATCATTGTCTTTCTCCTCCTATTTTTATATGTAAGTCTTTCAATAGCCAGCAGCAGGGTTCACGGGCGATCAGCACTGTACCGACGAAAGCTGCCAGCAGACCACAGAGTGCATTCCGACTGATATAAGGTGTTAAATTTAGACCGGTCTGGTGTGCCTCATGATAAGAGACGGGGAGGAAAACGTCAAAACGTCTCGCTGTGTCAAGATGAATGAAAATGTCACGTGGATATGGGAGCATGTTCTGCCCTCACATCACTTTCTCTCACTATTTTGACACTCAAAATATGATCAGCTGCAAGGAGATAGCTTTATCACAATATTTGTATGGTGTTCTTCCAGGTTACACGCATTACTGTGTTAAGGTACAGTATGGCAGGCAAAGGCAGGCATGGATAAAGGATGGGAATATAATCCAAAATTCCAATAAATAGGTAATTTCAAGGATATGCCACATAGGGGGATAAATAGAAATTTCATATTGTTGAAAATGTTAACCATATCTCCTACAGAGCCGTGTAACTAGGCTGCAGAAATGTGATCTCTCTGCTTCTAGGTGCCCAAAGCAGTGAGCTAATCAACACATTGATCATACTGTAATGTAAGCTGCCTTGATGACATTGTGCTCACCCTCACACAGACGATGGGTCTGACTGAGAGAGTTTCCCATTTCCTTAACCTCTTCCACCCTGCCGGTCCAACCGCACCATCATTACAAACACATCTTGCGTGGCCAAGCTTTGTACAAACCCACAGAACTTTATTTTAAATTCTAGTCAAGATCCCAAGGTTTCCAAATATACCAAATATGTCATGTTGAATTACATGGAAATATGAATAAAATGATGCAAAAGTCATCTAGATTTTATTCCATTTGATGTAATGGTGTAGCCCAAAAAAAATGGCATCTTGGGTTAGAATATTTCACTCACCCGTGATATAAATTCAATGAAGCGTTGAAGCTAGCAGATACAGAAGATGTATGTGACACAAAAACATTTTTTTTCTAACTCTGAAGCTAGTTAAGGGGAAATTTAAGGTGAAAATCAGAGTTCAAGGGGTTAAGACCTTTACACAGTTCTTACACAGCCTTGCAGCCAGGAGGGCCGTACTGTATATGGGTGCCTAACGCCCACCCAGCTGCCCACACAGGCTTCCCCTTTGGAGGTCCTGTGCAAGAAAGGGAATATTAGAGGCTTTGTAATAAAGGCCATCACATTCCAGCCTGAGAGAGACCCCCGGGTGTATGTGACATTGAACCGCTGCCCTCCTTAAAAAAAATGTTGCTGGCTGGCTAGCCGGCTCTTCATATCTGACCCTGCTGCAGTCACAGAGCCCTGCCGCCCACTTTCCACCACCCCCACCCCCCCTTTACCAGCACTACTGACCACTGACGATTACAGCTAAAAATATTTATGAATCACATCCAGAGAGAACCACCCCTGTCACTGAGCTGGCTGATGCCTTTGAGGCCGCACTAGGTCAGAGCCTGGCTGTATAAGGCGTCCAGGGGATGGAAAATAAATGACTACTGAGTGTTTGACTGCAATTCCACTGTTATGATATATGAGGGCGAGATGGTGGAGTCAGAGGAGAGCCCTGACATCCGAAAAGACAGGCTCTTATAAATGGATCAGTTTTCTCATTTTCTATTCATTTCATCTTCCATTTACCTTATTCACCCCTAATTCACCCTTAATTTATTCTCTCTTCTTATACACTTTATTATCTCTTTTGATTTGTTTGTTTTATTTATCTTATCCTGTATTTCTTATCTAATGTCTTATATACCTTGTGTAAAGCACTTTGAATTGCCTTTGTATAGGAAATGTGCTACATAAATAAACTTGCCTTGCCTTGCCTTAATCCGATGTCACACTTTTTACTTCATCATTAATCGGAGTAGCCTGGCAGTGCAGATTTGGCCAAACTCTCCTGAGTCATCCATTACAATTATTTCTCTCAGTTACACAAATCAGCAGTGAAGGCTTAGCTTCTAGCAATCCCCTTGATAAACCTGTCAGGTAATAGCACACCTGATCTGGTCACATAAGCTTTGGCACATTAAGAAGCAATGAAAACTACCGCAGTTGCCAACAAGACTTAAAATAAGCGCAGCCCAATTCCACCCCTTCTGCACCGTGGCTCTAACTGGCTAAGAGGATTAAGGCTATGGGAGGGAAATGATTAGGAAAAGCTAATTAAGGCCTCTTTCCTTAAGACGCTGCTGTGGCGCCTGATGGAGTATCCTTTATAGTGCCAACAAATGCCTTCTGCCAACACTACTGCTCTCCTGCTACAACAGGGGAATTGTGTATGCCAAGGATGAATCGGGACTAAACAGCGTATAACATGCTCAAGGCAGTCAAAATCTATTTCATTTGGGCCAGGTAAGAATCAGCAAAATAATCAGTGTTGATTGAACTTTGAGAGTGTAAAAACCAACACTGTGCCAGTGTTTATATAGGACCACACCCATCAGAGGTCATTTAACACTTTTAGATAGTTTTGAACAGCTGACCCAGAGTATTATCAGCTCTATGAGCGAACAAGCAACTCTCCAGTCAACTCTTGTCAACTCCAAATAATTATCACTGGAAAAATCAACACTTATTAACGCTGGAAAATGGACTAGGCTCTTGGCTGGCATTTTGCTGCTGTGTGTTACCAAAAATACAGTTTTGTCATGAGCTGAGCTGTCCCTATAGGCCATGGAGCTGAAGTTGATGGCCTCCAGTTGTGAAAAGAGCTGCAGTTAAGGCGCAGGCCGACTTTAAAGCCCTAAAACCAACTGACAGAGTGGCAGGACTATATTCAGACGGCTGCCGCTGGTGCTGGTACAATATTTTTGCGCGGTTTCTATAAACAAAAGAATTCCGCACCAAGGACACTGGATTAACCCTACTATAATGCCTTTTGGTCCCGAGGTTAAAATTAGATATAGCATCCATTCTAATCCCAAGAGCGTCATCATGTGTTAGGAGCATCTGTTGACAGCTCGCATTCCGGGCGTATCAGTGGAATGGCAACAGTCTGGAGAGCCGCGCGCGGAGCTATTGTTAGCTGGTACCCACCGCATCCGTCCGTCAAGCGCGAGCCAGGACAGCCTCCCTGGCCTCTGGCTGCGTCAAGTCAGCCACACGCAGCCAGAATAATACCGGAAGTTAGGCGATTTTGCCTTCAAAATAAAAGCGCAAAATTTGTTACTTGATGAAAACAGAAGCAGAATGTATTTATATTTACAGATTTATTTTTTTTAATGTATTCTTTATTTTCAATTTATATTAGCCTACTCAAACGCGTTTAAAACATATGTTTGTCAATATGGGTTTTATTCTGAAAATCGTTACCAGAAGTTCTATTTTATTATTCTGGTTGACACTGGTCCCAAGAGAGCTGGCTGAATCCACATACCAGAAACTAAAGAAGCTCACTGGCAGTTTATAATATTTATATGAGTTCAACAGGAATAACGCCTAATCCAATTAATGTATTTCTAGAAAATTCAGACAAATAGCCTAAATGCACTACCACAAATTCTCCTTTATGTCTGGTGCGTAAAGTAAATTTATTCAGCAGTTTTTTGTTAGTATTCTGTCGCTTTTCTTTACTTACTTTCCTTTGCTGTTTCTCCCAGGCCGGGTCCAGCAGCATGTCCCTGTCCCACTCGTCCTCCTGCATCATGTACTCATCCTCGTAGCCGTTGTCATAGTGCACCGTGGTCTCCACCTGGGTCATCATTGTGCCACACTTTTTAATTCCCCCGAAACTCAACTGTATATTATCCTTCAGGACTCTTTTTTTTATGTTGGACGGACAGCTGGGTTAACTGTAATGTTACGGACGTGATAGCTTCCTCTGAAGATCTGCTTCTTTTCTCTCTCTCTCACGCTTGCCCTTGTCCTCCCGACCTGAGAGACGTCTGGCCCCGGTTGCCACAGCGCAACGAGCGACCGTATCAATTAGTACTGGCCAGTCACGTGGCACCATCATACCCCCACCCACCCACACCCACAGACACAGTTACAGCGCGACAGTCTTGTTAACTTAGCATCACTGAAACATACTTTATTGTAGAAAACAACAATTTCAGACTTTCATATAAGACAAAAACCATCACAAATTGGGCTTGAGAAATATAAATAAAACGCTTCTTCCTTGGAAAACCCATATAGTCTCACACAGAAACACATTGGTCATCATACATATGGATCATACGGACTTTCACAAACCTACCAGGAATTTCTTTAGTAAACCCATGATCACTCTCCATAAAACTACTTACACTTGTTATGATACAATGTAGAATATCCAATCCACTCTTTCATTTTCTATTGTCCCTTAATTTATTTTGCTGGTTAAATGAAAGCAAATGGCCACTTAGGTCCTTAGACAACACGGGACAAATAAAAATTTGTAAATATAAAAAATGAGAGTTTCTATGCAGCATATGGGAGGACTTGTGTTCCTGTGTGTATTTGTGTTCAGGTGTAGGTGTGTGCCCATACACCGCAGCATGCATCTGTACATGCTGGTATGTGCATGTATGACAAATCTAACAATATGTCATAGTGTGAGCAGTCAGAGGAGTTACAAAGAGAGACTATGGCTTTGAGGCAGACTAAAAGATGTGTGATATGTAATAATGTATTGCATAGATCTAGACTTAGCTGAACACCCATCCAACTTTAATCTGTTAGAAATTTCTGACAACGATGAGTTACACAATTTATGCAGAATAAAGTGAATTTCCCCCCAGACATGAATCTGGACTTGTGTGCCATTTTTTTCTATTTTTGAAGAAGTCTGTCCATTTCATCATGGGCTGGGAGTCCTTTCAGTCCATTCAAATAGCACTTACTTTGGTGTTTTAATGTTGAGTTATTAGAAGCAGAGGTTGTTAACATTTCTGAGCAATAACTGTGGAAATCAATGAACTGAAGCCCATTCTTTGGAAAGTCATACATGCAGCAGGTCCTTCTGAATAGTAAACTGTGTTGTGAAACTGAGGAAACTGTTTTAAAGTGCTTTCTGGATGGACTGAAAGGAATATAATGAATCTGACAGGCTTCTTAAAAAATAGAACTATCCCTTTAAGGTTCAAACTGACAGTGAGGAAACTGGTCCCTACTCACTACTGGAGGGCAACTTCACCACAGAGCTAGAGTTCACACAGAGTGCAAAGAAAAACACACAGGGAGGTGAACAGGGAACGAAGGTCTTTCAAAGCCATCCATCCACCATCCTGAAGAACAAACTATCTGCCAGAGTAAAGCTAATACTGTCCAGGGACTTGACATTAACCCAAACAATCTCTAGGCTCAGAGCACAACAGCTTGGGGAAGGAACAGAGTGACTGAAGGGAGGGGGTGAGCCATTTGGACCCCACATATATATGATCTGTCATCTGTAGCAGTGTTCTTTGGTCCTGGGTGGTTCACAAGGAATGGGAGAGGGGGGGCATGAACAGGAGGAGGCTTTCCCTTTTCATCAGTCAGATTCGTTCAGGCCACAAGGTCGCCGCCACTCCTGGCCTCTTTCATGGATCCATTTGTTTGATACTAAAAGCAGAGAAAGAAACAGAAAAAGATGATTATCAGAATTCTAATCTAGTCCTTTAGTTACTTTTGTCGCATACAGAACAAACGTTCATCCTACTTGTCACATAAACCCAAGGCCAGGTCTTATACTTGGTTATGAAACACTAATGCCACTCCATAAAATTACTAAGATGTTTTTGAGAGTCTCCCAGCAGTGTCTGGGCAGTAGTGGTGGAAAACGTACTCAAATCCTTTACTTAAGTCAGTAAAAGTAGCAATACCATAATGGAAAAAATGCTTCATTAAAAGTAAATGTTCTGAGTATATAAGTATTAGCAGTAAAGTGTACTTAAGTATCAAAAGTAATAGTACTCAGTCTGAAGAATGGTCCCTTTCAGAGTGTTAAATTATTGATGCATTAACCTGTAAGAACTATTTTAATGTCCATATACTGTTAGCAAGTTTAAACTCTAACAATGCAACATATTTTATGAGCTTATTGTTTTGCAAGTAAAACCTTATTCTGAAAATTAACTAGTAACTACAGCCGTCAGATAAATGTAGTGGAGTAAAAAGTGCAATATTTCCCTCTGAAATGTAGTGGAGTAAAAGTTGAAAGTCTGACAAAATGGTAATACACAAGTGCCACTCAAAGTGCCAGTACCTCAAAATTGCACTGAAATACAGTTCTTGAGAAAATGTTCTTAGTTAGGCTACTTTCCACCTCTGCTGAGCAGCAAAAGATTGTTGGGCCACAAAGGTGCTTCTAACAAAGGTGGCTAAAGGCAGTTTTACCCTTCAGAGAGATTTAGTCAGGTCCTTTAAGATATTTTCATGGGGAACCAGACAAAGAGGAACTCACCCCACTTGTTGCCCACCAACACTGGGCAAGCTGCATGTCGTGTGCTGTAGTCTCCCTCCCCGCTGGGAAACAGATTGTACCAGAACACCGCAGTACCCTGGAATACACACACAACAGGCAGCAGGGATTAGTGGGAACAATTGCTCTCACCTGTCATTATAAAACAGGCTTGGCCCACACTCACTTAGGTCTCAGGCCCAGAATGTAATATCACTGAATCAGTTTTAATGAGTAAATGGGCAGGTACCTTTTTGGGCCATACTGCTGCCCCAACATCTGGGAATACTGTGGCTCCACCTGCTGCTACATCACTCATCTGCAACACATAGAGAGGTAAAGAGAGATCAACATTTACATAACATCTAGGGTGTTCATCATTACCATCAAATTATTTATTATCATAGAGGTAGTCCTACCAAGCAAAAGTGTGTGAAGCACAGGAGGCATGACCGATAAACGATTAAAATGGTTGCTTAAGGGCCCATTACACTGAAAAACACTTTCCAGCTTGCTGTGAGGTTTGAAGGCATTTGGGTTGTAAATTGGCAAAAAAGAATACTAAAAGTTGGGGGTTGTGATATTTTAAATAAACTCTGCATGACCAAAACCTACGCTTGGTCTTCATGGATTCATAATCGGCTTACAATTGGGTGAAATTTACAGCAAATTTCATTGGCTGCATATTTGTCCACCTTTCCTAGTCCCAGCAAACGCACCACCCTCCTTTTCTCTGTGAGAGTGTAACCAGTCTGTTGTGACTGCAAGCTAGATAGTTACTTTTGAGAAGGTAATGATTTTGCACACTGTAAAAAACGGTAATCAAACATGACAGATAGTCATCGCTGCATAATACCAGAGTGCCAACCTGCACAAAGCCCAAGAGGAAAATTTATGGTGAGCTTGGCTATTTCATTGGCGAGTGTGGGACTGCTCAGTTTACATTCTTATGGAGTGGGCATTTCCACAGGGACAGCTTTCTGAATTTGACACTCAAGTTTGCCAAGTTTGGTAAGTTGACAGCTGATGCCATTCCTTCAAGCAACAAGCTGCAAGAAGTCACCACTAGATAATGTTATCTTTCATACTAATAAAGGCTGTATCCCCTCTCTCATCTCACATCTAACATTGTTTACAATTTACATGCGTGGTCAACCAGTGTGCGATCGGCCGTCAACTGGTCAATCAAAGCTCTTATGTATGTAAATGATACACCCAGAGTTACTGTATCAAGGCAGGTGCTAGATATAGTAAAAATGTGGGTCCATGAAACCAGTATTGTTTTGGTGAAAATGAAGGCAAAAATGTTTTTAGTAAATTTATTGCACTTTAAAGGTGATTTGCCAACAGATCAAACTGGATTTAAAGTAACCAACATGGGTCTTTAAGTGAAATTAGAAAGCGTAATGGGAGGGAGCACAACAAAGACTCACATAGAAGAGCCATGTTGCTATCCGGTTCCCAGTGCCCAGCTCTTTGAAGGCATCTGGCTCATCTTTCTGTGGAGAGAAAGGCAACAACAGGTTTAGTGTCCTGCCCTATTAACACAATAACCTGCTATAAAAAGTAACTTGTAGGTTGTGAATTACAGAGGTCCTACCCTTCCGAAGTCAAAATGAGGTTCATATTGACCTCCGACACCGTAATTTGCAACCTACAGGGAGCAAAAAGATTGAATAAACTGTAAATCTCACAACAGAAGTATCACTCTCTCGCCCAAAGCCGTGCACAAATGTGAGCGTATAAACACATGCACTAACAAAATACATTTATGTAAGGACACAATCTTGATTCAATAAGTGACAGAAAACAAAGAAGATGAAATAGACATGTCTGGTGCATGCTATAATTGAACTTATATGAGTTCAACGCCACAACTCTGAACATAAATACAATGTTTACCTGCAGCTCTTCTGCAGTGTCCATCTCCAGTCCGGTGAGATCTTCAATTCTCTGGTTGATCTTTTCAATCATTGGATCTTCATACTCAGTAAGCCAAGCGCTGGAATGCAGGGGAAGAGCAGAGAGATTGAGAAAGGAGAGGAATATATGTCAGCGTGATGTGAATATTTGTCCACTAGATGGTAGTAAAGATGTCTTCTGAAACGGACGACGGAGGGCGATATCATGCTGAAAACTCAATGAAAAGCTCAAAAGTGCATTTATGTGTTAAGATCAGATGATGAAGTGTAGAGAAAGAAAAAGAAGGCTTAAGGAAAGGGAAAACTAGGAAAATGGCCAAAGATTCAGAATCTCCAATCAGCTCAGGGTACAGAGATTGTCAACTTAAGCATTGAAGTAGCATTGTTATAGTTGTTCTGGCTTTCAAACTAAGTGTGCACTTGAGTCTGTGGAAGTTGCATAGGGTGTTGGCGAAGTCACAAGAGTCTGGTTGACGACTACAGGAGGAACCCCACAAAAAAGTGTTTTCATAGATTTAGCTCTCCTGACACTACCTGCCTTTCATCAAGCTCACACTCACTGCCACACCCACAGCCAAGAGGGCGGGTCTGATAAAATGAGCTCTTGACCATGCATGGCAATTAACTCTTTCATGTAATCTATTAAAACATGACACCACTAGTTCTGCAGGCCACATCATACAATTTAAGTGGCTATTTTTTCTGGGTCAAGCACTACAAAGCACAGCATCCATATAAAAAACTGTCAAACCACACAGAATAAAATGGCAGACAGTATCTGGCTACATGGCATTTCCCGTTTGAAGTGAGAGACAAAGACAGCAGTTGTGGCTCAAGTGAAGTTCAATTTTATTGCTACAGGATCAATTCCAAGCATCTGCTCCCAACACACTATCCAATTTAGTGGCTACATTCTTGACTTTTTAGACATCACTCAGCCAATGGGATGACTCCCATCTCCCATTGCCTCATGGGAGTATTTTCTGAGAATTTCTGTGCAACTACTTTGAGGGAGAGGGACAGAGAGAGATGAGTCAACACGATTTATTCTGTGTTTCTGTTGGGGGAGTGTTGGCAATGAATTCTATTTTTGAAGGGATTCAGGACTAAATGTGCGCCAACAGTTCTTCTCTCATTTTCTCCCTCATGCGATGATGGCCTGGCCGTGTAGCCAGTTCAAAGAGAGTTCAAACCCTTTTGAGTTCATTTAACCTTTAACACGTCCTCACTACATGTTCACATATCGTACACAGGATTTTCAGACACATGCAAGCTGGCACGTACACACACACACAAACACAAACACAGACAGAGCACCACACCCTCACACATATGTAGCACAGAAACAGATTAATAACTAAGGACAGTAAAACCACGGTAATGGTTATTTTTAACCTGCTATTTTTAGAGTGGGATATTTAAGTTCTAGGATATTTAAGATTCTTAATTTCTGCTGATATGGAAGTTGAAGAAGCATAGGGTAGAACCAGAGCAGCTCAGACACAACTGATAATGAGAGAGATACAGATTCATTCCAGAAAAGAGCAATGGGCCAGATAGAGATCCCAAGCTCTGACTCTCAAAAAACCTGGGAAGGCCGTTTGAAGGGAAGAAAACAGAGTCTGTCACAATCGTGCAGTTCCATCAAAATGCCTGAAACATTGGGTAAACTGGAAGAATAAAAGAAATGTTCAGCCACACACAAAAAAACAACAACAGAGGATGTTTTACCTTGGTTTAAACTACATGTTTTGGCTCTATTCTGTGTTCTGGCAGAAATCTAATGGAAGCTTATACTGCACAATAATAAAAAGTATTGGTTTTAACCAAATTAAAACATCCTCTAAAGTTTGTTTTCCAGGTGTGGCATTTTCATTATTTTCCATGGTGTTTGCTGGGTGCAGGGCTGAATGTACAGGTGTTTGTGTTTCAGCCAAGGCACAGAGGTGAGGATGGAGAGATGGATGGAGGAGGAGAGGGGAAGGCGTTGCAGCCCCCCAAGTGACCTGTGACCCCTTACCTCTTGGAGACTCTGTACAAGGCCGTGGTAAGTTTCCCAGTTAGGGGGTCATGCACCGTGGCTCGCCTTAACTAGCTCCCCGGAGCATAAGGACACAGAGATGGAGGGAAGGAAGACAAAAAACAGAAGGAAAGGAGGACGGAACGTGAAACACACAACAAGAGGACGAGTGGAAAAAATGGTGGAAGTAAAGTCAGAGAGGAGGAAAGAGGGAGAGAAAAGAAAGGCAGATCTGGTCACTAGTGGTCAATGTTATTCTCAAGGAGGGCCAAGAGAGCGTTTCCCGAGGCAATGATAGAAACCAAAGTTCCATAAAATAAAAAATATGAGCACAACATTTTTGTCTTCTTAACCATTCACCTCTAAGGAATTGAAGACTGCCTCTGATACACCCCTGGTTGACCAAAAGCAACTATGTTAATATCAACTAGTAGAAAAAGTAACACCTTTCTCCCTCGTCTCTCTTCTTGTGTTACCTTTCTACAGCAGACTCCTGAGCCAAAACTTATCCATGAACAGATGTGCTGATTAAGTTCCCCCTCAGCTTGATCAAAATCCTCACACCACTGCAGTGCAATGCTGGAAAACTAAATCTCAATTTGATCGAAGATTGCATTCTTCTAACTTCAGCTGCAAAAATGTCACAAAAGTACAAACAAATAACTGTATTATATAAAGAATAGATCATAATAATTTTGATTTTGTGTTTCCGTTCAGGAGTCTTTAAGCTATGGCAAGGAGGGAGAAGCAGAGGGAGTGATGGACAGGAATACAGAGGAGGAATGGGGTGAGACTGAGGGAAGAAAGGAGAAGAGAGTCCCACTCTCTTCCTCTCCTCTCATCTGTCTCCCCTCTCCTCTTTCCACGGTGGCTCCTGGCTGTGCCTTACCTCTTGCTGATCCGGTATGAGGCGGTCTCCAGCACACCAGTGATGGGGTTGGAGATGGTGGCCCTGCGCAGCTGTGAAGCCAGGGACATGTTTTACACCCTCTCACACACACACACACACAAACACACATAGATGTGTGTATGTGTGTTTGTGGCTCACCCACTCACTCAGCCTAACCAGCAGCGTCACCTCAACCAGCCTCACAACTCTGACCTCCCACCCCCCTCGATACACTAAACAAATAATACCACATAATGGGGAAAAAGTGAAAAAGCAGGAAAGAGTATTTACAGCCTCATTCATAACTTATCTCAGAATTTGAATTTAGTAGCTTTATATATACAGTATATGTCATAGAGCAGAGGTGTGACCAAGTCAACTTTTCTCAAGTCCCAAGTCAGTGTCTTGAGGCACAAGTCTCAAGTCAAGTCTCAAGTCTAAATGTAGAACACCAAGTCAAGTCCAAGTCAATTTACACAAAAACAAGACTCTCAAGACTTTAGAAACATTTTCAAGTCATCAAAGTACAAGTCAAAGTCAAGTTCCAAGTCACCAGAACCCAATTCAAGTCTCAACTCTTCTCTTCTTGCATCAAGTCAAGTCTCAAGCAATTACAATTGTGACTTGAGTCTGAACTGAGTCCACGTCATGTGACTTGAGTCCCCAGCTCTGTCATATAGCTTTATGGGAGGAGTGTGAATTGTCTCTTTTCTTCTTGGATGCAGCACCAAGATTAAGACACACTCATCAAACACAGAATGACTTACTCTAGGCTTGGCCAGCTGCTTGACCTTCTCGATTTCACTGTGGGAGATGATGTCAATGTAGCGGACAATGTAGGGCCGGTCCCATTCGTCCTCCTGTTTGACCGGAGCCAACAGGTACTTGGGGTTGTGATTGTTGTCATAGTAACGGCAGAACAGCCGGCTCTGCCTGCGTGGAGTCTGCACGGATCGAGAGGAAAGAAAAAGAAATACAGAGAGGGAAGGATCTCAAAGTGAGGTATCTTGTGCGAGTGTGCAGTTGTGTTTCTGTGTATCTGAATGTGTTCCTTACCATTTTGATGCCTTCCCCTCGACAAAGCATCTCATACTTCTTCCTCTCTGGGACGGGCTCCTTGAAGCTCTTCGTTTTAGGCTTCTTTTCACTTGTTTCTCTTTTCCCTCGCTCCTTCTCTTCTTGAGGCTCAGCCTCTTCTGCCTTCTTCTGCTTCTCCAGCTGGAACTCAAAGTACTTCAGGTTGCCCTTGGCGCGTTGGTGCTCTGGGTCTGGAATGGGAGGGAGTGAGAACACCAGAAATAATAGTGCCGATTACAAATGGTGATTACAGCAATCTGAACTCAGGATATCACATCACCCAAGAAGAGATAATGCTAAGGAGTCTATCACATCACCCCTTATTCAGATCACAACACTAAGATGTTTTTGGAGTCGGATACGGGTCGGAGAGTTCCACAACTGGCAGGATGCTGGCTGATATTCAGCTGTCTAGCGAATTGCTCACATGGATGGATTCCCTTCTGATTAGCATTAAATCAATAATTGTCTTTATAACCTACAAAAGTCCACCTGTGGTATAAAACACATTCCTTACAATACCTTCTTCTGTGTCATGGCTTCTTACTATAATTCTTGAGCTCACAATTGGGGCTAATGCTACACCCTCTACAACTGTATCTCCTTCCCAGATCCCTGTAATGCCAGCTGCCATGCTGTCCACTACATCATATGCCAGATCTCTAAAAACTTGTTTCTAATAGGCCCTTTCTTAGACCAAGTTCTACTCAGATCCATGCAATGCCCTGTGAAGGTGAACCTGCTCTGCTTTACGCCACATCCACAAACAACCAATTGCAATCTGATTTAAATCATGCCAGTGTATATGTGACAGAGGTTCAGCTCCCTGTAACATGGTCCCTTAGAAAATATAGCTCTATTTTGGCCTTATTTTAAAATTGATTATACAATTATGAAATTGATTGAACTGAAATGAACCTATTATGATGACATTCACTCACACATACACACATATATATACATATATATATATGTGTGTGTATATGTATATGTATATATATATATATATATATGCTGTATATTTATAGTGTCACACTACAACTGAAAAACACTGTCCCACTTTTTCTTCTAAAGATAGAGTTTTCAAGCAAAACAAAGAACCTATGAATGAAGGGTAAAAGTCCACTTCATGTTCACATAAAGGATTTATGTTTTTCAAATTTAGTTTTAATTTGTCAGTTTACTTCAGTTGAATTCCCGCCAAGTGGTCTCTCTTTGAATGTCAACCACGTCCACTATAATAATTTAAAATAAAAAAAAATCTTGGTTTTCATAGTTCACATAGAAAAGCAAGGCAAACTATGAATGTCCCACTTTCTGAACCCACTATGTGTTGTATTAATATGTTCATTGCAGGTGTAGTAGAGGTAAGTCGAGGGTTTAGGATTAAACAGAAACATTGATGTCACCTGCTCTAAAAAGTGTGTGTATACTCACTAGTAGAGGTATGGATGTTGCTGCCATGGTGGTAACTGTCCTTACATGGTTTATATTATGTCTATCTGGCTGGGAAAAGTTGGCCTCTGTTTCACCTCTGTTTAGTACTCAATTCAAACTTGTCTCCTGTTGCTTTCTACTTCCCATATGATATCCAACTATCCCACACTCCTAAAATCCAAACATTTTTTTTTTATCTTGGTTATGTCTTCATTTTATCTTTGCATGTGTGTTTTCGCTATTTCAGTGTTTAACAGTCTTATCTAATTAAACTCTTTAACTATAAACTAAAAAGTTTATAGTTAAAGTTTATAGTTTGTAAAGTTTTATAGTTAGTTTGTAGTTTTATAGTTTATAGTTTAATTCTAACTTTATAGTTTATAAATTTTATATTTTTGGTTCTAATGTATTGTATATTAAACGGGGAAAAAAATAGATTTGAAAGGTCTTCCCATTTCTAAACTACTTAAGGTGCACTTGAAGACACTTGAACAGAAAAATAAGCCTCCCTGTATTCTTTTAAAGATTGGAAACATAATTCAAAATGCTTCTTTGCTCAGGTCCTTGTCGTGTGGAGGGGCTCACCCAGTGCAAGCAGCTTCTTGGTGAACTCCAGCGCTCGATCTAGCTCCCCCTGCTGGTAGATGGCGTAGCTGAGGTAGTCCAACACCGTCACCTTATCTATGGAGGACTCTTCTCCCTGATCCAGCTGCCTCAGCGCCTGGGCCATCCACAGCTCTGTGTGGTAGTAGTCCACCTCCGAGTACGCTATCTTCCCCAGCTCGTAACAGTCCTCCACAGTCATGGGGCTCTTGAATGTCACTCCTAGTATGCAGAGGATACAGGAGAATAGAACAGAATAGAACAGAACAGAAGAGAACCGAGCATAAAAATCTATTAACAAGCAGAGAAATTCTAATCTAAGTTGTGTGTCAAAGAATCTGAAACTCAATGCAATGAAGTCTGGGGTGCCGCTGCACAGATGTGCACTGTTTTCTCCCTTCAGTCCTGAAATTTTTCTGTTGTCAAAAATATTCCCTTTGTAATGTAAATAACAGACATACTGCTGCTGTCTCACAAAATCAATTATTATTAATTATTTATATGTAACTGAAAGCACAAATGGTCAATGCAATGAGCGACTTTCATGGCAGTGAATCCCATTAAACATGTCCAAGAAGCAGTGTTTCATTTCAAAGGCTGTCAATGTAAAATTTAGTCTGTTATTGTCTTGCTTCCTGAAAAAAATATTTTTTGGAGATATTAATTTTCTATCATGCAGAGGTGATATGCAGTGATTTCAGGTCCTCACCTGGCAGGTCTCCAGTGGAGATGGTGTTGGCATCCAGTCTATAAGTGTCCTGTAACCGGAGGAGAGCCTTGGCTGCCCCCGTCTGGTCCTCATCTGTGGGGAAGTGCTGTCTCTGGATGGTCAGGTTGGAAATGAATCCTGAGAGAGAGACAGGCAGGACAGGACAGATAAAGACGTGATAGAGGATGATTGCGAATGATTAATATGGGATACATAACAAGACTAGTAGGCAGTCAATACTATCTACTCTTAGCGGTCAATGAGACTGCTTGGAGTGACTTCAATCTTGAGTGAGGAAACTATAGTTATAAAGAGCCAAGGACATAACTGGACTATTGCACACATGGGTGAATTATTAAGTTGACTAATTAGGGGGGGACACTAGCCTAGACGTTAGAGAAGTGGGCTTGTGACTGTACTGTTGCAGGTTCACAGGACCGGCTGAGAAAATATGTGTGGGGAAAATGAGTAATGCTCTCTCCTCCCTCAACAACTACTATGGAGGTGGAGGTACAGACTGTGGTTGTACTAGGCAGCTCCCAGGTGGAAAATATGTAGAATGATATGAATGTGCAGCAGAGCATTACTTGAAAAGAGCATGCGAACTCAGACAACTTTTCCTGGATGAGTAAAGTTTAAAAAAGTGACATCTTTTCTATTGTATTAAGCATTTGCTGCAGCCTGCCAAATTATAAGTGCAAAATTGGCATGGCTTGCACACAATAGTGTCTGTCTGTTCCACTGATGAATCAGTTCTAAGATCAATCAATCCCATGAAAGGACGTTTTGGACCAGACCTGAGTCAAACAGTATTGGAGAATCCTCTTTGTGTTTGTTTTCATCTCCTTAGAGTACCAAATCATCCAGACAATTCTGATAGCGTCAGGCAAGTTGTCAGAAATATTTACTAAATTGACTCAAATACTTTCATGTGAATGAGTGACTGTAGTGTCCTATGTGGCAAACCCAACCCATGTGATCCTCCCAGTGTATTGAACCAAATGCTAAGAACTGCTATTTGCCCCAGGTCTGCTTTGGACTGGATCCTTACCATCAGTGGTGTCCTTGAGCACGAGGCTCTCCAGGTCCCCCCACTCTGTGTTTAGCCTCTTCATCAGCTTGAAGGCATTGACAGGATGCCCCAGGAAGCCCTCGGGGTCCTGCGTGGCTGTAGCTGTCAGCGAGTCCATCTTATCAGCCCACCTAACACAAGGGAGGGGATACAGAGTTAGTTACAGTGCTTCAGTTGAATCCATGGGCAATCAGTAGATATAGCTAAGGGAATAGAGGAAATTGTGAGTAGTGTCTGTGTGTAGTGTATGCTTGTGTACATGTACGCGCACATATGTATATGTGTCTGTGTGGCTTTGTGTCCAGACACTCACTGTTTGACCTGCTCCAGCTTGCTCTCCTCTGCTCTGATGTAGTCCTTTAAAGAGGTGACTAGGTCCTTTTCTGTGTACAGTAGATCTGTCATCTGGCCTGAGAAACAATACATTATTGGTACTGCAATCGTACAGGACATTACAGGACTTGAGCCTTATATTATAGGACCTGAGCTTCCGTAGGTGTGGTAAAAATTGAAAAACAGGAAAAAGAAGAATAAATGGGGTCAACATAAACCAGATAATTTATTGCATGAGCAAACTACGTTTCTAGATGGTCTTACCTATGGAAGTGAAGAAGTCGTTGTGGGCTGACAGAGACTGCAGGAGGCAGCTCAGCAACAGGAAACACCAACACTGTAGCTCCATCCTGAAGAAAAAAAAGAGAGAGTTAGTTAGTTGTTGTACTCCCTGATGCATCACAACACAACTTCTCTCTTTTCAATCATCATCCTCCTACACCTTGCTGCCTGTGACACTTTCAACCACCAGACTTCTCTTGGTTTTCCTCCCACCTTGGACCGCGATTATCAGTTACTGTGGAAATGAACTCTTATCTCCACGGTGCACTCTCTTCACTGGGGTCCTCCAGGGCTTAGTGCTGAGTCCATCCTCTTCTCTCTCTACACTAGAAAACTTGGCCCGAGCATCACATCTTCTCAACTTCTCCTATCACTGCTATGCCAATGACACTCAACTGTAGTTTTTTCTGATATCCAGATTGAGGCATGCATCTCTGCCTGCCTCACTTACATCTCCAGCTGGATGTCAGTCCACCACATCAAATTCAATGTTGTCAAGACCACGGTGATTCTTACCCACAGTGTGTGTAACTCTAGACAACTGTCTGTCATATCAGGCTCACATTGTAGCCACAACTTGTTCCTGCAGATTTGCGCTCTTAAACATCCGCCGAATCTGACCTTTCCTCACCTGGGACTAAGCCAAGATCATTGTTCAAGCTTTAGTCATCTCCTATCTGGACAACTGCTGCTCCTTTCTAGCTGGCCTCACAAAACACTCCAGCCCCTCCAACTCACCCAGAACGCCACAGCCCGCCTCGTCCTTAACCTCGCCAAATTCTCCCATGTTGTTCCCTTCCAACTCCGCCTCCAGTGGCTGCTCGTATTCAATGCTTGCATACAACACTGTGAAGTGATGTGCTAATTGTTCTATTTCTTTTCCTACCACTCACTCTTACATGATCGTTCAATAGTCACAGGAATGGAGACTAAGGCCCTGACATTTGCACTTAATTTTGGTTGCGTGTAATTTTGGTTTATTTAGGAATAACTACTCTAGTAACTGTAACTCGGCAAGTCACTGTATCAAGTCACTCGGCATTAGAGCGCCAGCTAAAAGCCTAAAATGGAAATGTAAAGCTACTGTAAGGCAGCAAAAGACCAAAAAGGTGTGTATACATGTGTATATGAGAAACAGACACAGAGAAACAGAGTGAGTGAGAGAGAGAGAGAGAGAGAGAGAGAGAGAGAGAGAGAGAGAGAGAGAGAGAGAGATGGACTGTCATAAGAGACAACTGAAGATCATTTTAAGTATGAAACAGTGTCAGAGATTGATTCAGATTCAGAAAAAGCAAAAAATAGAGTAAGTAATAGTGGCCTACAACTGGGAAAAATGGCCTAACTTGGAGGATCTCCTTAATCCTTTTAGGACCACAGCCTCCCACCCACCACACAAGGCCAAATATAACTCTGTGGTTGCTGCCACTGTGTCCGGTCTGCCTCTGGAGCTGGCACAGCATCACTGCTGCAAGGCGTCTGGCCTCTGAGGAGTGCCACTGTGATCTTCTTCTCTACCCATACAGAGAGATGAAGAGAGAAAGAGACAGACTGACAGGACGAGATATGCAAATTTATGCACATGGCAAAGTGCCCATGTTTGTGTACACATGTACAGGATATGTATGCGTGTGTATTTGGGCAGTACCAGGGGACTTGTGTGGACAAACACAGCTGCTTTCGTTGCCCCAGGGAAGAAAGGATGAGGATTTGGAATTGATGAGGGGTAGAAAAGGGAACATAGAGGGCAGGAAATGGGAGGGTTGGGGCAGAAGAAGGTTCATTAACGGATATAAATTACCTTTGCACCCCAAATACACAGCCCTATTATAACTTGAAAATGATGATTACATACTAGTCACGCTTCATCACAAACTCTTATGTATCCGCAGTAAGCCAAAGTTTAACTCAATTACAACTGCAGCAGCACTATTTTACAGTGTGACAATGTACCACATGACTTTCCCCTGTATTTTGCCAACAGCTGAGGCTTAAGAAAATCTAGTTGAACTTTTGTGCCACGCATTGTGATGAAACCTGTGCGCTTCCAATAGAAACAACAAAGGAAGTATCCTTGGAGGAAGGTGGAGGAAAAATTGATTCTAGCAGTGTCAGAATTTTCCAAATTAAACAACACAGGTCTGAAGCAGTGTACTGACCTCGGAAGAAAAGCTCTCTCCTGGAAGCAGCATTTAGGCATACCAGGTGTGTTAAAAATGCAGTGGAGATTAACTATCTATGAACCATTGGATATTATATTTTGGATATTATGTATACAACACTAGCAAGATAATGAGCAAGAATTGGATGTTCTCCCTGTTTCTTGAAAACTCTGCCTAACCCTTTTTATCACACAAGTTCACAACCCCAGTCTAGTCAAGAGTTGCAGTGTACCGCGCAGTGAGCAATCAGCCGGAAAACTGTTTATCAGCAAACAGCATCAGAGTTATTCAAAATGTACAAATATGAACTCAGCAAACAGGCTACACAGCAAACAGCTGAGCTTAGTGCTAAGTTACAAATGCATCATAGTGAACGTGGACCTGCCGATTTCACTACTATCAACTTCATGAACTGTGTGGTTGGTTTAGGTAAAGACAGACAGAGCATGTGGCAAATTGCAGCAAGTAGACCTCAAACTGAAAATCTACTCTAGCGTAGAATTTGCATGTGTTATTACTATGATCTGGGGCAATTACGTCTAAGATTTGTGAACATGACACAAGACTCTCCCAAAGCTAAAGACAAGACAGGCAAGATGCTCTTGATGATGTCATTAACAGACAAATCCTCAAGCTGCTCCAGCGACTTTGAATCAGACACCAAATTTGTGGACAGAGTGACAGCACCAAGGGTGATTTTAAGGGAATAAAGATAGATTTTCTGGTTTGTAACTGTTAGCACTGCAGTGACATAAAGCTCATTTGGCTGTAAAAGTTCAAATAAACATTCTGGGAATCCGTAATGCCAGCCTCTAATTTAGTGGCAAGCAAAGGACCTCCAGGGTTTGTCTCTTGATGACATCACGCCTTGGTTCTGTGGTTTCTAGCTTTTGAAATGAACTGCTCATGTTCAAAAATACTGAATGAACCATTATTCTAAAGCACAGACTTTGATAGAGAGAAGAGAGCAATCTGAGGACACAAATACAGATTAATCTCTGCAATCTTTCTAGATTGTATCATAACTGAATATGGTATGAAAACAATGTGATATCTGATTTAACTTATCATGGTATAAAATACAGACAGAGGAGTGAATAAACACTAGTGGTGCCAGGTATTAAGTATGACTAATAACAGTATCATTGTAAAGGCCTATTACATGCATGCATGCACACCCACAGGTACCCACATGCACGCAGGCATACACACACACACACACACACACACACACACACACACACAAACCTAGTGGCAATGCAAAGGTCATGCATGAATGTGTGTCTAAGCATACATTCGTCTTATTGCCTCTTGCTGCACGCAGTCTACAGGCTCAGGCAGGTCCTCACTTTGCCACGAGGCCAAACTTTTAATGAAAATAAAAGAAATAACTTCATATGGGATTTCTATTTGGGTCACCAGCAGGGAAGACGTGAGAAGAAGTGCTGTCGGAACACAATCGTTCTGTTCACATTAAACTGAATTAAATTATATTCAATTCAAACTATTATTATGCCTATTAGTTTTAGCTCTTTCCATAATCTGTAATGCTATTCAGTCCAAAATGCCATATATATGATATCGACACTTGGATTGGCATTATAATTGCATTGTAACATATAATTACTGTCATGACAGGGTGACAGTCACTGTGATAATGTTATGTCAGTTTAATGTCAAGATTAGAGCCATATGTTTTGGAGTTACCAATGAGATGTGTGCATCACACTCATAAAAGTGAGTGACAGTGAGGGTGTGTGCACACACATACTTGCATAGTTGCATGTGATATGTAAACACTCCATAACACCCCCTGATTGCCCTTAAAACATATTTAACCTGCCACTCACACTGACACTTTGTTTAGACTAGTTATAGAAAATGTTCTACAAAATTTGCCTAAAACTTCTTTTCCCTGACCTTTTCCAGTTCTGAGATAATCGGGCTGCGATCTGTTTGGGCATGTAGACAGAGAGACTCTTCCAATGTCTTTTTACCTCATAGCCTTGTGTTAATGGTGGGACTAGTGGATTTGACACAGTGCTCCCATTAGCAGCTGTCATCTTGAGAACACAGCCATATCACCGGTGTTGCTTTAACCACCAAGAAATGACTTTAAGTCAATCAATGTTATGTGAGTTTTATTCTAAAAGCAGATATCCACAATTGAAGGAAAAATCCATCCCCAGATACTCTTATGCTGGTAGGTATCAGTTTGTGATGTTCAGTGTATTCCAGGAGTTATTCTGTGATCAAGTGTTATAATTTACTTGTTGGTGCGCCCACCCCTAAACAATTCGTGCCCCTTACTCAAAATGCAACATGTCTTGTAGCTGCATTGCATTCTGGTCTATTGCGGCTGGCTACTGTCGGTGGAGAAATTGGTCTCTACGATGAATTTCTCCCTGAATGGTTGATGAACGCTGGTGCAAAATGGCGAGTCAAAAAAGAAGTCCTCACTCTTAGATTCTGAGGGACTGCCACCAAAATCTGACATTTACCACTGATGTTTTAGATAGCTGAACACAGTTTCTGCCATCAAACTCCATTGTAGCTGCACTGTAAAAATCTTGAGGTGGCATTGCCTCGTCTACATTTGGCCAGTTATCCACAGTAATACACACTAATACAGTAAAACTGCACCACAAAACGACAAAATGGGACACAGAATGCAAGGTACATTGTCAAGCTCTGTGTTTTTTTTAGTGTGGATTTTTCCTTTAAAGGATAATTGATGCCTACTCTTACAAAATGATTGCTGGTATGAAAGCAACTTGCATGATTTATGGTATTATGAAAGTTAGGAGTCACCATAACACATTTCTTTACAAAATAGTTCTATTTTGAAGATAGAACCATCTGTAGCTTTTAAATATTGACTGATGAATTTAAGGGGGCATCGTTTTTTTTCAAAAATGGATGTAGCTACTATAGCATTTTGGAATGAACCTGTTCAACTCTCTGCCCCACTCGTACTCTGTCATCAAATACATGGGAGCTTGTAATGTAGCAGAGGTTTGGGGTTTAGTCTGCAGCACCACCGAGTCCTGCCTCACCCCTAAATCTGCCACCCAAAAGGATCCTCAATCTATTTTAAGAGAGACTTTAATCTTCCAAGATTTGATATGTTGAGAACTCTCCTAAACGTGATGTTTACTAATGATTACTAGTATTTGATGACCACAGATAGCAATAACTGCATGGCTTAGGAACTGACACTGAAATGTTGAATAGGAAACCCATTCAAGAGCCCGTGGGGAAAATCATTATCACTGAAATACAGTAAATTGCTTCCATCATTTTTTTTTCCAAATTTTTTTTTTTTAACAAACTTGGCCATGTGACATACAATCGTGCATATATAATTATTTTTTACATCCTAACTGCTATTGATTAACTTTCATTGACAAGTCTGACTGTTCTCCATAGTCTTTGATAAGCAGTTTAGCTGGTCATTGACTAAAAGTCTAATTCATTAACAGGTTTGATTTGCCCAGCAATGCAGTGGTAAATAAAAAGGGGAGTCAAATTTAATGTAATCAGGTGGCAAACAAGCATTAACTACTATTACTATTAATTACTATTAATTAATTAAGCTATAATAATCATATATTTTAGAAGGATATCCATACAAATTTCACAGCAAAAGTTTCAATGGGAATATTATTACTATTATGTATGAAAAGGTCACTCTAAACCAACTCACTACTGAGTACCACGCACACACTATAAATCCCTATAGTGATTTTTTATTAGGGAAGACCAACTAGGCTACTTATTAGTGAATTAATTCTGACAGCTTTACTGCAAATAGCCTACTAAACTTTGATGAACAAAAGTAAGACAGCTCTCCCTAGTCTTTTGCCGTACATTTTAGCAAGTCACTGACAAATACTGTGATAGCCTTCCTTAAAAATATCTCTTCCAAGTGACTGAGAGTGAAAGTTCCAGAGTCAGACAGAGGATGTGGATGGATAAGACTGCCACGTCTTCGCCCCTCCCCGCCGGGGAAACTCATGGGAAGACTGCAGCAGTTCATGGAGTCTGAATGGCTTTACCTGCAGCCGACCCGGCACTAACCCCTGGAATTACACTGGCAGCAGGGGGGCTTTTCATTTCTGGATGGCAGCCCGTGTTACTCACTTTCTACCAGCTTGTTTAGAGTGAGCCTCGTAGTAATTACTGCAACAGCAATCACTTTAAAAAAAATAGTCTACAATGAATATCAGCACCTCAAATAACAGTAGAGGCTCACTAGAGAGTCTAATAGGCTATTTGACTATCAATTTTGACTATTACAAACTATTATCAAATAACAATAGGCCTACTCTTATATGCCGTAAAATGAATGAATGCAATGTCCAAGCAAAGCCAATAGAGAAGCTATTATTATGAGAGACGGGCAGCATCCCACGCTGCACTGGAATGTTACAGTTTAACGTGGGAAACCTAAAACGCTGCACGCTGGCTTTAGTTACTTATTTGTTGTGTTAATCTCAGTGTTTTCCACTTTTACTCGGTGCATTGTCTTCAGTAGACTCCCTATTTGTCTGATTCCAATATCTGCCCCATTCGCTGCTGCTGCAACGACCCAATTTCTTCACGGAGATCATTCAAGTTCCATCTAAACTAATATAGCTACTAGTAGAGCTTGAATGAAACTTCCAGTGTGCGAGAAAAGTTTGCAATATTGAATGGCTGTTGCCGAAACATCAAATGAAGACGAGAAAGTAAGACGAGAAAGACAGAACTTCCCAGAACAACATGATAACCAATTGGAAAGTCGACATGCTTTTATCAGAATTCAGGATTCAATATTTACCGAAACGAGAGCATCTTGATGCCGAAAGGTAGCCTATCCCCGCCGCTCGGGTCCCAGTCTATTCTAAACTCTCGGTCCTAAACTGACTCGGTACCGACTAAAACGCGGTGTCTCTCTCGTCCTGTCCCCGGTGCTTCGGTGTACTGCTCGCCATCTGGTGGTTTGGGCTGGTTTTCTAAAATCCAGGGTCTGAATGCTACGTGCAGAGTCTCACACATCCACACATCCGCTGCTAGATACTTTTTGGGGCAGGCGCTCGTAAATTGCAAGGGGAGGTGTCTAGTGACCCGTGTTGAGTCAGCCATGCATGCTTATTTTTGGTTTTAAAGTAGGGATTTGGCTCTTTTATAGCCTGTACCTGACGTTACAGTTCAGTGCCACGTATTGTAAATTCACTCCTTTTCTTCTGGGTTGGACTGAAATCTCTGGGCTGAAATTACTTCTTTATTTTTCTTTTTTCTTTTAATAAAGCAGTGGCCGGGCACATGTAACATAGGTCAAATATATCCCCATATAAGACTTCTTGATGTGTAGTTTTACAAGGTCTAATTTGGCCGAAAAAACCTCACTTTCACCTCCTGTCATCATCATATCCCTCCACATTCCAGAAACTTCCCTCCGCCTCCCAACCAAAAAGTGACTGGAGGGAGGGAATTCCTGCTGCACGCTGGTGAGTTGAACAGGGTGGAGCTTGTGTGTGTGTGTGTGTGTGTGTGTGTGTGTGTGTGTGTGTGTGTGTGTGTGTGTGTCAGACAGACGCAGAAGTACCAAACTGTTTAGAGGATTGCAGTGATTCTTTAACAGTTGCCTGTTGTAAATCTCAGCCAGCTATAGTGGCATGTCCTGTGTAAACACTGGATACATGCAAGCCTCCATGCAGTTTGGAAATACTCTCCTACATAAATACTGTTAAACATGATACATGGCTCAGAATTTCATGGTCTCATGGAGTAAAAATGAAGCAGCAAATCTTTTATGTTATAAAACTTAAATACACTTTTAATGTACGTTTTCTATTCTATATATGTCTATAGCCAAGCAAAATAATGATCAGTCTCAGCAGTAAGATTATAAAAAGTCATACAGAAGTCAGAAAATCATACATCTGTATGATTACTGTTCTTATTTGAGTATAGCCCAGGAAACACTAGGGTTTTGGATGGTGAAACAAGATTAAATCACTGATAAATGTCAAACACGTAGGCAAAGCATCCGCCTATCCAGTCTATCCTAGTCTCATCTTATTTTACACTTTTCAATGTTAACTGTAGAAAAAACACAGGATACCACCCCTTCCATTCCCATCCTCACTCAGTCACAGGCGGATGTCATCCAGGGAGGTGAGTCTGCTCCCAAACAGCTGCTCCTCATAGGTCAGCAGCTGGCGCAGGAAGTTCACGTTGGGCGCCGTGCATGCCCTCCTCTCCTTCAGCCAGCGCAGGGCGTGAAGCAGCGACCAGCACCGGTGCTCCATGAGGAAGGCCAGTGTTATGGCCGAGCTGCGACTCCGGCCCAGACTACAGTGGACCAGCACGCGGCCGGCCGGATCGCCCCTCAGAGCTGCGCTGATGAACCTGGACGCCAACGGCAGAGCTTCCACCAGGTCCTGCTGGCCGTCATCACTCAGACGCAGCCTCAAGTAGCGCAGCATGTTGGGGAAAGCATCAGGGCAGTCAGCAGTGGCGTTGACCACATGGGTGATGTGTAGGTTCTTGATGATGCGGTAGTCAGAGGCCTGGGGGGCCGAGCCCTGGTAGAGAGTTACTTCCAAGATCTCTGAGGGGTAGATGGTGAGGACGCGGCGCTCGGGCTCCAGCAGGACCATGTGTGGGGTGCAGAGGAAAGGGTATAGGGCGTGGAAGGCTGAGAATCCACCCTGCAGGATGACCGGGTCCATTCCCAAAGCACTCAGCTGGAAGAAACAACGCTGAAGGTCAGGGGAGTCGGCCCTGGCCGCCACACTGCCCACTGAAATACACACACAAAACAAAGACACACATACAAACAATCACATGGACAGCGAAGACAAATCAATACAACAGCCTGGCAGAGTCACATGGTTATGCTGGGTTAGTGATAATTCCTGTTCTAATAAATGCTGTGTGAGTATAAATGTGTGTATTCCTGTGCGTGAGTGTGGATGGCGGACCTGGGCTGCATCCCTCCTCTGCATAGAGCAGTATTATAGAAAACTCCTGCAGCTGTACACAACTGATCAGACAGCCCAGCTGTGGGTGGATCACTGTCACACAGGCCCGCGCTGTCACCAGGTGGTTCTCCTTGTACCTGACACACACACATTCACACAAATCCATATGCACACACAGACAGATCCTGCATTAGTACTGCAACTGTAGACAATTCTTTCTCCTGTCTAAATTGGTATATTAACACAAAACCTGCGCCTTTCTTGGGTCATCTGATGGCTGAAAAGAAAAAAAAATTAGAAGTTTTGAACATTTTTTTGTACAACAGTGCAGAAGTAGTGCAATTAAAAAATATGCAGTTAAAAGTGGGACTGTCTGTACATACAACATCCAAACAAACACCACCGTCTAACAAAATATATATGCCTCTGGGATATACTGTATTAACCACACCTGGAGAACCCTGGACCACCCACCTCTCTACACTGCGGCAGTCCAGGATGAGAATGTAGTAAGGGTCGTGCAGGGCGGGCTGGCCTGCTTCTGCGTTCAGCAGGTTGTACACCTGCTGGGGAGTGACGTACCCTCGCTCTACATAGGCCGTCACCGGAAGAGCAGGAACCAACACCTCCTCTGACTCGCACACTGCTGGGGGGGTACAAGTCAAAGCTCACATCCATGCACAGAAATATGAAGAGTAAGATTTCCTTTATTTTATTGTCATTGTACAACAAAATTGTGTTCGCAGCTCCCGGAGTTTGATGTGTAACAAACAAAACAATAATAAACAAGTAAATTAAATTAAATAAATAAAAACTGAGTGCAAAAACACAGTGGGCAAAATGTATTGTCAACTTAAGAGTAGTTAATTTAAAAACCTAAGAGTTCGTTTAAAACTTAAAAGCAGTTAGTTCAAAACATAGTAAAAGCAGAAATTAGTAGTAGAGCTGTCAGTATCATGTAAACAGTCAGATACCAGATCAGTAATACATTGTCCATATTGCACTGATCATATTGCACTGTAAAGTGTGTCTGTGTGTGTGTGCATGTGTTTGTGTGTGTAAGAGACAGAGACAGATGTGTGTGTATAGAGATACTAGGGCTGCAACTAACGATTATTTTCATTGTCGATTAATCTGTAGATTATTTTCTCGATTAATCGATTAGTTGTTTGGTCTATAAAATGTCAGAAAATGGTGAAAAATGTCGATCAGTGTTTCCCAAAGCCCAAGATGACGTCCTCAAATGTCTTGTTTTGTACACAACCCAAAGATATTCAGTTTACTGTCATAGAGGAGTAAAGAAACCAGAAAATATTCACATTTAAGAAGCCGGAATCAGAGAATTTTTACTTATTTTTCTTAAAAAATTACTCAAACCAATGAATCGATTATCAAAATAGTTGCCGATTAATTTAATAGTTGACAACTAATCGATTAATCGATTAATCGTTGCAGCTTTAAGAGATACACCCCTTACCTTTGGTCTGGACAGGTATAATGAAGGAGTTGTCACTGTCTGTGCTGTTGACCTCCCTGTCAGAGATGCTGCTTACTGTTTGGCATGTGTCGACAGGCTCTCTGGACGCCCCTCTACAACTGTTACTCACTCTGACACACACACACACAGACATGTGCAATTGCAAGGCAGTGATACAGAAATAATCTAGAAGACAATCAAGCAAACACCATTCCACAGTTTTAGATGTTGACAAGGAAAAGAACAACAGCAAAGTCCACTTTACCTGGACAGTACTACGCCCATCTTGCTTAAGACATTTGGCAGATGCATCAGCTTTTCCCACCAGTCCTTCATCAGAAGAACATGCTATACCAAGGAACAGTGGGATAATGTGGAAAAATTGAGAAATGCTTTGCAAAAAGTACTGAGATAAAAGGAGAGGTAAAAAAAAAAACGCTATGCACGGCTTTAGCTTTGCTTCTTACTCAGCCTCTTTTCAGCCTGGCCCTTATTTTAGCTGGTGGTCTTGGAAACACTGTGATGGTTAAGTGCTCTAGAGGGCCGCATGGTAGCTGGCTGTGACAGGTGAGGGAGGAGAGACCTCTGGAGAGGAATCCTACCTCACCCACGCTAACTCCCAAGACTTGCAAGGTAGACTAGAATCTGTTTCAAATTACACTTATAGTCCACATAGAGTAGGGCAGTACTGAGATAACAGGAATGAAAAAGAGGAATGCAGCAGGCATATATAAGAAGTTGCTGGCAAGAGCCGTGATTTCATAAGAACTAGGTCAGTGTGGAGCCTTATCAATCCAGATGTAAACACATTCATCATTGGATTCTGGCTCTTCACCATGCTAGATCTTCTCTTACCCACTGTCACTTGTATCCTCTCACACCTTTGTGTTAATTGAAATATCATGGAAGTTTTGAATCTTTTATTTTGTGTCTCTTTGTGCTCACTCCCAGCCAAGTCATCACCTGTCCTCTAGCGACCCATCACCCCTTCCTCACGTTCTTCTCCCTTAATCACAGCTTCTCCACCTTTTGCCCCCTGCCCTCCTCGTAATCCACTGTCATTCCTCTGTCACCTCATGCCCTGTCCATCGCCTGTCCTCAACTTGCTGCACATGATCATGTATAGGGAGTGTGTGTGTGTGAGTAGGGAGGGGATGTTGGAAAATTACGGATGCCAAAAGACACATTATCTTTTCTTTTCTTTCTTGAGACTTGTAATTCTTGTAAATATACGTACATGTGTGTCCAAAGCATGATAGGAGGCGAAGGCTACGTGGCTGCCCACAACAAAACAGAGCATGACTGCCCCCTGTTGTGCTCCTGAGTGATCCTATAATGATCTGACCTATGCTTGGTAATAGATCAGTGAATTATGCATACATACATACATACGTACAGTATTTCCAAGATTATAGAGTTAATTCTATCTGTAAATTGATTTCTTGTTGTTGTTTATTTATTTATTTATTTCAGGTTAATCGTTAGTCAGCCTCAATCACAGCATTACATCAAGGGCAGGACCATGAAAGAAAGCTCTTTGCAGGTTACCGGCTCGTTGCCATAGTATCCTGGCTAGCTGGATCAATGAATGAGGCCCTTGCGCTGCTACTGTGTTTGTTTGAGCTCCAGGCTCCGGAGCGCAAAGACCCCCATCCCCTCAGTCTGTTTACTTAAGCAGCCTCACTCATACAACCACATGACTGACGGACACCATAGTGCTATGATGGGCTATGAAAGCAGCAAGAAAGAGGGGCAGAAAGAGACCCAGAGAGGGGGGGGGGGGGGAAATCTGGGGAACGACTGTCAGGAATGTCACAAACAGATGTCAGAGCTTGACAGAAAGGGAGCCAGGGCATTATCCCCCCACCCCACCTCCACCCCCAGTAATAAATACATTAGTAATCATATGTAATCAAACTCAGCTGTAAAACTATTACACATTTTTGAGTTGTTTGACTAATGATATGTTTTACAGCTTGGTAGCTCGTCAACCTCTTATAATTTATTCTAGTAAAGGCTCTTGTCATCTAGTGATAACATTACATTAAATTACATTACACATACGGTGTAATAAAATGTGCCACCAATCACACTAAGATTACAGCTCATTGTAATGGAGCCAGGGTCTTTGCCAGCTCTGTTCCTCTGATTATTCAACCTTCAGGAGGGACACATTACTGTCCACTAGATTGATTCTTCCTAACTTTGGGAAGACAAACAAACCAAGGCCAAAGTCCATCTGGACATCAATGGAGAAACAAATGAGTTGAATGCCCTCAGCTCAGAGGGCTAGGTGATGAACTAAGAGAGAGGCACATTTTTATTTCATCGGAATGATAGAAAAAGAGGCTGTTAAGAAGAGGTAATTTATCAGTATTGTTATTATTATTATTACAACATTTTCTCAGGGCTTGCTGTAGAAGAGATTATGGAGATTGTGGTATATAATTTCAGAGGATCAAACATGACTTTATGAAGAAGACTGGATGGTGAGTACACATTTACTTTTCTCTCTTGCTTTTTTCATGTTTACCTTTCGCTTCTATCTAAGAGACCAGGTGCAGAACTTAATATATTCACATTTTTCCATATATTAAAACTACTGTTAAACCACCACATTTTCTAACTTCAGTAGAACAGCAGGCTGTTTTAATATTTGTATGCTATTGGCTTTGCCACTATGTTATGCACTAGTACTTATTTGTTATACTCATGGCTTATTCATATACATTAACATTTAAATATTCTTCCTTTTATTGGTTATTTTTGTATTTCTACCAGTAAGTTGTTTCTTTTACAAATGAAAGGTGTCAACATTCATTCTAATTAATTAAGTCTGCTAAAGACCAACATAATAGCTTGCCGTACACCTTTTCAGTATTTTAGAATTCAATTGAAATTATTACTGATGGAGCAAAATTCTAGTTTTCCAGATTCATACTCCTAACTTAGCACAGTTATATGGAATATTGAAACACTTGAAACTTTTGTAGCTGTCACTTGTACATACTGTAACATAAAAGTGACGGTAAAAATGTTGTGTCAGCTAATTGAAGGAAATATTGAAGGAAAAGCGAATGACTGAATGTATTACCTGGCTGTTCTATCATTTGGTAATATAATCATGAGTAATCCAGGGTGTTAATGTGTATCTTCATGACTTGATCCAGAAGAGCTGTTGATAGTTAGACCCCAAACCCTTCTCCCCCACACCAAGTCAGATTATGAGAACAGATCGGTGGGACAGCCACCTCACAGAATGATAGCATGCCATTTCTGTAAAAGCTATTCCTACTGGCTTTGGTTTATTGTTTTTTCTTTGTTTCTTTTTTACTTCATGTTCCGCTGTAAAGAGTAAGTCAACTGTATGTATGATCAACCTTTCAGTTCCACTTAATGACCTTAACAAATAACATTTGCAGTCATACATTACTGGCATTGGATTTATAATAACAAACATGAATAGTCATTACAGAGTGCTACCTTGTGGTTACTTATTAACAAAACACAACAACCTTCCTTTGGTGAGCATTGTACAAAAATTTGGTTCGGAAAAATGCGGTCAAGCCTTCAACAAAGGACAAGTTCCCAATTTTTCTATGGAACAAATTCACTTCTTGTCTCAATTTGCTTTCCTCGGATGGTAAAACTGGCTTGTTCTTAATCTTGTGGCTGCATATTTACTTAGTGTAAAATATATATGTAGTGCAACTGTCAATCTGGAAACTCATAGAAGTGACACATAAATTTAGTTCTAATTCTGTGATCAGACCATTTTGATTGTATGCCTCTCTGCAGCTCAGGAAGGAGGTGGGGATGGTGTACCCCAACTCTGAAGAGTCTTTCCTCCAGTCACACATGGAAGCCCCTGGTCCTCCCGCTCTGTTTGGTGGCTGTGGTGATATATGGCCAGGCTGACAGGCTCCGCAACTTTGTGGCAGGCATCTTCATCCCTCAGTACCACTATCCATATGCAGTGGCTCTCTGCTTTGCCCAGGTTGGTGCCTGCTGCCTGGCTTGTTTCTTTGGGCAATTCACACTGCCAAATCAAACTAAATCGACCAAAAAGGAACTGTTCTCTGCTTTCCTGAACTGTGCAACACACACAGCATTTATGGTTCAATTTGTCTTGTTCTGAACCAGAAAAACTGGGATGGGCTGGCAAGAAGAAAGATGAACATTAGTCCAGGGGTAAATGGTGCTTTTATCTGCATGGTCTAGTGCAGTGATTCCCAGCATTTTTCCATATCAAGGACCCCTAATTTAGAACACATTAGCACCGCAGACCCCCATTTGATGAGATTTTGTCTTTCAGACCGAAAACTGAGAATATTTTATAGATATGATTTTGTCCAGAATTCCATGACTATCTGTATTGTAGGTAGAGAGATAAAAAGATATGAAATATGATCAAAATAGTCATTCTTCCACATTCTCTAATTCTCTAATTGTGTTAACGTCTTGTAAATGAAATAATGGTGAAGTGGTTCCCCCTGGAACCCCCTCAGGGACCCCTGGTGGTCCCTGGACCCCACGTTGAGAACCACTGGTTTAGTGCTTGCAGTGATGTGAGTGAATCACAGGAGTTGAATGGATATATTCTACTTTATATCCAATGTACATCCTGTATCTTTTATTTTTTTACCACAAATATTATTTACCACAACAAAACCAGATATTGTCTTTCTTTTGATTCATCAGTCTCTACTGCTTTGTCGGACACTTGCACGTGCAAGTATCTCCTAATGTCAACATTGTCTTTGTCTATTTCCCAGGTTCTGGTCTCTCTGTTAGTCTTAAATCTCCTCCATGTCCTGGATCTGGTGCCTCTGAAGCGTTACTCCAAGTCCCTGGGCGAGAGGCTGCTGGTGCCTGCGATCTGTGACAGCACCCAGGCTGTGCTGGCCATGTGGGCCAAGGCCAGCAGCTCCCACACCGGCCTCTTCCCCCTCACTGTGCGTCTGCTGCCCCTGCTGACTGTTGGCTGGAGCCATGGCCTGAAGCTGGCAGTGCCTCCGTCCATCCACATGACTGTTCTGATCGCCACCCTGAGTGGTGCATCTATCGTCATCACAGGTAAACCCATACTAAGAAACCAAACCCCTCGATTTTATCCCTGAAATGTCCTTAATTTCTCCATTACATAAACATTAAATATCCATTAAACATAACATAGCTTTAAAAAAGTAAGGTTAGTATCATGGGTTTTTAAGGGATTTATTCATGGGTTGATTCGTGGAGACACTTAAGGGATTTTTCATGCCTTTTATGCATGGTTTACAGGGTTATTAATGAGTTATAAGGAAGAATTGAGGGAGTTATACCGCTATACATATTTTTGTCCGGTGAGGCC
Source organism: Centroberyx affinis (assembly GCF_046629955.1). NCBI lineage: Eukaryota > Metazoa > Chordata > Actinopteri > Beryciformes > Berycidae > Centroberyx > Centroberyx affinis. Next base: position 208,752 of record NW_027279405.1, on the reverse strand, counting down.
GACAAGAGGTCTTTTAAGTTGTGATTATCTTTGGAGAGGTAAGGCACACGTAATCGTATACTGGTTGACAGTGTCACCAGTGTGAGAGTGACTACTTAATACCAAGAAGTAACGCCGCTTGATTCTGTGTTTCCTTTAGGGGGGTAAAAATATCTTTCTATTTTACTTGATTTGATTCTTTTAATGCAATGCATTTTGCTTGTTCTTTTATATGAATTTTATCTTTTTCACTTTGTCTCGATGCTTTTAATGTTTTATGTAAAGCACTTTGAATTGCCTTGTTGCTGAAATGTGCTATATAAATAAACTTGCCTTGCCTTGCCTTATTAACGGAAAGTTCCAGTCTCCCTGAATTTTACATTAAATTAGAAAGTAAGGAATCAAAAATGAAGGGGTGATTAAGATGGTTTTGATGGGGTCTCCTCCATTAATTAATTTGAAAGGGATTTTGCGTTTTTTGAATTACGGGGTGAATTAATGTAAATGTAAGGTTATTTTAAGGGATTACTGTGAGAAGACAAGGCAAATTGGCCTTTCCACAAGTTATGGGAAGGTGACGTTGATGAAAAGTCATCCCTCTAGTGGATCTTCACCTTGGAACAACTTCACCCCTCAATCTCTAATCCACCTCCACTCTCTCCCCGCAGCCTCCCAGGGTCTGTCAGGTGTAGAGCCTCTAGAGTACATGTACGCGCCGCTGGGTTTAATCCTCCACAGTCTCTCCCTCACTTGGCTGGCCAAAGTATCGGAGGTTGAGCACCGCCACTCCCCTGATGCCCAAGCCTCCGTTTTTGACATCTACTACACCCAGCTGGTCAACCAGAGCTGGGTGCTGGGCCTCCTGTGCCTGCTCCACCCAGACGGCCCCTGGAGGGTGCTGAGTCGGGGCAGCTGGTGCAGCCTGCTGTTCCACGGTTACCTGCTGGCCATCCTCCTGCTGGGGATGGTGCTGAACTTCCTGGTTGGCATAACGGCTCTGCGTTTCTCGCTGCTTGCTGCCGCACTGCTCCACTCGGCACGGGAGCTGATGCAGCTGTTTTTCCAGCTGCTGTTGTTTCACTCTTAAGGACTGAGACATTTTATCGACAGCTGTACTGTACTGTATCAGTGTTGGGCAAATTAACTTTTAAAAGAAGCATATTACCATAACTTAATCATAAGCAATTATAACAAGGATACACTGCAATTTTATTTTCTGTGGAGAGTATATGAGTTATATCACTTTTATTAGAGTTCCTTTCACAGTCATATGACTTACATCAGATAGCAGGAAATGCATAATATGGTCAACTAGGCTAAAATATGTCAGCACAGGGAAGTAACTTTGCATTACTTGAATGAATAATAGCAAGGATGTTACGAAAGTGAGTGTGGCTGGACAGCTGAGTGGGCCATGGCATCCAGATGAAGCTGCCAGTCAGACTTAGCTTAGCCTAACCAGATGTGGATTTTGCGGACTCTGCTCTCTGCTTGGGTAAGTGTAGGGTCCAGATGTAGTGTGCAAATTTATAATGTGGAAGTGCATGCTCTGGAATAGAGAACAACATTGATGGCAGTGTGTAAAGTAGTGTTGTTGGCAACAAAGGTGCAGGACTTGGGTCTGCTGAGGCTGGGCAAAAACGAGGGTGTTTCTAGAACGCTGTTGAGCCTTCTTGAGGTGTCATTTGCCTAATGCAACAAAACACTGATGAAGGAAGGTTGCTACTTGATAACCCCTTGCCTACACTCACTCACCCAACTCTGAATCAAGCCTCTGTATGACTACTCACCTTGGATTATGTATCATCATATCCTGTTGAAAAATATTAGTTACTCATTAATATTAGTTAGTGTGTCCTGTCTACCGTGTTCAAGAGATTTCATGGGACAGTGGATTAATTTCTAACCAGAGCTTTGTGGAAGTCACCCCTGAATGACTCTGACTAAGCTTTTTCAGATGAGAAGGGAAGACTCTTCAATAGGGTTAGACAATCATTATGTGACACCAAGTTAATGGGCTGTACAAAGTCAGGGCTTAAAGCAAGAGCCAGAGGCTCCCTTGATCTGCCTCCTCCTCTTATACACTTGGTGTGAGAAGCTATATAACCTATGTACATAAACTATATGATGTAACAGTCAGCTATCATGGCTATGCAGCTACCTCAAAGTGTGTTCCTTAAATGTAACATTTAGTAATACAAGTGAACATTTTTGTGAACGATTTCACATGCTTGGAAAAAGCAGGTGGCTAATGTTGAACCACCTGTTGATTGCGCAACAAACAGGACAGAATTTTTTACGCAGCAAAATAACTCAAATGGCTCTCAAACTCCAGAAAACCAACAGTCAAGCTTCACAACATTCATATATAAAATACCATTTTATTTCCAAAAATCAACTTATTTTATTTCCAACAACCAAGGTTATTTCAAGTGCTGTCAAAAAACACTATCAGTACAAAATTGACTCTTCCCTCCTGATACTACACAAAACAGCATAAATTCAAACATTTGATGTAAACCTGACAGAAATTGTGTTTCTAGAATCGCTTTTGATTCTTTCACTTTCATAATATTATGATTTCAAACCAGACCTGTTGTGCTGTGCTATGTTCAGGCCACATTTGGCCAAACGTCAGTCCTGCCTCATCCTGTCGTAGCATTAAAGCATCACAGTATTTTTCTTACACTCAGTGTATACCTTTTAGGTCATGAAACAAGATGGTCAATGGGATCTGGACTGGTACACCTGTACACCTAGTCTCCTGTATTGAGAAGCTTGAAAAAGGCCATCATGTATATTTAACTTGTTTTTCTGATAGAATCAAGGGATTCCAAGCCCTAACAGATAGAGAAAAGACAAAAATTGTGTTAGGTGAGGAGAGCCACACAACTGATATTGCTGCCAATTTTGTATATTTATGCAAAAATTTGCAGAATAACAAAGATGAATATTGACCAGTCAAACAGAAGAATAACTTTGAAAAATAAACATCCTGTAAACCCTGAAAGGTTGTTTTTTTGTGTGTCTGTTTGACTAACCTTATTCTGTTAAAGTAGATCTGTATTGTATACATGTATAAACTTGCTGTTACTTGTGTACATTTAATTTAATTTACTATTTAATTGTTAGTCATGCTAACAAAGCCATTCTGATTCTGATGATAGCTTTGAGAGAAGCTATCCTAGCATGAACTGTGGGTGCTGGCTCTGGTCGGATGTCCTTTATCACCTTTAAGAAAGAAGAGAGGCCTGGTAAATACTGGCTCATTAGCCGAGTCATTTCCCCATTCTTGTTCCTTAGGAGGGGCCAGTGTTGGGCGGCAGGTGGAGGCCCAGGCTCTGCAGCAGGTTGGAGGCTGGTCCGGCCAGTCCGGCCTGTGAGCTGAGGGACTCCAGCAGGTTGGTGACCAGGTTCAGATCCACATCCAGGGGCTGGATCTCCTCCTCTGCCTCTTCCACCCCTTCTTCTCTTGGAAGACCAGCGGGATGAGGGGAGCCGTTGGTTAGGCCTTCCTTGTCACACTTCTGCTGAAAGGAATGGGAATATCAACAGATTCGGATGAATTTCACAAGCTGATACAGTACGATACATATACATGACTTGTTATTTCACCTGAGTTTAGAGCATCCTTTTTCATTTTTTTTATTCAAAGTCAAGTCATTCAAAGTGGAAGATATTGAGAGTGAGGCTGAGCAGAAGCAGGGGGCTATCAATATATTCTTCTCTGATATGAAGAGGGTATATTCACAAACACAGTCTTACCTTCTGAGTAAAGCTTTGTCCCACATTAGTACTCATCAGCTCCTGGTCCATTTGGTCCATGTATCTTTTGAGACTGTCCAAAGTCTCTGCCCCCTTCTCCCCTCCAGGACTAGAGGAACTATCTTCTTCCTCTTCCTCTTCCTCCTCCTCATCATCATCATCATCTAGATCATCTGAATCTAGCTCTTCTTCTTTGCTTCCTGAAACAATTGAAAGGCATCCATGTTCAGTAAATAGAGAAAAATGTTACATGTCTCAGTCTCAGTTACAGTAAAATTACTATTGCAAGTCTTTAATAATGTCTACATACCTAGTAGTCTGTCCAGTGCATTGGCCATGGAGTCTGGGTCAAAACTGAAAGGCTGATTTGAATGGGCCCTGAAATACAGAGAAAAACATTTGCATGACATGGAGGAAGATAGACTAGAGTGAGTATTAGTACTAGCATTTGTGGCAGGTTCATAGGCAGGCCATCAAGAGAAAATTATGCATGCACCATGTCCACTTGCACAATGAAACCATATAATTTATTCTAAGCAATGCTTCAGTCAGAGAGTCAGATTTACTGTACTGTACTGAGAAATAGTCAGTCCATCTCACCAGGGCAGTTCAGCACCCTCGTGGGAAGAAACAGCGTTGAGGAAGTTCTTCATGCCCTGGGTAACTGCAACTAGGCTGTAACTGGCCTCTTCTCCCTCTTCGTCTTCCTCCGTCTCCTTCCTCTTCTCCTCTGCACCCCTGCCACGCTGCGTGTGCTTGGTGGAACTGGGGTTTTGGCTGCCAACACCAATGCTCTGCCCACTTCTCTCCTCTAACATACGCTCCAAATCCTGAGCTGTAATATCCAGCCAGCTATCACCTGGAGTTTGACACAAACAAAATAAGAAATTATGAGAAAGGAAGGAAAGAGAGAAAGGTGTAGGATGGAAGACGCATACCAAAAGGACAGACAGAGACGACAGAAATTGTCGGTTAGTTGGGTAGAAACTATTCTTTCCAAGACTTTAGAGAGGAAGGGGAGATTGGAGATTGATCTAAAGTTAATAAGAACATCAGTATCGAGGTTAGATTTTTTGAGCAGAGGTTTAATTACGGCTGATTTGAAGGAGGAGGGCACAACACCAGAGGAGAGAGGGGTATTAATGATGTTGAGTAGGGAGTGACCTAATATTGGGAGAAGTTCCTTAACCAACTTAGCGGGAAGAGGGTCAGACAGGCTGGTTGTGGATTTAGAGGAAAGTACTAATTTAGAGAAGGTGTCTAAAGAGACAGTCTCAAATTGCGAGAGTACGGTGATGGTTTCTATTGCACCTAATGCACGATTAGGAGAGGGATCAAAGCCCTCGATGGGTAAAGAATTGCTAATCTCATCTCTAATACAGTCAATTTTGTGATTAAAGAAATTAAGAAAATCATTTGCAGTAAATGGAGAGCTCACTATAAGGGAGGGCTTGCGAGTAAGTTTTTCTACCGTGTCAAATAGAAACTTCGGGTTATCTTTATTAGTGTTAATAAGATCTGAGAAGTAGGAGGCCCTTGCAGTGGAGAGCGTACGCTTGTAATTCATTAGGCTATCGCTCCATGCTAGCCGAAAGACCTCAAGTTTGGATGAACGCCATTTGTGTTCCAGCTTTCTACACGCCTGTTTTTGTGCACGAGTGTCGTCAGTAAACCAGGGCGACGGTTTCTTTAGACTGTGAGTAGGGGCGCAACAGAGTCAAGCGAGTCAAGTAGAATAGAGTTAAAGTTATCCGTGAACCTGTAGAGGGAGCCGATTTGTTCTAGGTTCTAAGGTTTTAGGTAGGAGATCAGCGAGTTTTGTAGTTGTGGAAGTATCAGTACGGCGGATGCTGTAGGTATCAACTAGATTTGAATGCCGACAGGGCAGGACAATTTGAAATTTAATGAGATAATGATCTGATAATGCCGGTGGATACGGCAAAACTACTAAATCTGAAACGTTAACACCATGAGTGAGGACCAGATCAAGAGTATTGCCGTTAGAATGGGTCTGTTGGTGCTGATTTGCGAGTATGTAATACAGTTTGTTGTAGAGGCAACGCTGCTGCCAGAAGGGTCGATATGAATAAGGTTATGCTGAGCATGTTTGGCTCGGTGACGGCAAATGGTGGCACGGCGAGGGCGGGACACAGCCAAGATTGGATACACTAAGCTATCTGAGCTATCAGACTCCAAACCCACACTAGGTGAATGCCTAGCAGGCTGTCTAACAGCCCCCTTATGGGAATGTGTCATGCCCGTCTCAAGCACCATCATAGGGAAGTGGAAACATGTAATTTTACCCATTTACCATGTGTGTGGTACAAGCTGACATCCATTACATCCATATCATTGTCTTATCCTACTTTCAGCGTCCACAGGCTGACTTTACCCAGCATTAAAATGAATGTACAACTTAAGGTTGACCATGTTAAACTGAGCAAATTACATTGCAGCTGGGGGTCATAACTCTGTCTTACCTGAAGTTAACACCAAGTGAATCCATAACCTCCACAGCCTTTCTGACAGTATCATTAACCACTGTCTAACTTCTGTGGAAGTACTAACTATCTATACACAAAGGGCAATCTTATCTAATCTACTGTGTATTGACTGGTAAACATTGCTCTTGGTCCTATATTCATAGTATTCCCATGATGTCACGCCTTTCCCACCAACCTGGCACTTTACCATATACACAGCTCATTGACTGTAGCCGTCATCTGATTACAATCACCTGTTATTTTCCTACCAAGATGGCTGTGTGGTGATGTAACAGAATACTATGAATAAGGGAGCATCAGCTTTACTATGCAAGTATGTCAAATTTAGATTGAGATTGAAATGCTATCTACTGTAGTTCTTTCTTCTCTTGATTAAAGGGAATGGATTAAGGAGCACCAGTAAAATGTGCTAGTGCACTAGAAAGTATACACCGTATACACACATTATGCCTTTGTAGTTATGCAATACTAGCTCTTTCACTCACTGTCCTCTTGGGGGAGCTGTAACTCCTGTCTCCTGAGTTCCTCCAAGTTGAAGGGCGGACAGCTCTGCAGCAGCTGGAGAACCTCCTCACCTGTGGACTTACCACTGGAACCACACACACACACACACACACACACACACACACACACACACACACACAAACACACACACACAGTTGGTATGTTCAGAGACACACAAACATGGATGGCATTGACAGCAATGTACATACAATGTTCATATAGACAGATGCACGTGCATGCAACCACACTCCTCACCTTGATGCTGAAGAGACAGACTGTTTGAAGAAGTTTTCTGCTGATGTCTTCAGTTCTCTATAACAACCTGAGCCTTCCAGCTCCCCCTGTATCAACAACAACCAAATTCACAACTTTCAACTTTTCATGTGATGATTAACACAAACTACAATAATTTTATTAGTTAGAATAAGTTTGAATCACAAGATTACATTAATGAAATGCATCGAAAGTAACATCTATATCAATGTTTGCTTGCAAGTGGCTAATTAGCTAGCCATCCACTTGGCCTTCCCATTCAAAATGTGTGACTAACCCGGAAATAGTCGTTCCTTTTCAGACTCTCTAGGAAGCCTTTCCACTGAGGATTACAACTGACGGGGGCATCAGGCTCTGAAGATGGCGGCCTGCACTTAGAGCATAGGATCTCAAAGCCATGGGCCTGGTAGAGGTACACACACACACACACACACACACACACACACACACACACACAAGCACAGACATAAATATATACAGATACATACATTACTCAGAACACCTCATTACCCTCCATCTTGCACCCTCCCAATGCCAGAATCAGAATAACGGTGTTGGTCAGAGGAAATGCAGAGGTTGGCTCACCAGTTTCATGCCCAGCTCGTAGGCTCGGTACTGGGGGTGAGAGCGGGCAGGCAGGGTGAAGCCGCTCCTCCAGTCTGGGGTGAACTGTTGCTGCTGTAGCTGGGCGTACAGGCAACGGGTGAATGTCACCTGGAAATTCATACAGTAATACAGGGTTATGGTTGCCTTTTTGTTCATGAATATTACACAGGTCTAAGTTTAAAAGTGATGCTGATTTCAGAGAGGCTGACGTATACAGATACAAAATCGAAGACAAACACTGTGATAACAATATTGTATATGGGACATACTTGTGTAAGTTAGTAATGCAACACAGCCAATATTTTGAAAAAAAAAAAAAAAAAGAATAATAAAAAAAATGATTGTGTTTTTTCGTTACTGGACAACCTCTCCTTTTTGACTACGCTATTACAAATATGAATCCCCGAGCGTGTGTACCAAGGTGAGGACTCGTGTGTCAGGAGGAAAGGTCTTGAAGCTTCGGCAGGCCTGGAGATCCACTGGATCCCGCAGGTAGAACGCCGACACTGCTGGGGCCACCAGGTCTGGTCGCTGTGCCAATACCGTGGCAATGCCTGCAGGTAAGAAGCAGTGGGCACGGTGCAGGCCAGCTGTAATCTTCTCTGGGTACCTAAGTGGAAAGCACACACAACCAAGGATGATAAACTTATTGTTGACATATCTGTCAACAATAGTCAATTGTTTCTATGTGAATTAGCTAGATTATCCTGCTAGTCCCACATTCACTTGACTTCTATGATGCCAAGTAGTCCTCTCACCCCTCTAGTCGCTTCCTCAGGGCTGAACAAATCTTAGGGCTTGCCCGGCAGGCCTGTGTGTGGGTGGAGAGAAGGGCTAGAGCCTGCTCCACAGTGGGTACTACATCCTTGGAGAGGCCAACTGTACTGGAACGGGAGGGGCAGGGCAGGATATGCAACTCGCCCCTGTGGAGGAACACCTGGGAAAGGGAATGGGTGGAGAGATGAAGACTGAAGACATCAGCTAAAATATTGACATTTACAAGGCGAAGCAGAAATAGGTGATTAGATATTAAAACAGACGGGTCAAAGAGAACATAGTCAAATCTCACCCTATTCTCACTGGTCTCTGGATTCAGCCACTTGGGAAGATAGTCTGCTGCTTCAATCAGAAGAAACTCTCCATCATTGTCCTCAACTCTGTGCACACAAACATAAAATGGGAGTTAGAAAGCGGAGAAACCCCATGATTAACAAAACACTGAAACGGATCCATGTTTAAGCACCATAATACAACAGTCAAATCATGGCAAAAGTGTTTAATAAAAAAGTGAACACTGAGCACATTCTGTCTCACCTGGCCGCTAGCTGTGGGAAGGCCTTTGTGATTTGTTGGAGGAGGTAAACGATAAACCACTCGTCCTCCACATTGTACCCAAACTGAGTGCTGCCTCCAATGTGAGCAGGAACATCTCCTATCAATAAAGAACATATCAGTCCTGCTTCACAGACATAATAACCACTAGGTGTGTGTAACAGGAAACTATATTCTTCATCCATTGGCTGAGGGAACATAGAAATCGAGCCAGCCACACCAAAGCCAAACCTCTGATGTGTTGACTATACCTTTCTCAGGCTGGTACTTGAGGTTAAAGGGCTGATGCTGCCAGATGTACTGCATGAGGAGTGGGGCAACCATGGCCAGAATCTCCTCTACTAGATGTGTTAGATGTTCCTCATTGGTTTGTGAACTGGAACCGTCGGGCTGAATCAAGAAAAGTTTGTACTGGACCACGTCTTCCTGCACCTCTCTCCTCGACAGTGCGTCCATTGTGGCACTCGTTGTAACGACCTGCTAAATAGACAACAGGATTAAGACAAAGATTAAGATTGATATGTTCCACAACATACTGATGTACTCTTGTACTACGTCTCCATATACAATAGAAAGTAATGTGAATCAAGAAAATTACAAATATGACCAATTCTAACAGGCTCCGCCGATTAACGGGTAAGCAATAGAGTAATAGCAATTAAACCATTCAGTACTATGGATATCCAGTAAATTCTCTTGCGAATGTCCGTCAATCTTACCTTATCTCGTTTTTAAATGGTAAAATATGATTCCAATGAAGATTAGAGAGCTTTGGATATGAGGGAAAAGATTAAAAAAAAAAAATCAAAGCTATGTCGTTAGCACGCCGTTTGACATTGTTTTCGTCCTATCATGAATTCTTGTCGACTAGCCACTAGTATAACAAATACTAGTTCCTATAATATATATTTAATCGGAATTTCGTTGTTCTTTGAGTGAAAAAATGGCTACCATTTACTGAAAAAAAGTAACAAAAAATACGCCATATATCTAATGAGTCTGATTGAAATTCATACAGTTAATTACGTATGTGTGTAGCGAGTGTAGCTATAGTTCTCCAACGACAAGCGGACACATTTCAGAAGCGCACCTTCGTGGCGGGGGAAGCAAGGGAGTTGTAGTCAAAAACCAGTAACGGAAAGGATATTCCACGGTAGTCCAAAATCTATTTCCCAGGAGGCCATGGGAATACGAAGTCGCGTATCCATGACAGCCTTGTTATTGTTGTTGTGGTGCTGTAGCTAATCCTCAAAACTGGCGATAGACATACTCATGTATTCAATAAATTGGATCGATAGACAATTTCTCGAGGTCACACAACAATGTCATCTAGTGCTGTGAGGTTATTTATAGCAGTAATTGTTCGTTGAGCAAATATATCTTTATGTGACCAGGGCGGGTAATATTCTATCTCCTTGGTCCTACTAGCTAGCTAATGTTAGATTTAGCCTCCTAACTGTTAGATTTAGCCTCCTAACATTAGCTGTGATAGTTAGCAACAGCGTTAGCATCGGTAGCTAATACCCAGTCCAGCTCTTTTTACAAATGGTGTTGATCTGCGGGCTGGAGGAAATGTCAGACCTCAGTCTCAACAGTCAGCAGCGAGTCCATGAACCGGAGGCGAGCAGGATGAGAGCGGAGGGCTTGAGCCTATAAAACGGAGAACGGGAGAATGATTTCGCGATACAACAGAAGACCCGTATCGCACAAACTGGAGATGTGAGTACTGTACCTAAGAGGTCAACACTAGTGATCTAACGTTACCAAGCCAGACTGTACACACTGTAAACAACGTTTTACGTGCTGACAGCGAGTGAATGTTGTTACTCTGCTGGGAGAAAGTGAAATGAGTGACGACGCTGTCCGATCAAATGACAGTGTAAAAGGAGAATTATATTGATCCCATTAGAGACAGTCCATCTGTCACACTAAGGTCAGTCGGCGGGTTAGGCGTACACTGGCATACAATATATGATGTTGTTCAGCATTAAATTAGAAGAATGCATCTTCTTGACACTACCACACCACCTTATCTTCTAAAACCACAATAATGCCTTATTTGCACGCTGTAGTTTTATTATTATTGCGAGGCTACCACTGACACTAAGCAAACTGCTGCTGCCCTTTCCTAAATGTGATTGCACACACTGATAATTTTTTTTTCAACATTCTCAATCCTTCTGTTGGGCAGTCGTGGGTTATCCCGGAGCAGCCTTGACCATCACCCGCTCCCAGAGGAAGCAGATGATAACCAGACCCCTCAGCGGTTCCTCCATGACCTCCAGGAAGCTGTGTCCACTCACAACAGGTACCTGGGACCTGGACAGACAGACAGACAGATCTAGGATGGTTAGAAACAGATCAGACAGACAACCAGACCTGGGCCATGTACAGATCGCCTTGATAGACCTGGACTGTGTGCAGACAAACAGTCCAACCAGGGAAAGGGGTTTAGCCTATTCAGCCAAGTTAAACTTTTACACATCTCCTAAATACAGTTGCCGCCTAGACTAATTCATAAAAGTTGAAATTACTCCCAACTAAGGCTACTTAATGGACAGTCATGCTCTGTTTTACCCATTCTTACCTGGGTGTTCTGTAATGTTACACCTTGAAACGCCAGAGGATTCTCAAGGCTCTCAATATGTGAAACCAGATACCTGAAAGCCATGGATTAATTGATATCACATTGCCTCCTTCAGATACTTGGATGTGCAGCTAAAAGAATAAATAATGAGGCAACCTATTAGAATATTCAATTACTTTGACATTTGCTCTTTGCTTTCCACTTGGAAACCTTGCCTGGAGTTGGTTGTCAACAACCAGTGATAAGAGCTCCTTTGCCACATGACAAAATCCCAGTCTAGGTTTCTCAGGGTTCCTAATGGTCATGGGATGACTGGATTATCATGGGATTTTGAGAGGTGTATTCCAGGCAGGGAATGTCAAGGAATTTTATCATTTCTCTGGGGAAATTAGGGAATTTTATAAATAGGTCACCTTACAGGAACATACCAGAATGTATTGTACAACTTGTTTCACACATTATTGCATTAGATGATCTGATGGTTTTCAGCTGTTTTTCTACATTGCATGGCCACTTCTCCACGGCAAGTCCAACTGTAGTGGAAACCAGACTGTTTACCCCTTTAGAACTTTTCTGAGCTGAAAAACAACATTAACAAACCAGGAAGGAATAACATTTTTTTTAGGTCATGGAAGCTCTCCAATTTAGTTACGGAAAATCATGGAAAAGATTTTCACATATGGGCTGCAGTCGAAACCCTGGTTACTTATTTAATATTTTCTCTTGACAGTTGTTATTGAAACATACTGCCAAGGGATGATTTACAGTGGGACGAGAGGGTATTGGCAACAAAAAAATCTGAATTGCATCCTGTATATCCTGTAGAATGTATATCACTTCACCTCCCCAGCACCCCCCTCGGCTAAATTTGAACAAACTGTATGTAAGCCACACCACTTCCCTGTCCTGTTCATTTAGCTCGGACACATCTGCTGCCTCGGGCCAGTCTGACTGTCCCACGGTCATCACAGTAGACTCCAGCCAGTCCTGGTCAGGAATCCACAGCTACACGGGTACCGGGATCTCCACAGAGAGGAGCTCTGTCTTCTCCTGGGGCTACGATGTGAGTCTCCCCCTGAGAAAACAATCGTACTATGATATGATGATATGAACCTGGAATAGGCACATACACACACACACACACACACACACACACAGTACCTTGTTTTTTCTCCCGGCAATCTTCCATCCTCTCTGCCATTCTGTTCTAAAGAAGAAAATACTCTGCTCTTACTGTCATACATATTAGTTGTCAGAGTTTTGGCCCATGATTCTGATATAGTATCATAATTTTATCTGACATTTTGTGCTTCTTTACTAACATTAGTCACCTTTTGCCACACTTGTGGGAAAGCCACAGAATGACTCAACCATTCATTGTATAGAGTGGTAGATGTCTTGTTTGTCTGCTCCCTCTTTTTATAGGTGTATAGGCAAGGCCTGATTCCACTGGGTATTGCTTTGTTATAACGCTATGCTTTCTAGCTTCAGCCGATACCATGCAACTTTTCTATAACTCCATGATTTATTTAGTTCCATGTCCTCAAACTGCCTCTGCACAAAAAAAACTCTCTATTGCATATGCACTCATGGCCCTAACTCATCTCTCTCTTTCTCTCGCTCTCTCACTCTCTCTCTCTCTCTCGCTCTCTCCCTCATTCTCTCTTGCTTGCACTCTCTCCCCCTGTTATAGCACATGCAAATTTATGAACAATCCAGCTTGACCACAAACACATACACACACTCCAGGGAGCCATAGGAGCTCATCATTATGCACGTTGTGGCCTGCTGTGAAATAAACAAAGTGCAGCAATGTGCTGCCAATAATTGATGAACAGCTTGAAAAGCAACAGCTTTCTGTGATAGAGCCTGTGTATGAGCGTAAAGGAATGACTAGCCTTCCCTCCCTATGTTTCTGTCTCTCTCTCTCTCTCTCTCTCTCTCTCTCTTTCTCTCTCACTCCCTCACTGTTTTTCTGTCCCATAGGAGTTTGACAAGGCAGCATCGCGGCAGGTGCAGCAAATGTTTGAGGAGATTGACAGAGAGCTGTACGAGGGAAGGGGTGGGGGAGGGACTCTCCGGGGGCTGCAGGATGAGTGTCAGCAGTGGGCCGCAAGGTTCCCACATCTCCGGTACGTCATCCTCAGTCACCCACCAACCTCCTGACCGGTTACCTTTTACTTTTGAGTTAAACAGGGCAGGAGCGGGATCAAAGCTGAACATGGGGACAAACATCAGAGAAAGCATTAACATTTTTTTTTTCATCCTTGCAAGAAAACACACAATATCAGGGTCTCTCAGGCACTGAAGTCCTGTCCCTAATAGGTACTATTGAGAATCAAAAGCAAAACCTTTGTTTAGAAGTGCAAATTTGCAAACATGTGAAGGCGACTGGCCACTTACTATTGATCTACCCATAAAAAGCCCTAAGGTTTGCTCTCAGAATTGTTAAATGTATAAGAGTAAATGACTTTACTCTCAGTGCAGCTGTGGCCTTCATTTACAAACACAGTGAAGGCTCATAATTACTTTTTAAAAGTTGGTTAAATTGATTTGTGGTTTTAATTAATCACTGTTTGATCAGTGCTGTGTGTGTGCGTGTGTGTGTGTTTGTGTGTGTGTGTGTGTGTGCCTTCCAGGATCCTGGGGACTCAGCTGGTGTGTCCCAGTGATGAAGGCTTCCAGTGGTATGCTACCTCAGGGAAGAACAGCCCTGCTAGCCACCCATCAGCAGGCAAAGACAGCACTGTCAAGGCCCAGGAGAAAGATAAGGGCGGCACAGAGTAAGCAGCACCTCCACTGACTGACTGGGTTTCTGACTGACTGACTGAAAGTGGAAGGACACCTAAGCTCAAAGTTGACATATTAGACAAAATTCCCAGATCCAAGGTGCATTAACCCTTAATCTTCTAAAAAAAAATATAGGACTGCCTAATTGTATATATATACAACTATATCTTGAGAAATCTTGATTTGGTTGTAATAAAAGTCAATTTAAGAAGATCAAATGTAAAATGAATTTTCACGTTTTTGTCACATCCTTCTTAAAATATTCTGATTTGAAAATGTGCCATGTTTAACAGCTATGGCACTTAATTAGTGCATGAAATTTACAATAAATCTTTCTATCCTGACTGACTGGCTGGCTGACTGACTGGCTGGCTGGCTGGCCAGATGACTGCTGTTAGCGCATCAATTATAGATGTGTGCTGGCTGGCTCTGTGGTTTTGTGACCTAGATACTCAGACTTGTCAAACAATCAAGTCAGTTAGCTGAAGTCATTTGTGTGGGTTGGCTGTGATAAATAGTTGCTTGACTGCCACTTGTACTGGTAGGCCAGTAGTGAATGCCATTGTGTGACTACTTCCACTCAAACAGAGTTGACATAATGGAGCTGACACAGAGTAAGAGAATGGCAAGTGGTATTTGTTAGCCAATTTGTCAGTATCACTATGCAGTGTGTTTGCATGCGTTCACGCTTGTGTGTGTGTGTCACAATTTGTGCCAGGATTTTGTCAGAATTTCAGCCAGATCAATTTACATTCATAGAAAGTATACTGGGTGTGTGTGCTTGTTTCTGTGTGCATGTCTTTGTGTGCAATTTTATGTATATGTGTCAAGGTGCTTACCTGTGTGTACCCTTGTCTGTGGGGGTTGAAGGTTGAATGTGCAGGGCAAGAGAGCAGCGTTGGTCAAGTCCTCTGCAGCGGAGGTGGACGGCCCCCCTGGCTCCCCTAGTGGCTCCAGGAGTCATGACAAGCCGAGAGTCATTGAAGTGGAGGGCCTGATGGAGGAGTACCTGGCCTTTGATGGCAGGGACCTGTGAGTTACTGAAGTTCCTCATGCTACAACATTGTTTTTATTCCAGGACTCTGGGCTTTTTTCAACATACAGCTCTTACTTATTTCTAATGGACAATTCGTCTTTTCCTATCTTTTCATGATTATTTGCTGCTTTTGCTGTTTCCATGCCACACTCCTTTATATACTGTACATGGCATGTGTAAAAACGGTACTACTATTGACTATTTAAACTTGTAAAAATCCTCCTTTCCTAACCTGGGACCTAAATCTGTTGATTGGCCACTCCAGCTGCTGTTATTGTACTGTTCAGTTCAGTTAAAATGTATACTGTATACTGTACTGTAACTATATACTGTATCTGTTTTATTCTGTAAAAGAGATATGAAAGATGTTTGTCCATAAATTGTGTGTTTCTTATGTACTTTCTCTGACCCCACTTTGTCCGGTACTCTGCAGGGATGACGAGTGGGAGCAGTGTTCGGAGTCGGGTCGGAGGCGTCACTGCCTGCCCCCTGTCTCGCCGTACCGGTGTCGCCGTCAGGCTGTTCTGGACCTGCTGTTTGATGATGTGTGGCGGCAGCTGGTTGGCTGGATGGAGGAGCTGGTCCAACGCCACTGGGAAGGCTGCACCTCAGGTTGGGCTGAAATTGACAATATTGTATGTATTAGACCTTTGTTTCATAGACAAGTGGTTCTCAAAGTTTCCATAAGAGATTTGTCTTTGATCTGATTTTTCCAGATAATAGCAACATCATTCTGTGGTATATCAAATTAAAAATGGCCACATTCAGCAGATAAGTGCTTGGGTTAAATGCCTCAGACCTCGCCGTGCAAGAACTACTTTCACAGACTAAACACTACTTCATATACACCAGGCAACTACCACCTCAAATTTATATTGCAGAGAGACAGATGATTTTAAAATGTATCACTGAATTCAGAAGCAAAGAATGCCTTTAGAAGCAACAATATTTAGAATGTAATGTGAATGTAGGTCCTATTACAAATACACTGATTTCATTTTGGTTCCTGAAGTTCAGTTAATAAGCTCCATTCTTATTGGAAAATGCACAATAATTGGAAGTGATTCTACCTGTGATTGGCAGATGATGAAAAAAGCTCTGTGAACTTCAGCCCCGCCCAGCAGGATTCACAGGATCCCTTCATGCTGCTGTCAACTCTGCCCACGCTGCTGCCCAAGCTCGGACAGACCAGGGTGCCCCAGCTCACAGCCGGCCTGCAGTCCCAGGTCAGTGGTGTGGAGGCGGGCTGAGGGACGTCAGGGTCATGGGGAGTGGATTTTGGGGCTAGGCTCACTTCACTGTCAGTTCAGTCAATTCATAACTGAGCTATGTTGAGACTGTCAGCAGTTCAGGAGGTAAAAATCAAAACCCACTAACAGGTGTTTTGTAATTGATTTTTGAGGTTTTTTATCCACTAATGTAACAGTTGTGATGAAACATACTTCTTGGATTAATCTGAAATGAACTAACACCACCCCTGTGGGAACAAAGTGAACATCCCATATCTCACTTAAAGTCTTTGTTCGCAAATACTAGTACAGATCAATAAAAGTGATGTGATTGGCTTTTAATCCTGTTTTCCAGCCTATTCTTAGTAGAAGACATGTTTTACTCAAGCTGTACGAAACGTTTTACCCCTAAGAATAGTATATAGTTATTTGCTCATCATCCCTAACTTTTAAGACTTATTTACAAGTCTCTGTTCCACATTCCACACTTGATTGTCAACTGTTTTTCACTCCTGCCTGTAGCTCTTTTCACTCTCTTTCAGTGCTGCCAGTTCATTAACTTGTATCACTTTTTTCTTTCCTTCCCTCTTTACTTTCTGCCCTTTACCTTGCCAGTATTTTCTGTCCTCCTAACTTCTTTCTTTCTCTCTTTCTTTCTTTCTTTCTCTCTTTCTTTCCTTCCTTCCTTCCTCCTATATCCACTATCTTTCTCCTTCGGTCATGCTTTTTTCCCCCTCTAAGAATACAAAGTCAAGGGGCTCAAAGCACAAGTCCAGACGGAAATCCAAAAAGCAGAAAAAGCCATCCACTGTATGTAACTCCCTCACTTAGAGCCAAAATGGTGGCGTACTTTGTGCACATCATCCATGGCGGCTCATTATCTTTATCTCTAGAATAAATGTGCTTGTGCCTGTTGATTAACATGAAAGCATCACCACCGATATCTTTTTAATCAGCTGTTGAGTTTTCTCTAAAAGTTATTTTCAACATGAACTACTTTGTCTTTCTTTTCTCTCACAATGAGAATGTTTGAATGGCTTTGTTTAGCTACTTGTTGCCTTTATCAGGTTTTTTTTGTTGTTTTTCAAGTTGTTTCTGGTTGGTGGTGCAGCATGTATGAGGTCCCCCTGACTTTACTGCATGATGAATAACTGTTTCATTGAGGATATACCGTACATATGGAAATGACAATCAATTAGGCCACCAAAAAAATCACCTAATTTGTCTAACCATGGCTCTTTTTGCCTTTTCTCCTATGCTGTGTCCCCTGCCCCCTCTTGCCTTCCTCTGTCCCTGTTCCCCAACTTTCCCTCCATCACTTCCCCTGTACTTATACCCACTTTCTCTCCATCTCTTGCCACTTTCTCTCCTTCCCTCCCTCAATGCCTTTCCTTGCTCATTCCCACCGTTTCTGCATCTTTTCCTCTCTCCCCCCTCTCTCACTCCATCCCCCAGGCTGGAAGGGTACCGGTAGGAGCAGCAGTGACCCACCACAACCTGAACGACCTCATCGTGATCCACGGCATCCCGCTGCAGCAGAGGAACCTGGGGGTGCTGGATAGAGCCCAGTATGGACACACTTTACACACAACAAACCAAGGAGCATTTGTTGGATAGGACAGCAGAAGACTGTGCCAAAATAGAAAAACAAAAGAACAGTCTCCTGCAAAATCACTTATACATCTAACTCACACTCAGATATTCCTAGTATGTTACTTTAATCTTTGAATGGCTGAGGGAAAATAGCATAGGTGTCATATAGTTGTCATTCACAATTACAACTACACTAAATGTTTAATACAGCATTATGTTGTCTAAATCTGTTCCTGGGATGAAATGGGATGCAGTAACACACTATACAAGAAGGTAATTGTTAATTGTCCACAGCAAATCATGGCACACCAGCAGTAATGTAGCACAAAAAGACAAAGACAAAAAAGGGACATTGCCTCACTCATGCCATGTTTCTCTCCATGGTCAAAATGCCTTGTTTGGCAGAGTCGTCAGCCAGCTGGCAGCAGGTGGAAATGCACCAGGTAACCATTGTGTTTCACTGTTCCCTTCCCATGCAGGGAGCCAGAGGAGAGGATAGAGAGGGTGTCCCACAGGCCGGGCTCCAGCGTGGTCCCCTCCAGCAAACCCCGCCCTCGCCGGGCCCTGGAGCAGAGCTTTTCCTCCCTGTCCCGCCCAGCACAGTCAGCTCGACGCAGAAATCCTCCGCCCCGCACCCTCCTGCCACTGGTTCCCAGCCTGACTCAGTCCAGCGCAGCGGGATCGATGGACGAGGTCATCCGCGGGACACGTCTGTGAGTTTAGCATCAAGGGACCCCCCGCCCCCCCTTCCCATATCCTGCTATTTCTGCCTCATTCTGACTCCTTTCCTACGGTCTCTGAAGTCGTGCTGAGCCAGAAAGAGATTACTTTGAATGCAGCCTGCCTTTCAACTTGTGCCTCGTGGCTCAGCAGAATAGTGGGGGGTGCGAGACGATAGAAGTTTCATGGATGCAACTAACTTAAAGGATGAACTTGTCATGAACCGCGGGTGAAAGAGTAATGGGGTAAAGTGTGCCAGTTAGTTTCTTTCATGAGGAATGTGAATTCTGCTCCAAAATTCAGTGGCTGTGTAAATAACTAATGGTAGACTCATTGAGAGCATGCTTGCCGTGTCTAATGAATGCAAAGTGAGAAAGTCCTTTCAAGAGGCAAATTCAGACAGTCGGGGGAGAGACACTTCAACGATACTTGATTGCATTTGAGAAAAACATGATCTGCAAATCATGTCTGGTCTTAATTGCCAAGTATCTAATTAATCACAGGAAGAAAAAGTTGTATTATTGTAAAAAATGAACTTCAACGTCTGAGTCTTTATACCTTAGCTGTGAATGTTTTCACAACTTCCACAATCAGATTTTCAGGAAGAACTATATGTTATCGCCACAAATGTGCCACGGGACAACACAGAAGCTGTACTTGTGCTCTTTACTGAGGTGTGCGTCTTCCACAGACCCACGGCCAGCGACCGCCTGACCTCCCCATTGTTGCCTCTGAGCAGGAACACACTCCTCCCCCCCATCGGCACTGGAGAACCAGAGTCGTCCCACTCAGGGCAGCAGACCAGACCTGCACAGGTACAGCCCCACTGAAACATAAAGTAAATAACTATATGCAGCACCTGGACAGTACGATGTAGGCTATCCTGTGCAACAGAATGCTTAAGGTGGTGAGGCAGCGAGCAACTAAATTCCACTATTTCATTTTCAGTTTCCAGGTGAATTCAGTTGGCCTCAAAAGTCTACCAGCAGACCCAAAATGCCATATAAATTATAGCGGCGTTAAAAGATTCTACAATAGCATTAATAAAATGTATTGGTAGGTTTTTAGTCCACTCGAATGCGTGGAACCAGCTGTAACCAATTGTAGGAAATCGATATGCTAACAAGAATGGTGGAGACACAGAACCTCTGTCCTTCATTAACACTGTCACACAGAAAGTCGGGTTACATTTGTGAAAGGCCTGAGGTAATGTGTGTGTGGGTCCATCTTCCCATCTGTCCAGCGTCAGAGAGGCTCGTCCAGCCGAGCCCACAGCGCTGTGACCGATGAAGCTGGCAGTTCCTTCCCAAGGGATCGTCACCACCTGTTGGATGTCTTCTCTCGCCCCAACACCACTCACACATACAGGGTAGGACGCTCTTTATCGTGATAGAATACTATAAATGCATAAGCCATATGATCGCAGGAGGAAAGGCAAAAGCAATGTTTCTATGGAGAGAAAGCCTGAGTTAAATGAGTTTGGAGGAGGCATACTTTTAACAGATGCAAGATTTTGACCTGATTTAACAAAACGTAGTCTATCCCACACAAATCTAGAAGATCCCACATCATAGTTTTTCTGAGTGGCTTTTTCTGCCCATCAGGTTTGTTACTTAATTAATAGAGCTTTTATGATTCCAATTAGTTGCTCTAATTTATGTATTGTTTGATCAATGATGGCAGTTTTTTTTTTTTACTGGTTGGAGTGTCAGAGGCGCCAAGTTTGAGCTCTGGCTTTGTTTTCAGTCGGACACCCCGTACCGTCGCTCCTTCACAGTGTTGGACAACAGCGGCCAGGGGCGGCCAGGCCGGGCGTCTGTGGGCACAGGTCAGCAGCTCTGCTCAGGCATGTTTCATCTTCATACAGTATCATACAATCACAATTTGGAAAAAAAAATAAACAAAAGATGCTTGAAGAGGGATGACACATACTGGAAATCCCCGCTTTTCATCTCCCCTTTCTGTGTTGCATTATTGTTCGCCTGCGCTTTACACAAGACAGATTTCGATATACATCAGTAAATAAATTATGCATTCATTTATTCATTGATTCCATCAGACTCTCTTGGCATTGGTGTGACCGGCATCAGTCTTGGCATCAGCAGCTCTTCTTTCTTGGACTCGTTTTCCCACCATCCCTTGGGCCACTCGCCCATCGAGGACGAAGAGGAACCAGACCCGCAAGCCCCTCTCCCAGGTCGGTGGAATAAATTGGTTGATAAAACATTTCCAGACCTGCTTCTTGGATAAACTGTTCATGCGAGAGGGACTTGAGCTGCAGCTGCTGCTTTCCAGTGAGCTATTGATGTTATTCGCAGAGATTTTACCTACTGGTGCTGTGACTTTTCCAACTTCTAACTTGAAGGGAAGAATGCTTATGTTGTTGTTTTTTGGAACTTTATTTTTACTATTTTTCACATTTTAGAATAATAGTAAAAACATCAAAACTATGAAATAACACAAATGTAATTATGCAGTGACCAAAACGGTGTTAAAACAAATCAAAACTATCTTATATTTTAAATTCTTTAAAGTAACCTCCCTTGATGGAAAGGCAAAGGCTTTGGAAAATAATTCATACATAGGCATCAACTTCACTATTTATATTTGTCTAAAAAACAAATTTCAAGCATTTAAGCCTTAGATCAAAATGGCTTTAAGATAATTGTGTCCAAACTTTTGACTGGTAGTGTAGTTCAGCATATCCATTAACTTAAGACATGTCCTTGTCCCTCCTCTTTCCCCCCAGCTCTTTTGGTGCCTGTGTCAGTCCCACCGCGGTCTTACACCCGAGGGGGCGTCTCATCGAGAGCCGGCAGACCTGGCCTGTAGTCCCGTCCCGCCTCTGCACCCTTCAGCCATTCTCGCCTCATCTTACCGCAGCACAATGCAGCGCAACACTCTGCACAACATGCCCACGAACAGTTTTGTTTTACAGCAGTAACAGTAACTTTTTTTTGTATTATACTATTTTATTTACCAATGTTTTTTTTTGTTTGTTTTCTAGAGGCCTATTTTTGTATGTCTGAAATTCAGCTTATGCGGCTGCCAAAGACAGTAAACTGTCTACAGTAACTCCCCATCATCATGTATGTGCTGTATGCGTGTACATATGTATTACGTACTGTATGTATGATTTGGATGTGTGTATATATCTTTATATGTGAATGTACTGTATTGTCCTCTGTGGTTTGTCTTCATACTGGTAAATGACTATGCAGGGAATGGCACATCCACCCAGACAGGGATAGAAAGAAAAAAAGCACTTTTTACTCTCTGACAATACTACGTCAGGCTGTACTGTATCTTTTATAAGGACATGATTTTTAATGGCCCTGTGGAAAAAAACCAAACACAGACTCAGAGCCTCTCATCGCATACCGTTGCACGCGGGAACAAGAACATGATGAGATGCCATCTAAGTGGAAAGTTTCTGGTTGCCTTTCCCACCCACTCTCCCATCCTTCACAATTAGGGCTCAGTTTAAGCCATAGGAGGCATAAGAGGGAATATTGTTGCTGTATTAGCAGTGACAGACTGACAGAACATCTCACCACAGTACAAACCATGTGCTGCATTTACTAGAGCGCCTCATTAGTCTGACTGTAGAAATACAAGAGACAGATTGTTATAAGGAACTGACTGTTTTATGTGTTGTATGTAGATAACCGAGGGAATTCAGCTTTGCTCTGTACAAAGTATTTGCTGTATGTACTGTTGCACATTTTAAACTATTCCCTTTTGTGCAACGTAAACTTGGGATGGCTTTGGTCTCTGTATGAAATCTACAATGTTCTCATTTCAACAGCAAATTCTATACTCATATTTTGTGGAACACAAGCAACATTAGGCTACTTGCACAAAAGGTGGTTTTCCCTTCATTCATGGTTACAGTAATACATTGGACAGCCATGCTACAAATGTGACAAAGCTTGAAATGCAAAGTTGTTCTTCAATGCATTTCCTTTGAGGTTTAACGCTGTATTTTATACAAATGAATAAAGAGATGTGTATAAGTTATATGTATATAAATATGAATTTATTCATGTTTTCTGAAGATTTGGACTATAGATGACAACATAAGAAGCATAAAAGATACATTTACATTTTGATGAACATGAGAAACAAAAGATATTACATAATACATTGGATAGCAGGTAAAGGCCAGTTTTATGTGTAAGCATACAGAAAGGAATAATTAGGCTATTGCTCATCCATGTACTTGGAACACTTATTGATCGGAAAAGGTCTTTTTGAACCAAGAAAAGGCATCTGCCATCTATACACATGTATCTGCTTTACACAGAGCTCATACTACTGTAAAACCACAATTCTCACTTTTTTCCTCTTTGTCCTTTCTGGGATTTTCCAGTTTTTTTGGAGTATTTTGCTTCCAGGTCAGACAGGAAACTGTTAAAGCCTTGCTCTCTGGACCTCTGTCTTTGCTGGTAAAGGAGAAAAATATTAAGTATTTTATGAAAAAACATATATACATTTTTTTAGGTTAGCATCAAATAGAGATGTGTGTGTTTATGTTACCTGAAGCATCATAACAAGACTGTCATCCTGGTCATCGAGCCCCATCTCTTTCTGCATTTCTTCAGCTTCTCGTCTCTCTTTATTAGCCTGGAAGGTGTAACACAACCACATTACTGGGACTGGATTAAGTGGCATAATACTTTAGGAGTACAGCCTATCCCTGCATGTGTGTATGTAGTGTGTGTGTGTGTGTTAACAGTATATTCATGTAACTGTGGGCATGTCTGGTATGTCCTCATCTGAACATGTTTGCAGAAGTGTCATTTTATATTTACATTTTAGGCATTTAGCTCCAAGCCAGAGCAACATACAGTGAGAGCAACAGTACAATAATCTTAATTTCCTAGATTAGAAATTACAAGTAACTAATAGTAAGGAGTGCAAAGGTCAGAGCTGAGAGATAGAAAGGATTTATGGGTCTGCCAACACCAGACACACATTCCTCACCCTCTTCCTACGGGCCTTCTTCTTCCTCTCGCTCTCCTGTGTGAAGGCCGGGAAGGAGGTGACCTCTCCGTTCTTGATGGCACTGCGGATGATGTCGCAGAGCCGGGGTTCGTCTTCCTGGGAGCAGCACAGGGCCGAGGCTGTGATGGCATCCATGTCTCCCTGGTGCTGCGTGTACAGCTGGATCACATCCTGCCGCTCCTCGTCGGAGCCCTTGTACTTCCCCTCAAACTCCAGTATGTCCTGCACCGTGATCTAACAGACGGACAGGAGAGCCAGAGCAGGTGGTCGTCAAGACAACACATGAATCAAGACAATGGTTCAACTACATTTGGACTGAGAGAATAGAGGTGTGTGACAGATGATATGAAGTATTTTGTCGAGGCTATACATTGATGGTAATGTGCAATTTTATAATTCTGTGAGAAATGCTGTAGAGTAATATAATAAAATCCTGTGTGTGCATTCATCCACCAGTTTTCCTGGGTATTTACTACATGGTTTCCAAATGTAAGCCTTTTTAAGACCTCTTTAAAGTTACCTGGAATTGAATTTAAGAAACAACAAAATAAACAAATCTGTCAAAACCAGACAGTTTCTGATTGAATATTTAATTAACATTTAATGAAAGTTCTCAAACTATAAACAGGCAGGATAAGAAAAAGGAGTCCAACTGTGTTTAGTAAAGCTGATAGGATGCATATTGTACTAACCCTGTTGTGTATTAATCTAAGAGTGGAGAGTGGACATGCAGCACAAACAAATCTGTCACTACACTAACACTACTAACAACTGGATTTAAGACATTTTAATACATTTTAGGGCCTCAAATACAGATAGGCTAATTTATTTTAAGATTTTCACAGACTTTTTAGGACCTGTGGATACCCTGTACTGGTTTGATCGTGGCTTGAATAAAACCAGCAAATCTGAATCTGGCTCATTAATGAGTCTATGATACTGAGTCTTAATATAAAAAAAACAAAACCCTGCTGTGGTCCAGTACCTTAGGGAAGAGCAGCCTCCAGTAGTCTTCCCAGCACCGGTCTTGGCTCAGCATGTCAGACTCCTCGTCCACCACACCCTGTTCATCATACACAGCCCTCTGCTCCGCATCGCTCAGCACTGCATACAACTTCCCCAACACCTGAGGGGAAATCCATCAGTCAGACCCACAGTTTTATACACGACTGCAGCCCTTTCTAAAAAGAATGGTAATCCTGTAATTCATTCATTCATTCCACAAATACAAACTCAATATTTACTATCATAGACACATAATGATTAATTCTATGGGTGTGGGTGGGTGGTGTGTGTGTGTGTGTGTGTGTGTGTGTGTGTGTGTGTGTGTGTGTGTGTGTGTGTGTAGGGGGGTATCGATTACTCATTATTAGGGCTACTTGTAACCTTTCCTGTAATTTTAGAGTAACGGAGACTTTAGCATAGCATAGCATAGCTTATGTAGCAAAGCCATGTTTGACTAAGAGCTAACGGCTAACCTGAAATTTCTCCGTGGCCAGCGGGTCTTCGGGAGCCCGGTCTGGATGGACCTTCAGCGACACTTTGTAGTAGCTCCGCCGGATCTCTGCGGCCGTGGCCTCCTTGGCGACGCCGAACACCTCGTACAGGTTTGAGGTCTTGAACAGCTCTTGACACCGGTCTAGCAAACCCATCCTGACAGCTTTCCGTTCCGGTACCAACTGGCTGGACACGTTTGAAAAGTAATACTTCCAACCGTCCAAACGATTTCTCAGAACTGAATTTGAAGTCAATGGTACATGGGTTAAATTAAGCACGATCAGAGAAGAGTTGCCTTTTCTGCTTTCCTTTGTTTACAACGTTAATTTGGCGCGCTGGCTTGTGACGTGTTCCTGCGTACGGCGACGTGCTTACGTAACATGCACACGCTTTGTAATTGGTTGCGTTCTTCCTCCCCCCAAAAAACTAACTGGAGTATATGGTTTACACCGAAGATCGTCTATTAAGAAGATGAGTCACTCGATAGTTAAAAAAATTGGCCCATCCGGAATAAGACAGTTCACGGGAGCTCTGTCAAAAACAGTAGTTCCCAGCTAAAAAAAAAAAGACACTCTGTCTGACTGCAAAAATAAAAAATTAAAAGATTAAAACCATTGCCTCATATATATATATATATATATATACTATTGTCCTGCACTGTGCATTGTTCCCTGATGAAGGCCAGACTAGGCCACAGCACATTGGTGCAATGTTGTTAATCTGTCTTTATCATGTGAAATGAAGGCATTTTAGTTTTCGTAATAAGACAGAGTGCCTTGGACATTTTTGTTTGCTGAACTCCTGTTTTTGACTGTATCTTAAAGTATATTTACAAAGATTTTCCATGCATTGTCTCACTTAGACTCAGCTATTACCTACATCCAGAGAGCACCTGTCCGTTCCACATAAAGACCTGGATATGCTTCCTCAGAACTGCTTCTGAGAACCTCCCAAAACGAACTTCCAGAAGCCCAGAACCTTCATGAAATTGATCTAAAGCAATCTGTAACGCTATGCATCACGTTATGTTCTCTGTTGCACCAGTGACTGATCTCACCTGTGCTCACAGCTACTGCTTGTAAACTCACCACTGACACACACACACACACTCTTCCCTCTGTATCTCTGCTCCTGTGGCTCCACTCACGTAAACCCAGTGTTTCTCCTGTATATTCTACTGTGGCCAGCCGCCACTGTAGATAGCGGCTGGCCATGTGTCTATGATCATGTCATGATCATGACATGCCATGCTAAATATATTTTCAAAATAATTGTATTTTTGGCCGAAATGCCATCCACTTGGCTATGCTGCTGTGCATTGAGGACTGTAGAACCAGTGTTCTCGGCGCTGCTGCTGAAAATGCGCCAGATTTTTTTTGTTTGTTTAAATCAAATGTATTTCTGCCTAAAGAACAGTCACGATGTACAGATGTGTGCGTTAACATCATTTTTATGCAAGACTAATTTCTATAGCTACAAGTGGAGTAAATAGGTATTATACTGCCACCATATCGTACAGTAATGTAGGAATAGGAATAACGCACATCAGATCATAAATCAGACCTACTGTGTGATCAATCAGGCCATTATGGCTCACAATATGTAGCGTTGCCGTGCGTAATGGCTGTGCGTAAAAATACAGTGGCTGCTTTGGCTTTTTGGGCAATTATTACAATTACTGAATTATTCTAGAAAAGGTATAGCTGCATTTAGCATGGAAATGCCACCACACATTGTTATTTGTCACTTTGGTCATGACTGTACTCTAGGCAGAAATACATTTGATAAAAATAAAAAAAAGAATCTGGCGCATTTTCAGAAACACTGGATCTACAGTCCTCAATGCACAGCAACATAGCCTACCAAGTGAGACTATTTCGGCCAAAAAATAAAATTATTTTGAACATATTTTTAGCATGTCATGTCATGATCTTACCGTGGCGGCCGGCCACAGCAGAATATATACAGTAGCCTATTAAGGGAAATTACTGGGTTTACGTGACAAGCTCAACAAAGCCAAAAAACAAGCTGTAAAAGCCTACGGAGTGGAGCCGCAGGGGGAGGTACAGAGGGAAGAAAGGTGTGTGTGTGTGTGTGTGTGTGTGTGTGTGTGTGTCTGTCTGTCTGTCTGTCTCTCTCTGTGTGTGTGTGTGTGTGTGTGTGTGCATGCGCACGTTGAGTTTACAAGCACTTCTGTGTGATCAACAATATATAGGTGCCGTGCGTAATGGCTGTGCGTAAAAATACAGTGGCTGCTTTGGCTTTTTCACTCCGCTTTGGAGTTCACAAGCAGCAGCTGTGAGCGCCGGTGAGATCAGTCTCTGGTGTGACAGAGAGCATAACGTGACGCGCAGCCTTACAGATCGCTTTAGATCGATTTCTATATACTGACCAACTTTTGATTTTGTGGCTCGTGCAGATATTGTGGCAGAGCGCCACAAATAAACAACTTATAAACTTATGACATGGGAAACACGCCTGCAGTCATTTCTTTGAACAGACAACAGGAAACACAGGCTTTCGACGGTTACGGCTCAAACCTCACTTAGCATTTGTCTTCTTGGCTAGCCAAACATCTTGCATTAGTAGGCCTATGCTTAGCTACATTAACAAGCATTGAGTAGCCTAACCTAAATTAAACAACCGAACCCTAAATCCATATTTCACAAATCTATTCTTTATATTAACGAGAAATTGTATTTGTCCATACCTATTTTGATATGTCACCATCAAAAACAAGATACGAGAACTGCTAGTAATCCACAGGCGATCTTAACAGGCAGCCTCACTAAAACGCAATCTAGTCTACACAGTTTTATAAAAACAAATGTAAACTGAATAGTCCAATATAGCTACAGTTTACATTTGCTATAATTTCCTGTTAAAACTAGAACATTTACTAAACAATTTAAGACCACATTTACCGAAAAGTGGCTGCCCTGCGGTTAACGTTAACTAAATGTGAATGTAAGCGCAATTAAATAGCTGGCCTGACTACGAAATTACACAATTGTATCTCAGCATAATCACACATACACAGTCTGCATTAGCTATTTCCCATCAAGTCCTATAACATTTGCTAAACAATCTCACACCACACTCACTGAAAACTTGCTGCCATGTGGACTGCTCCTCTCTGCTGCGTATGGTCACTCAGCCGCTCTCCGCACATAAATATGAAATTGAGCGCAATCTCCCTCAGTTTGCACCGATAATCTGGCCCGCAAATATCCTCGCGACTGTGGAGCCATCAACTCCGGCATTCAGGCTCACTCAGCGCAAAGGCGCAGAACAAGTCCTTGCGGATCTGTCTACTGTGGGTGGCTCTGTTTCAGTGTCAGCTGCTGTTTTCTGACGTGACAGACGCTGCAGACAGCGGGCTGAGCGGGGGTTTATGGGCATGATGAGACAACAGTGATAATTTCATTGTAAAATGTATTCGTAGCTATTTATAAAAGCAAAAAAATATTATTTTCACATACTCTCATGTTTTAGCAAGGATTTTTTAAACAATACAACCAGAACACATTGGCATCTTTGGAATTTTCAACCACAACCAATTTTCTCAACCACTGGCGTGACGCCACAATGCCTGCTTTGACGTCACATTCTTTAAGACGCAATTGGAACTCCTGTATAAAAGGCCATACGCAGCAGAGACAGATCTTTTCGTGCAAAGACTGACCAAGAGACAGAGAACAGAGAAAGGAGCCAGACAGTTATTAGCAGATCTCTTCATAGGGAGGAGTGACCAATAGGAGGAGCCAATAGGAGGAGCCCATAGGCAGGCTTGGGAACCCTACAGCCTAACCATGGAGTTCGAGGCCTGCAAGGCCAAAAAGGGAGCCCTCTGCCAAGACATTGAGGAGCAGCCTCACAAGTTTAAGGCTTGTGAGGCTGGGAATGATATCCTCAAAAAAGCGGAGGAGCTCCACAGCCCCTACAGGCTGGCAAACATGATGAAGGTCATCCTCCAAGAAAAAGAGGAGCAGAAGATCAAGTTTGAGGCCTGCGAGGCAGAGAACGGTGACCTCCGTCAAGAACTGGAGGATCAGGCCATCAAGCTTGAGGCTTGCGTGGTCATGCTGAAGACCCTCCGTAAGGAAAACAAGGAGCAGGCAATCAAGCTTGAGGCCTGTGAGTTGGACAATAAAGGCCTTCGCCAGGAAATGGAGCACAGCCAGAGAAACATGGCCCTCTCCACAAATGACATGGCTGCTAAGCTTAAGGCAGAGCAGAATGAGAAGGACGTTCTCCACCAAAAAATGGAGCAACTCAGACTTCAGCACGAACAGATGGCCGTCGCCCTTCGTAAGGAAAAGGAGGAGCAAGTCATCAAGCTTCAGGCCTGCAAGGTCACGATGAAGACCCTCCGTGAGGAAAATGAGGAGCAGGCCATCAAGCTTGAGGCCTGTGAGGTCACGAAGGAGAGCTTTCGTAAGGAAGAGCAGGCCCTCCGTGAAGAACTGGAGGAGCAGGCCATCAAGCTTGAGGCTTGTGAGGTAATGAAGGAGGCCCTTCATAAGGAAAAGGAGGAGCAGGCCATCACGCTTGAGGCCTGCGAAGTCATGATGAAGACCATCCGTAAGGAAAACGAGGAGCAGGCCATCAAGCTTGAGGCCTGTGAGGTCAAGAAGGACAGCTTTCGTAAGGAAGAGCAGGCCCTCCGTCAAGAACTGGAGGAGCAGGCCATCAAGCTTGAGGCTTGTGAGGTAATGAAGGAGGCCCTTCATAAGGAAAAGGAGGAGCAGGCCATCAAGCTTGAGGCCTGCGAAGTCATGATGAAGACCATCCGTAAGGAAAACGGGGAGCAGGCCATCAAGCTTGAGGCCTTCGAGATCACAAAGAAGACCTTCCGTAAGGAAAAGGAGGAGCAGGCCATCAAGCTTAAGGCCCTCCATAAGGAAAAGGAGGTGCAGGTCATCAAGCTGAAGGTCATCTGTAAGGAAAAGGAGGAGCAGATCCTCAAGCTTAAGGCCCTCCGTAAGGAAAAGGAGGAGCAGGTCATCAAGCTTGAGGCCTGCGAGGTCGTGAAGAAGACCCTCTGTAAGGAAAAGGAGGAGCAGGCCATCAAGCTTGAGGCCTGCGAGGCCGTGAAGGAGACCCTACGTAAGGAGAAGGAGGAGCAGGCCATCAAGCTTGAGGCCTGCGAGGTTGTGAAGAAGACCCTCCGTAAGGAAAAGAAGGAGCAGGCCATCCAGCTTAAGGCCTGCGAGGTCGTGAAGAAGACCCTCTGTAAGGAAAACGAGGAGCAGGCCATCCAGCTTGAGGCCTGCGCGGTCGTGAAGAGGACCCTCCGTAAGGAAAAGAAGGAGCAGACCATCAAGCTTGAGGCCTGCGAGGTCATGATGAAGACCCTCCGTAAGGAAAAGGAGGAGCAGGCCAGCAAGCTTGAGGCCTGCGAGGTCATGATGAAGACCCTCCGTAAGGAAAAGGAGGAGCAGGCCAGCAAGCTTGAGGCCTGCGAGGTCATGATGAAGACCCTCCGTAAGGAAAAGGAGGAGCAGGTCAGCAAGCTTGAGGCCTGCGAGGTCATGATGAAGACCCTCCGTAAGGAAAAGGAGGAGCAGGCCAGCAAGCTTGAGGCCTGCGAGGTCATGATGAAGACCCTCCATAAGGAAAAGGAGGAGCAGGTCAGCAAGCTTGAGGCCTGCGAGGTCATGATGAAGACCCTCCGTAAGGAAAACGAGGAGCAGGCAATCAAGCTTGAGGCCTGTGAGTTGGACAATAAAGGCCTTCGCCAGGAAATGGAGCACAGCCAGAGAAACATGGCCCTCTCCACAAATGACATGGCTGCTAAGCTTAAGGCAGAGCAGAATGAGAAGGACGTTCTCCACCAAAAAATGGAGCAACTCAGACTTCAGCACGAACAGATGGCCGTCACTACATGCCAGCAGGCCACTGATCTTAAGGCTGAGAAGAAGGAGAAGGAGGTCCTCCACCAAGAAATGGATAGGCTTAAAGAAAAGCTCCACAGCCACCATGAGCAGGCCATGAAGCACATGGCCTGTGAGATGGAGGAGGCACACAGGAAGCAAATTGAGGAGCTGAAAAGGGTCCAGAATGAGGAGGCCTTGAGCAACATAGAGACCATGAAGCTCAGTTGCTCCGAACTGCTGAAGACACTGGACCAAAAAACAGAGGAGCTGAAAAGGCTCTGCGCAGAGAAGGCCTTGAACAGAGAGCTTACCATCAAGCTCAAGGAAGAGAAGGAGGAGAAGGAAGGCCTCGTCCAAGAAATGGCGACTCTGAAGCTGCTCCAGAAGGAGAAAGACGTACGTATCCAGGAGCTTTCAATCAAGCTCAAGACAGAGGAGGATGAGAAGGAGGTTCTCAACAAAAAAATGGAGGAGCAGGCCATGGAGCTCATGGAGGCCATGGAGCTCAAGGTCTGTGACATGGAGCAAGAGGCCCCTAGGAAGCCTTCCAGGTTCAGAAGATTTGTGAAGCTCCTGACCCCAAAACGGAAGAAGGGGAAGAAAAAGGAGAAACAGGAGAATATGGAGTCCCCCCACAACAAGGACTCCAACTCCGACTTTTCCTAAATTAGCTCTAGCCAAGAGCCTGAGCACATTTACACCTGTGCTCTCGTTTACAACCCACCATCCTCCCCCCCCCCCCACACACCCCAACACCCATTTTAAACCCATAATCCCCATGCATATCCCCAAATAAATAAAATATAAAATATAATAATGCGCTGCCTGTATCGTTTTATTTCTGTAGAGAAAGAAAGAAGTGCCACTGCAGTCAACATTGTATGCAGAGGATTTAAGACAGCTGGACAGAGAGAGTGTTGTAGAAAAAATATACGCAAGCTGTATCGGATCTATAGTTGTTTTTATGGTTTTAACATATGAATTGTTTTTGTGGTTCTGCAATGTAAATGCTGTTGTCAAACTCAAACATGGAAGTGGAGCTGCTACGCTACTCTACATTTACCTCATCCTCTGCACAATTAGCCGGAGTGTCTCTGGGCCCTGCAGTTTATGAAAAGTCACAGTTGTATTCAGCAATGATGCCCGGTCACAGTTACAGACTGGAGCCAGAACTAAGGAGGTTGGTAATGCCTTTATCTCAATGAAGTCAGTCGCCTCACTCCACTACGGAAAACTCTGTCCGTCTGTCTGTCTGTCTGCATTCATTTTGCTCCTTAATGGGTTGGCCAATCAATCTGAAACTGTACATGGGCACTGAGCATTGGCATAGGCAGGGACTGACCTAATACATCCATGGTTGCCTTACATTCATGACAGTCGACATTGGTGTCAAAGCTTTGCGAGGACTGGATGTCTGATCTTATTTGGCTTGTTGACGTGACCTACAGGTTCCTATGCGATAAATAAAATATCTACAAGTCAGCCAAAGAACCAGTTTCTCGTTAATGAAGATATTAAATGTAACAGGTCTCTGCCAAGGCTAGTCCGAGCCACACTGCATCCTAACATTTGAGCGTAATAGTCCTACCTGGGTCCCATCCATGCAGACCCTCTCAAAACCCAAACCCCAAATACTCACCATCTTTTGACCTCCCTGGAATCAAGATCACAACTAATATTGTAATGAATTGTAGTATTGTACCTATTCCACTAAGGCCTAATCTCTTACAATGACAGTCATATTATAGTTATCTGAAAATAATTCAGTTGAATCTAATTCCACAGAAATACATGCATCACTCATTCATGGACTTTAAGGTACAGATACCCTAGTGTTTATTGGTGTATTTGAAGCAGCACAAGAATACATCAAAGACAATGAGGCAAGTCACTAAGTCATTTTCACTGCTTCATGCGAAAGCAGAACACAAGGATACACACTGACTTTGAACTAAGCATCTGTAGATTGCACCCATCTGTGTTTATAAGCCTGTACAATATGCAGCACTAAAGATACACTGTAGACCCCCTCACTCCGATGTTATCCAATTATAGCCCCATCTGTTTCTGTTGCATATTTGGCACAGTCTTTGTTGTTGTTTTTGTATTTATTTTCTGTCATCAAAAACCTCATCTGTCCTTTGTACTCAGACACAAAATAAGCACTTGGACAACTGGCGCATCCTTATCATGATCAACAACAATGAAAAAAACAAAATGACAAAAGCACAGAAGTTGTATTGTAAATGTTATGAATTTTTGCTGGTGTGCAGATCTCTCTCATATGCTTTCTATCCACATCCTACCCACTGCATGGATAGTGCTCCTAGAGTTTGAATATAACCATTGCTCCTCCAGAGGGCATATTTCCTTGTTATGTTAACAGTCTCTCCACAACAGTCAAATGGCTTTGTTGTCATGGTCAGTCTTTATGTCCATGGCTGATGTATCTTCTCCCCCCTCAACCGGGACAGTCCAAAAGCCTCCTCTAGGGGGCAGCAGCTCAGCATTCCTTCCTGGTCTTGACCGTCTTGCTGGTGTACTTGATTGGGATCCCCCAGCGTCTCATTAGATAGACATCAAACACATAAGCCGTCCCCGGCTCCAGGCCCCCAATCACAGCTGTGGTGACGGCCCGCCGAGGGTTCAGCTCCTGGAAGTACTTGCAGAGAACCCTCTCGGTGTCGGAACGAGACTCTGGCCCCAGGCAGGGTGCCGTGGCAGCAGTCTCTCCCTCACCCTTTCCCAGCTTTCGGCGGTACACACAGTACAGGCTCCGTTCCTCTGTGCCCATCCAGGCCAGGGTGACGCTGCTGCAGCTCCGCAGCCGGTTGAAGGACTTTATCTGCAGGGTGGAGGGCAGAGAGGGGACCCCTCTGCGGTGGTAGGCTGAGGAGGTCTGCATTTTGACTGAGGCCGTCAGACCTCCTGGTGGGGCTGGGTCTGCAGTAGAAGAGCTCTGGGCTGCTGTAGTTCCTTCTCTCTCTAGGTGGATGAGGTAGGAGGGACTTCCCTGGAGCCAAATCTGCACTAGATCTTCCCCCATAGCCTGGGAGGTCAGAACCATACCTTTACTGGACACAGTGACCTTAACCTTTTGGCCCCCGCTGCAGCTCTGCAAGGTGAGGAGCCCACTCTGCTGCCAGCCCCGGGGACGGAAACTGAAGAACTGCTCTGAGCTGGTGCCCCTGTCACGGAAATTCACCCACCTCAGCTCCCCTTCTCTGAGCTGGGTGATGGCTGGCCGGGCCTCCTCATGGGTGCGAGCAAATGTTCCTGTGTACGCCATGCTGGTCCCATTCAGCCTGTCGATCACAAAGACATCAAAGTAATACTGGGTGTCAGGGAGGAGCTCAGAGACGGTGCAAACGCTCTCTGTCCCCTTGCACAAACACTGGAGATCGGCATACTCGTCAGGGAGGGAGGAAGGTGGAACCTGGGGTTCAGAGAAGGTGTCCCACTGCTGCCACCACCAGTCTTTCAGAATCGGCCACGCTGTTACTCTTCTCTGCTTCTCCTTCATTTCTTGTTTCTGATCTTTCTCTCTGTCTTTCCTGATGCTCTCTCGGGCAGCACAGAGGCTGGGGTAGTTGTGTGTAGGGTTGACGAGGACGCAATAATCATAACTTTTCTGGGTGTGTTGCAGCCTGGTTAGGGAGGCACTGGGCGCCCAGCTGAGGGTGACGCTGGTCATGCCTACGCCCAGGGTGTGAACTCGAGGGTCGGCCGGGAGCAGAGGGAAGGCGCCGGAGGGCCCCAGGCCTTCATGGAGGTACACTGTGGCTCTGGTGTCCTGCTCTTTTGACCGCAGCCTCAGGATGTAGATGGAGGCATGGGCATAGGAAGGACCCCTGTATGTGTCCATAGCATTGCCTGTGAAGCTGTGTATTTTCTCCTCGCTCCCCGGACCTCGCCACCAAACCTCTGGCATGCTCTTTTTGGCACTCCCTGTGAGAAAAGAAACAGTGTTAAAGTAATAATCTGTGACTTTTTCATGTAAATATCTGTCCATTTTGATACTCTCTATTGTTGATTAATATAACACAATACTGATTCAACCTACAGCCAGTTCATGAAAGCTTTGCTGTCCTTCAAATGAAGTTAAAACTTTACGAGGTTTTCAAATGACAACAGCAATGATTGGAATGGCTTAAACTATACTGACATTGAAAACCCCACCTGTTAATACTGAAGTGCTGTGGTAGCACAGTGTTGATAACTAAGAATCTTGACTTGGCCACTACTGGCTTATATGACTTCTACCGTACTGCCTGTGGTACACAAACAAACAAACAAATGGTGGCTCTTACAGAGGTGCTCCTTAGCACCTAATAAAAAAACAACAGATTACAACTTTGAGCAATGCTTACCAATTTTCTCAATCATACATAAAGTATGTAAATTTTCACAAAGTACACTCTTTCTTTTCACTTGAATGAAATTACAATAAACAAATAAATAGGTAAATAAACAGAAAAACTCCCTAGTTCACCAGTCTTTAAAAGTAACTGTTCATCTCCTCAAGCTGAGAAATCTCTCCTCAAATGAGACCAAATGTTACAGAATCAAAGTGAATAATTCAGGCTGACAGTGGGGACCCTTGAGCTCAGGGTATGAATGATTTATGTGTCACTTTATAACTTCATAATGTTGTTTTACCATGTAGGATACCCTGTTCAGTTAACCTGGGAAGGTGCTGATGGAGGGCTCTAAGGCATATTTTATAATCCAGAAATCTGTGCCCTTTTGGGTGGAAAATTAGATTCTTTTGGTTTGCTTGGAACATACATTGCCCTGATGTCAGTTTTATCCCATTTTGCTGCTCTAGGATATGTTTCATCATCTGAGTTTTATTTGATTTTTTTGGTTTTATAGGCACATATATTACACACTATCTAGGACACATTGTAGGTGTGGTAGATCCAGTTTTCTTTATTTCAACATCTGAATCAAAAAAAGGCAGTCCCTTTGGCCAGATTACTGTGTGTGTGAGTGTGTGTGTGTGTGTGTTGAATGATACTTTAAAATGCCAATCGAAAGACTCATATGAAATTTATGAGAATGTGACAACTAGATACGATCACATTTGCCGTCAATCTCTGTCCTATTCAGAGATAGTGGGTGGCATTTAGAAAAATAAAGCCTTTTCCTTGCTTTGAAGTTGAGCAAAGGAAAGGGGTAAAATGCGCCGGTAGGAAGATATAGGATAAAAAAATCCACATTATTTAAGAATATGTGAAAGAAAGATTTGGAGACACTGGCTTTTTGAAACACATTGGTCTAGGCTGCGATATGAATGGCCAATATGAATATAGTCAGTTTATATATGAATAAAGTCAGTTTTCTATATATATATATGTACACGTATATATATATTTTTTAGATATTTATATATATTTAGTCAGTTTATTGGTCGAG
Organism: Centroberyx affinis; assembly: GCF_046629955.1. NCBI lineage: Eukaryota > Metazoa > Chordata > Actinopteri > Beryciformes > Berycidae > Centroberyx > Centroberyx affinis. The sequence goes on along the minus strand of NW_027279405.1, from coordinate 172,033 downwards.
CACTATGCTAAAAAACAGCGATGTAGTGTTAAATACAGGTGGGTAAACTATGACCTCCAGTTAGTGATCATCATAAGGCAAACGACCATTTTAGACAAAAATCTATTATATTTTCAGAAAATCATCCTGCACTATCTTTATATAACTTCCATTAGTTCGATAGTGTTTGCTATTATGTGTACTGCAAATTGACATCATAAAGATTCATTCAGCCAAAAAAGGTGGGTTAACTGAACCAAATTGAGGTTAGGTGGGTTTCCCGTTATGATAATAGCTAATTGGTCACATTGCATAGCCAGATCTAGTGATCGTCCTCAGGGTGAGTGCAGGCTGTGGTGTTATGGTCTATGTCCACTCACACTGCAGGCTCTTGAGGGGTTTGTCCTTGAGGGTGCGGGCAGCCAAGCTCCACTCGATGGGTAAGTCACATGGGCTGACAGTCACCAACATAGCCGCAGCCTTCTTCTTCAGTGTGAAGTATAGCCTGTGGAGAAACACCAAAGATAGCATCCACAAGTTCTTTGATTTTTCACGGGGCTTGTCAAAAAGATAACATCCTATTTCCATTCAACTGCAAGGTGATGGATGAGAAGACAAGATATCTCCCAATGCATACTGTGCAACATTCTTTCATGTTTTTTTTGGGGAAGATTTGCAGATACTGTATGCTGTTACATTTTCCTTGCTAGAACTTGCTGGAACTAGATTCCAACATTGCAACTGTTTCAAACATTTGCCAAATCTTTGTCTTTCCTCTTGCCTAGTAGCTGATGAGTCGGTTGATAGCAGACCAGGAGAGGTGACCTGAATGTCAGATGATAAGGCTGCATTGACAATTTCAGATGGATATCTGCCTGTTTGCTGTAACTATCTGGAATCGTGCTTAGCATAAAAACAATGATGTCCCTTATTGTGATTTTTCTGGGACCATACACTGTTTGTAGATGTTGGATTTTAGATTTGCATATTAGATAGCAGTTCAGTGGCAATAAAAGGACATGTGCATGATGTGGTGGGCTAGTCTCATGTTTGATTGCCTATGAATTCAAACATTCACTATTCTTCAACCTCTGAGTTGATGTCTTGAGCTTTTTATTTCCACAAAGCTTGAATCAAATAAGATTCAGTCTCAAAGCAAAAACACGCATATTAACTCATATGTTTCTGAAACATGACATGACATTCAAGGCAAGTTACTCTTAATAAAACTTCATTAATTGCATATGATTATTTGTTAATAAATATTTGTTTGCCTCCTTACAAACACCATTATTCATGATATTGTGCAGATGGTGGTTGTTTCCAAACAGATGTTCGACACTGTCATTCTCAAGGGCAGTTTGCAGCTTATTTAATTGAGTGATTAATTTCTGAATCAATGTTTTCTCTCCATTATTTGCTGTGCAGTTCTGCATGACTGCACCAGTGGACAGACTGCAGCACACAGGGAGATGCATTTCCCAATTTTCAGCTCCCAGTTTCACAAAGCGAGCACTGGCACTGTTCTCCATGGTTCAGGCCAAGTGGGCTCAACTTCCTCCCTGTCTCTACAGTGGTGCTGGAATGAGCCACTGCCTCCAGAAAGATTATTGGGGAATGGCCGGCGACTTGTTATTGAAGGGCGGAAACAAGGGCGGATCTAATGGGTAGGCTACAAGCTTTTTTCATCGATCTACAACATTCTGTACATAAGCTAAAAATCTCCACCCATCTTTTACTGCAAAAATTATCCATCTTAACAAGTCATTTAGTTGAGTATTGAGTCTTAAAACAGGTGAAAAATAAATGAAAAAGTGAAAAAGTTCCAATTCCAAATCAACTTGTTTCAAGAATATTCTTGAATCAAAGACTCAAAAGTGACTGGCAGACTTGCAAAATTGTATACGAAACAAGTGAGACATTCTCCCTTTTCAGTTTCATTTTGTTTTCAGTTTTCATTTTAAGACTCAATACTAGACTAAATTATTGTTAAGATGTACATTTTGGGGGGGAAATTATGGTATTGTGTAATTTGTTACAATCAATTTCAATCTCAAATTCTCTTTCCTGACAGTATAAAACAGAATGGCAGTCAACAGTGCCTCCAGAATGAGAAATGACCACATGGATGCATGTTGCTCAATACCTTTCCCCCATCCATCCCATAGCCTGTTATCCCACCTGCGAGTTCGTCCTTTGGGAAGGGTTATGGTGGTGACCTTTCCCTCCGGTAGCCATGTAGTGGGGCGGAGCGGCACCTCATTCTCTGGGGCCAGGGCCGAGTGCGCTTGGGGCCACGAAGTGCCACAACACAGCGCCAGGGCCACACCGAGGCACCAGGGCAGAGATACGAGTGCCATCCCTCCTTCTTGCTCTCTTTCTCTGTCACCCTTTCTCTTCCCTCTGTCACCGCCTCTTGGATATCTCCCGGGCTCTGAAAGGGCAGGGTGGAAAGGTCAAGAACATCCATCAGACCCCATCAGCAACCCAGACACACACACACACACAAACACACACACACACATTTGCGCTCTCACACACAGAGTCAGCTCAGTTTCTACTGTACCATTCACAGAGACACTAAAGAGCTCTAGCGGCTGATGATTCATTGATATGAAGAAACATCTCGCCCTATTCAGACAGAATTATTCATGCGGGGGAAAAGAAATTGCCATGCTATATTACTCTGGAATGTGTATAGCGCAGCTTGACACCCGCTGGAAAAATCACCCATCGCACCACTTTTCAAAGTGTGAAGTGGGTTGCTAATATCACTCAGAAGTCGAAGCCTTTACATCTGCATTTCTATTTTTAGTAATGGAGTTCAAATGGGTTTGTTCTCCAAATAGAGGGGTCTTTTATGATGGGCGTTAGCAGCCATGTTATCAGGAGAAAGTAACGCCAGGCGAATGTGGAGAGAGGTACACAAACAACACCTGGTGGTGCTGGTATGCTCTAATCCAATCACCATACACAGATGCCGCACCTAACAAAAGCTGCCACTTCTCTCAGATTTCCCTACTTTCTCTCTCTCCCTCTCCCTCTCTCTCTCTCAGTCTTTTTTCTGTCTCTCTTGCTACTAATGCTTCACTCTCTCTTTCTGTCTTCCTCTCTGTACATGTTTACGTAGGTGTGTAGACGTGTGCGATTGTGTGTGTGTGTGTGTGTGTGTGTGTGTGTGGTTGCGCATGCACGTACGTAGTGTTTACTGTGTGTGATGATTTGTAGATAGGATGATTACAGGTCTCAGTGTTCCGGTTCGTCCCCAGAGAGAAAACGCATTTGTTCAAAGTCACACAGTCTTCAACAAATGTGCCTCCTCCCCCTCCCCCCACCCACCCCCCTTGCTTTAACAAGGTGTTTTATGTCAGTGCCGTGCCCTACAGATCAGATGACATTCACAGTGCAGCGATGGAGGCGGCTGCAGAAGGTACATCTGAGTCTTTCGGGCCTCGGGACGTGCAGAGATCCAAACTCACAAACCGTCGCATGGCTACAAAGTAGTACAGAGGCGCCTGCTCATTATCCTTGCACAGAGAGAGGGGAGTGAACGACCCATAAAGCTTTAACTGAGAGACATGCAGTGGGAGAGAGGCAGATTGAGGAAGATTGAAATGGGAGGGAGGGAGGGAGGGAAGGGAGGGAAGGGAAGGTTGAGGAAGGGAGGGTTGTGGAATAGGAAAGAAGAGGAGGAGGTTGGATCCTGGAGTAATAAGAGAGAGAGATTGCAAGAGGGAGAGAGATAGAGGAAAGAAAGAGGGGAAAGAAAAGAGGGGAAAGCAAAAAAAATTATTGCCATGCAACAAGGTTGCTAGGAATTTGTTTCGGTGTTTTAGCCAGACAGATGAAGCTGATTGGTGTTTACTTTAGCCCCATGTCGAATGGGTTCTAATGTGTCACATATTACCAGACTGCTGCACAACCTCACAGCTCTCTCTCTCTCTCTTTCACTCTCTCTCTCTCTCTCTCTCCCTCTCTTTCCCCCCTCTCTCTTTCTGCTCCTCTCACTCTCTCCCTCATTCAATCTTGATATAGATGCAGACACAAAAAAGCTTGGCGGGCTTGTTTCTTCAAAACGCGCCCGCTGATGAAATATGCATACGGCTCCTCAGCAAATTATGGCCAATTGAATTTTCATAAGGCAAAAAAGGCTAGGTCTTACAGAGAGAGGGAGCTTAGTGAACTTAACTACCGCCCTCTATAAATAAATACACACTCCCCTTTAAACACAGGAGCTCATGACTTTGATGGTCCCGCTCACTCTCTGCTCTCCTATTTCTTTTTAGATGAGTTGCCTCTTTTCCATTCATTTATGTTTATCCCAGACTGCCAACTGACTACATTTATTTTAGATACTGTTTGGGTTTTAATTAAAGATACCCTCTCTCTCTCTCTCTCTCTCTCACTCTCTCTCTCTCTCTCTCTCTCTCTCTCTCTGTCTGTCTGTTACTGGTTTTCACTTTATTTGGCTCCCTTATTTAGAAGTTGGTACAGGCTCAGTTTCAGAGGGATAGGTTGATCTGTCCAGACATTGTGTTTGCTATCTTCTATCTCCCTGCGCTCTGGCGGAACCATCTGCCTTCTGTTATCTGTGGGCAGGGACAGATTAAATGGCATGGGGTGTCCCTGCAGGATCCGTTGTACCCCCCCATCCCAAACTACTACGGGCACGGAATAGGATTGAGATGCATGGTGGGGGTTGATGAGATGGTGGTGGTGTAAGAGGTGTAAGATGAAATGACCAAGGAACTTGATGGGATTTTACGCCTGATTTTCTACCCCCACTGCATGTACATGTGAATGTGTTAACCCTTCCTCTCCTCTGTCTTGCTCACTTCATTGTCCCTCCATCCCTGCCTCTCTCATTCTCCCCGTCTCATATTTTCCCCCATCCTCTCTCTCTTTACCTCCTTCTCTCCCTCTCACACGCACACACACACACACTTTCTCACAGTATCGTGTTAGAGTGTCCTTCCTCGGTACATACAGTATGTCTGCTCTCCGTCTGCAACCACTTTCCCACTCCACAATCATACTTTGCGATTCAAATGACAAGACAGAAATACTGAGAGAAAGGACAGGAAAGGGGGATGGAATGAAGCAATAATATACAATAGATGACAGATGATCAGAGACTTGAAACAAGCAGAAATGTACAGCGCCAGAGAAATGATGATGTCAAGATGAAAGTGAGTCTCTGTTTTCTGCTTATCCCGCACCAGCAACAAATGAAAAGTGCTCCACATCTCCCTCAGCTTTTTTTTTAAACCCCAGGAGACCACAAAAAAGAACTGAGGGGAGGAAATAAGTTGTTGACTTAACATATATTTGAAATTCGAGACACTGACGCACACACACACACACACACACACACACACACACACACACACACACACGCACACACCTATAGACACACACGCTCTACAAGGACAACAACATGCAAGCATGCATCCCTTCTTACCTTCTGTCAGTGCAAGCTCTCCCTCTCCGGTGCGGGGAGTGAGGGATGGGATCAAATGAGAGAGAGGGAGGATGGAGGAGGAGAGGGGGATGAGAGCCGGCCGAGAGGAGAGGAGGAGCGACAGCAGGTTGTTGTCGGGTGTTCCTCTGACTCTGTGTCTCCCGTGGGGTGCTGCTCCCTACTTCAGGAGGTGTCTGTCCCAGCTTCAACTCCCCGGTGCAAGGTTCCCCTGGCTGGGGGATAGTATGCCTCCGTCTCCCTCGTGTCCCTCTCACTCTCCTCTCTCTCTCTCTCTCTCTCTCTCTCTCTCTCCTCTTTATCTCTCACTCTCACACGTGGAGCCTTGCCCTGCTAAACGCTGTGTGAATGTCAGTCTGTCAATGAAGCCTCTCCTCCTCCTTTCTCCTCTTCTCGTTTTCCCTCTCTTGCTTTTCCCTCCTGTTCTTTCACTTATTTCCTCTGTTTACCTTCACTGGTAGCGAACAGAGCTCACTTGCAATTTAAATGGGCTCATGTGTGAGGGAGTGCGAGTGTGTGTGTATGTGTGTGTGTGAGAGAGAGTGTGTGTTTGTGTATCTGTGCAATCTGAGAGTGAGGGAGTGAGTGGGTGAGTGTGAGGGGGCTGACGGTGAGGTCGCTGAATGGGGGTGGTGATGAGAGAGAGTGTGTGTGTGTGTGTGTGTGTGTATTTGTTGTCAAGAGCGGGGAAGGGGTGGTGATGTAAAACTTACCTACATTAACCATTCTCTGGCTCGTCTGATAACATCTGTATTAGGAGAGTGTCTTTGTGCTCTTATCTCGTGTTTGATCGGGTGTTGAGCCTGCCTCTAAATTGACACGTTAAAATGGACGACTAGCCTATCAAATACTCCAAAACAAAAAGTATTTCCTTGGCCACAGTGTTTTTGGTGCAATATAGACTTTTTTTTAAACATCTTTTCAGTGCTTGCTGGCTTGAAAAAAAAGTCTAGCACCAAAATCAAATAAAAAGGGTTCCATGTTGCATCAAAACAGACTAAGATTTAGAGGCATATATTATATACTCATGAAAGAAGACTCCATCCCATGTTACTATGGGTGTAGACCTGAGGGGAAACAGGGTTTAAAGAGGGATGAATTGTCACCCCCGATTATTTCTGCTTCAAGAGCACATGCTTAATTTTTACTCACTCTGCGTTTTCAGAAGTGCAGTTTTACTCAAGCACATGCTGTGATTGGCTTTGCTGACAAGGAAACGGAGCCCTTCCCCTAGTTTTAATGCGTGCCTTAAAAAGCATTTTGACAACAAATTACACTTACAAACATTTGCCCTTCACATCAGAGGATCAGTTTCACAATTTCTCACTCGATAAACCTCCTCACTCGCTCTCATACCTGCATACTTTTCTCATGTGATGAAGTGAGGGAAAATAGAGTTGCATTAAGGCTACTACTAAGCCCATAGTATGTCAGTGTGATTTGCTGCCCAGGGTTTGATCCAGAGTGTATCCCCCCCGCTCCCAAAGTTGAAATGAAACCTAAGCCCTTGCATGCTACAGTGCTTGGACACAATGTAATGAACTGGAAATCTACTGGACAGGGACCATCCATACGGTCCGAAGCCTCAGATATAGGACAGCCATATTGAGGGCTTTGTGTCCTCCACCTATAGGTCAAGTGTAGATCTCAGAGGGATGGGAGGGGACGGTGGGGGGTGGGGGGCACATTCATATCAGTGGCTCTCCAACCCCACCCAGCCCTCTCATCTCCACACAATGGTGGGCCTTATGTACCGTGCTCTCTCTCTCCTGAGCCCTTTAATCAAAGAAAAATAAAAAGAGGCTGGTCGCATTGTGTGCTAACTCCCCCTTTCCATTCTGTGATGGGGCCTTTTCTCACTCATTCACCAGGTACTTCAGTATAGGGCTATTGAGGTCGCTCTGAATGGGACCCACTCCACCCAGAGGGAATATTGTCTGACCGTACGCTAAAATCTGAGAGCTCCCTTCTGTCTGGCTGTCTCTGTCCCTCTGTCTCTGCATTATGTCGGCCTACAACCCCACCTCCACGAAGGAGGAAAAATGTACTACATGAGCGGTATTAATAAATATATCACTTCAGGAGCAGTGGCCAAAAGCGTTCCTCCTTTTAAGCGGGGACCCCTTGCTGCTGCTGGACTCTCTTTCAAAGCCATCAGCCTTCTTTCTGCATCCCTCTCCATCTTGCTGGCCCACTTTGCAGTCCCTCTGAAGTTCTGAAAGTTGACAATCTGGCAGAGAACGATACGGCTGCTGCTTTTGAAGGCTGGATTCTGATTAACCTTAGAGAGATTACTGCTCACATACAACTATGTCTATGAGCTGTGATCGAGCAACTTTTATGCTATTTTTGGAAGAAAAGAAAGGATTAGAGAGTCACCATAGTGTTGGGTGAGTGGAGACGTGGTGCCTCAGGCTGTATTCATAGGACTTTGGACATCTGTGGGACATCTGCCGGACCTGGAATTGATGCATAGGGTTGGATGACACGCACACACACAAGCATTGACAAACTCGCACACAGATACACACATCCTCTCCCTCTCTCCCTGCCATCAGGACTGGCCTGAATATTTCTTTTGATCCCACAGCTTTCCCCCCTCTTGTGTTGCCGTTTAATAATTTATCGACAAACAGTCACCGGACAAACTCCATCCGCCGAGAGAACGACAGAAAGCGAGAGTGAAATTTTCATTGGCATAATTGCATGAAAAGAAACCGCAAAACTGGTCTCTTCATCTATTATTGATTTCTGCTTACAAGCCATGCATAATGCAGGGGCCGTCTTTATGACAACCATGTATTAAATATCATGTTTTGGAGGTCGGGGGTCTCAGGCAGAGTGTTTTCAGTGAAACAGTTACTTGCCTTTTGTATTGAGTAGTGCATGGACAGTATTGTGGAGGGAGAGAAGGAGGAATTGACAGAGAGAGAGAGAGATTGACAGAGAGAGTAACAGATAGATATGGGGAGAGAGGGAGGGAGGGAGCGAGTGTGGTGCTAGCTGACAACGGGTTAACAGGAATCTTTATTTTTAACAACATATCATCACCAGCCGCCCATCTGCTCCTGTGCTGGCAGAGTCCCTTGGGAGTGTGTGTGTGTGTGTGTGTGTGTGTGTGTGTGTGTGAGAGAGAGAGAGAGAGAGACACACAGAGAGATGCAAGCAAACCACCGCAGACCAGATCACCGATCAACACCCGAGGGTGGGGGAGGAGGAGGGGGCGGTAGGACAAGGTTACGGAGGTGGGTGAGTGGGTGGCACACGGATATTTCTGTTCCAACTTCCAAACAGCATGTGACAGTGGGGGTGAAGACAGTATAGGACTGGAGGTGAGTGGAGGAGGTGTGTGTGTGTGTGTGTGTGTGTGTGTGTGACAGGAGGGTAAAGAGGGTTTGGGATGGAGTAGGATTAGGTGGATCAATGTAACTGCCCCCCACCCCCCCACCCTGTTTGTATGGGGGGATGGAAGGAGTGTGGAGGTGGAGATGGTGGTCCTGAGGTAATGAGAGGGAATGTGTTTGCAGTGGGGGGGGGGGGTACACAAAGAAAGAGCAGCGGTGTGGAGGAGGAGGGGAGGCCTTGCTGGACCTCCGGGGGTGGCCCCAACAACTCATTTATTTTCCCTGATAAAGAGACTGGTCCCTGGGGAAGGAGGGAGCGGATTGAGGAGAGATGTTTGGCGGTGGAGGTATCGTGGGGGGATGGACTTTGTATTCACAGACCCTTTTTGTTGTTTTTTTTTGCACAGCGGAGAGACAGCGCTAACAGCTCGGTTCCGCAGGTCACTCATCATTAGTAGCAAATACAGCCGGCTCTCGCTTGCCGTTATTGTCTCACGTTGGGCTCCTGCATCTCTTCATTTAGATGTCTTTCTTTCTGTCTTCAAGCCTGTTTTCCATTTTTTTCCCCCCTGTTTAGTCTTGTTTTTCATTCAGCGCGCCCAGATGATTTGCAGCCCTCCAGTGGTCCATTCCTCTTCATCAAAAGTTATGAGTGAAAATCTGAGATGTTATGGGAAAAGAAATCTTGTTTTGATACTTGGGATGATGCACTTTCTTTTTTTGCTTGACACATGTAGAGCAAGCAATTTGCCTCATGTCTGCAGCTGCATCTCATATTGAATATTGAAATCTCTCTCCCTTTCTTCTTCTTCTTTCCAATGTCTTTCTTTCTCCCCCTCATCCTTCAGGCAAAGTAAATGTGAAGGCTAATTAGTCCAGAGACACCAGTGATACCAAAGCACCCACCCCAGGCCACACACATCCTCCTATTGATCTTGGAGCACCAACACTTGCACACACACATAAACTCATGCACACACGCACTTGAGCATGTATACACACAACAGAAGCAAACAAAAACAAGATGCAACAAGAGTTTCTAGAGCAGCGTGTATTATGGTACATAGAGACAAAAAGTCAGCAAGCTTGTGTTACACAAGTTTTGACCTTGGCTTGGTCAAGTATTTCAGAAATTCTGCTTGATGCTATTTACTGAAATGTTTTGCAGCATCAAAATCTCTCTTTTTTTTCCTGCATTTCCTCTCTCCTCAATTCCTCCCACTTTCCCAGCCATCCCTTCCCCCTCTCACTCTCCGTTCTTAGTCTTTCCCTCATTTCTGATCCATTTTTTATGCATTACTCCATTACTCTCAACTCCCATTTACAGTGCATTACCTCCTCTTCCCCTTTCACAAACACACTTTGTACTTCTCTCTCCCTCCTTCAGTCACTTTCCTCCTCTCCTTCCCATTGCTCTCCTCCAGTGCATTATGACACTTTTTCCTCTGCTTCATCCCCCCCATTATCTCTCTGTCTCTTCTCCAGTCACGTCTTCTCACACTAAGCACCCCCCTCCTTATCTTCGTTTCCCATATCTTCCATCCATCTCTCTACATCCCACTGTCTGTCTTCACCTCTGTCATCCTCCCTTTTAATTGGTTACTTGAAGCATGCCACGTCTTTTGGTCCTTTAATACTGCCTATTGTCCCTGCTCCTGCTCTCTCACAAACTTACAAAGGACAGCCAGTAACTGTAATTAATAATAGTGGCAGCCAGGTCGCCAAGACATTTATTTGAGCCATTTATACACATGACTGCATAGACAACCAGCAGATTTTCAAATTGGACGATGTCATAAATCACTAATATCCCACTGGCGATGATGATGATGATGATGATGATGACGATGACGACGGCGACGACGACGACGATGACGATGATAACGGTGGTGGTCATGGTAACTCTTCCATTAAGATTGTCTCCAGAGAGTTGCGAGTTGCTTACAGCAGAAAAGTGGGAGAGCAGGTGATCACCATTTTCATGTCAAAGGTTGCTCTCCATGGCCGTAGGACACAGTTTGTGGGAACCCATCCTCATTGCTGTTGAAAAAAACACAAAACACAAAGCCTTGGTTTTGAATGGCATGTAATATAAATGACAGAGAAATGAAAATTTGCCTTGCACTTTCAGGTACTGCTAAGTCAACATAATGTAAAGGAAAATAGACGATTCACTTGAGAGATTAAGGGAATTCTCATTACAGTTCCATAGTGGCTGTACTGTATTTGTAGCTCATTCTCTTTCTTTCCCACACAAAGCTGTTGAACCACATTAATAGGAGGTACAGTAGTAGATTTATTCTGTAATAGTTCCCAACAGCACGGGTTTGATTCCAAAATGAGATATCTACCATTTAAAAAAAATATTTCTTGCATGATGTTGAAGCTCATTATTTAATATTATTGATATTATCTGCTAACTAAAGACATTTGCCCACAATAAATATTTTATATTATAAAATCAGTTGTATTTTTGAAATATTTAGTAAAAAACACAAAATTAAAGGGGCATTGAGTAATCAATGACCTTTATCAACCTCCACCAGAAACCTGTAGGAACTGCATTGAGTGTCTTGAATGGGTAGGGTTTTTTTTCCAGAACAGAGTGCTGAGTTTTGAAAACCAGAAATCTCAACACCTGGCGAGGTAATCGTTGAGTCATTCCTATTGGTCAACAACCTTATCCAACCCCAGCAGATATATTATGGTAATTTTGTGCTATGGGACAGTAAACGTCTTACTTATAGCCCCTTTGTCTAGTTTGTTGCAACCTAAGATAAATAATTATATTACATATATATTAAAAAAAAACAAAAAACGTATAGCCCCTTTAAACCAAGCAAAATAGTGGGAAACATGTTAGGAGGGTGGAGAAAGGTGGGGAAAGGTTGTCACTCACACATGAAGCGGTAGAACCAGGCCTCGGAGCGATCCACCAGACAGGACGTCCACTCACGCAGGGTCACCTTCCTGTTCCTGTCATGGTCACATGACCTGCACACACAGCACAATACAGCGCATGGGTGACCTCGGAAACTGACGACAACAGACAACCACGCACACAACCTTGCAAACACTAAAGCACAGACAAAGACTGAGTTGTATAGACACACACAGACATATGAAGACGTATTCATAAGTATGGGAACAACTGCACTGGGGCTCTTCATCAGCCACTGCCTTTCAGCCCACCCCAGCGTTTTCTCTGAAGGGTACTGCTTCAATTTGTGCTAATCCATGGGCGGCGGGACACACAGTGGGTAATAAACATTATCATTGCTGGGAATGGGTTGACATTGACACAGCCAGCCCTACTCCCACAAAACCTGTCACTGCAGACTGGCAGAGGAAGAGGGGTGGGGTGGGGGTGGGGACGGCAGAGAGAGAGTGAGGGAGACAGATAGTGTGTGAGAGAGAGGGGCGGGGGGGAGGGACGAAAGAGTGAGAGAGGGATGAAGAGGGAGGGAGAGTGAGAAAGATGGAGGGATTGACAGAGAGGGAGGCTGAGGGTGAGCCCATTGGTAGGAAAGAAGAGAGGAAAGCACCAAGGAAGGAAGGAAGGAAGGAAGTAAGGAAGGGGAACTGAAGTGCTTAAATATGGAGGAGGAGCAAGATGATGGAGAGATGGTGTGGTAGTGAGAGTTAGGAGGGGAGGCGGACACAGGAAGGGGGGATTGGCACAGAGGATGAATGGATGGATGGCGTGCAGAGAGAACAGCATGGTGGGAGGTGCGACATGGTCATAGAGCGGGGGCGAAAGGCATCACAGGGTGAGACATTATTAACCCTTTATGCTTCACCAATTAGCTGAAAAACAACATACTGCATGAAACAGAATCGCCTCTGATCCAATATTCAGTGTTTGGCAGATCATCTCCAATTTTAAAAATTTGTTGTTGTTTTTGCTGTAATTGACAAATAACTTTGTTTTCCACTCTGGAAAACGTGCATCACCTGAGGACCAACAAGCAATGAAAACATAAACGCACTGTAAAATGTAAAAAAAAATAAAAAAAATGCATGGACATCAATGGGAAACTGAAGCAATGTTTCTCAACTCCTGGAATGCTGACCTTTTGGAGAAAAGCTTCCTGCAGCACCCTGATTGTATGAGGAAAACCTTGCAATCATGGCTATGATCCTGCTTTTACATATAGGCTGTTTATCAGGTTCAAATTGTGAACTTGATTGAGGAACATGGGGTTGTAGTTACGCAAGAACAAGAAGGATGTGACTTGATGAAGAGGCTAGCAAAGTCTTTAGGTTAAGAAATCACTAGGTTAAGAAGTCACTTTATGGTTAACAGGACTTCATCAACTCATCGATGAGGCTGTTTAATCGTCAAATCTGTAATTGTTTTCTAACATACTACTGAACCCCTGCAAACACATGCAATCCTGGAAATGGACTTTAAATCTATTGTTTATCAAGTAAGACCAGTTCATATTTGTGAATGCTGTCTGATGCCATGTACTATGATGAGACATGCTTATATATTTCCAGGAAATAGCTTATGCAATATATAAAAATACAATTAAAACTTGACTAATCAACCAAGAGGGGACAGGCCTAAGAGAGAATAAAGGACAACACTAAATTCAGTCAAATCTAAGACAACTAATCATCAGATCACGGCTTCTATTATTCAACAGCTGAACTCCTGACAGCAGCCGTGTAGTGTCAGCAGCTCTAGGGGATGTTTCAGTGGGACTGACTGAAAGAAGGGTGTAGCACAGTGCTCCAGAGGCATCCTCTTGTAACGCAGCTTCCTCAGGTCCCTGTGACTCAACTTCCCATCCTTGTTCCTGTCCAGTAAGGCAAACTTCCGCTAGAGAGAGAGAGAGAGAGAGAGAGAGAGAGAGAGAGAGAGAGAGAGAGAGAGAAAACAATGGAAAAGAGAGGGAATATTTGGAGGATACAGATGTTTCCATATTTCCTTATTTGTTTACAGTTTTTTGTGGTACATTTAATTTTATTGAATTGTTTTGTTCACCCTTATGTTGCTTTCTATTATGTTCTGTTCTTTTATCTGCCAATCTATTCTATTTTTGTCCACCCTAGAGTCCATATCAGTAGAAAAACTATGCTTCATAAAGGAAGAATGCAGATAGTTTTGCATGAGAATTAAGTACCATAACAAGAGTTTTAAAACATCATAATTTGTCATTATGTCATTAAATAGTACAAGGAATTGTTTACTCATTATTTAAAAAAAAAAAAAAAAAAGATTTTGAGACAATAACATCATATTCCATGAGTTTTCCTCTCATTCATTTGAGGGCAGGAGGTCAAGGTGGCTGTCAGGATCATATTGAGTTACCCCTCCATTCATCCTCTTATTGAATAATTTAGTGATTATTGACCAAGCCCTATTTATGGTGTTCTTGAGAACCCCTATTTCATTCTGTGGATGACCACACCGTGAGCAACACAAGAACTTGCCACTTAGGTTGTTAACATTGATTTCTTGCTAGAAAATCCATGAAGCATAGTTTGTATACTACCATGATGAGGGTGTCTGGTGTCAGAAACAACCCAATGATGCTCAACATTAAGTTACACAGGGAATGGAAGTGATCCCTTGATATTTTTTTTGTCTGGTTTATAGTTTCTTTAGCATTACATTTTGTCATAGATATTGATTCAGTTTGCATCATCCTTGGTTGACATCATCATGGACCATTAATCATGTTTATTACTCTATAATAATTTTCTCCCCTTTGCTGTCATTTTAACGCTCCACCTCCACCCTATTTACACCAACATCAAAGTTCCAGCATGGATGCAGAGTTTTGGTGTCTTTCAGCCTTTCATGGAGTTCAAGCTCATTTCAAACTTTGTGTCTCCCAGAGAGTCACAGCTTGATCTCAGGCTCACTTGATTCAGTTCAAGTGTGAAGCATCTCTGTCAGCTACCTGTGCCAGTTGTGCTCTGTGGCTGTGGCTGAGGCAGCTCTGGGGCGGGGCGGCAGGTGCGTATGACTCTCCCATCCGACTCAGCAGTAGAAACCAGTCCAGAAGACGGTATGGGAACTGGCCGAACTCCTCCTCTGTGCAGTTAGCCTTGGGAACTGATGCACAGTGATAACTGCACTAATTGGAAGGATTCAGTGTACAAAGCATATTGTTTGTAATGTCCAGTGTGTGTGTGTCTATGTGTGTGTGTGTGTGTGTGTGTGTGTTTGTTTACCCAGACAGGGTCCTATGTGGGCCAGTCCAGTGCGGCGTTTCTTTCTGCAGGCTTCTTTATGTAGCAGACACTCATTCCCATAGGTTTTCCCCAGAACACTGCACACTGGTGCCCTCTGCCTGAATACAGCAGCAAGTACCCACATGCCAAATTGTGTGTATCATACTGTGTACACAGCTGGATTCACAATATACTACTGCATTTTATTAACAAACTCCAGAATTCATGTCTTCAGTTAAATACGTTTCCCTTAAAGTTAAATTGACAGTGACATTTACAAATCCAAAGACAATGAGTGATGCACATTCATAGTTAAAAACAAGAACATGCTTTTGATTGATTATAACTTTATAACCACAAGCACACAGGTTGTTCAAAACCCAAAAGGACTGTGGGTTGGCTGAAATAGTGTTTTTTAAAGTGTCTTTACCGTGGACAGGACTGAGGACACACACACTTTGGGACGAGGACTCCATTTTCCTGAACCACCTGGCACCAAGATCCAACTGGACTATGGCACTTAAGGAGCTCACATAGCTTTTCTGAAACATGGAGGAAAAACCCTTGGTATCATTTTTCTGTTTTCTAGTTCTATAGCTCCTGCTTTTCCTTAGACTGATTTTATACCACTGAGTGATGATATGATCACTTATTCAGTTGCTCTAGATGGGAGCACCATTTAAATTGTCTCAGAATGTACTGTTTATGTAAAGGCAGAAAGAGTGATGAAAAAATGAAAGAAATGCTGGGTTGGAGAAATAAAAGTAAAGAAAACTGGAGAAAGGGAGGGAAGGTGGAGTGAGAGTTGGTGGAAAAGTTCCAAGATGAGACAATGGACAGATTTTGAATCATTGCTATACATTGAATTATTGGTCCAAACACATGTTGCGCACATATGTGCCCCAACATGGAGAAATAGGCACGTTGTGGGAGATAGCCTAGTTCTTGTTTGTTTTTCATAGATTACAGATTTTTGCATTCAAAACCTTAACATGATGATAGGGGTCAATACATTTTGTGTGAATTATTAATTACTTAATGCAAAAAGTGCTTTTTATGATGTAAAATGTGTCTCATGTAAAGATAAATGAGCCTGGGTTCATGGTGTCATACATTCCAAATGTCGCACCTAATTTGCAGTTAAATGTCTTTAATTGCATATATGAAGGATACTCACATAACTGGGCACAATTAAGAAAGTGTATTTGACTTATCTGCATTCTCTTCATTATTCATGTTTATTTGTATTATTGGTTACCAAGTTTGGTGCTAATCAGACATATTTCATGTGAGCTACTGTATGGCCTTTCAAAATCTGAAATGTCACTACAGCGCCTTTCTTTGGGAAAATTGCATGAAATTTGTTAGACGTTTGAAATGCCTTTCCAGATAAGGTAAGCTGGTAAGCTTCACACTGATTTTGCAAATGCAGTTTGATCTACAAGTTGCTATTTGTTGACTGTGTCTACTTTTACCAATCAAGACCAAACTTCTTATTAAACTAGTAAATGAGCATGTGTACTGAATTTCATGCAATTTCAGTCACCGCATTAAGAGAATTCCATCCATTTTTTTTTTTTTTTTTTTTTTACAAAGTTTTGTGCTGTTTAGTTGATTAGTAGCTGGGACCCATAAAGCTGTGCACCAAATTTGGTGTTGATTGGTCATAAATTGAGAAAGACACTATATATAGAATATTTTGGTCTTGTCTTGAATAGGACTCAGTTTGCTCTGGTCTCAGTCTTGACTAAGATAAGGTGGTCTTGACTGGAGCCCTGATATGCTATTCTAAAATGACATTCCACTGCAGCACTATAAGTCTCACCTGGCTCCACTCTGCCAATGTACGGTCTCAGGCTCTCCTCAGCTTGTCTCTGTCTGCGCTGGGCTCTGCCTCCCTGACCCAGCCAGAAAGAGAGAGAGAGAGAGAGAGAGAGAGAGAGAGAGAGAGAGAGAGAGAGAGAGAGAGAGAGAGAGAGAGAGAGAGAGAGTATCTTTAATTAAAACCCAAACAGTGTCAAAAATAAATGTAGTCAGTTGAGAGTCTGGGAGAGACTTGTAAAAACACCCTCTACTTTGGAATGACAAGACTTTGTTCTTGGCACATGTGTTTTACTCTTCACTGTCTGTTCTTTCATGCAAAAGTACAAGTATAATGCCCTTACACGCCATTGTGCCACTAGCTGAAAGTTCCCCATCATGTTCACCATGATCAGGTATAAAATTGTCTTTCATCTTAAACCTATTATCTTAAACTTGGGATCATGAACCAAAATGATTTGCGGGCCTACTTCTGGCGGGTCCCCATATGACAGTCATTTCTGTTTTCATGAGCATCACAGGTCAAGAGACAAGATTTTTCATTTGGGTCCGACGCTCAATATGAACTTGTGATCTAAAAATCTACAAAAAATGTCAACTTCTAAGCCATTTTACTGTAAATGATATGAAACATAACATGAGGTTAGTATAAAGAGGTTAGTATGCCTTCTCCCCCACATCCATCTCTTCTTATGTGCCTCAATTCCAAGCTAACATTTCTAGGAACTTTGTAGTCAGCGCCAGGCCCACATCTGCCCCGAAAGTCCTCCCAGATCAGATGAGAAACAGGTGCATTTCTGACCCAAAATACTGGAGCCTCACTCCCTTAACTCAGCAAAATGCTATTTAACACCTTTGAGCAAACAACCTGATCACTGCAGCAGCAAACAGATGAGAGATTGTGTACATTCGCTGTTGATAATTCCTGAGTGCACTCGAAATGGCCATAAAATACCTGAATTATCTGTTATTGATGTTATTCATGTATCGTTTAATTACAATTATCTCCCAGCCAGGTCATAAAAAAATTGTCAGGTCATAAAAAAATAATATGATCTTTTAACACAGACGTGTTACTTTGTCGCTGACTAGTTTGTGCTTATATTCTGTATTATTGTTCTCATACCCAGAGATAACTATGTATCCTATGGTGGGCAGTCGAATCTACAATACCCACAATTCATACAAAGTTACACTCACCATGGTTGTGGCAGTGTGAAGACTCGGGAGCAGAAAGAAGGCAAAGGTCAAGCTCAGGTTCATGGTTGAGACGTCTCTTGACTAGCTTGTCCTGCAGGAGGAACACATTACACCGGACTAAATCACCAAGGATTTTGCAAACTACAGTACCTGTTCTGACTATCTCTGTAAATCACATATGAGACCGAAATAAAAAATAACATTCATATTTTTACCTATTTCCAATGGCATCAATCCTGCGCCTTTACATTTCGTGACATCTGTTACTTTTGAGGTGAAACTAGAAAAAATAGCACTGTAGGAATATCAATTTCCCCAGATCTTGCTCAGATAATAGATGCATATTTTCCTCATTTCTCTTCCTCCAGTGCGGCATATTTGGTGTCATTTGCTCACTGTTTCTGTATTTCCAGTCATTCCAATAATGCAGCAGGAAACAATGCCGCTCATTGAGTCATAAGAAAACATCATTTTTCCATCACAGTGGAAATAGGGGGTTGAATTACATAGGGGGGACATTCAGCTTTCAGTTGAGGAAGTCATTACAGTCTAACAAGTCATTTTCCATCCCCCTGACAGCTTGAAAAAAAAAAGTCTTACCAGGGCCTCTGTCACTCTTCTCCTCTGTTGTTATTCCCTTGTTCTTCTTCCCCCTTCTTCTCCTCGTTGCAGCTACATGCCTTTTTCTCTCCGTCTCACCAGCTCCTGTGAGGGTGTATTCTTTTTACAGCCTTCTTCAGCAGTCTTTACTTTTTCTTTTCATTTGATCCATCTATTTTTACATTCTTGCCTTATCTGCCCCTCCTCTCCGCTTTCTCTACCTTTCCCTGTCTCTGAGTTTTGTAGGCTACCCCCCCTCCCTCTGTCTTTTCTTCACATTAGTTCCCTGTTGATATCACAGTTGACTACTTCACAGGTGTGGGTCAGTCTTTGGTGCACACAAATTTGAATGCAAAGTTAGCTTAAGACACGGTGTAAATGTTGCATATATGGAATATAGGAAAAAGTACATGAGAGCTGTACTTATAATTGAAAGCGAGAGAGAGAGAAAGCAAAAGAGAGAGAGAGAGAGAGAGAGAGAGAAAGCAAAAGAGAGAGAGAGAGAGAGAGAAGAGAGAGAGAGAGAGAGAGAGAGAGAGAGAGAGAGAGAGAGAGAGGACGGATAAGTGAAGAGTGGTTCTCATTGACATTGGCATCGGTCCACAGACAGATTTATAGGCCAGAGAGAACACATGGTTTCCCTCTCTCTCTCTCTCTGTCTCACACATGCACACACAAGCACACACACAAATGTAGGAGAAAATGTGAATTTGTGTAGATGAAGGACACCTTTAAGAAAATTGCGAGAGCTACTACTGGCAATATTAAAGAAGAGACTGCTCCCTAGTGGTCATATTGGTTAATGACAATTTCAGCATGTAGCACAGGGTATAGACCAATTCCAAAATAGGCCTAAGTTACAAGTAAAATCCTAAGATGTGAAGCAAGACGTCTGAATAGTGTATTCATCTGTTTCCCCGCCAGAATGGAAGCCTTCATTTTGGAAACATTTTTATTTCGGGTTTTGGATACTTGACCCAGTTTTCTCAACAGATAAATATTTGATGACTGGTTTAAAAAACTTTCTCCGAGCAAGGAGGCAAAGTCTGGAAGTAAATGGAGCGGCAAGAAAACATAATTACCTGAAAAAGTGGTGCCGTGTATGTTTGTCAGTGTGTGTTAAAGTGATTGAGAGAGCCTTGAGGGGTTCATTGGCCCATTTACAGCATCACACAGCCTGAGCAGCTTCTGCAGGATGTAGGAAGCAGACTATAAAGCAGACTATGAAGCAGACTGTGTAAAGATGAATGATGAGTAACAGAACAATACCAGGATGAGTAGCCAACCAAACGAGCTTTTGTCCCATGCTTATTCTTGCTATTATTATTCATAATATTCTGTTAGGCTACATCATCACACGGCCATCTTGGTGGGAAAATAAGATGTTTGTAAAAAAATTCATAGGTGATTCTAATCAAATGACAGCCACAGCAAATGAGTTGTATTTATATAAGCATACTGGTAGGAAATGCATGTAACATCATGTGACTACAACTATGAATTAATGTAGCGCGCACAGAGCTTAGGCCAGTCTGACGTCACGCCAACGGCTAGTGGGAGGGCCGGAATTTGCATGATATTCAAATATGGCTTGACTTGAATGTGATGAAAACAAACCAAAGAAATACATTAAGACTCGTAAAAGCTTATCCTCCATACAGTTGATACTTATGTAGATGTCGACAAATTCACGTGCAATCCCACGGTTTGAGATCAGCAATGTCACCCACAAGCCTATGATTGTAACCCAGGTGACATGGCTCCGCCCCTTTGGAAGCGAGTGGAGGATGTGGGAATGACAAACTGTCACGCAAGTCTGTCCTGTGGAAATTCAGTCTATCATATGTATGGACAGCTTATGGCGAGTTTACAGGTTAGTTTTGTAGAAAGAAGAGGCATTGTTTTGAGAGACTATTTCGGATTTACGCGCCCGGGTACGTTGTATGGTTACGCTCGTCTGTTGCTTCTGACCGTTGTTTCAGTCGTTACACTGTACCAGTCGGTCGGTGTTGACAGTGTAACGGACCAGTGATAGCTGCAGGCTACAATACTGAAAGCATTTCATGTAAATGCGAGGGGGGATTTCCAGCGTTTTCTGTATTTATTTTTCCGCAAATTGGCCCGTCGTAAGAAACCTGTTACGGACTTGGTTGAGCTTTTTGATCTACAGAATACGGATTTGATACTAAGCTTTTCATTCCATCAGCTAGGCCATATTAACTTATGTGACTGTTGGCTATCGCGCTCCTCAACACTCAAAACATAGTGGGACTGTTTACAATGGCAAGTGGAAGATTGCTTTTACTTGGCAGCTCACTTTAGGACAGGTTGCCTTTTGCAACCAAAAGACGGAACAAGTGGACTGTGTGGTGGACCATTGTCATGGCTGTAAATATACTTTAACGGCATAATACAGGTAAGATCATGAATCAATCCTATTGACCTGTTATTATAAGGTTATACAAGTCATCTTATATGATTGTGAAATGATGAAAGCAATGAGTGTTACTGTGTGGTTCTAATTAACGCCTTCATAACCTAATAAGTCTCCTTATTTTGCGGGTGCAAAATATGAGGTGTTATTTACATTATACTATGATTTAAAACAACAACAACAACAACAACAACAACAACAGATAGCCTAGCTAATAGTATCCTAGGATGAGGTTGCTTTCATCTTCCCCAGCATCCTGAGGCCAGTAGTTAAGCCAACATACTCACTCTTGCTCCCTGCTGTCCAGTGGAGAGATAGGTCATGTTTTCTAACGTCACAACATCACCCCAGAGAATCACAACATGCCCTGAAAAAGTCACTGTACCATGAATGGGCATGGCCAGGTCTTTATGTAATAAGCCTATAAAAAGGGCCTTACTAATTATATAATAAACTCAGTACTTTACAGAGAGTGTGCTTATATACTCAGAATGTGAGGACATTGGAGAATGATGTTGTTGCTCAGAACATGATTAAAAAAACATGAGGCCTAGTCTTTCTGTGTTCTCAAATAGTTAATCCTTGAGGGAAACACACATCTAAGTCTATCATGCTTGAATATACTATTGAAATGTGTGTCTGTTATGTAGCCTACATGTCAGGATTAAAGTAACACGAAAGATAATCCACACGGTTTCATGCTCCACTGATATCATAGTTAGATCTGATAGACAGGAGTTCAAATCTAACCGGCACTTTTATACCATACAGTGCAGCTCTACATGTTCATATTTTCATACTATGGCTGAAGTTGATGTCAGTCAAGTCTTTAACACTGTCTGTTTGCCATTTTAGGCTATGACTTACTGCGACCCAGACAGTGCAAAGCACCCTGGCATCAACGCCCCCTGTACACATTAGGATACGGCATGAAGGATTGCCCTGACACTCCTCAGTGTAAGTGAGATGGACACTCCTGTGGTGTTCCTATGTATGGGTGGGGTTGGCTACACACATACACACACAAACACAGATCCATGTGTGTGTTCCTGCAGGCACCTGTTGGCAAGCGCCACCTTGGCTGGGGGTGTGTTTACGATACGATTCCCCCAACAACAGCTGAGTGTCTCCAATGTGGGTCTGACTGTGAAAGACCCCCCAAATCGCAGCTAATATGCAAGGGACTTTTCCAGACTGTGTGTGTGTCTGTCTGGCTGTCTGCATATGTGTCTGCATATGTGCGCCCTAACCATCAGGGTTAATGTTTTTTGGAATCTAGCTGTGTGTGAGGATACACATTACTCTGTCATGGCCTGTGTGTGTGCAAGTGCATAGTTGTCATTCCAAGAGACTGTAGTGCCCCTGAAGACACTTTAGGCCAGCAGATAAGATGTTAAAGTGTGCTCACACAATGCTAAAAGCAACAGCTTACGGCACAGAGAAGCGTTGAGTCATTATATTGTATAACATAGTGCCAGGAATCACAGACTGAGAGAGGGAGTCAGTGGAGGAGAGTAAGGTGAGTGGCTAAATAGTTCTTCAGACTGTCACAAATGTGGGTTTCTGCAGTTATCTTTTCTGCCACATATGTTGTTGTATGTTGTATGTATGTTGTTGGCATATGTGATGTTGATTGTGTGTACGCCTGTGTGTGTTATCTCATGTATTAAAGCAAAACAGACATGTCACATCTCTCTTTCTCCCTCTCTCTATCTCCCCCTCTCTCTTTCTGTTTGCACATGTGTGTTTCCCCTCTACTGAATATAGCTAAAATCAATGGAAATGGTTTAACAGCAGAGTAATTACAAGGCCCAGAGATGACATCATTCAGGATGCTGCATTGTGGTCATGGTTTTGTGCATGTAAGTGTGTGCGCGTGTTGTGGTGGAGTGTGCAGGGCCTATGGGGTTGATGTGACTTTGACTTCTGCCTGATCCTCCGTGCCCTCTTAGGCACCGTTCTCTCTCTGTATGTGGTCTATCATTAAAGCTATACTTAGCCACGCTTATCAGTCCTATCTTTACCTTGGTAAGACTACAGATTTTTAAGGGCTGGGAATGGCTGTATGTGTAGCAGTGTGCAGACACAGGACCTCAGATGCCCTGACATGTGGAAAGTGGAGGAAATGTGAGTGATTAGTTTGAAATGCTTTGAAATAAAACATTAAAGTTGAATTTTTCAAAAGAAAGAGAAGTTTGCCCCCCATAGTGTTACGCCATAAAAATTATGAGAGGGCTCTACTTTGCAAATGACAAAAGTTTCACTGTTCATTAGTCTCATGGTCTACCCATTGAACTACACAGAGCTACAATATCAGTCATTTGGTGGAGACTTTTAACACTAAACCCCCAACCCTGGCAATATTAGTGCCCAGGTTGGTGGTATTCTGGTGCTACATTTGGACAACTGGACTGCATACGCAATTGATATTCTCTGTCTTTACTTTGACGAGAAAACAGTTACATTTATATATTGAATGGGTTGAATGTTTGGTGTGTGTTTGAGTGTTTAGGAGTATTTTGGTTCAGTCAGTCCTTCTTTTCAGTCCTTCTGTTCTTTCGGTATGAATGGTGTGTTTACACAGGTGTCGTTATGAACACAATGCAGGTTGATTGGGAGCACCAGATGTGTGTAGTTTTGAATCATTCGCTTGATGATGGCATTCATTGTCAAGACTCAATGAGTAGGTGCTGAAATGTCTGAAATCTGATGAGATTGCTTTTATATAAGTACCAACCATCTACTCATATCTTATGTGACAATCCACAGCTTTGCTGAAGCATGATAATGTGCTTAACTTGAGTAGATGCATGAAATGGATGATTTTGGGGATGTCCTGATTGCTCAGTTGGCTAAGGGGCATACCATGTAAATACAACGTCCTGTGTTCAAATCTGGCCTAGGACCTTTGTCACATCCCTCGCTCTCTCTATAGTAGAAAAGGAAATGTACACCAAAATTATTGAGAGGTGCTGATCACTGGAAGTAGACAGGAGAAATCAAGAAAAAGTGTGTTGCACACTCCATACAAACCATTCTTTATTTGATGACGTTTCGGCCCTATGGCCTTCTTCAAGATCCCTCTCTCTCCCATGTTTCCTGTCTCTCTATGACTGACCAATAAAGCAGAAATACCCAAAACATAATCTTTAAAAAGGAATGGGTGATTTTGTACATAAGTGGAATAAGGTCTAGTTATGTCAGAAGCCCATTTCTCCCCATTGTGATCATCATTATTTTTCTAATGAGAGAATATCTTTGAGGTACATACCTACCTTACTAGCTTGAGAGCAGGAACATGACATATCAGCATGCCTCACTGGGTCTCTGCGCTTTGCCAGCTTGTCAGCTGCCATTGTGGCTCATATCTTTTTACATGAGAGGCATATGTGGCCTCACTTCATCTTGTTCCCTTGTGTCTCTCATTAGCATCAGGTAACTGCATTGAGCTTGTGGTATACCAGGTCCCAGGGGTCACTCTCCTTAAAACCCTCCGTGAAGGCTCATTCAATAATCCTCCAAGCCCTTGAGTCATGTGGTTTTCTATAGGGTCCTTATATCCTTGGGATTAGACATGAGAGTTGACTGTGAATGAATGTGTGTGAGAGAGTATGTACTGTGTCTTTAGGATGAAAGTTTGCTTTCAGGTTCTCTGCACAAACAGTGCTGAGTCATTCTCAATCACCACTTGTGACCTGCTTTAAACACTGCAAGCTTCTATTCAGAGTGGCTGTTATTCTCTGTCATGATGGGTAATTTCCAGAGCAAAGCCCTGTAAATAAAAGGTGAGAGTGTCTAAGCTTCTCTGTTTTTCAGATGAGTAGCTTTGCTCTCATGTTACTGTACTGGATTCATGTGGCACCTGATCTCTTTTCTGTTCAGTGGCTCAGTCAGTATTTCCATATCAATGCCACTCTTAAACTTCCATTCCAGAAATTCCCAGAAAACGTTTTACTTTTGACACTGTGTATTATCTCCATGTCTCATGCCTCTGGAAAGATAAGCTGTGGTCCTGTTGGCCGAGTTGGCTGAGCTCTGGTGACATTTGAAACCACTGTCATGTGGTTGTCGCAACCATCTATTCGGCCACCCTGGGAACAGACATGGAATTGGTATTCAAATAGCCTGTTTGCATAGCCGGCTCAACTGCCACAGCATCTGACATCACCAAATAATGGACTTCATTGTGTTGTAGTGCCCTTCTGTGTTCAAAGCAATTTTCACAGCAAGGGAATATCTCACCACATCCACCACTGATGAGTAGCACCCAGCCGGATGATGACTAGCAGCCAGTTTGACCCAGAGGGCTCTCGAGCTGAAAAGAATAGAAATTTCCCTTGTCTGTGTCTCTCTCCTGGATAGGTTTCCCTCTACTTTTGGTATTATCAGATGACCAAAGACCTCTACTGGATCTGATAAAATAAAAGCCTGTAAAGTATTAAAGAGATAGGGGGCATGACATTTGATTGCAGCTAACTGCCAGCTGCGATCTGATTTGATGTTAAGATGCCTTGTGCCCCTTTGCCCCATGTGTATTTGTCAGTTACTGTACAGAAATGTGCTGTCAAAGGAAGTCATGAGAAGCGGTGGGTAAGAGAGATGGAGAGTAATAGAGTGGAAAGGAAGGAGGCACATGAAAAGAGGGAAGTTGGGTAGAGAGGAAGTTGAGCATTGCATTGTCCATTCACCAGGGGATGAATCCATAGGGAACAACATCTATTTAAAGACTACTATTTAAAAATGCGCTGCATATTCAGGGCCTTAACCAAGGCTCTGTGTCATGGATCACATTGAGTGCATTAGCTTCAAGCTACATTTCTCCCCTATCATGACTGGCCACCGTTTAGCATTGTGACTCCTGACGATGAGGAATCAGTCAGTCACAGTAAGTTTGTAGGGTTACATGAAAACATATGCCCAGTGAATAACACAGTGGAAAGATAAGCTTGAGGTGTGTCAAATGAATTCAGTGTGTCAGTGTGAAGAGAGGCCTTTTACAGAGGAGAGAGAGTGATGTCATTGTTGAGTTATCAAAGAAAAGCTTGGGTGGAGGCAGGCAGTAGCTGAAATGACCATGGACTCTGTGAACTTGAGTCCTTGTTACTGTGTAAATGCACAAGAGTGTGTGTTTGTGTGTGTGTGTGTGTGTGTCCGACACGTGTGGGTGTGTTTGTGTCAGTGGATGTGAGTTTTGTATTATTTGTGTGCATGTGGGTGTGTGTGAGCATGCCATGTTTCTCTTTATGTGAGTGTATGTTAGTTTTGCAGTTGTGAATGGATTTGTGTGTAGTCTATATGTCTGATTGTGAGCATGTCTGCATATGCGTTTGTGTGTGTGTTTGTGAATCAGTCATGTGAGCAGCAAACACGCTGATATAAGGATATATCCTTCACTCAAGCAGCTGTAAGTGCAGTGCTTAAAGGATAACACTGGTCTTTTTTAATGCATTGCTTACGTCAACAAATCCTATGAAAATAACAAAATCAACAATACGTTTGCTCTACTTGCTAAACACCTTGAAATACAGCTCACAAAGACATAGTTTAAATTTTAAAAATCACTAACTGTTACCACGAAAAGTCAGGCTGTTTAGTTATTACCAAATCAGATTCAAATGGGAACAAATTCTTCATTAGGCCGGGGACTATTTTCGGTGCTACGGAACTACTTTCCTGAGATCACAAAGTGTTTACAGCCGGCTTATTAAGTTGTTTGAGGGAAAATTCGGCTGGCCCGGTGCATCACGATGATGAACTATGCTGCCCAGAGCAACAGCATGGCTCTTTGACGTGTTTTTAATCGTTTTTTTAATACAATGGAGTTCTATGGCTGCTGGGACATGGCTTCATTGGGCACCGGCTACATGGATGAGACTTGTTGGCAAAACAAAATCATTGCTGATTTTGTTATTTTCATAGGATTTGTTGACGGTAAGCAATGCATTAAAAAACACCAGCCTTATCCTTTAATGCCTTGACTTCTTGTGAGTTTCTAAGAAGAAGAAAGTACACTTACACAGTATAATTCAGCATTGTCACACAGTACAGTCTGGCTGAGTTCTTTTCATTACAAGTCGACACAGTACAGTTTAGTATCATACTGCCTGATTTGTTATGCTTTTAGGTTTTGTCCGGTGCTTTATATTCTCATAAAGCAATTCTTTTCACATGATAACTTTGAAGCAGACTATCTTTGTATATCATGTCTAACAACGTACCGAGAAATTAACTGTCTGATCTTGATAACAGATCATAAAATATACTTCCACACCAGTGTAATTTCCTTCCTGTGTGCTGCTGATATAGGCTACTTTTTAAAGGGAACACTTTTTCTACTTACTGCATAGTGCTGATAGGACTTTAGAGAGGTGATTTCCTGATATGGCTTTAGAAAAGTGATCTCAGACACCCACTTGCCTAGTGACAGGGTGGAGTTCCTCCAGGGTCATGTTACATCATGATTTCTTTATTGGCTGGCTGATTGGTGGGTTAGATCATGATAGGGTTGCCATAGGATATTTTGGCAGGTCTTAGAGCTAGGGCTGCATGATTATAGCAAAACTGATAATGCTGATTATTTTGCTAAATATTGAGATCACGATTGTTAGTCGCATAATCAATAATTATTTGCCTTTGTTTCCGGAAACAAACTAATTTTATCTCAATTTTGTACCTTAGCATAGGCTATATTTTCACTTTTTTACTTTTTTCAGTGTGGTACTGTATTTACTCAAATAGCAGCAGCTAGAAAGTTGTGCTTTCACTCTTACTGTTGATCAAATGTGATGAAATCTGATGTCCCTGAAAAAAAGCAGGTCATCTGGGGTCTTGCAATTATTTTTAAGGTGTTTCTACTTTAAATGGTGAGCCATGTGTTATCTGTCTGCACTTTGCCATTATGGTCTTCTTCGCTTAATATTATGGTTCACATCAAAAGTACATGTGAACCGTGTAATGTGTGGTTAATTGACCTCCACACAGTGGTACTGCTACACTGGCTACCTTGCCTCAGTGGTTCTGTCTGTAACACACACACACACACACACACACACACATACACACACACACACACACCTCTTTTGATGCAGTATTACTGCCATCAAGAACAGAGTCATGTACAAAGAGTTGTAATTCTTGTTCAGTCCAGTGTGTTGCACATCATAATCCACATTGAATGGAACTGGAGCTATTAGAATGGCTCATTGAACCCTCTTGCAACCAATAGAGTGGTCAGTGTAAAGTCATTTGAAATTATCCATCCTGTATGAGAGCTATTTTATGCATTTCATTTTTTAAGTCTTCTTGTAACATTTTTTTAATATGACAATGTTATGCTCAGTTGGTTTTGGATGGAGAAAGACAGAGAGAGACAGAAAAATAGAGGAAGGGAAAGAGAGACAGAGAGAGTAAGAAATTAGTAATAATGATGCAGTAGCTACTCAGAATAACCTTCACAAATTAAACAGCACCCACGCTTTTATTATAATTCATCTGAATACACAACTTTTTGGGAGATTGATCAACGTAGCCGTTAAGTGACACAATATGATACATAAGTAACATAATGATTTGAACTAACTTTCCTGTTGAAAGCTCTCTCTTCCTACGAGACTTCGAGCATGACTTTTACATAGGAAGTGATCATGGTTAGCTACTTGTTAGTATGGGAGACTGTGTAAAAAAAACACTGAGCAGTAGAATACATGGCTGTTCACCTGAAATACTTCAAAAAATTAACCATGGCTAGATCAGCGATATTGACTTTGTGCTATTTACTTTTTAAAATTTATGACTCAGTCCTCTTGCATTTGATATTGCTTCTCACAAACGGTCACTGCACATATGCTAAAGTGTTAGCATGGAGAATTGGAGTGAGCGATTTAATAGGGGCACATGGATGATTTTGGTGTGTGTGTACTCATCACTTACTGATAAATTGACCAACATCTCTATATCTCAAAATCATGGTGTATTCCTTTAAAAGTCTGAGGTGCGAGTCTCACCAATATGGAGTGAGTTCAGGTGAGCCATGTTTTTTGCCATTGTCAAACTAAATTAACACGTGGGACTTCGTCCAGCAGCTCATACTTTGCTGTCCCACTTGTATGATCATAACAGGCTTTACATTTCCAAAAGAAATCAATTATTTGGTGTTCTGTGGTTTGAATGAAGTACCACTACACTTCAGTAGGAATAGAAAAGTAAGCCTGAGGCTACTGTCAGCACTGCCTCTGGCTCCTATCTACATAAACGACTCTAATGACCTTACTGACAGTGATTGACACCTCCGCTGTTGCCGGGCGACACTTATCAGCCTTTCCACCCCTTGTGGCCAATCAGAAGGTGAGAATTAAATGGGGCTGTCAAACGCACTGCAGTCTTCTCACGGTGTGGTTCATGTCAAGGTCATATAGTGGAGGGAGAACAGACATTGACATGTGTGTACATGTACTACACACACACACACACACACATACACACACAAACCATTAACTGTAATGCCTCTTGAGTCTGTGTGTGTGTGAGTGAGAGAGAGGTGTGTGAGAGGAGTGGTGTTGGGAGAAATGTGATTAAGATGATGGGAGCGTGGGCATCTGGGCTGCTATAGCAATGAACCAAATCGGATTATTTGAAGTGCTACCAAGACAGGACCACACCTCACAGGAAAAAGGCAGCAAAATTGTCCTAATGGATGAATCAGAGTGGATGGATGATGGCTTTTTGAGGCTGAGTAGTGACTGTAGTCAGCAGTATGATTCATTTTGGTCCACGGTGAGACTCTCTTCATGCATATCTCTTTGTCACTGTCTTGGTTCCTGTGTAAACCCTCTGTCACTGACTGTAGGGAAACTCATTAGAAAGGCCTGGAGTGGTATTGGTGACAGAGCCATAACTGAATGTCCTGCTTTCTCATTCTAGTTTTTGGCAAGGACAAAAATGAAATAAAATTTTGATGAATGAATTACAATTACATTTAATACAGCATCACAGCACAAGGGGAATGTGATCACTGTCCTGTTTTGAAAGTTATCTTTCTTTTTTCTTTCTTGCTTCATTGCTTGCTTTCTTTATCTCTCTGCACCACTCATAATGCCATGGGGTAGAAACTTTTTCAGTGTAGGATTAGTTCTCAAAATTGTCCAATTTAGAGACCAACAGTTTAATGATGTAGTATGAAAAACAGCTGATTTAGATTGTTGCTGATCAATCGGAGCATCCCATGAAAACGGTATAAAAGCTCAATTAGTCTGTGTAGACAGTCAATGTTTTAGTAGTCTATTATTCAGAGTTGTTGATGTGGGTTGGATCAGGCACCATGTTGTGGATTTACCAAAGCGGATGACATCACAGACACTTGTAAACAGGAGATATTGAGGAACTGGCAATGCTCGTATGATTTTACTGTTGGCACTTCACAGGGAATGGTTGACAGAGTGGAACCAGTACGCTGCCAACCATGAAACGAGGAGGGGAAGTTTAATGCACACTGAATCTTTACGAGAACCACAACAAATCCTTCTCACTGGTGTCACTTTTCATGTGTGGCTGACTGCTAGCTGGGCAGGATCTCTTTCATTTATTATCCATGCTGTTGATCCTGTGATATTATGGGGCTGCATGCACACTGAGAAGTGCTACTTTAGCGTTTTGATAATTTTTTGTGGGTCTGTAGGATTATGTGGCCTTAGTATTAGACTTTGTACTGTATTGTGGATGAATGATCGGGCTTTTTTTGCTGTAGGTAATCTGTTCTGCACTGGAAATTGGGCTCTGTGAATTTTTTTTTCAACTTTTTCTTTCTCTTTGACTTTCATTGTTCTGGGCTTATTTTCCCAAAATCATCTGTGTGGTAATATAACATCCATCATACGCCAAAGGACAAAAATGAGTCTAGTGTTTACATGTCTTTGGGCTAGATTGTTTCTCCTCTCCTCTCCTCTCCTCTCCTCTCCTCTCCTCTCCTCTCCTCTCCTCTTCTCTCCTCTCCTCTCCTCTCCTCTCCTCTCCTCTCCTCTGCTCCTCTCCTCTCCTCTCCTCTCCTCTCCTCTCCTCTCCAGCAGCACACTGGGTGTGGCTCTTAAAAGATGCCCCATCAAATATTAAAAGCACCAACGAAAGCACTGTTCTCCCCACCCACACAACCACCGGCACACATTACACCACACACGCACACACACACACACACACACACAGACCAACTTCTGAACAGCCTCTTCCTGTTCCTGTGCTCTACTCTCTACTGGGTGCTGCCTCACTTTCAGTTGAGGGAGGAAACAGTGCAGCATGACTTTGCAGGGCTTAGCGTCTGCTTAGTAATGATTGACTCTGGGATGAGAGTGACTGGACGAGTCTGTGGGTCAGCCTTAATGCACTGAGTGAAGGTAATATTTTGTATATCGTGCTTATGTGATAGTTTGCTCATTGTGGGGGAAAAAAAGATTTCTTTAGTTTATGTCTGTCTGTGCCTGTGCTTGTGATGGTCAGATAGAGAATCACATACAATGCAGCGTGGTCCTTCCTAATGTAGCAGTTTCTTTCTACTCTTCCTCTCTCCTCTTCCTCTCTTGGTCTCTGTCATTTGATCCACAGCTGTTAGTACACAGCATTAGCAAACCTTCCATGCTTTCTCATTGGATTAGCATCACTTAGCGCAGCTCACTCCAGTATTGCTTTCACTCAATAGACATTAGCCTAGCATCAGTATTGCTTTCATCCCTGTCTCATTCAATTACCCTCATCTAATGGCAGTCTGTTAATCCCTTCAGGGAGAGAGAGCTATGGCCTACTACTGTCCTGTCAAGAGATGACCCCTTAGTTATTACTCTTATCACACTGCAATGCAGTTCAAAGGATTCTGTCAATAAATTAATCTGCACTTTTGTATAGGCTCAGTAGTATAGGTGAGAGTGTCATTTTGGCTACATTTGATTTTCAGGTGGTGTTCTTTATCCTTCCTCAGATTGGATGCCTTTCACTGGCATTAGATGTTACCTTTCCCTGGGTCAATACTGTGGTTGGCCATCACAGGCTCCCATTCGTCTTAGATTCTCCTTGGGTTTGCTGAAAGTTAACAACAGAGTCATCACTGACAGACAAGAGGGAAACTGATAGTTCTGGGATAGTTGTTGTGGGTGTCCAGGCTGGTGTACTTCCATTACAGTGAATGTCCCTGAATGGATGATCCACTAGGCCTTGAGTGTGAGAGCAGAGCCAGCTGGATGTCACACTGGGCTCTTACCACAAGGATTATATAACTATTGATCCATGTAATTGATTAGTTCTGTAGCTTGAAAGACAGATTTACTGAGACTGCAGTGTGTGGGGAGAGGGGGTGTAGACAGAGATGGACAGGAAGATGGAGAGAGGGAAGGAAGGAGGGGATGCAAGCTGCAACTGCCTTGTCTGTCGTGCCAAGAACCAATCAGTGCCAGAGGAGAGATAACCTTGTTTCAGCTTTTCTCTCTCTCTCTCTATGCACCCCTCCTTCTCCCCTCTCTCCATTTTCCCTCAATTTATCTTCCCTTCCTCATCTGCCATAGTCTTCATTATTTAGCTTACACACAGTCCACACTGAGTCGCTATAGAAATCCACTGGGTGTGTTTGTGTCTGGACATGACAATTTGTGCAGTAGATAGAAAGACACTTAAGATGAAAGAACTAGAAAATTGTGTGTTTCTTACAAGGCCACCCCATCAGGAAATGTATACAAATCTCACTTGGAAGTTCAGATCCTCCCCCGCCTCCCCAACGTTGTATCCCTCTCTGGGATTCCCACAGTCTGCATTAAGTCAAATAAAACCCTCCCCTCCATAAACTTTGAAATTGAAAGAAGGAAATGTAAGAAAGGGAAGATGGATGTGGCCTGTCACGCTGTTGTGTTGAGAGATGGTGCTGAGGCTTTGTAGTGATAGGGAGGTATGAGCATTGGGAGATGGGGACTGAGTGACTATGGGGGCTAGCTAGTGGGAATGGGGATTTATTGTGTGTAGTAGAACTCCTCCACTCATGCGTAGCCCTGCTGACCCAATAGATCAGAGCCCTGGGGCTGTCACATAGTATCTGCGTCCATCCTGTTGGTCCTGAAGAATGCAACTCTGTAGTATCAAGCATGGGGTGAGGGGGTTGTTACAGCTTGTGTGCGTGCGTGAGTTTATGTGCGTGCACGTGCATTAGTTAGAAAGTGAAGGCTTTGCCAGAAGAAAACAAATGACCTCATTCTTGCTGATCCCTTTTTTTTTTTAGCATTTCTGTGTCTCTGCCAGGTGCTTTCTGACTGGCTGTCCTCTGGGTCGGAAATGAAGCAAGGCCGGAAAGCCTCACTGGCAGGCAGACAGAAAGCTCCCATTCCCACTAGATAGGGGAATAAGAAAAGATGTCATCTCACTTCCCTGCTCATTTCACACTCAGAGATGGCTGCTGAGATGCTACAGCTGCAGGTCCAATAGAGGATCTCTCTGTGGGATGAGTCTTCCTGGAGTCCCTCTCTATCTCTTAAACTCTAAACTTTCACTGTATCTGTCTGTCTGTTAGCCCATCTCTCTCTTTTTCCCCACCTTTCACTCCCTCTCTAAATCTCTCTCGGTCTGTCTGTACAGTATGTCCCTGTTTCTCTCTCTCTCTCTCTCTCTCTCTCTCTCTTTTTTTTTTCTCTCTCTCTCTCTCTGTCTCCCTCTCGTTATGTTTTTCTTTCTCTCTCTCTTGATGGGGAGAGAAGCCATAGAGAAACCACACACATTGGGTGATGTGGGATGAAAGAGGAGTTGGTGTGAAATCTAAGGAATAGTGAAAATCCAGTTCCCCTTGTAGACTGAGTCAAGTGGTTTTTCAAGAAATTAATCAAAGTATGTAGTCAAAAGACTAAAATTCTTTTTAGCTGTTGACTACTTCACAATACACTACAGATTTCACATCAGAAAATGAAGATAAACTGTCTTTATTAACCTCCATGTTAAACCCATTAAGGCCATCATATCAGCAAACAATCCTACCAACTTCAGCTCATTGTCTCAACATATATGCTTTTTAGTGGGTTCCTTTTTCTCTTTCTCTTTTTCTCTTTCTCTTTTTCGTTAGTGCAGCCTACATAATTTGCTATTCCTGTGGCAGAAGTTGGTTCTTAAATTCGAGTGATGACTGTTTTAACACCAATAACCTTGATTACAATTGCCACCCAGATTGTTTTCTTCACATTATTTGATCCTTCCCCACCAGGGCTGGTTAACCATGGCTAGATGGCCTTGGTTAATGCTGGGTTTAGCACAGGCCTCATAACGGAAATCAGTGATGCTGAGGGATATTTATTTACAGTACTAACTCTGGGGGGAGGGGCAGGCCCTCAGATACGATCGGTTGACAGATGGCATGCATGGTTTACTGCCCTACCTCTGAATGTGTGTCAGTCACCCTGGATGTTTTGCTTAACTGCTTTTGTTTGTTGTTTACTGGCGGTTTTTTCTGTTGCCCTGTGTGTTTGTGCCAGTCTTGGACTAAATGCAGGGCAGTGATGGTGTGGCATTGTCAGGGATTGTAGGCTACTGATTTGCCAATGGCAGAAATTTACTGGTTATAGTGTAATACACTAGCTCTCAACCAGTGTACCAAGGCACTTTGGTTTTCTTTTGTGTGAACTGAGGTGTGCCTTGAAATTTTGCTCAAATGTTGAGAAATCATTGTCATAAAAGTATTACATTAAACATAATGAAATCTAATGTAAATGTAATGAAATCTGCCTAATCTGCCAGTCAGATCTTCGTTTTTTCTTTTATGATCTTGCTAGACTTTATGTGACACCTTAAAGCACTTAATAATTAAATGTGCCCTGGACTTTCCTGGTTATATTTGCTGCTGCACTGAAAGTTTGAGACCACAGCATTAGACCACATGACTCAAATATTTCAAGTTGTATGTTGGCTAGATGTGTTGGTAAAATTGGTGTGACAGGCATTATTGGATGAAAGTTGTTTGGATGTGCATTTGTGTTTTTGTTGAAAGTAGGCAAACTAAAGTTAAATAAAATGCGTTAAAAAAATACATACGCAAGATGTAAATAATTACAACAGCAGTACAGACAGATATCTGCCAGTGGTTGGGTAATTAGTGAGATGACCCACATGTGAAGACACAGCAGTGTGATTTGCTGCTATGTAATAGTGATGTGTCACACTGGATATGAATGAAACCTGGGTATCCTGGGGCACTTTGAGAAACCCCCCTAATCTGACTTCCTACCCATCAAAGGCAGATCCACCCACCCACACACACCCTGTCCCACCCCCTCCTCCTTGCAAAGAGGCTTTGGCTGCCCTGTATGCAGTGGCTGACCTGATTTTGTGTGTCTGTGTGTGTGTGTGTGTGTGTGTGTGTATGTGCCTGCATGTGTGCATGTATGTATGTGTGTTTGTGAAGCATATTAGTGAGGGTGGCATAGCCAGGCGCTATGGCACTGGGGAGTGTGCTTCTTTGATTGAGGTGGCGTGTGTGAGTGTGTGTCTGTAAATGGAGAATGTAGGCCAGTGTGTGTTACAGAGTTTTTCCAGAATAGGAGACCCACATTGTAGTGAACCCCCTCCCCCACCCCTTCTAAAGTTGTGTGGATTAGGCTACTGCTCCAATGTCTGCCTTTCTGTCTTTGTGCCAGTTTGGGAGGGGCGGCACACAGACTAGAGTAACAACTCGTCTTCTATGGGGCAACACAACAGACATTTCTTAAAAGTTAATTAGTATTTGTCGTATATTCAAATTCTGCTGAAAGCTGAGAAATACGTTTTTTTTTTTAATGCAGTATTAGGTTATTTTCAAGGGTGGAAGTAATTCATTACATTTACTTCTGCTACTGTAATTGAGTAGCTTTTTTGTGTACTTGTACTTTTTTGAATATTTTTTTAAATCAGTAATTTTACCTCTATTATATGTTTTTTTTCTGAAGTATTGTACTTAGCTACATTTTAAATCACATCCATTACAGAATACAAATTTTGTGGCTCTTCATAAGCATCAGAAACTGGATCAACATGAATTGGCCATTTGTTGAGCCATTCACAGTGAACTGTCAGTCAGCAAAGAGTAGAGTAATCTGGCTTTACTTGGTGCTCTTTACTGTGTAACTCAGTAACTTTGAGTCTGAGTACATTTTAAATGAGCTACGTTGTACTTTTACTTTAGTAGAATTTTACACCAGCAGTTATACTTCTACTTAAGTAAAATTTCAGCAAGGTAACAATTTATACTTGAGTAGGATGTTTTAGTTCTCTTTCCAACGCTGCTTATTACCTAATGTTTGGTAATGTTTTCGCCTGTGTGTGTCCGTCCATCTGTTAGCAGGATATCTCAAAAGGCTGGGCACGGATTTGCACAAAACTTGGTATGAAGGTTGGTTATGGGCCAAGGAAGAACTGATTAACTTTTCATGTCAATTGGCCAAAAGGGGACATGGTGGTGGGTGTGGCATATCATCAAAAGGTGGTTGTCACACATGGCGGAGGTCTGTGTTCTACTGAGCATATTTTCTAGTTTTTCATTGTGTCCAAGTCAGTACTCCGCAAACAATTTTCTTCTTCATAGTAACCATTTTGCCCTGTACATGGGTTTCTGCTAACCTTGCCAACCATCTGGATTCTCACATGGTGCTTTTCAATTCATAATCTACCGGTGCTAGCCAAATGGATATAACATGCAGGTGCACCAACAGTCTATATACACACGCTGCAGGAATCAAATGAACCTGACGGTGAGTGAATGGAAGGGGCCTTGTGTTCTCTCTCCAATGGCTTAACATTGTACATCCTCCATTCACTATTCACAGCGAGCTGGCTGCCTTCCCAGCATCGCTGTCCTCTTGTCCCCCAGGCGCTGTCCATCGGTTTGCCCATCCTGTTCTTGGCCAGGCATGTTGGCGCCATATCCTCCAAAACCCATGCCAACCTCAGGTCACATGTGAAGCTCTTTGATTATGATCCATAATCTTATTAAGGGTGTCCTCTCGTTACCTCCCATTTCCCCTTTGGTTTTGGGAGATTATAGGTAAGAATGTTTTGACCTATGTTTATAACCTAGTTAAAACAGATTATAACAAGCATTCTCAATAATTCTTGATAGACCATTTTTTTTTCTTTTGCTGTCTGTATTGAATGGACTCTGAGCTTTTAAGGCAGACATTTATCTGACAGTACAATGAGGTCCAGTGAAGGGACAGCAGAGTCTGCATGGCCATTAAGCCAAGGACCAGTCACATAATGACAGACATACACCTAGCCTCCTTTCTTTATCTCCCTCATGTGACCATGTGAAAGCATCACGGCTGACTTGTCGTGACCAAGTCGTCTGATAAGCCTGCCGGATAAATCCCCCGCACTCCCCACCACCAACGACCTTTGAAAAGAGACAAACATACATCTGCTAGAAGAAGACTGGACTACCCATAATATCATCACCATTTTTATTATTTTTATTTTACTATTATTACAGTAGAGGGGTGCTTAGTGTGTGTGCACATGCCTTCTTGTGTGTCTGTGTGTTTGATTGCCTTTGCTAGTGTGTGTTTCACGACTACACTCGACTTTCCACTTCCACTTGACCTGTAATGGACTTGTCCATCAATAGAGAACCTTTGATATGTGATGCTTGTTGTGTCCTTCACAGAAAAAGACGTGACTCATGATGACTCACTTAAATGACTTAGCTAAAGGATAATGACTAGAATCATTTAGAAAAGTGATTAGACTGGCTGGCATCACTGTGGGAGTTCTGTTACAAAGAGACCAGCAATCTGATCAGTATGTGTTTTGACTGAGGCTTACCAAACTGTTCAAACACAAGAGGAAACAAAAGAACAATACTGAAGTAGTGTTCTTTACAAGATCAGTAAAGAGTGATTCTGAAATTTTCCTGTGCATGGAAGCTGGAGATATTACTTCTTATTTAAAGATAAAGAAAAGGCTGACTGTTTCTCAGACATTGTATGCTGAAGATGGCACACAGTAAAGGTTTAATTAGTTTTATTTGATATCTCCAGGTTTAGGTGACATTAAAAAAGCAACATAATGTGTGAGGTGTTGGCATCAAAGAATAGCTTTAAAAGACAATGAATCAGCTCACTAAGCTTCTCTTATAATCATACTACATTTGTCTAGTAGGAAAAAAACGTAATTGAATTAAGATGAACAAAACCATAATGCTCAAGTGT
Source organism: Centroberyx affinis (assembly GCF_046629955.1). Taxonomy (NCBI): domain Eukaryota; kingdom Metazoa; phylum Chordata; class Actinopteri; order Beryciformes; family Berycidae; genus Centroberyx; species Centroberyx affinis. The sequence goes on along the minus strand of NW_027279405.1, from coordinate 133,804 downwards.
GAAATGTTATCAAGCCTGGGACTTGAGAAATTGAATTTGTCAAGTCAAATCATGTTATACACTCTAATCAGATCCTCTCTCTCTCTGTGTCTCTCTCTCTGTGTCTCTCGCTCTGTGTCTCTCTCTGTGTCTCTCTCTCTCTCTCTCTCTGGGTCTCTCTCTCTTTCCTCAGTTGTGTGTGATTCCATGCCCCTCCATGCCATTGCTGGCATCTAATGGAAGAAAAGGCACCCATCAGGTCTGCCATGGTTTCCAGACTGCCTAAGTTTGGTGGCCGCTCCTCGACTGGTGGCACCAGCCCCCTGCCCAATGGTTCCCCGCAGCCCACCACCCCTTCCCAGGAGGGCAAGACCACCCCCCCAGGAACACGCCCAAATGGAGTGGTCCGCACCTCCCCTTTTTCCCTGAAATGGAAGAGAGATGGTGGGAGCACTCCCACCACCCCCACCAGCCCAGAGGAGGGAGCTTGTGAAGACAAGGCTCAAACTCAGTTCTCCTCGTTGGGGAAGGAGGTGAAGAATGCCTCCCCAGGGACCCCCAAGATGCGGAGGTCGGGTTCCTTCGTTGTTTCCATCTCCAGCCCCAAGGCCATCCCCAAGCAGGCTTCAAAGATGAGTCCCAAAGCAGGGACCAAGCTTGCCCAGAGCTCGCTGAATGGAGGCCCTAAAGTGGGCCAAAATGGCTCTAGTGTTTTCACTCGGCCTGGGTCGATGTTTGGCTCAGAGTCCCGCCTTGTGCGCCCAAGGGCCAACTCCAGCTCTCCCCGAAGCAGCTCTCAAGACAGCCTCTCTCAGTCCAGCGACAGCCTCAAGACCCTGGCGCTGGACAACATGGTGCGCTCAAACAGCTTCACCCACTTCAAACAGATTCCCTCACCCACCAGCCAGCCCATGATACGGTCCTTCTCCTTCAACCGGGCTGTGGAGCTAGCCAAGCCCCTGGCCAACACTCAGCTCCGGCCGCCCCGGAGCAGCTTCCTCAAACCCCCCCAGCTGAGCAATGGGAGAGTGGGCCTGGGGCTAGGAGGCTTGGGTGGGAGCGTAGCAGGTCTAGGTGGAGGGCTTCAGTACAGCAGAACACCTCCAGCTGCCACCTCCCTGCCCTCCCCCTCCACCACCCCAACACCCACCACCCCCAGCGCTCTGAAGAAGCCCCTCCTCCCCAGTTATGTGCTGACCAAGCCATCAAGCAGCAGTGCAGGGTCTCTGGGCTTCCGCCTGGCCCGACCAGGGCAGACCAAGCAGCAGAAGCCCCTTTTCACAGGCCGGGTGAAGGGGGATGTCAGACCTTCAACTGCCCCTGAATGTGGAAGGATATTAGGGATAGCGATAGACATTGAGCCCACTGGTGAGACTGAGAAAACAGATTCCTGCTGTGACAGTGATGGAAGCTCTGGGGGAGGAGGAGGAGGGGGTCTTCTGAGGGAGAAATGTGGCCAGGTAGTTGGGGAGTCCCTGGAAGACATGTCCTTATCTTCCGCCTCCTCTATGGACAAAGGGGACACCAGTGAGGAGTTTCTGGATGACTTTGACAGTGTGGGAGATGCGCTTAGTGATGGGGACCTGCCTGACAACAGGAATACAGGCAGCGCCACCGGGAACCGCCTACGCAGTTTACTCGATGAGGCCATGGACTGGGCCGGCATTGACCTGGCAGGTAGTAAAATAGAATAGAATAGAATTTACATTTTATGCCTAATTTGTGTGTGTGTGTGTGTGTGTGTTGCTCAGCCCTAGTAAAATGGAGGTATACTGCTAATATCGTGCTAGTAGCAGGCACATTACATTAATATATTTCATGCAAAGTTGTATTTTAATAGTACTACAACAGTGTCTTGACCTATAAACGGGTGTGTGTGTGTGTGTGGTTGCTTGTGTATCTCTCCTGCAGGTTGTAAAGTGCAGATGCCTGCCCTCCAGGAGTCCCAGGACCCCCTGGCGTTGTCCCCAGAGGGGGATGACCTCCCCCAGGGCTCCTCTCTGGAGCTGTCCCCCTCCAACAGCTCTGGTGGAACCTACATGTGGGATGAGGAGGGGCTGGAGCCCCTGGGGGGGCCAGGAACGCTTCCCTGTGACAGCTATGATGACTCAGAGCTCAACAGCATGGTGAGTCCCCATGTCTGGCTTGATGAATTTTGATGTTGTTGTGGACACTGAAAGTAAATGACCATTGCAGTACATCATTTAATCTAATATTCAGTCTTGAAATTTAGTTTTTCTTAAGACAAGTGAAAAATTCCTTCAATGGGGTGAGATAATCCCACTCATTTCCAATGTAGTTTTACGTTTGAAAATAAGTGTGAATATCTTGAATCAAGGCAATATCTTGAAACAAGTTGATTTGTGAATCAAGTGAAAGTGATCCCACCACATTGGCAGTTTCTTCACAGGAAGTTACATTAAATTACATTAAATGACCTGTTAAGATGGATATTTTTTTGCAGTGTAGGCTCTGTACCATTTATATCATACTGTTGACAAGGGAATTACCTCCCCTGCTGTAGCCTCTGCCAACAAGCCCCCTGCCCTCCCCTCCTCCTCACTTTATGTCAGCTGACAAATTGCACTGTAGCGTATTCCAGAAAGGCAAACGGGGGTGGAAAGCAGCCAAAATCCTTTAGGGATGATACGTTTACTGAGGCTGAAAACTTAACAGAACACTTAAAGCTGTTACCGCGTGCTGATTGCAAGCTGGCAAAAAAAATAGGTTTGTGTGACTAAGCGCCAGGTTGATATCCAAGTGCACTGATTTTTTTTGAGAGAAAGAGGATTGAAAGAAAAGTAAGATGGAGAATAGAGTATAGAAAAATGCATTGTCTGTTTTAATACAACCATTTGTAACATAATTTGTTGCGTTGTAAAATTAAATTTCCCTTTATTGGGGTTGACCTTACCCGTTTAATGTACTTTGAAACCATTAGCAAGCACATAGGCAGTCTTTCTTTTTCTGAACTGTGCTGTAGGCTGTACTTCAGCCTCTTGGTGTGCAACTCCAGTCCTTCTCAGCATGACTCACTGTACTCTACCCGCCTTAGTCCATTAATCGATCCCACTTCTAAAAGATTCCCTTTTCGTGTACTAATTAGGGATTAAATGAGCAGAACAAAGGCTGAAAGGGAAAATGAAATGGCCCCAACTTTCCTGCCAGCTCCCACTGCCCGTTTCATACCAAGGTCTCCTTCTCCCTGAGAGAAATGCTGACCTAGACACGGACTGTATGTTAATAATCCGGCTAATGTTTGCCCTTGCTTTGGTTGTCTGTATTCCTGTGCCATGGCGCCTGATCTCAGGAATGTTTAAAGAGCTTAATGAGCTGGATTAGAAATTGTATAATCAGCTTTGCATACTGCTTTTTCTTATGATGGGGGTTTACCATGTGATGTAGATGCAAAATTCAAGGCATTTAAAACATAATGTGTGCCTACACTGGATCTGTAGCAACCACTGAGGCAATGGGAATGAAAGGAGAGAGCTGTGTGTGTGTGTGTGTGTGTGTGTGTGTGTGTGTATGTGTGTCTGTTTGTTTTCATGGCTGCCAACTGTCAGCACAAGCACACATGCCTTAGCCATGTGTATCTGATTAAGAGTCATTCACTATGTCTTAAGGAGTGTGTGTGTGTGTGTTTGTGTGTATGTTTGTTTGTAGAGTAGATGATTACTGAAGATCCAGTGTGAACCATGATCATGCAGGGAACTTAAGTTTGTCTTGCCTGCCTCAGTGAAGTCACTTAGGCATTCACCCTAAGTCATGTGTAGAATATTTGGTAAATGTGCACATACTTATGATTTTTTTTTTAGGCAAAGTGTTGTTTAGATTCACTGGATCCATAATTGTAGACTTAAAGTTACAATGAAATTAATGAAAAATTACTTTTTTTTACCTTTATAGCGCATTCTAACTGTATACCTTGACAATTTATTAAAAAATATATATATTTTTATATAAAAATCTCATTTGTTTACTTCCTGGAAAATGGAAAATCTTTAGTGGTGACTTCATTGTGTACCAGGAGGCGTACATACAAATTCAATCCAATTAAACCATTACAGATTTTTGAACAATCCTGCCCCTTCACCCTTTCCATGAAATAAAACAGCCTCTCTCTCCCTAACTGATATACCATTGCTTTACACTTTTGAATGATCTATCCCCGCATTCATGTTCCACCCTTATATCCTGTTTCAACAGGAAATACATCACATTAAGGAAACAAGATCCTCTCAAAATGCTGTTTCATTGTGACTTTTTAAATAGACTTAAATAGACTAGCTCAGACCTGGTTTGTGTAGTGCCCCATCTTGTGGTCAACTGAAGCCATTATAGTTTAGGATGGTAAGGCAGCGTGAAAATCAATAACAGTGTCACTGCAACCAGCGTTCTAGAGGTAGATGATGAGGTAGGCTCACTGGTGAGGGGAGGGGGGTATATTGTGATCCCACCATAGTCTACATTCTGTAAATTCCTGTAAATACCTCCACTACCCCACAGAATGCAACCTAAATCCAGAGGTGGGATGTAACGAAGTAAAAATACTTCATTACTGTACTTAAGTAGGATTTTCAAGTATCTGTACTTAACTCAAGTTTTTCTTTCACTGAAGACTTTTTACTTTTACTCACTACATTTCAAAAGAAAAATCTGTACTTTCTACTCACTACACTTTCAAAACTTGTTACTCTTGGGAACTCAACTGATTTTCAATTTTTTTTAAATTTTCCACATCAGACAGCTTCCATCCCAGAAGCAGCTGATCAATAGCCAGATGTGATTGGCTGCTTGTTCAGCAAAGCAACACCAAAAAGGAAGGAAAGGGACAGAGAGAGAAGCAACAAGAAGAAGAGAGAAGCAACAAGAGAGAGAGAATTAACGTTAGTGAATTCAGCTGCTAGAATTAACGTTTGTGATTTGAGCTGCAGACTCTTTTTCATCTGTGATTCAGAGGAAAGCTCAACAGACAACCAATTTAGAACATTAGAAATGAATTATGGAGAACGACTTTTACTTTAATACTTTAAGTAAATTTAAGACCATGTACTTTTATACTTTGACTTGAGTAAAGGATTTGAAACGGTACTTCAACTTCTACCATAGTATATTTTGGTTTATTCACTTAACTGAAGCTAGACACAAAAAAAATCTAATAAAAAAACACAGAATCTTTGACAGTCCTGTCAATTAAGGGGAACTTGGAATCTTACTAACTTCATACATTGTGGTGTCACAACAAGGGCAGTGAATGCAGTGTGAGGTTATAATTCCAAGTGCACAGAGGCATTTCACTTTTTGGCGCAATGAGGTGACACACAAGACAAAAAGAGAGAGAAAGAGAGACAAGAGAAATAAATACATGGAGATCCAGCACAACACGGAGCCAGAGGATGCCCAGGTAAGCCCCGCCCACAGCACTGCGCGGCAGACCTACCTGGAATTCCCTATGGAGAGGAAGACTGGGCTCCTGGACCCAGTCTCCAGCAGCGAGGAACATCTACTGCTGATAGAGGCAGAAAAACAATTGAAGCTGGTTCTGGGCCTGGACTCTTCTGTCCAGAACGAGGAACAGACCCAGACCCAGACGAAATTGAGCAGGCAGGACTATAAGACGATGAGGGACGCTGATGAATATGTCAGGAAGATTCTGGACCTTGACTCTTCTGACCACACCCAGGTCCATTTCATGTTCCTGGGCCTGGCCGAACAGGTCCAGGTCCAGGAACAGGTCCAGAGGAAATGGAGCAGCCAGGAGCATCTGATGATGATAGAGGCGGAAGCATATTTTAAGCTGGCTCTGGGCCTGGACTCTTTTGCCAAGAAGCAACAAGAGACCCAGAGGAAATGGACCAGCCAGGAATACCAGACTATGAAGGAGGCAGATGAACATCTTAAGGAGATTCTGGACCTGGACTCTTCTGCCCAGACCCAGCTCCAGTTCATGTTCCTGGGCTTGGCCGAACAGGCCCAAGTACAGGCTCAGGCCCAGGAAAAGGCCCAAGTTGAGGCCCAGGAACAGGTCCAGGTCCAGGCCCAGGTCCATGCCCAGGAAAAGGCCCATGAAAAGGCCCAGGAACAGGCCAAGGGACAGGTCCAGGAAAAGGCACAGGTCCATTCCCAGGAAAAGGCCCAGGAACAGGTCCAGGCCCAGGAAAAGGCCCAAATCGAGGCCCAGGAACAGGTCCAGGCCCAGGAAAAGGCCCAGGAACAGGCCCAAGAACAGGCCAAGGAACAGGTCCAGGCCCAGGAAAAGGCCCAAGTTGAGGCCCATGAACAGGCCCAGGAAAAGGCCCAGGCCCAGAAAAAGGCCCAGGAACAGGCCCAGGAAAAGGCCCAGGAACAGGCCAAGGGACATGTCCAGGAAAAGGCACAGGTCCAGGTCCAGGCCCAGGTCCATGCCCTGGAACAGGTCCAGGCCCAGGAAAAGGCCCAAGTCAATGCCCAGGCCCAGGTCCAGGCCCAGGTCCAGGAACAGGCCCAAGTCCAGGCCCAGGCCCAGGCCCAGGCCCAGGAAAAGGCCCAGGAACAGGCCCAAGTCCAGGCCCGGGAAAAGGCCCAGGAAAAGGCCCAGGTCCAGGTCCAGGCCCAGGAACAGGCCCAGGAAAAGGCCCAAGTCCAGGCCCAGGTCCATGCCCAGGAAAAGGCCCAGGAACAGGCCCAGGAACAGGCCCATGTCCAGGCCCGGGAAAAGGCCCAGGAAAAGGCCCAGGTCCAGGTCCAGGCCCAGGAACTGGCTCAGGCACAGGCCCAGGCTGAAACCAGAATCACGGCTGCTCTGAAGCACACTGAGCAGAAGCTAGAGAGCTGCCTCCTCCAGCAGCAGGAGGAGAGGGCTGGTCTCCTCAGGGCCAAAATTGACAACGAGCAGGCCCTGGAGGAGAAAGAGCGAGAGTGGGCAAAGAGAAAAGCCTTCATGGCAGATAAGCTTGCTGTTCTGGAGAGGGACCTCAATGAACTTTTGGAGAAGAAGAAGAAAAAGAAGCGTAGCTTCCTGCGTAGAATCGCTGTTGCCCTTACTCCAAAGCGTAAGGAGAAAAAGAAGAAGAACAAGTCAACTTTCAACTCAGACTCTAACAAATCCTCCAATTCTTCAATGTGAGCACATTAACACCTGTGCTCACACACCCAACCTCCCTCCATCCATTTCCAACCCCCCCCCCCCCTACATCCCCCAAATTCCCACAAACCCTTTGCCTTGCATTTCTTTTCAGCAAACGATATCAACAACGATATCAAAAAAAAAAATGCTGCCTGTATGGTTTTATTTCTGTTGAGATTTGTAAGTTCCACTACAGTCAATAGTGTACGTGTAACTACTAGACTATTGTTGTTTGTTTGTGTGGTTTTGCTATTTAAATGCTGTTAAAAACAGAGCCATCTCTTCTCTCTCTCCTAAACGATCAAACTCAGAAATGGAAGTGGAGGTTCCATGTTACTCTACATTTATCTCAACCTGGAGTCACATTGTGACCTTGGAATTTTAACGTTCCAGTTGACGTTTTAGTTCAAAATAATTTACTCATATAATGCAGCTCTAAAAGAAGTCATAATATGTTGCTGAAGTTTGATATAGATGGGTATATTAACTTTGTAGTAGGGGGGGTGAAGTTTGAAAATGTGACTCTGACACAGCCTTTAATCACAACCAATAGAAAATAATGAGAAAAAACAGGGAGGAAACTTAAATTCTTAAATTGCCAACATTATAAGCAACTAAATATTGAGGTTAAGGGTCAGAACCACAATAAATATTACAAAATATCCCTGCGATCCCAGAATGATCATGTATTATTAAATGGCCCATTGTAATCATGAAGGAGGAGGAGAAGAAGAAGAAGAAGAAGAAGAAGAAGGATGGTGATGATAATGACTACTCTTGCCTTATAGAAATTTCAGCTTAATTTGCATTAGCCTTCATTCCAAGTTTTTTCTTCCTCTCTGACAGCAGCCAAAGCAATGCAACTTTTCACTTCCGCAATTCACCAACTTTTCGTTCCACCAGTTCCATGACAGAGCCACTGTCTCTTCTGTGATTGGCTGTACTTCTGCTATTGTATTCAGGAAGTTCATTGTCATACAAAGGCTTTTTCTATCAGTTCAGTCCATTCATCATTATTCAAATACAAAAGAAAAATAGACTACAAAGGCTGAACTTAAAATACACTTTCATCAACTATCAGCCGTCTGATTTCATTACAAAAAAATGAAATGGAAAATTCATTGCAGGCGAAGATTGATAGCCTATTATAAATTATTATTACTTACATTTTACATTCTAGGCGCTCTGCAATTTACAATTAGGCAGAGGTGGAAAGTAACTAAGTGCATTTCCTTAAGTACTGTACTTCAGTAGTTTTTCCATTTTATGAGACATTTCAGAGGGAAATATTGTACTTTTTCCTCCACTACATTTACCTGCCAGCTGTAGTTACTACTTACTCTGCAGAATACGGTTTTACATGCAAAACATACAATAAGCTCATAAAATATGTTGCATTGTTACAGTTTAAACTCCCCAACAGTATATGGAGCAGTTTGACCTACAACATTAAAATACTTCTTACAGGTTAACGCATCAATTTAACACTCTGAAAGAATGACTACTTTTACTTTTCATACTTCAGTACATTTTACTGCTAATACTTCTATACTTTTACTGAAGTAAACTTTTGAATACAGAACTTTTACTTTTACTGGAGTATTTTTCCATTATGGTTTTGATACTTTTACTTGAGTAAAGGATTTGAGTACTTTTTCCCCCACTACCTAAATCGTCATAGGTAATATTCCAGTTTTTTTTATGTGTCTGTGTGTTTTGAGCCCCTAGTCCTGGCATTATCAGTATAAGAAGAAGTAATTCACAATTTACAAGGTGTTCACAGACACAGATTAACTGCAGTCCTAGAGTAGATTATGTATTTATTATTGTAAATGATTTATAATTTAGATTGTCATATTGTGTTATTGTGTCATGAACAAAAGGTTGCAAAAGGCTGTTTTGGACCGTGGATTTGAGGGACATGTAGACAAAAGACAAAAAGTGCTATTCTATTCTATTCTATTCTATTCTATTCTATTCTATTGGAATATTAAAACAGGGGCTGCACTTTGGCCAAGAGGTTACTGGTTCAGTGTTGAACTGGAGGATGTATTTCCCTTGTGAGTGTGACTGGAGGCTATTATTCCATCTGTGGCAGCCACCATCACTGCTCTGAGAAAAGGCACTGAAACCATAACTCCTCCAGACCTCTATGAAGAAATGAATCCGTGTTTCCAGCTTGTGTGTAACCTACCTATGGAATATGTGAAAAGATAATTTCCTCTTTACTGTATGTAAAATGGCCAACAAAGTAATCTTGAATGTATTCTGTTCAGTCCTCTAGGTATAGCTCTCCCCATTATCTGAACATTTGCAGTGTGGGTACAGACAACTCTTAGTGAGGTATAAAAAATCGATCAGAGAGGAAGGGAATAGAGATAGTCCTTGCTGTAACAGTTGGGGTGATTGGTTGATGAGGAGGAGAGAGAGAGATATAGGTAAAAGAGAGAGAGCACAAGGTAGAAAATGGGGAAGAAAAAGAGAAAAAAGAGAACCATAGGGAGTGGGAGAGAGTTAGTGGCTGATTGCTGATGTGTGAATATCAGCTCTATGGGGAATCTGCCTTTGAGATATATAACTCAGCTATTTGATTAGAGGAAATGAGCCCATTTAATTGGATGTATTCATCCCTCTCTCTGTCCCTCCCTCCTTCCCCTATTTCCCTTCCATCCATCTGTACCCCTATCTTCCTCATTCCTCCCCTGTCCATAGAGTAAATAGTCTCTCTTTATGAGCAGAAAGAGAGAATGAATATAAGCCTGTCACGTAGCAGCGGCAGTGTCAGAAAATGATCAATAATTCCTGCAACGGGTATTTATCCTGCATGACCTACCTTGTTTGATCCTGCCAAAGTGGGGACATAAAAAATCTGTGCCACACTTGTCTATTTGTTTAGGGAGCACAGCTTTAATGATCTGCCCTTTGCAACAGGAGTTTGCCAGCCAAACCTCTTGGGAGGTCTAGTCTCAGGAAGTGAAGAATGAGAAAAGCCTACCACACTGTGTCATGAATGGGGCTGCCAATATTGATGCTGAATTAGTTAGACAGTGTCGGAGAAAAAAAAATCTAGGCCAATTAGGCCCAATCTGAGCTCTTATGTTTTCTCGACACCATAAAGAGATGAGGAATTCTGTCAAAGCTCTGAACAACAAGAACTCCCCTAAAGAATGCAAATGGTGTTTCATTTATGTAACTGAAACTGTTTCTGTTTTATTCTTGTTTGGTACGAGAGAATGGGTAAAATATTCAGAGATGATAAACCATTCATCTCCCGGCGGCTTTATTTAGCCATGCTGCAGTGATGAGCTCAGTCCACTTGGGGGCACTGTGCATCCTTGAGACAACACAATGTGTGTGTGTGCTGGCAGGTGTGCTTATATGTGTGTGTGCATGCATTTTTCTGGTTATATATGTCTCTATCTGCATTCATATGCCTCTGTACAGAATCTAGGGGTGGGCTGCCTGAGCTCATAATAACATTCCCATGATGCACCAAGCAGTATGGTACAGTAGCAGCTTTACAAAATTGGCACGGTGTAATGGAAGGCCACTTAGCTTCTCACAGCGACTGTTAATATCTCCCTGGCCTCAACGCAATTTATCATGCATTGCAACAGCATTGATAGACTTGGGCAGAATTTATATTTAAATGGGTTCAAATGTTTGAAATACTTAAAGTGTACTAGATTCATTTGCCAGGCACCTAAACAGTCACAAATCCACAAGGTAAGGGCAAGAAATAGGAAATCTTCACATATGTATAATGTATTTAATTATTGCCTAATTGTAGATCAGCCTCTCAGAAGATCAGCACTAAGAGCTTTAGCCTGTGCTTCTATTATTGAGTGAAACTGAAATATGATTGAGTGTTTCATACATTGACGAATACAATCTGCCACATAGGTTTGAGATGAATTAATGAAAATACATGTTCAGTAAAAGTGAGTTTTGGGTTGGAGCTACTTGCTTGTGGATGGAAGTTCTGCTGCTTTCATTAACTATGTGTCTCTCCGAGTTTGTCTCATTAAAACCAATACATTTCCCTTGAAAGTACAGCACAACTTCCCCCCTCATAGCATGAATCCCTCAATGGAAAACACCTAAACTTCTACCCTTTTTCCTTTATTTTCTTTCCGAGTGTTTATCCCTTCTTCTCTCAGGTGGCTGTGTGGTATTTTGCCATTTTCTTTATTTTAGCAGTTTCTTATTTCTCCTGCAGATGTTTTGTACTCTTCTCCTCCTCCTCCCCTCTCTTTCCCCTTGCTTTTTTCCCCCAACCAAACTCCTGATGGTTCTGTAATCCTTAGCTTCCTCCCTGACATCAAAGCTGCTGAGTTGCCGCTGCCGCTTCTCCCTGCTTTATTTATTTTGCCTCTAATTTTAGGCTTTTGTAGCACCGGGTTGAGAGAGGTCAATTCATTAGTGTTTAAATCAGTGAGGTGCTTAAGCCTTTTGTCTGCAGAGTGCTCAGCCATTATGGAACACGCTGCCAGTGAACCAGCTATGCTGTTGCATTAATTAGGCTAATACCTTACCCGCTTTTGTTTGTCATGATTTTAAATTGACAGCATTAGACCTATAAGATAAACAACCTTGTTTTTTATGTGCCTCTCTTCATGCATCTAGCACTTTCTTCACACATAATCACACACACACACACACACACACACACACACACACACACACACACACTACAAGCTTGAGCTTATGACGACAATGATCTGAGTCATTCCTAAAATTGCAGCCCATAGTCTCATTATCATCATCCCTCTCTCCTTTTGGTTTCCAACCGCAGATGTGACCTATTATTTTACTCCTTACCAGTGAGTCTTAGTATCTGCCTTTCCTAACCACTCTAACAGGCCCAAGCATAAATCTTGAGCTTCGTCTTTCCTGTGAAAGACAAAGGCAGTAAGATATTGAAGGATTGGCAAGATAAAATAAAAATCAATTTTACTGACAAAGGGGAGTCCGTTGATGGGCTTTAATCAGTTTATTGACTATATATTTTAGTTATATTATAGTCTGTTCATTGGCCACAGTAGTATCTATTGTAGAAGTCCCCCATTGTGCATCTGTCATTATTACCTCAACAGCTGCTGCAGCCTATTCTTGCTCAAATGTTATAAAGCAGAACTGAATTGGCATATTGTAACTCATAATGTATACCCCTCAATTAACTGGCAGATCATTTCTTGTACCTTCTCGTGGTTGAAAAGTATAAAACTAGATTTAACATATCATGACATTGGCCTTTATTCAAGGTGTCTTACAGTACCATGAACGCATACAATTTTAGAATGGGTGGCCATTGATGGTAATTGAAACCCCTAAACCTGCCAGTGTTACCACCATCCTCAACTTGCTGAGCTACATGATCGCATTTCCAAACAATTCGTCTTGGCAACAGAGCCATACTGCACTTGCTAATTGTATTTACCCATGGAGTAAAGCACCATAACTGACCTTGACTCCATCTGCTTTTGGGTCAGATCTACTATAGAATTTCTGCTCCCCTGTGTCCCAAATATGGGCTCATTCTAGTACCCTTGGATGTTAACTTCCCCCACTCATCCATTTCCCAAACTCACAGTGAACATCTAATTGTCCCTGTAAAAGTCAATATGTCCTTTACAACAGTGGGTGTCTGAGATTACCCTACATTTCCCACTTTCTAGAATTGTGGAGAATGGTCATATTCATTAAGACAGACTGATAAGTTTTTGGGTTTTTTTTTTTTTGAAAATAATTTCAAGAGCAGCAAATGAGTCGGATAATTGGATTGCAATGAAATGTGGCAATTATTGGGGTAGAGGACATATCCTCTATCAAAAAGACTGGTGACTCCCCAGATATAAAGAATTACACTCTTAAGTAGAGGTCCTAATGTCACACAAGAGGACACACACACACACACACACACACACACACACACACATTCCAGCAACAATAGCTGCAGCGCATCACCCAAAAATCTCCGTGGCATTGCATTAGCTTTAGTGGAGTATTTGAGGATTTAGATGAATCTGATAAGATCTGAAATGAGTTGACCTTCAAAAACACTGAGAATCTTGGGAAACGGTATGAGAGAGCATTTATTTCCAACCCCTCTCTCTGATAGAGTAGCTCTACTGAGATTTCATTAGAAACGACTATAAACGTCCTGGGTTGAAAAGAGCAGCGTACTTCATCTGAAACGAAATAGAAAGAGCGAGACCGAGAGGTCTGAGGGGAAGTACAGTCAGTCTAAAAACCTCTCTCCTCCACCTATCGATTTTATACTCTTGTCTAAAGCTGAAGTTTGTATTTTTTTTTAAGTTGCTTGTTCGAGCCGAAAATGGGCTAGCCCTCTTTGCCTTTTTGCCTGATGATATGTCAAGGTGATAATTCACATTCAACCCACGAAAACTCAGTGTCTAACAAAAATCCCCAAAAAATACTCTCGAAGAAAGCTGCGGGTAGAATTAAGGTTTCTGTAATGAGCTTTTATTTCACTTCGCAGAGCCTGTCACACAGATACCTTCTGTGACTGGGTCATTTGAGGGTAAACTGTCAGTGAGAGAAGTTCAGCTTCAAAACTTTCCCAGTCAGTTTGAAGGTTTTAATCACTGTTTGATCCAGCCGTGTTTGTTTGAAGTTTTGGCTGATGTTATGTTGGAAGCATAGTGTGTGCCATGAAGCAGAATAAGGGAAGACCTTCCCTTGGCTGTTACGATTCTGGGTGCCGCTCATGCCGCAGGGTTTGTATCGATGGAGCACCTCAGGGTGTTTAGGATATATTGAAAGTGTGTGTGTGAGTTATCAAATTTATATATCGCTAGCACTCAAATCAATATTGCCTTAGCAAGAACAAGCACAGCTCCATTTAAAATGTACAGCTCCAATTAAAATGCCTCATGTCAAAGCTGCTGTTCAGATGCATGTTAATGATAATGTGTAACAGCTATCTGTTTGACAATCTAATTCATAGGTTACTCAGTTCAATTGTTAAAACTATAGTGATAAGTATAAATATATAATAATTATATGATAAACTATATGATAAATCCCTGTAGGGAAATTCTGTTTTATCTCTTTCCCCAGTAATTAATTATGAGGACCCGGAACACCAAGGGCTCGGTGTTCCCACGAGTCGGTCTGGAGGGAAAAGGTTCTGGAACATATCAAGACAACAAGCGCATTGGAGGCACGGTGGTGCTCAGTGCAGCCATATAGCTTACTGTAGACCTAACAGTCTAAACATTATTAAAAGACCGACTATATGACCTTGGAGCTCCGACTACTGCTGACCTATAACAATATTTGCTTATTGCATAGGCTACATAATGCTCATTTTGTCCAAAACGATGGGATGACTAAAGATATAACTGCGCTGTGCACAACATAAAATGCCCCCATACTTGGCTGTGAGATATCCTAATCATACATAAACAAATCAAGGAAACTGCAGTGGCATCAATTATATTACCAATTATTTCTGGACACTCAACATAACATGCGCAATGTCCCACATATTTAACTGTGGGACTTACAGGTCTGCACTCCAAATAATTTCTGTTTTAATCTATGCAAATATGAATTTAGATGTTATTGTCCCAGCAGAGAACAGTTTACAAACAAACAAAAAAACACGCTTACCTTGTCTAATTTTCCAAAAATAGTCCACACAGCGGACATATGGACAGCAAATTCAACTGTCTTTTAGCCATGATGATGTCTGAAGTTTACCATAACACACTCTGCAGAGCAGCTCACTGATGTGACGTGATTACTATGTGCTTGTTGATACTTTCACCTGTCTTCATATGGAAATGAGCCAATTCGGTTTTTGGAAGGGAGGGGAAAGGAAGGGTCAACTATTGGGATTATTACATGGCAGACAAAAAAAAACAAAAAAAACTTTAATGCCACCAGAGGTGCCGGGTCCATGCAAATACGTACCGGAATGCAGGTAGTCCAAAACTGTGAGGTGCTGGATCCTGTTCTGGCAGGATCCGGCACAAATTAAGCACTCTCTTTCCCCCTCCACAGGGAGGTCAGAGGTCAGGGTCAGCGACAAAGCAGTGCCCTTGGAGTCGGTAGGGATTCAGCGTCTTGCTCAAGGACACTTAAGCAGGGCGAAATGTCAAACAGTTGCTGACACAAGGGTTTGAACGGGTGTCCTTTGGTCCACTTGAAGGTCTCCCTGTATTCACTGTGCTGCCCAATAGCTGAGACACACGCATGTGTACGAACTCACACACATAGGCGGACGTGCTTGTACCACTTGTGAGGGCATTCCATTGACTTATGTTCATTCCTTAACCTCTAACTCTAACACTAAACAAAACCATTACATCAAGCCCCGCTCCACATTACTTTAACCTAACCCCAATCATTAGTCTAAGCCCAAGGCCTTTCCAGCATGAGGTTTGCCCTCACAAGTGACCACTTGTGGAGTTTCTATGAGGACCTGTGGACCTTACAGCGGTGGGGTACACATACACTGGTGTACACATGCACACGCAAGCGCATGTGCGCACAAACACACACACACACACACACACACACACACACATACATACACACACACACACACATGTGCGTGCATACACACATAAAAACCAGACTGTTAAGCAAGTGTCGTCAGGTGTAGGCGGGATCTGTGTATGATCCCTGATTCTAAGCTCATTCCACTGCATTCCACCAACAAATGCACATATTCTCACGCACACACACACACACACACACACTCACACACACACACTCTCTCTCTCTCTCTCTCTTCTACTGGGAGATTATCTGGACTTCTCAGTGTTCTAAGCCGCTGTGTCCTGCCGGTGTGAAATGTCATTTCCTCTGGAGCGACACACTGTAACAAAGACACTCAATGAGAGATATAGAGAGAGAGACAGAGAGAGAGAGGGGGAGAGAAATGGTGCAGAAAGAAAGAAATACAGCGAGAGAGTAAAGCACAAAGAATCTTACTGACTGGTTCAGGGATAATTTAATAAAAAACAGCTACAGATAATAAAATCTTGACATTCAGAGGTAGGGAGGTACAGGCTTACAGAGGAGAGAGCCACAAGGTGGATGGGGGAAAGACAGACAGAAAAGGAGGAGAGCTGTAAAGGAGAAGGGAGAGAGCATAAAAGAGATGAGCAAGTTTGATTCGTTCATGGAAAGATTCCGCCCACGTTTTGGTTGATAAAATTTGAAGGACAACAGAAATATGTTTAGTTTATTCTATTTCTTTCATTATTCCTACTTTCTTAAGTCTGCAGTTCTGAGTACCATTCAGTTACCATGAAAAACATGAGATATTCAATAATGACTAATTTTATGGTTGCGTCTTCTAGTCAAAGCTCTGTCAATTTACTTTCGTTTTCTCCTGAAGCACGAAATTGCCTTGAAAAATAATGCTTTGAACTATTGATTTATTCCTTCTTTGCTTTTGGGCATGCTTTGAATTATTCGGCAGACAGCAGCATAGTAATCAAAGTAACTGCATATTTTGAGGCTGTAATGAGATATGTTTTTGTTGCATTTTTATAGCATACTGTGCTATCATTCATACTTGAGCGATATTTTTCTTCAGAAAGCTGCACTGTTCTCTACGTCTTGATGCACTGAATAATAGCATCTTCCCCCTGGCTGTGTTGTATGACTTTGAGAGGTGAAGCAGTATCATATGTAACCACACATACTACTATGTTTATCAGTGCCAGTATTACATAGTCAATGCTAGTATTACACAAACTCTTATTGTTAATGATCAAAGTGTAATAAATAGAATTTTATTGTACTGTATTACAGAATAGAGGATGAAAATGCCACATAGAAAAGAAGTAATCCTGTAATGCCATTATGAAAAAATACAATACAAATATCACAATGACACTTGCAATTGTTAATCCATAATAATTGCATGATTATACTATGGCACTCTGTTCAATGATGTTCTGGCCATGAATGTACAAAAAATATTTCCTAGTAACATAGTGGCTTATTTGCAATTGCTCCATAGCACAACTCTAATATTCAAGGTTAAAGCTGGATGCTGTTATTTCATTATGGCACCCTCGGTGGAAACATGGTTGACCCGTCACTAGCTCTGCCTACATAGTGATTTATTTTTATTCAAGATATTTATTTACTCTGAATATATTGCCAGACCAATACAAGATGTCAAGTTTACATGACCTCCCTCAGAACAACAGATGTGGTAGTTAGCTTGCCCAAGAAAAATGTGAATCTTGATAAAACAGTTTATGTATGTGTTAAATGCACTTTTTATAGCACTTACTGTAAAATGTCCAGTTTAGGAGGAATTTTGCTCTGGGAGAGAAGCCATCCCCACATCTAAATGTTTGTCTCCAAACGGTGGGTATTACAGCGAAAAAAGGCTTTTTGTCCGGAGGCTCTAATGCACTCGTAATGTGCTGATATTGTGCCTATAATGTCTTATAATGCCTTACAATCGAGTAAATGTTACCTGTGCCCCCCCCCCCCCCCCTCCAGGATATCCTGAGCAACCTGGACCCTCTGGGGACTGGAGAGCTGGACGATGATGACCTCATGCTGGATGTGGACCTGTCAGAGGATGGCTTGCATGGTCAGCACACACACATACACACACACACACACACACACACACACACACACACACACACACACACACACACACACAAGCACACACAGATGAAACACACATATTAAATACTTTATATAAATGCAATTATCCTACACAGGATTCAAATATATGAGGTTATTCCATGGCCATGGCAAATGCTTCATTCTCATTGGCTGGAGGTTGTCCATTATTTTTGTATAATCGGACTCCTCTAGCAAAACTGTTTGATCATAATTGTAAATTAATGCATTAGCAAGGTTTGAGCATTCCATTTCCAGCAATAGCCTTCAATGGCATATAATGGCTTGAATAAATTGAATTTCTGCCTTGCCTCCGGTGGATGTTTGCTTCTGCAACATCCATTAAAATCTTTTAATGGACACCCTTGTTGTGTGTTATGCGGCGCTACTCTTTTAATATTTGGTTACTGATGAGTTATTACCTCACAAGACCATCCCCGCCACACAGCTGGCTTTGAATGGCAGCTAGGCAGCTGAGTTGGAGATGTCTTCTGCCAGCTGTCTGGGTCTGTTCATACAAACGAATGCACACACAGCCACACACCACCAGACAGCACAACCACAGTGTACTTTGCATATGTGGGCTTAGTATGAGCAGTGATTACATTTGATTTCCTTGACAACAGCAGTATGGTGTAGTAATGATTGGTTCAATAGCTTTCTATTCCACATACTTAACACATCACCTCTTATCAATCAAAGTCTTAACAGTTACATTTTCTTTATCACCCACTTTGTAAATGTAATCAAGTTCTCTTCCCACTTTGTAAATGTAATCAAGTATTTCTGTAATTAAAATAGAATATAGTAGTTTCTCTCTATGTTTTAAAGATAGATACATTCTTATCACATCACATGCTATGAATTGTCTTGATTAAGCTGTTATGGCTTCATCAGACAGTGTGTGTTTCATATATGAGTGAGAGAGAGGGAGAGGAAATGGGTAAGGAATGTTGACCTCACCTGTCATAAAATGTAATGAATTCTGGGAAGTGAATTTTCCCTTATCAGTACTGAATCCAGCCTTCTCAAAGCATCATTCATGGGTAATGTATTTTATCCACTGATTTAATGTGGAATCTCGCAGTCTGCTGGACCATCATTGGACCGTCTTGCTTCGTATTTACAAACATGGCTCCCTTCCTGACCACAAAATATATTGCAAAGCAAGAGGGCACACATATGTCCACATGCACATACAGTACATATGCGCATACAAATATATGGATGAGGACGGGCACAAAAACACACATACGCACACATACACATACATTACTGAGGCAGCTGCATACCCCTGATGTTATTCGTTAGTCTGTTATGCCTGTATAAACAGCGCCCTCCTTGTTTTTCCTGATGAGGAAAGCAGTAGCATGAGAGAGAGAGAGAGAGAGAGAGAGAGAGAGAGAGAGAGAGAGAGAGAGGAATGTTCACTCCCAAGGAATGTGAATTGGATTGGTGTCCCTCCCTACTCCTTTTTGGGAAGTAGTCATATTTATAGCTCTGTGTGTCATGGCTAAGGGTTGGAACCAGGGAGAGAGAGGCAGGGAGAGAGAGATGGACAGAGAGACAGAGAGATAGAGTGACAGTGGGAATGGGTCAGACTCAGCCCACAGGGCAGGACCAGAGAAATTGGAGAGGGGAGGGAGTTTTGACTTTTGTTTAGTTTCAGGCCCTCCCTTCTTCTCTTCGTCCCTCCTTTCTTCCTTCCTATAGTCACTCTGGCTCTGCCAGCAAGCAGGAAGAGGGGAAGGGGAAGAGGAAAGAAAAAAAATAAAGGCAAGAAGGGTAGCAGGGGCCTCATGCAGTATTTTCATCCAGCTGCCGGGTCCCGTGACAGGACAGAGGCCCTAGCTTGTCTCCCTTGTCTGCCTCAGCTGGTGACTTCCTAGCTTGGCCACAAACCCAGTCCCTTCAGCTGCTCTCTCACCAGCAGCACCACCACAGTCCTCTCTCTCCAGCTCCAGTTCCTAGGGAGTTCCCAGAAAAACAGGCCTGTCAACAAAGCCCGGGCCAGGCAGGAGGGTGGGAGCTGGGTTGACGTTGTCTCTCTGGCCCTTTAACTGCTCACCAGCTGACAGGACAAGGAGTCATTTCTCTCCTCGCTCTCTCTTTCTGAGTTTCTCTGCTTTTTCTGAGTTTTTTTTCCATTTGGGTTATATTCCCTTTGTTTTACTTTTGAGCAGAGGTTTTTTGAAGCAAAAAAGGGAGTTTTTGGGAAGGTTCAGGGAGTTCTTGGAATGTAACACTTCAGTTTGGACTGCTGTCTGCTCCTGCGCTGTGTGGCGACACTCAGGGTAAGGTATTTAACCACCATCACTGAATACCTTGGACTGGGAATGTGGCACTCTGCCTCTTTTCCTTTGCCTCTCTCTCTCCCTTTCTCTTCTCTCTCTTTCTTTCTCTCTCTCTATCGTTTTTTCTCTTTATCTTCCTCTGGTAAAAGTACAAAGACTGTGTCTGGCATATAGAAAGTCAGGGGTCCTTTTGATTTTCTGGGGGTCGCGCTCTGTTAGTTGTCAATTTTGTTGCGGTCATGGTTCATTTCACAGCTATATGGTATTGAGTGTTGCCAAATACTGTGTCCTTTTACCTCCTTGAAAATGAAATTGCCTGTCACCGTGTGTGTGCGCGTGTGTGTGTGTTTGTATTTGATGGCGGGGACAGTTGAGAGAAATGGAGATTGAGATGGATCAAATCGTGATTTATATGTATATATATTGGAGAAAGGGATTTGATGTTTAAAATATGCACAGTATTATTCATTACCACATGGAATGGAAAATTGACTCATAGCTACACTTCAACAAATAAAAGCCATCAGAAATAATACTGCTGAACTTTTATTCTCTAACATCTTCTTGTCTTCTCTAAACACTGACTTTACAAATTACAGGCTACAAAGCAGGGTGTACATACTCTCTCTTTCCCTCCTTCTTTCTGTTTCAAAGACACATACACACACTCTGCTAACTTTACCCCAGCTCACCGTACTTTGACCTCTCCCTATATAGACGCTGACAGGATGGCCCACATTGAGAGGGCCGGTCGGCAAGGCCACTGGCGGCGAAAGCAGCACCGCTGGAATGGACCAGACCACTTCCACAATGACAGCAGGTCGGTTAGGCTTCAAAGATGGTGTATAGTAGTGTTTACATGTATCCATCATAGAAGGCTCTGATCATACATCTGTACTTTGTTATTACTGTAACCCATTCCTCATCAAATTGTGTAAAATGTAACTGAATAGGCATATTGTTACACAAAATTCTCAAATAACTGATTACCAGTCCAGGCCGCTTCTTTCCCCTTATCAGAAACACCTAACAATGTATGAATACCAAGTACATAATAAGGAGTAGGGCCACCCTTTGCCTTCAGAGCAGCTTCAATCCACCTTGAAATGCTTACAAGTCCTGAGTTGTGCAGTGGCATATTGGAGCTTTCTTCAAGAAGGAAAGCGTCCAGTTCTTTGAGGGAGGTGGAAATGTATTTTGTACTCTATGCTCCAGAACTTCCTGTAAATGTTCAGTGATATTTAGATTTGGTGATTGGGGAGGGCATGGAATGCATTTGACTTCATCGAGAACGCCATGAGGGAAAAGTGTTTGCACCATAAGGTACACATGGTCCTATAAAATGGCCTCATATTCCTTGGTTGTTATATGACCATGTAGAGCAATGATTGGACCTAATGACTCCCACAAGATGGCTACCATACAATTACAGATCCATCACAATGTTTAACAGCTGGAAACAGACATTGAGGGTTGAAGGCATCCTTTGGCTTTCTCCAAACCTTTCACCAGATGTTGGAAAAATGGCGACAGACGACTCATCAGACTTAAATTACTTTTTTCCATTGCTCAGGGGTCCACGTTTTGTGCGCAGAAGACACATCAGGTTATGTGTCTTTTTGCGTTGGACGTTACAGTTAGCTAGCTAGTGAAGTAAAACTGACAAGATGCTGACGTGGGCTATGGGTTTGTCTATTCTGGCTTCTAAATGAAAACTGATTAATCCCTGGTGTGGACTGTTACTTTCCTAATAGAGGGATCGCTACAATAGCAATATACCTATTACTCATAAATGATGGAGAGGAAGGCTCTGCTTGGTCATGGCTTTGTTTTAAGGGAACATTTGTTTCATTTTATCCGGTGCTTGTGGATTTGTCATCAGTGAGTTTGATATATAGCTATAGAACCAGATTTCTTTCTCCCATGTAATGCATCACAGGCTGTCGGCCAAGTTTGATAAATCAAACTTTCAACATAGCCAGTTGGTAAACACACCATTACATCCCTGTTGTTCAGCAGAGTATTTAAGCTCAGAAGTTTTAAAGGCTTCATTGACTCTGGTGTAATTAGGACACTAATTGCTGCGACGCAAAAACATCTTGATTGAAAATCTTTATCTACTTTTATCTTGCTCTTTTAGCCAAAGAGTTTATATATTAACTTGAAATTTACTTGGCAAAGTAGCTAGCATTATAGCTAAGCTAACGATGCAAACATGTTCTACCTGGGCAGAAAAACAAACCACAAGTGCCATTTCTGTGGGGTTGTGTGTGAATGCTCAGAGCCAATCAATGCTGCCTTTGGCTCACCAAGGTCTCGTTATCCACGTTTTATGACGAGAATTTCTCCAGACCGCCATTGTTTGAGTCAGAGGTGCGGCTATGTGAGATTAAACTTAATATAACTCATCTGTCTAGCTGCTTTGGCTATTTAGTTAATTGAAATGTAAGGTTCTTTCTCGTGTGATGTTTCTGTTATTTTGTTCACCCCCATAAAACTTGCATTGCAGTTGCATTGGCATGTGGCATTGATATTGCTTTTTATCACAAAAGATTGACGTGACCAGGCAATTGTGGATTATTGCTTGAGTCAGGGTTTGGATGTGTCTGTATACCTGTCTGGGATTGTCAAAAGTGATACAGTAATTGGTCTATTACCTTGGTCTATATTCAGCGTCAATTCCACAGTCACAGTCATTCAGAGAGCTAGGGACTAGGATGTACGATATTAAAATCCTAAACTTAATGAAATGTGTTGATTCCAACAAGGCCTTATGTGCCCTTTGGCAATGATGTGAGTTTATACAGTAATTTAGCTGATTCATGATGATCATAGTTTTGACAAGTATGAACACTTATGTGTAAATGAAAACTACTGAAGCAGCACAATAAAGGCAAACATAAAGACAATATTGCTTTCAACATCTGTCTTTCTGACTTTCTGTGACTGACTGTCTCTTTCTGTCTCTCTCTCTCTCTCTCTCTCTCTCTCTCTCTCTCTCTGTCTGTCTGTCTCTCTCTCTCTGTTTGTTTCTCTCTCTCCTTCAGGGCCCCTGTCTTCCAGCACTACGATGCTCTTGGAGCTCCAGGCTCCTTTAGGATCTCCCCCCGGCCCGTCCCCTCTGTAGGGAGGCAGGATGACCACATGGGGATGCTGGATGAGCTCACACTCAAACACATGGCCCAGGACTGCAGCTCGCTCAAGAACCAGCTGCTCAGGCTCAAAACTTTACTGCAGGTTAGACACACGTGCAGAGAGATGCAAATCAACACAAACACGTCCACATGCACCAGCACAGATGATGCATGTACCAAAAAGTGCCCACACACACACACACACACACACATGCATGCACGTGCTGACACCAACACGCATATTTATATAGGTACGTATGTACACAAACCTCACACAAACACACGCACTTCTAATCCTATCGCTTAATCCTTTGAATCTATTGTATGTAAATCACGTAACCTGACCCAGGCCCTGTTGAATCAAACCAAACATGTCTAAGTGGGCCACATATAGGGTTGCAAAATTCCGGGAATTTTCAAAGTTGGAAACTTTCCATGGGAATTAACGGGAATTTATGGGAATTAACGGGAATTTATGGGAATAAACGGGAATAAACCAGGAATTTACTAAATTGAAGGTATGCTCTTAATAGGGAACTTAAATATAGTTGGGGAAAATATATTTTAGCATAATCCTGACTAAAACAACCAGATATCATGCAAGTACAGTTGAATATCTGCTATTCCTCAATCACATGCACATAGCACACTGCTTACTGCAGGGCTGTTGAGACCACGCCCCCTACATGCAACTCAACATTCATGTTTTTGTTCTTCAATGAAAGAATTGATTGTTCAATAAAATATTTAACACTTGATAAAGTTCTACTTACAAATAAATCTGTTTTAATTGTATTATTTTGGATGGATGTCTGCTTATAACAAAACAAATATTTATGCTTGGATATGATACCTTTCCATTAAATTACCCTCGATTCCCAGTTAATTCCCAGTTAATTCCCATAAATTCCCATTAATTCCCATAAATTCCCATAAATTCCCATAATTCCCATGGAAAGTTTCCAATTTGGAATATTTCCAAAATTCCCCAGCTTAACTTCCCATGGAAATTTACCGGAAACTTTCCGGAAATTTACCGGAAATTTTCCACCCCTTTGCAACCCTAGCCACATATAATGTCAGGACAAGTTTTGGGTTTGATTTCAGCTGTTGCTATGTCTATTTTAGGGGCTAGCTGGCTTTATAGTAGTTTATCACATTGCCAGAGTGATCTGTGTGGCAGCAGAGCACTGCATCACTGTGCTCAGGTGTCCAACATGAGCTACATTAAAATATTTTCTGACAAACTGAGGAGAGCTAGTTTTGATTTGTTTTGATTTTAAGCATGAACAACGTCGAATCAGTTAGGTTTAATAAATCCTGTTATCATAGAATGCTGCTTTGTCCTGCTTTTCAAGATTTGACCTTGTGAAAAGCTTGCCGCTATGTTGCAGACAACATGCCCAAATACAGTCTGGGCCAAGTACAGTAAGCTCATACAGAGACTTTCATACTCAGGCCTATTGAGATTGTTAAGATATAGCTTAACAGATTGCTGTCTTCAGTAGTGTCACAAACAGCGAGCTAAAAAGTGAAAATCTTCCACAACAGTGAAATATTGCACGTGAAGCTTCTTTATTTCCTATAGAGACAGAGAGACAGACAGAG
Source organism: Centroberyx affinis (assembly GCF_046629955.1). Taxonomy (NCBI): domain Eukaryota; kingdom Metazoa; phylum Chordata; class Actinopteri; order Beryciformes; family Berycidae; genus Centroberyx; species Centroberyx affinis. Next base: position 109,049 of record NW_027279405.1, on the reverse strand, counting down.
AGAGAGAGAGCGGACATGGATAGGTAAGCTTTTGCCAGTGGTTTTAATCTACTGTGCCAGTCCCATGTCAGTTTCCTCCAAGTTATTAGGGGTGTGTGTGAGTGTGTTTGTGTGAAGTTAATCACTTAATAGATCTATCTCTGTCAGTGGGAGAAATCCATTCAGAGGGAAGAAGAGAGGGTGTGAGGGAAGGGGTGTGGGTGTGGGAGGGTGTGAGGGGGCATAGAAAGAAGAGAGGAATGGAGAAATGGAAGATGTCAGCAGTTAGAAGAAATGTGCACTTAAATACAGAATGAAACACACAAAGCATACACACTCGTACAAACACACACTCCCGTCTATGCACATACAGAAATCCACACACGCACCGGCACAGTGCGCTGCGCTCTCCATGAAGCTAAATTGTCTTGAATGCCTTGACTCAATTTACCCTCTACACCATAAAAAGTGATATTTGCGTTTGCATTTTAATCAAATGTCTCCTTCAGATGTGTTCATTGTGTTCACTGCAATTAGTCAAACGGTTTGGCTGTGTAGCCTCAAGAGGGAAACCATTTCAGTTGGCCCATTAGTAGCTCTGTTCTTAATTGCGTTTTTTGGAGTATGATGTTGAGCTCAAGGCAGCGGCTGTAAAAATGAGCCTCCAGCCTTGCTGAATCCTAATTGATCTTTGCTGTATTGTGCAAACAGTCATGCATGCAGCGCAACTCTGTTTACGCATGCTAGCTCCAAGTGGATTATCTACCTGATCTGACTGAAGAGCAGGCAGAACGTTTTATTGAATTTTTTGTTTACACATATGATAAAAACTGGATCAGACGTGAGGAAAACAATATTTAAATAATGTGTCAAATATATGAACAAGCTTATGTGTGCTTCATTTATTTAAGCAGCCTCAAAAGAGGAGACATCAATCAATTGCATGCTCAAAAACGTATTCAGCCGCTCTGCCCCAGGTAACCAACACTGGTTGACAGTTCAGGGTCTTGTAGTGGGGTATGCATGCAAAAAACGTTAGTGAAATATTCCACTTGAAGCTTGCCTAAGGCGATTGTCATTGATCCAGTTTCACTGTATACTCTGTGTGTGTGTGTGTTTGTGTGTGTGTGTGTGTGTGTGTGTGTGTGTGTGTGTGTATGTGTGTTTCCAGCTTGAGGATGCAGGCTCTCCAGCAGCTGTTGCTGAGGAGAACCAAGACAATACCACTGCATTACAGGTAAGAAACTTCACTATAGTTTTGCAGTGGTGATTGACTGGCCATATGTTCTTTATGTTTCTCCAGTTTCCAGTTGAGGTAGACAGTGACTTCTACAGTATGCGTGTGTGTGTGTGTGTGTTTTCAGTTGGAGGAGCTGATGAAGGAGGTGCGAGTGCTCAGAGAGGAGCTGAGGAGTCGAGACAAGACCATTGCTCAGCTCACGCTGCAGTGTCAACAGCTACAACAACATCAACGGGAACAAACGGTGAGTTGTGTGCACAGGACTGTAACAACTGACCAGTCTGAAAAGGGGGGCTGGACATGGGGGAAATATACTTATAATGTAACTGTCCCATTTTGGGAATACTTCCCGCCCCTGCCATATGCTTGGGACTCACGCCAGAAATGGCACCATATAGTTGATTCATTACTGTTGTTAGGCCTGCTAGGACTTTGTCTTATCTTAAAGGTGCTACGTGTAGCATTTTAACATCAATAAGTCATTACCACGCTCATTTTGAGACATTAGTGTAATTACCATAAACTAACAAGATCATCACTGAGAAGATTGGCAGCCTCCACCAGCCTCTGCACTGCATTTTACATTGTGTGCCACCAGGTTGGATTTCTTGGGAAATCTGCTGGATTGCTTGATGGCACAAAGGGACTTTGCTTCATGCTACAAAACAAGGACTGTTTTACTTTGTAAATAATACACAACTTTGTCCTACTATTCTAACTGCATAAGTTTAAACTTTGCATTACTTCATCGGAATGCATATTCACTGTTTTCAAGGGCTGTTATTGGCTGTTATTGTTCTTCTTGCTCTTTAAAACAAATACATGTGGAGTGACGCCAGGGAGGGCGAGAGGGGACAAGTAGTCAATGCGATATGTGGAATATTGATACAGGCTGATTTGTAATATAACACAATCCAGGCATGTGTTACTCAGATATTGCCATTTACAAAGAGGGCTATAATAGCTCATGGGCTCGTATTTGCTGAACACTCCCTTCTAGGGGTGTAACGATTCACCGTTTCGAATCGGTGCGCTGGGCTTAATGTCTTGGATACGGCTGCATTGATTAAAATAGCTTGAATGGGGCCAAAACTGGGAGGGAATTGCAGCTAAATCGATGCTGGCTTGTCTCTATCGGAAAAGCCTGATATGACAGGCCTACATATGTCCATATACTTGTCTCTTCCAGTGTCTTCAAGGTTCATGTCACATGTTCCCCTGTCTTTCGCTCAAAGTAATCAAACTTCTCCCTGTTCTGCCCAATGTGCCCAACTTTTTTTTTTGTCAAGAATGTAGACCGATGGAGAGCAAACAACACATTAACAACTATAAATTGCAAGTGTAGACCCCCTTTGGGTTTTATAATAAAGTTGGAAAACTTGATAGAAGTGTGGCAATATGTAAAACTTGCCAAGCAGCAGTGAAACGGTTAGCAGTACTAATCTCGTGACCCACTGAGATGCCATGGACTCGCTGTGGGAGAGAGAGTCTCTGTTTGCCCTCTTCACCTGCAGCCAGCAGGAGCATGATGAAAAAGGTATCAAAATGTTCTTCCGTGCTCCACTCGCCAACAGCTCTGCATGGTCAAAGTTGATTACTGAAGCCATTGCATATATAAATATAGCAGCAAGGCACTATTGATAAACAATGGCCTGTTTGAAAGGATTATTTTGAGTTGACTGATTTTCATTTTAATGTCCATATTACTCTATTATAGTTGGAATGATTTATGCCCACAGATTCCTTCTTGCAACCAGTGGCGAAACATTTTACTTCTACTATGGCAGAAGTAAAATGCAATTTTCACAATTGAATTTCATCGTATCGTATTGCTTCATATCGCACCGCACAGTACTGCATCAAGACTGAATCGAAAAATATTGAATTGTTGGCTTCTTAAAATGTACTTTTGTTCCATTGAATCATTAATTCTGTATCGAGATGCGTATCAAACTGGTCTTTGAAGGAGAGTTGCACACCCCTACTTCATGAAACATATATGGGCCCTATTTAAACGATCCATGGCGCATGGTCTAAAGCGCATGGCACAAGTGCATTTAGGGCGTGTCCAAATCCAAATTGCTGGTTAAATGACGCACAATGTGGGCGCAAAGTAGGGCGCAAGGCCAAAGGGGTTGTACTAACTCCCTTAATTAATCATAGGTGTGTTTCATAGGGCGTAACATGAACTCAACCAATCAGAGTGTCATCTCCCATTCCCTTTAAGAGCCAGGTACGCTTGCACCTTGGCGCATTACTATTTAAATGGCGGATTCGGCAAGTTGGAGAAATGAACGGTTTTCTGCTGAGGAAACGGATCTGCTCGTGCGCGATGGCGATGTGTGTGTGCGTCGGGTAAGCCTATTGTGCGTCGGGTGAAGGTAAAATGCCTTTGCAGTTTATTTTCATGACTTCTTGTTGGGCTGTGCTTTTTACATATTTACTGTGGGTGTGTGTTTGAGAGAGAGAGTGAGAGAGAGAGAGAGAGAGAGAGAGAGAGAGAGAGAGAGAGAGAGAAAGACGCATCTATCTGAATAATGCGCCCTTTAAATAGCAGAAAAATACTGCGCCAGACGTTAGACCAGGTTTTTGTTGGTCAATGGCGCAATCGCTTTCCGCTGCCTCAAGATAGCAATGCGCCAAACCACACCTCATTTTAAGACCAACAAGCCCATGGGCGCAAAGATGGGCGCAAGTACGTTTGCTATTTAAACAACTTGGGCGCTGGGCGTGAAAATGACAACTGCGTCGGTCGGAAACTAGCAATGACACTTGCGCTGCGCTTTGCGCCGCTTTGCGCCGGGTGTAAGATAGGGCCCATAGCTTCTTTGCTGGTAGTTCACCTCTTAGAAACTGCTTCCCTATATAGATCTGAGCCTGTTAAGCATGTCTGCGCATACCTACTGCCTTCCGTTATCTTGTTGTTTACACAAATACCGTTTATCAGATCTTAGCGAGACAGAGAGAGTGAAAAGAGAGAGAAAAGAGTGAACAAAGACTTTCCATAAAGGAATATAATTTCCATGTGCTTTGTAGAATACTTAAGATAGAGAAGTGTCACAAGGGAACATGGGGATTTCTGAAAACACATAATGTACTGTGTGGAAGGCTGGTGATGCACGTGCAGTACCACTGTTTGACTGTCTAGCGCACAGTGAATATACAGTACCCTTTGTTGTAGGTGGGAGTTGAGTTTCTGCTTGGTATGTTGTTGGATTCCTATATGCTCAGTAGTGTGTGTGCATGTGTGTGTGTGTACTTGTACGCTTATGCCTGACTACCAATAACCTCCATTCTGTTCGCATTTAGCTGGATCCATCTCTGCTCTAACATTCATTAGTGTCTCAGCCGGGGCTCCCTTGTTAGCCAAACAAACATATGCCTGGCTGACATTATTCAAATCCAGAAATACCAAAATGTCAAAGCCAGGCCTGTTCACCAGCCTCCCTGCCGCATACTATCCTTCCAATTAGAATTAGCACTCACCCACAGCAGGTTCTTGATTCCAGCACAATGCTGTCACCCCCTCATCCACAACAAAGACTCACAAAATATTTTCCGATCTATGCCTGAACTTAAGGGGTTGAGAAAGAGTGAGTATGTGGGGAAAAAAGAAGGGAAGACAAGAGGGAAGCTGAGATATTTAGTGTTGACGCTGTGCCGAAGTACTAGGTTGCACTGAAAGTTGGGTTGCATAAATGGTAAAAATGGCATTGTGAATTGTTTTGTTGCCCAAACCTTCCAGTCTCTGCAGCATAAGGTTGATGGAATAAAGTAGTAGCCTGAAAACATAGAAGCTTAAAATTTAGGTTAATCCTATAAAATTAATCTGTGGTTGTGAGAAAAAGTGTGAAAAACTCTGGTTATATTTGGTAGAGTCAGGTAAATGGAGGGAAGTGATGAAGTATTACAGAAACTGCTGAGAGACAGAAGGAGGGAACCGTTGACCGAATTGAAGATAATGGAGTAACGAGAGAACAATAGAGAGGGAGAGTGTGGCAGGGAGAAAAATGAGTGCCTGTGTATGTATGTGTGAAGGACAGTGAGAGGGGAGAATGGGAGAGAAAATGAAATAATGGGAGAGAGGAAAGTGGAGCTATCAAAGGTAGAAAGCTGATTTGTCAGCCCTAGTTGACAGAATGCAGTTTTGGACGCTGCTTCCCCAGCTGTTGAGGCAGACCGCACATGATTATGCATTCTTGTCGTTAAAGTTGCATTGAAGTTTCCACCATGGCTTGCAAAGACAAAGCATTTTCTGTTGAATCCTGCCAAGATGTCAACAGCCAAGTGCATGTTTCTATATTATCTCTTTGCTTGGTTGGTGTAGTACTACACTTTTTGCAAAATGATTTGATACACATTGTCAATGCTAGCCTCACTTGTTCTTAACTCTTTCAAATACAATGAACATGTGCTTAGAACAAATGTCAAGGTTTTATTTGCTGCAGTTTTTTTTCTCTGTTTACCACTTTAAGGATAATTCTAGTTATTTTCATTCTGGGCCTTATTTTTCTGGTTTTTGCCTGCATGCCGATCGATTCCAGTCAAAATTTCATCAGTTACTTCATTCCAGAGCTACATACTGTACCTCTCAGTTTGCCTACAATCCAACAGGGCCAACAGAAACTCAATCTATCTGTCTCTCTATCTATCTACCCCCACCCCGCAGCCTATCCAAGGACGGCAGGGCAGATGCCAGTGCCACCACCAGAGGGCTCCCTCTTCACTACGACAGAGTGACCGACAGCTGGACAGACGGATGCAGCAGCAGTATGACAAGGCCACCCAGACACACTGGAGAGCACCCAGCCATGCCGTGAGTCCACACACTCACCCACAGGCACTAAAGGTTGTTCTGTGCAAAACATTATGTGATATCCGATACAGGTTGATGCTAGTAAAACAATAAGTAAATACTTATACTACAAAGTATAAGTGCATATGCAATATATGCTTCACTTTTTCTGCTTTTGTTAGGGTGAGCGGTAACACTTTACAATAAGGGTCACTAAGTTAAGGGTTAATTAATGCTTATTAAGCATTAACTAACCTTAATTAACAGTTAAGTAATGTATAATTTACTAATGGTGTTCATGTTAACTAAGGTATTAATTTATACATTATTTAATAGTTTATAAAGATGCACCATAAGACACCATAAGTAAATGATTACCAGACACATTAGTTAACTGTTAATTAAGGGTTAGTTAATGCTTATTAAGCATTAACTAACCCTTAACTTAGTGACCCTTATTGTAAAGTGTTACCGGGTGAGCTTTACATTCTTTCCATTGGTATACAGTGGACTTGCTCACTGTCACCAAGTGAGTGTGTACAGTATGTTGCTGAGTCATTCTCCTTAATTCACTCTGCCAGCCTCCCATTTGTTTGCTCCCTCTCTCTGACCTGCCATGTCTGAATTGTTAGATGACTAGACCATGTCCTCTTTGTGGAATACAGTTTATTAGGTTGTCAGTGGGCTTGTCACTCTCACACTCTTAAAGACAGTGTTGGTGACTTAAAATTCAGTTTGTGCTGTTGGCAAATCACCTTTAAGGGATAATAAATTCACAAAAAACATATTTTCCTTCAGTTTCACAAAAATACTGTATACTGGTTTTATGCAGCCTCATTTTCACTATCTATCAGTCTATCTTCATAATTGTGGGTGTATCATTTCTGTTTACAACAGAGCTTGGATTGACAAGTTGACAGCCAATCACAAACTGGAGGTGACCACACATGTAAACTGTAAACAGTGTTGGACATGTTGAACAGATGCTAGCATATGTAATGCTAGCATACGAAGGCTAGCATTACCTGTGAATAAAAAGCGGTGGCTTCTTGCAGATTGTTTCTTTTTTGAGTTGATCGAAGTAAAGGTATCAGGTGTCAACCTTTCAAACTTGGTGAATCCATGGAGTGTTGAGTAAAAGTCAGAATGCAGTCCACTGCATAGGGACGCTGAATCTAAACGGAGCAGTCCAATACTTGCCATTGAAATAGCCAAGCTCATCATACATTTTCCTCATGAGCTTTGTGCAGGTTGACACCCTGGTATTATACAACAACTATCTGCCAAGTTTGATTAGTGATTTTGGCAGTACACAAAAGAATTAGTTCCTCAAAAGTAACTATCTAGCAAGCAATCACAACAAATGATTACACTCTCACAGTGAGAAGTAGGGCTGCACAATTAATCAAATTAAAATTAAGACCTCTATTCAAGTTTATATGTGATTTGAATCATTAAAGGTAGTGATTCAGCAGCATTTTGTATAATAACAGGTGCCGCCATCTGTCGAGCTGGTCAGGTGACAGCAGCAGCTTCAACAGAAGCTGGCAGACAGCTCAGTCGTGAACTGGCGAGGCGCAGGAGAAACTTTCAAAATCAAAATGAGTCGACCAAACTCTGCTGATAATGGTGAGAATGAGACAAATCTGCCCAACCCTGGAAAACTCTGGAAAGTTGGTGCTGGAAAAAGGTGCATCAATTGTATGGAACTTTTTCGGATTCAAAGATAATGACATTAATCAAGAACAAATTGTGTGCAAGCGGTGTTTTACAGTAGTGGCGGCACCACATGGCAATACAATAAATCAATTTAACCACCTGAAGCGTCACCGCAAAATACAGTACAATAAGTGCATGAAGGTAAAGAAAGCTACAGCACAAAGTCGCTGTCCTCTCACCGCTTCACAAACTTCAATTACGGACACGCTGTTTAATACATCCCCGTATCCGTCAAGCTCCCATAGGCACAAAGAGATTACAGACGCCATTACTTATCACTTGGCTGAGGACATGGCTCCCCTCAATACCGTGCAGAACGAAGGCTTCAAGACAATTATACACACCCTTGGCAAACGCTATGCAATCCCATCTCGCAATTATTGCACAAATGTTGTGTTGCCTGGTCTTTACAGTAAATGTGGGGGAGAAATTGAAACGTATTTAAGAGATTTCGCTGAAACGTATTTAAGAGATTTCGAATATGTTGCGACGGCAACAGATTTATGGTCAAGCAGAACCATGGAATCGTATGAGCCTCGCAGTTCATTTTATCAGCTCAGTGAGAAGTCGCTGCCTGCAAACAGTGTTTTTCCCTCAAGACCATATGAGTTGCACAGGGGCTGAGGGAGGATCTGACCTCATGTAACCTGGAGGAGGAGAGGATGGTCTGCATTACAACAGACAATGAATCTAACATTGTGAAGGCAGCTTCCATTAATAACTGGACACGACTACAGTGTTACAGTACAGGGCACAGACTTCATCTTGCAATAGGTGAGCTAAAGCATCAAAATACAAATGTATACAATGTATTCTATTACATGTAATCTATTACATGATGCAAGTATAGTAATGTGCTTATCGTGAATGTTTTTTTATGATTTTGTGAATGCATTTGTAAACATAAATAGCATAATAAGGATGTGAATAGAAAGGACAGTGTTAATGTTTGTGTTTCATGTAGCCTAATTGTTAGCATTATTCTGTCTTGATTTTACAATGACATGTACTTTTTTAGAGAATGCAATGAAAGATCCACAGACTGAACGAGCTGTGGGTCTCTGCAAGAAGGTTCTGAGCTGCTTCAATTATGGTTGGAGATGGAAGAGAGAGCTTGCACAGGCACAGAGGGAACTAAGGCTACCTGAGCACAAGTTGAAGTCTCTACAAGATGGGGATCACGACAAGTCACGGTTGAGAGAGTGCTTCAACAGCAGAACGCCATCACACGTTCTCACCTTTGACAGGAAGGCCAGGTGCCTCATCCCTACATGGCAGGACACTGAAGGCCTTGAAGCCGTCAGCAAGACACTCAGCCCTATGACAGAGTTCACTGATGCCCTTTCAGGAGAGCAGGATGTCAGCGTCTCCTTCCTCAAGCCAGTCATCCATCTTTTCAACACAGCAGTGGTAGCAAAGTAGGGAAAGATGAAGAGCTCACAAGATCAATAAAGACAAACATCCTGAAGTACCTCAATGAACACTACAGTGACCCATTGACACAGGAGCTTGTCGACGTCGCCTCAACTCTTGATCCACGATTCGAGATGAAATATGTCAGTCAGGGCAACATCACAACCATCAAGGCCAGACAGACAGCTGATATGCCCAGGACAACTTCAGTGACAGTTTTTTGTAATCTTTTGTATATTTTTTTATTTATTAAAGAAATATGCAAAACTGGAATGTTAAAGAATTTTGATCTCAATTTTAAGCCAGCGTTGTGCAGCCATAGTGAGAAGAAGGGTGGTGTATTTGCTGGAACTAGGAAAGGTGGGACAAAAAAATGCAACCAATGATATTTAAGGTAATTCATGACGTAAAATGCGTCAAGAATTTCACCCAATTCCATGCCGATTTTGAAAGGAGGAGCCAGTCGAGGCTTTGGTCATACAGTGTTTATTTAAAATTTCACAAACCCTGATTTTCAATATTTATTCAGGGCAATTTACAAAAATGCCTCCCAAATGCCTCATAACCACGCAGAGAGCTGGAAAATTGCGTTTTTCAATGGCATGAACCTTTAATGCCAAGCTCTTGTATTGAACAGGAAATGGTGAAGCTGGTGTTAATGTTTGAGAGACAGAGGATGTGAAAGAGAAAGACAGATAGACAGATAGTGAGAGAAAGATGGAAGATGGATAGATGTGTTCAATATCATGCTACAATAGCATGCTGTCTGGCAGCTGGAGATGGAATCAATAGCAGGAGTGCCACAGGCAGGGTGCCTAGTACACACTCTCCTAATTGACCAACTCTTGGCTAAAGAGTGATAGGATGCGTGCAAGCACACATGCACGCACCTATACACACACACGCGCACACACACACACACACACACACACACTAAGAGAAGGAAAGAAGCAGAGATAAGCAGCATGAAAAAGATTACTTATACAAAAGAATAGAAAAAAAAGCAATAATACCCGAGAGGTTTACTGTGTTATGGGTACGATGGTGATATGATCGGTATGAGGCACAGCTGAGCCGGTTATCAGCACAAGTACATTGTCTGAATATTTTGTTTAAATGTGGTATACATAAATAGGAATAAAAAAACAGAAGAAAAATAGCAAGATTGCTAACTAGGTCCCTGGTTACCTCAAGAGCAGCAATAGCAACCAATAAAGCATGACTAGCTGTGCTTTATGGGAGTTATCACCATGGTTGGAACGTATCTTTGACTAATTGGATTGATTGGATGAAACTACCTGTTGTATAATACACGCACACGCTGTGGTCTGTGAGAGAAACTACACATTGGTTTCCTCACATATTTTTTCTCTCCATTCTGTACACCTCTCTTTGGATATTTCTTTAATTATCCTCCTCTGTCTTTTCTCCTCCCGTTAATCCTGCATTACTCTTCCATCACCAAGGCAGAGACTATTTCCTTCAGTGTTTTTTGCAGCCTTGTGATGAGACATAATCTATTGACATAACAACATTGTACGATTTCTCTAAAGGTTAATTAAGAAATTTTTCATTGTGTTTTTGCTCCCTTCCAACATTTATGACAAGGTAACAAGAAGGGCAGAGGGTAAACAACTAATAGAGAGAGAAAGAGATGTTTTTTTCTCTTTCATACTTTCAGACGGTATCAAAGCCCTTGGTATCACACTGACAAGTTTAGCACCTTCACCAGGCTCTGGTTCACACTGTTCCTTGTACAATGCCTCGCTTTCTGCGCTTGTCTTATCACTTTTTTACACATTATTTTTCTTTTATGCGCACATTTTCTCTGAGTCCGCCTCTCTTTTTATCTGTTCTCTTTCTAACCCTTTCCACTTTCTTAAACAAACATTTATTTTTTTATTTTTCTTCACACGCACACTCACTATGAGTCTGTCTCTCTTTATTTAACTTTTCAGTTTTTCTCCTTGCTCCTCCTCTGCTGTCATCTTTGTTTTCTTTCTCTTGCTCCCTTGAACGCCCTTTTCTGCTGACTTCTCTTTATTTCTTTCCTTCTCTTTTCTAACATTTCAAAGTGCTGCTATATCAGAGAATAGGACTAGCTCTTGCCCTCTGATGGTAGCTTCTAGCACCAAGCTACTCTGCTACATCTACGACAAACATCAATCACAAATATATTGTAATGCCGATGAGATTTATTGGTGGACAAGCCAAGAATAAGTTGCTGTCATTGGCCGCTAGCTATAATCTTTTTATGGCTTTTATGCCCATCTCTAGTTGGACCTCATCAGTGGCCTTGTGAGTAGTGTGTCCGCCCTGGTACTGGGGTTCAGTACCTGGCTGAGACACACCAAATACCTGAGATTCAAATTCAGTGGAATCCCATGCCTCTCTGTGTGTTGAAAGAGGCATTAAGAGTGTAACAAGAAGACAAGCTCACAGCCTATGAGCCGTTTTGCCTTGGACAAGGCTTGTTTCTGTTTCCAGGTCATTATTTATTGAACATCTTAGAACAGTAGTTGTCAACTTTCCTCAATGGATCTTTTCTCAGGACCAAAAACTTATTTTGTTCATTATTATTTAACAAATTTCACCAATTTTTTGTTTTTGAGACTAGTAACCTACTCACCTACAGTGTTCAGGCTGCTAACTTCTCAAAGTCTTACTGTAGGAATTCTTTGGCAACATAACTTAACCAACTGCATGGGCCACCAGTTTCTCCAGGGAGCCATTTTAATCTGCTCACAATCCAATGTTGAGTCCAAAACCACGTTCTGAAAAACTGTCTTCAAATATGCTGTGAGAGTGTGTCTCTATCTTTACAAGTGCAAATAAAAATTGGAGACACTTGTCACAGCAGGAGACAGACTCAGTCTTATATAAACAACTATTTAACTGTCACTTGTAGAAAAATAATCTGTTTGAATAGCTCCCCAGAGCAATCACAACAACAGAAATTATGTTTTCTCTGCTTTTCTCTGCTCTGCCTTTCACAACCAATAAAACATGAGCAACGCTATTCTAGTAATTTGAGATTTAGCACAATAGAAAACCATGCAGCCTCGTGTGTCTGCATGTGTCAGCATTTGTACCACGTGTTTGTATGTGTATGTGTGTGTGATACCACATGCATCTCTTGTGCTCAAGTGCGGGGCCCACTCCAGCGGGGGCATGACTGAACAATGAGTTCGGCAGACTGGGGACTGAGGAGCAGACCTTGTTAATAACCCAGATAAACAAACAAGCAGACGAACAGCAGCAGTGAAACAATGGCAACACAATAGGCAGTGTTTCATCAGCGGCAGACAGAAGGGATAATTACCGCTACCCTCCTACTCCCTGTCTGCCTCTTAAACACCCTCCTCTTCATCTCTGCGTCTCTCACACCTCCCTCCGTCTCTTTCCATCTCTCCAGCTCTCTCTCTCTCTCAATGTGTTGCTCACTCTTTTTCTTTCTTTCTTGCTTTCTCTCTCTGTCATTCTTCCTTTCATGTTACCTCTCTACTTGTTACTTCAGTCATAATTAGATCCAGTCGCTGTCACAGAGGGAGAGACAGAAGGCGAAAGATAATGTGCGAGGGAGAAAGCAACAAGGGCAGAGAGCGAGTGCTGGAGAGGAGAGAGGGAGACAAGGGTCGTGAACGAAATAACGTGTCTTAAACATTACAGAGAATTAGAGAGAGAGGCTGAGGAAGTAATGTCAGAGCACGAGCGAGCGAGATGGGGAAGGGAGAGGTGGGAGGATTGGACAGGGTTTGTGATCAGCATTAAGCAACAGGGTGAAAGAATGAGATTTTCTTCTCTTAGATCCTGACATTACTCCTGCACCCACATCCCCGTTGCCCGACACACAAATACACAGGCACACACACTCACACACTCATACACAGTCACAAACACACGCACAGGAGCCAGCTTGGACAGGTAAGAATTTAATTGCCAGAGCCATTGAAGTGAGACATTGTGGCCAGGCTTTAGATGAAGTTCCTGGCATTTCGTCCAGCCAACCACAAGAAGCTCTGTGTAGTGTAGGGGATTCAAACAGATAAAGTCAGTGTCAAGGACACAGTATAATACTAGCTCCTTAATACTGCTGTTATTGGATGAAAAGGTTGTAGCTTCAGAAAAGGCAACTTATAATAACGCATACAGATGGCAGGTTCCTGATTTGAAGTTATCATTTTTTTTATACCTGTCCCACATCGCCAAGTATTATCATCTGCTTTTGGGAGTTTGGACAAAGAGCAAGTGGCTTCGCAAATCCTGGCAGTGCATTGCACTATGAGATGAACTTGGAGTACAAAATGGCACCGGTCTAGGAGGCTCACACCAGTAATGAAAAACAGCTTTTCTATCAGATTAACAACTGCACATTTATTGGCTTTTTGGTAATAAAATTTTACTCAGCACTTAGAGGGCCACATAAGCTTTCAGTACATGGGGAAAAAGCCAAAATGTCTAGATTTGAGTTACAAGCTTTTCATCCAAAGACAGTGCTGCAACAGTTCAGTGCTAATGCCTTGGTCATTTCTGATGAGGGGGATGGTTTTCCAAATACAACAGTGCTGTTTTATTGTTTCTGTTCTGTTCTGTTCTGTTCCTTTGTTTATTTTTACATTCTCAGACAGCTAAATGTCATTCTCTCTCTTGCGTCAGTATGAAAATTTGAAAAACTCTCATATCTTCCCAATTTCAGTCTCCCTGCCCCTTTGAAGTGCTGTCAGGCCTTCAGTGGAGAGCATTTACAGGGATGGGAGAGTCTAAAAAATAGACGGGGTAAGCTGCTGCGGAGACCTAATAAAACTGCCAGACACTGTCAGAATCGTATGGGAGTTAGCTCTCTGACGCACCTTCCTGTTCTCATCGCCTGAGCTCTTCCTCTCTGCAAATGAAGCCTCGACGGGAGGCTTCTGCCGAGACCTCCCGCTGAAACAGTTGTTGCTGTTTAAGGAAAGGCATGGAGGAGGGCAGATCAGGGAAACTCATCCCCCGCCTCCGCTAGTCGCAACGGGAGGGCTCTGAAATAGCCTGGGCTGGACCTGCTGGGAACTTGCTACCCCCCCTTTGTGTCTCTCTGTCACTCTCTCTCTCTCTACCCACCCCCCACCCCCCCCCTCTCTCTCTACCCCCCCCCCCCCCCCCCTCTCTCTCTCTCTCTCTCTCCCCCCTCCTCCCTCTGTCAGATTCTGTGTGTCTCTCTTCTGTGTTAGAGATTTGGTCCTATTTGAGAGGCAGCCCTCTGCACAGCTGAGGGAAGGAGATTACCGTTTGATGAGGTTTTAGTTTGTCTCTCTGCTTAACGTGATGGCCCTGCTGCCCCTCCACTCTGCCTCTCCGCATGGGGGCCAGGGATCCTTAAAGACCCAGCTTCGGCCTGCTTAACCTGAGGATGGTTTTGGTATCAAAAAAGGGCTTTTATTTTTTCAGGTGCACAGTTACAGATGCGCTTGCAGACAGATGCATAACGAGTACAGTCACAGAAGATTAGATAAGAAAGGCAGGCTATTAGCAGGACAAATATACCAGAAATGTACACTCACAATAAGCCACAATACCACTGACAACAAACTCACAATGATTTCAGAAATGTTTCCTATTCCTGTCACATCATGTAGATATTAATTTTCTATTAGATGGAGCATTACTAATAGAGTGGATAAACACTGCTGAATTGGTTATTGCCACTTTCCTAAACTACTTGCTGTAAGTGCAAAGTTATTGTCTTAGCCAATTTTCAAGATCAATGTACAGAAAGAAACTCACCCTGAAGAATATCTACAGCATATTAATTCTGCTCTAAAATTTGGTAAAACAGCATAATTGGAGCAAAATCTCAGGCTGTCCCACACAAATTGGATGGGAAAAACCCTGTCATAGTTGTTTTCATTCTTCCTTATCATATTATCATTCATCCTTAAAGTCACAATAACTATATAATTAACATGCACAGATTTAACAAAAAATGCCCAAAAAGCTAAAAAAAAATAACATAAAAAAAATAAATAAAATTGAGAAATATTAGGTGTACATAAAAATTCCAAACAAAAATACCATCACAGCTTTTTGAACAATCCCCACCCGTCGCCCCTCCCATCACATAAAACCTGCAATGTCACAGTTTTCAAAGTGACACGAGTGGCAACATGGTACAGCAGTGTATTTTTGGGTGTTCACCCCTGGAAACCCTGTTTCCTTTTCCAAAGACACTGTGGTTTTTGTGCACTGCCGGCTCCAGTAATGGGGGTGATGGAGGTGTAGGAGGTGGAGGAGGTGAGGGAAGCAAGGCTCCATTCGAAATGTGACTTTTAACCACGTAGAACTCTGAAGGACATAATGAAAGGCACAGACACATAAATCAGTCGTGTGATCAGTCGTGTAATTGTACTGTGTACTCTGCTGCTTCCTGTAGACTACCATTAAACCAAATCAATATGCGAGTCTGGTACAGATGAGTAAAGGAAAGTAATGACAGACACAGACACTCAGATGGATTGGTTAATGGCACCAACTTTCTTTTATTTTTCTTTCATTCTTTCTTTCTTGCTTTCTTGCTCTTTCCCTTTCTTTCTCTCCTATATCCGCCACAGGCTGGTTTGGGGGCAAAGAGTTCTTTATAACTTTGAAGAGTCTAACCTTCTGACTTGGTTGTTAAAGCACTCACGCCCCACCGTTGCATGCATGTACTGTATGTCCTTCATGCTTGGGTGCTTTGTATTTCCTACTCACAACGCTTAATATAGTGATGTGGTTGGGCACTTTTAAGTATGTGTGTTTGTTTATATGTGTGTGTGTGTGTGTGTATGTGACCGAGAGAGAGAGACCTTTTTTATGTGGACTAAAATGTGTGCATGTGTTGAATGCTTGTCAATGTCACACCATTTTAACTCATTCTGTGCTGAATTATTCAATCCAGCTCATTAAAAATGAAAGACTTTGTATTCTAAGAAATTTGCAGTGAACCTTTATGAACTCAGTTGATGGATCTGACATTGACATGGTACTTGAGTTTCTGTGTGTGTGTGTACAGTCTGTGTATGCATTTTGTGTTTGCCTGTGTGTGTGTATGTGCTCTCTGTCAGTGGGATTGTCCATACATGTAAACTGGGTTTATGTTCATAATCGTGTGTGTTTGTGTGAGCGCTCGTGTGTGCGTGTGTGTGCTTTGGTACGTCATGCCTTTTGTCCTTTGTCTCTTTCTCTGCGCAGGGTGTGCTGCCCACCCCCTTGCTGTCCCCGTGGCAGGCGCAGCACCAGGGCTCGGCCCGTACCAGCATGCCCCAGCGCAGACAGAGTGAGTCACTAACCCCCTTTTCCAGACTCTTCTTCCTCGCTTCATAAAACAGGGTATCCATGGATCCTTACAAAGTCTTAAAATAAATTATCTCCAATTAAGGCTTCATAAAGTATTAAAATGTCCTCAATCCAATTATCAGCAGTCTTATTTTTCACCATGCATTAACAGGTTTGTTTGGACTGCATTCCCACTGTTAAATTAATACAGAACAGGGTTAGTAGTACAATATGCAAAACAGTTTTTTTTGTTTGTTTTGCCAAACACAATTGGACTTCACGTCCCTTAATTAATTTCCTGTTGTTCTTTTTCTTATGCTGCCCATTTATAGTTTCCCAGTTGTATTATAAAGGCCTTGAGAAGTTTTAAATTTGGCTTTCTGAAACCTGCAGATACCCTGTAACAAAAACTTTATTTCTAACCTTCTCTTCACCGCACCCTCTGCTGCATGTCTTGTTATGTTGCCCCCTCACCCAATACATGTAGAGTTTCATTCTAAAATGAAATCTCCACCATAATTTGCAAAAAAGGTGACTCCTCCCTCTGTTGAGGTAGGAATTGTAAGTCATTATCTTTGTTAAAACCGTGACATTTTTCCAAGATGGAATATTTTGCATTTTAAGATAAAACCCTTGATCATTCTGCTCTTACTTCGTCTTACAGTTAGGGTTGCAACGAGAGTCTCAGATTCTCCAGTCATCTCTCTCTCCAGTACTGCACATCTGTGTACGCTGCAATGCTGCACGACTCACTTCCTTCCTCTTGATAGGTTATTAGGTGCAACATAATATATTACACATTATGTATCCAAAGTATACGTATACAAATTAAGATACAGATATTATATTTGACTGTCTGAAGCTGTATTACATGGTGGATCAGTTTTGATAGAAAGCACTATGTATGTGATGATGATAATCTTCTAATCAATTGGTGTATCTCCTGTCCTGTTCTGTTCTTCTGAGCAAATAGTGCATCTGTCCATTACATAAAATGTCAGCTCTTTGCTTTGGAGATGCTCTTCAATTTAAAAAAAAAAAAAAAAAGAAGTTACATTTCTGACTTTTTTACTTTTTCTTGAACCAATCTGACTTCATTGAAAAAGACAACACTGGAGAAATAATGACAGCGCAATCAACACCCATCTCACTGAATCCTGCAACAATGCTTTTGAATTACACTTGGCTGATGAGGTAGCTAGTAGGGGAGGCAGGTAAAGAGAAAGGGAATGGGTAAATAGACTTCAGACAAAGCACACACACACGAAAAGAGAGTGATAAAGAGAGAAAATGAGGGGGAAACAAAGAGAGAAGCAGAGCCCACACTGTATTCTTTTGATCTGTCTCAGTGGGGCTTGGCTTGGTATCAAGCATGATGGCGCAAAATGGGGAGGCATTTTTGATATCTGGGGTGGTTTCAACATCAAGTATACTTGTGTTTAGACTATTTTGACAAAAATGCGTATGTAACCCAGCTGTCAGTCAAAGTGCAGTGTCTCCCACCACTGGATAGCAAGGTCTGATTAAGCAAGAGCCAGAGGACCAAAAGTGTTTTTGTATAGTGGGAGAGAGAGAGGAGAGAGAGCTAATGATATTCAAACATGCTAAAATATAGTTGGCACACAGTCAGGCATATATATAAGATGGAAAGGAATGGAAGAGAGAAAAACACCTATTTTATTTTCATTGAATAAAGCAATAATGCTCTGACCCCCAGTGGGAACTCTTACTGTAAACAGACCAGCTAGGGCTTCTTGCCAGTAATAAAGGTCTTTAGAATAGAAAATAGGCATTGTCAGTTCTGGGATTAGAGAAAGAATTGGACTCCTCATACAGGTCTCTATGAATGGAAGATGCAGTGATGGAGGTTTGCATTAAATTGGTTTGTTTGTCAAGCTATTATGTGGCCTTTGCTTGCAAGCATGGGTTGTGTGTTAATGCTGGATTCCCGGTTTCTTAACCCCAGGAAGTGTCTGTTATGTCTGTCCAACTTCTCTTACTCTCTCTCTCATTATCTACTGCGTCTCAATCTCCCTCTGTCTTTCTACCCTCTTCTCTCCTCACCTCTTGACTCTGCCTCTCATCTCTATAAGCGAGTCTCCCATATTCTCTCTCTTCTCCCTTTGCCTCCCCGTGCGTAATGCCTATGGCAAGGAGTGGAGCCCCTAGTGCAGTACTTCACTGACAGAGCGTGGTACAGTAACCCTTTCTTTAACGTGCAGTCGACATGCCGCCCTCTCAGCCCCCTTCCTGCACGCTAGGCTGCGGTTTGGCGTGATGTGGCACGACAGAAGCATGCCCATCTACATCTGCATCTGCATGCTTTGCACTGGGTTTGCCGTTGTTTTGGAGTTCTGCCCTTGTGTATCTGTACTTGCAGCTTTGGTCTGCTCCTCCTACGGAAGACAGTTTGGGGTCACAGTGCTACTTTTTTAGGCATCTCATTAAATTGTTTATATTTTTCATCTTTCTTCTTTGTGGGATTTTGACATTAATTCTAGCTTGTTTTTGTGCTGTAGTTATTCTCAGTTTCACATCGTCTTTTTGTCTGCTCCATCCTATCAAACAAGGTGTTTATGAACCATCATGCATGCTTTGGTAAATTCTTCTGTGTGGATTTTTTTCTATGTTTTCATTCAGTGACCAGGTGCTGTATTACTCAAGGTGTTTTGACTTCATAAATGACTTGGCTGAATAGTATCTGAAGGAATACAGTTCATAAATAACCCTTTGTTATTGTAACTGAAAGCATATTACTGCCGCCCTGAGCTATGACATTCATTGTAACTCTGCTATCATAAGCAGTTAAGCACAGCAAGCAAGAGACAAATGTGAGCAATCACACCAGTCCGCTCTCAACCTCTATCCATAGCGGTTACATTTGCACACAATCCAAATCACCATTTTCACAACCACCAATATAAGATTATGCTATAAAGTCTAATCTAGCTCTGAAATAGATGTGCCACCGCATATAATCCAGAGTGCTATGATCGCAGTCTTCCAGGAGGCTAAATGGGGATAATTTGCTCCCTTATTAACATTCTTTCATTTTGGTATTTCTTCCAATTATATGATGAAATTGCCCACTTTTCATGGTGAGAGTCAGGTTGGATATGAGATTGGTTATGGTGGGCTCTGACATTTTCCAGATGCCTCTGAATTGGCTCTCAAATTGACACATTTCTTGGTTAGACTGGCAGTTTTTAAAGTGATAGCTATTGTCACTAAACTGAGAGATTGACTTATTGGCAGTGCAGTAAAGAGCCCTAAATTATTGTTGCCAATAATCAGCACCTATAGCAGACAGCCTGATGACTGAGGCCCTGCCCTGTGTAGCTCAGTTGATACGGCATGATGCTATCACTGGCAGGGACTTTATTCCCACATGTTATAAAAATACATGTATTGTGACCATGGATATTTCAGTAGTTGTTGTTGTTTTTGAACATGAACTGTATTGTCCTAAAGCCAAAAACCGGCACCGCAAAACTCTAATCTGTGATGTTGTGCCAATTTACATTACATTACTCCTTTAACGGGAGTGTGATTTTGCAGATTCCTAAAATGTTTGCAACAATTACAGTAACCCTTACCCCCGTAAAATCATCTGAAGTAATGTCACTGTCACCTTCATCATCTCTTCTAATTAATTCACTATGGAGCTCTGCTTTCATGAAATATGTAATTTGTGGATTGGAACAAGCTATTTTCAAACAATTTAGCGATGGGAGTCAGTAGTGAGTGCTCACCCACACAGACTGAACTGGGTATGGGAGTGAAATGCAAAGCTGAAATTCAGTGGTACTCCCTTTTTAAAGGACTTAATTTGTAATCTTCCCACTGCTCATAGTTTGAGTGGCAGACTGCTCATTTGCAGATATTGCAAAACGAGCCCAAAATATAACATACTTTATTCAGTATTCAGTTTTTGAACTACAAATTTTATAATGTGAAAATGTGTGTACTGGCCCCCTTGGCCAAAAGCTTGAAACACTTTGAACATGCCCAGTAATAAATTGACACCCAGAGGTCGACGAGGGTTGTGATGAGAGGCCAGTGGACGCAGTGTGGCAGGGGACCAGGAGATGGAGCTGTGGCCTTGGACATCCACTCCCACTCACACATATGAGGGACTGATGACAGTGTCAGGCATAGTAGCCAGACCTACATAGCTACATATTCACTTTTCTATGAAATCTTTATACTTTCAACTCACAGCGTATACTTCCACTCAAACTTTGCTATGACTCCATTCATTTTAATTAACCTTTTGCTGGATCCAGATGAATTCAAAGCCCTAACCATAAAGCCAGGCTCCACCTACAGAGCTACAAAAAAGATAGATACAAAAAGGCCAGTTGTCTGGTTTCTTACCCAGTGCTCAGCGTACTAGTTTTAATAGTAATTTTATGCAGTAATTATACACTGTCCATCTAAAAATCAGTTTGGAACAAAGTAATTCTAGTTATAGCATAGTGATTTTTTAAGATGATAAGGTCAAGATTTGAGCATCTCTGGACTTGCTCATGGTTATCAAATGGGTAGTTAGGGATCAACAGCCTGACTGGATGGACTAATAAGCACAAGTCCCTGTGTCCCTGTATACTGCTCCTAGTCAACTGCTTAATGTTATATTATGGCACTGTACATTATGAGCTTATCGTAAGATTCTCCAAACAGTTCCTTTTTGAGAGTGGAACAGTGGTGCACGTACATAAGCAAGTACATAAAATGTGGTAATTCCTCAATGGCTACGTCTGTACACTCAGATACATGACGCAGACAAATGTGCATGTACATACAGAGACAGATGTCCCCTGGTGGAGGGAACACCATGGCGGTCTTCATTTCAAAGTCCATGCACTAGTAGCTGTAGCTCTTCCCTGGCCAATGGCTTACTATCCTCCCTGCACAGGCAGCGGACATCTTGGGTAGAGCTGAACAATTAATCAAAAAAAATTAAATAAATAAATCAAAATCACAAAATGAGCTACTGCAATTTCCAAATTGCAGAGGCTGCAATTAATTGGTTATTAATTGGTTAATTGGTTTTAGTGCTCCAGGTAATCTATGGTCCATGGATCAAGTACAAATAATATTGGTGAAAACCTTTCATCATGCCCAAATTCAGTAAATCCTGCACACTGACATTTTTTCTTTTTTTTTTTTTTACAAAATCACTTTACTTGAAATGATTTTAAAGTTCTAAAAAATGTATGACAAGAAAAACTTGTGATGGCAGGATCCACAGTTTAAATCGCAATTGCAAAATTGCGAATATTGCGAATAATTAAATTTTTTGTCAATGTCGTTCAGCTCTAATCTTGGGTCTCAGGAATGATTTGAGTCCCCCGTGAAGCGGTGATCACCAAATGACAGGTAGAATTTAGCTCCAGATTGCAGACAGTCAGACAGCCAGGTTATTCTCTTCTGCCTGTCATCAAGTGCTGAATCAGGGCTTCATCTGTGACTCTGCCTGCCCCTTTCTAGGAATAGGTCAATGACTGTCGGTGCTGACAGGCCATGATATTAAGAATAAATCAATAAATCAAAGACAGGCAGAGTCTTCAGCTTGCGTTTTTGACTCTGAAGTTTTTTTTCCTCTGTAAAAAATTCAAAGGCCTGGATTCCACAGGGATCAAAGACACTGAAAAAAAGGGAAGTTTTTGAAAACCAACCATTTCTGGAACATGATAAAGAACAACTCAAAGTCCTGTCTTATTATGCATTCATTAATCAGCCCCTTTTGAAGAAACACTTTTTTGAAAATATGACGATATGATGATATGATATTTCTATTTTTTTCCCTGCAGCCTCAAATACTACAGCCTTCCAGCCCCTGCCTCAACGAGCAGCTCCGGCAGGAAAGAGTAGTAAAAACTCCCCCCACCGTGGGCCGCAGTGACCCCACAAGGAGGAGCAGTAGAGAGGGAGGAGCCCATAGAGACGCTGACCCCCCTCCCAAAGCTCTCATGGCAGATGTGTCTGGCCCAGCAGGCCCCCTGGCTCCAGATACAGACGAGCTGAATCGTCTGCTCAGCGCCCACCTCCACCGCCTGGGCTCTGGGGCTCCGCAGGGGGCCGCTGCCAGGGAGAGCCCAGCTTCAGCAGCTCAGTCTGTGGCAGAGCTGGAGTGGAGAGCCCCCGCTGCTATACTGCAGGGCTCCACCGCTCCTCGATCTGTTGGTTCAACTTGCCCTCGCATGCTGCAGCCTCCCCGCTTCCACAAACGTGTGTCTGTCCCAGCACTTACACCGGGGGGCTCCTGTGGCTCTGCCCCTCTCAAGCCGGGGCGTTCCTCAGAGCTTCTGGGTAACCTCCGGACCAAGCAGCTGCCCCCTCCATCCAGAGGCCTTCCCTGCTTTAACGCTGGACCCCAGGCTCAGGTTCCAAGTCTAGGCCGCGCTGCTTCACTGCTTCAGCCCCGCATGGCGTCGGGGCTTCGGAGGGATCCACGGTGCAACAACACCGCAACCACCAACTCCGGCCTGGAGGAGCCCAACCAGGGGCAGTTCAGAGACCCTGGGGCAGACAGGACTATAATCCCTTCAAGCCGCTCATGCCTCCCCAAGCCAAAGATCCCCTGAGGAGCTCAAACTCACACATCACAACTTGAGACTGGAATCTCTGTGACATTTTTGATATCCATCCTCTTCTAGCCCCAGCCATAATATAAGTGTGTTCATACTCTTTGTGTGTCCATAGGAACATACTCTGTTTGAGATCATGAATCCTTATGGCATTTCAGGGACTACCTGTGTCGGTGATGTTGGTACAGTGACTGCTATATTGTTTCTAAATTAGAGTCTAAACTCCAGCCTAACTGATCATAATACAGTTTGTAGCATGATCTTGTCTTCAAAACAGCGGTATATTACTGTCAAAATGGCTTCTACAAATTATGCTCAGTACAGTATGTGCATCTTACAGATTGTGGGAGGGTTCCTGATGGACTGACATGCACATTATTGTTGCCGATACAAACACATAGGGTGTTACCATTCAGAGTTGTCACAGTTATTTCTATCCTTATGTTTCTTTGTTTTGTTTTTAAAAAACCCGGAAGGTGTTACCACATTTTTAAAGTGTAGAGGTCAAGTTCACTTGTCCTGAAATGGCTGTGCCCTCTGACACACAGCTGCATATGGTTTTATGCACCGAGGTGACATGGACGTGACCTTTGTTGTGTAACAGAACGCCCAAGGGAAGACTGAAACAAAAAAAAACAAGCAGTGGAAAGAGCAAAGAAGAATAAAATAACAGTAGAGGTGGAATGAGGACTAGCCACTGGAGCTATCCCTTTCAGAGAGAGGAGATGTGTTTGTGAAAATGTGTGTGCATGTGTGTGTATGTGTATATGAAAGCGATGGAGAGAGAGATTAGAGACATTGAGGTGGGGGGGAAGAGAAATGCAGCCTTTCAACTGTTTCTTCTCATGTGGATTCTTTTACCCCAACTCCCCTATGCAGGTAGCTACCTGTTCCAGATACAGCTAGACACACTTGCAACCTGAGTGAACGTCTGAACCCTGCATATATTAGGAGACCACAGGCCCTCTGTGTAAACTCAACTCAACAGGCTTGCCTCAGTGGAAGATGGAGAGATAGGCTTCCTGAAATGGAATGAACTGAAGTTTAGTGAGCACCATGCTGGTGGTGGAGATATAATTAGGAGATATGAAAGGTCAGTGAGGAATTAGCTTTCATAATGTGTCGTGAAAGAGCAGCACGAAAAAGCAGTGTGCTGAGGTACACAGGCACAAATACACACAAAGAAATGACACGCTGCAAAATGTCCATCTTACGTCATTTAATATCATGCTGAGTCTTAAAACCCTAACTTTCCTGTCAAATGTGAAAAAATCTGCCAACGATGTGAGACAATTACACCTTTGAGAACCTTTCAAGAAAGTGACATTATCTTGACACTCATGGAATGATCTGCATCATTTCAAGATGATTGTCACTTTTTAATTATTGTCACTTGTCAATTATATGGAGACAAGAAGAATTATTTTGCTCCACTGACAGAATTTTTTTCACTTATTTTAAGAAAAATAAGAATTTAGGACTCAATTAAATGAGTTGTTAAGATGGACATTTTTTGCAGTGCCCACACAAAGTTTCTTGAACTATTTCCCTCAGTGACATAAACATCAGCTTGCAGGGCTTCATTAGAGGTGTGAAGCTGGTACTGTGTGTGCGTGTGCCTGCGTGCGTGTGTGTGTGTGTGTGTTTGAATGCGTTAGCTGTTGTTTGAGTCTTTCTCCCTTCCTCTCCTCCTCTCTCTCTTTTGCCACGTCTCTCTGGGGACATCAAAGGTATTAGTGAGGTATTTTCAGGTAGGAAGCCTTTAGGGCTTTGGTGGTGTTTCTGCGGGAGTTTTTTGAGGATTGTGTTTATCTATCCTTCGCGGAGCACTTTTGCAGTCGAACGTTCCCAAAATGTCCCCACACAGGGAGCAGCAGTGTGTTAAAAAGGCCTTCTGACAGCAACTCTGCTCTCTTCTCCGTCACGCCGCATGACCGTTTGGTGTACGCCTCTGGCACTGTCCGGTCTACTGCGTCCAATAATGCACCGTACAGAGACAGAGAGAGACACACACACACACGCACGCGCATACACTTGTGGACACACACATTACAGACTCACACACATACACATTCACTGTGACACAACTCATACATAAGACAAGACATACATAGCTCACAGGGAACACACACACAGAGACAAACATTCACACCCATGCACACTCATACACACACACTGAATTCTAGTGTGTGTTTGCACATGTGTGTTTGTGTTGTGTTGCATTGTGTTGTGAGTTTACTGGAGCTATCACAAAACATGCTGGAGCTATCCAAGTACCACATTGATCTATCTGTCCTCTGTAGCCAAGCAAGATGGCCGCCTCTGGATTACCCTGTGTGTGTGTGTGTGTGTGTGTGTGTTGTCTGATAAAACATGTTTATCTTTTCCGTGGTTAGACGTTGTGCCAAGCCAACCAAGCAGTCAACACTGCTTTGTGTAGCCAAGAAAAACCCATTTCTTTTAATGAGAAAGGAAAAGGTGGACAGAAAGATATATAGAGAGGATGAGAGCAGAAGAAAGATGCACAATGAGAGATAATGGGAAAGGGCAGGAACTAGGAGCAAAAAGGAAAGATGTAGTGATGAAAAGGTGAAGGCACTAAGATAATGAAGATTGGCTGTGTTTTGGTATGCTGCTGTGTGTGAATGTTTGTGTATTAAACATTGTGAAAGTGTTTACGAGGGAGAGAAGAGGGAGGGGGGAGAGAGAATACGTAGCGTGTTTGTTTGTGTGCGGTGTGGTCCAGCGAGTAGCCCAATCCCCTCAGCTGTGTCACTCACTGCTTAGTAATGCCAAACAGGAAATCAATGTATCCTGCTGTGTATGTGTGTGTCTGCCTGTCTGTCTGTCTGTCTGTCTGTGTGTGTGTGTGTGCGTCTCTAGACACCTCTGGCTGCCAATGTTTCTCTCCTGGAAGAGTGTTTGTGCGTGTGTGTGTGTGTGTGTGTGTGTGTGTGTGTGTGTGTGTGTGTGTGTGTGTGTGTGAGAGAGAGAGAGAGAGAAAGAGAGAGATGTGTCTGCCCACAGGCCAAAGGCAAATCCATGCCAGGGAAAGCAGTGCCATCCTCATCCCCCTCTGCTGTATTCTCTATCTCCAAATCAATGTCTCTGCTCAGTTTAGCAGTCAAGGCAATCAGTCTTGCTAGATATAACAAAATGACAACTCGGCTGAAGAACTCACCATAGCAACTGGGATCAATTCTAATGCAGAATCGCTTTATTTTGCGTGGAGACTAACAACACTGTTAAATTTCATTGCACAAGAGGAAAAAGTTACCAAAGGGGGCTGGTTTGGTCTATATTCTTACTCTGAATGGCACAGGACTGCACTGCGGTGCATATTATGGATAAATGAAAATGGGATTTCTTGCAAATCGTTTACTGGCATGGAATGGAATGGAGATGCAGATCAACTGAGACAGAATATTCCACTGTTTTATTGCATCTTCATGGTTTAGCATTTCTGTTGTTTTTAATAGCAAGTAACAGTACAGTCTGTTCATGTACTTTTTCCACTCATAAACTAACACCAGTTTCAAATCCACTATAAAAAACTGTAATAATTTTATTTTCTGTCATGGCTGAATTTCTGCTTTTGTGAATGGTATTGAAATATTTAAGATACTAGCTGATAAAGCACATAGTGTGGCTGTCCAGATTGTCTTCATAACATATAAGGTATTTATCACTATATCACTTACAGTATCAACTGCTTTCAGCTGTTATGCACTGTCTCAGTAAACTGTGCAATATTGTTTGAAACAAAAAGATGAAGGAACGCTACACTGTGTTTTTAGTGATGTATTATGCAAATTAAAAAAGCAAATGCTTTTAAAAAATTCTAATCTATCAGTGATGCACTTTAAACAACATTAGTTGTTGATGCTGAATGAACACTAAACTGGACACTACTACAGTAAGGGTTTGTTTGATTTGACCAGATTTGATTTCTCTTATTCTTTTTTTTCCCTCCCTGTGTCTCTTTGTTTGCAATGTGCATCAGATTTTCCCTTGAGGCCATGTGAGATAAAGGCTGCACCAAAATCTGACAAGTCTGTTTTGGCTTATCTACCTTTAGGGTCAAACAGCAGTGTCGCCTTTGTCAAATGGTGAATTCACATCTAGTCAGAAACGACGGCCATGTTGTGTCTACACACTTCCACGTTGTTGCCTCCCTGTGCTTGTTATAGCAGGACTAGGTGATGGCTGGACGAGCCATACCTCCAGGCACGCACACTTCAAAATGTTTAACATCAGGGCAATGGCAATATATTCAACATCAGGGTGATGTATGGTGCTGTGTCTATGGCCCAGCTCGGTAATCAGCCACAGGTGAAGACTTGGCTCATACGGTGTGAGGGACTGCCCTGACGGTCAATGCTATTCATTGATCTGGATTATAGCCCCGCCCACCAACACTCCCACGCACACTCAAAAAGCTGCTGATCTCAGTTCAAGATGGAGGAAAAACTCATGGGTTTGTTTCCCTTGTTGTCATTGTCTGCTGGTTGTCCTTCTGTGGAAATAAAACATGGTTGTGAAAAAAATCATGCTGTCGTTTATTGTTATGCTCTAGTTGTGCCAATGTAACGTTTTAGAATGCTCCATCACATCCATTTCCTCTTGGAACACCTGCTTGCATTCCTATTGCTACAGAAGAAATTAGAAAGGGAGACAAAGCATAGACAGTCTGAATGTTCACTGATATGGACACCTGCGTCTTAGAAAAAATGAGAGATTTGTAGGTTGACAGAAGAGGGAGAGCATTATTCATTCTCTCCATTACAAACCAGCCACTGTATACCTTGCATACTATAGTCCAGTCACTAATGAGGTTATGCGCTTCAGAGCAGATGGGTGGATAAAAGGCTGCCAAGCACACCGTGTAGCATGACACTGTCATTAACTTGGGAAAGTGGGAGATGTAGTGCAGGATGACAAATGATTTCCCTTGATAAAAGAAAATAAAGTAGTTAAAAGGTGTTCACTTGAAAGTTTGCTGCACTCTTTAATCATAAACTGTCATATTTATGTTTAACATTTCCAGTGTGGCTGTTTTGCAGTGCTATAGGTTGTTACTCAGAGAACAGAGGTTTGGTACACTTTGAGTGGATAAATTCAATAGCTTGGGTGCAAAGTACAGTTTATTGGGTTTCTATCTATTATTGCATACAAAAAAAAGATAGCGAATTTATCCATTTTGTGCAGCAGATATGACACCAGCATGACATAGCGAAAACATACCAGCAGCAAATAGAATGATCAATTCAATGGATTTATATGCTTCAGTTTGTTGTGGTAACATGGTTATGACAGTTACAGTAAGGTGCTATTTCACAGAGCCAAGTAACAGATTTGGTTTTCAATGAAATTGAATCTATGAAATTGATTTTCAGAAAAACTGATTTGTTTTGCTTCCTGTTGATACAAATCAGTCTGGAATACAACAATCAAAGCAAAAGGTAACAATGAGAAAGCAAATTAACTGAAAGCACATATGCCGAGGACTAGCAGCCCTCCATCAACCATTGACATGACAGTTATGTCTGTGCAGAGTTCAAGAGGAAGAGTTCAACAGGCTCTATGTACAGGCAGATCTCAGAATAGAATGACATGCTGCAGATACATGAATGCCAGGAAGCCCACTAACGATAACCTTACTGTGATGTGGATGGAGGTCATTGACATTATTGAAAGGGCTTTTTTTTATAATTAGGGGGTAGCCATCATATTTCCATGCTGTATAATTTACCTAAAGCAATAACACTAGAATGGTTCTCTTTTGCCTTTTAAATGCAAACCAATACTTTAACTCTTTCTAAAAATATATTCCAACTGAAATCAAACATGAAACACATTTGGCTTGTTTCACAGACATGGATTAAACTTAATCCTAGACACAGGTTTCTTTCTATCGAGATCTCCATTTGGAAAAATAACTCCTAATCTAAGTCTGACAGGTAGGGCCTGCTCGTCAGGTAATCGCTATTGCGTGCGAGCTAATGATAAGAGTCTAAAGCTGCTAGTTTCATGATGCAATGTTGTATGTCACCCGGCGTAATGCGCTCAAACCAGACAGGAATGTTTTCCAAGGTGCTCAACTTGAGCTATGCTATCAAAACACCTTCTTCCAAATTGTATTGTGTCGTTCTGTGAGATTAACATGTTTTATTAGGTGGTCAGCCTTCATGTTGCAGGCTTGCAGCAGTATATTTTGTGGTGGGTCCTCCTAGAAGTGCGGACAGTTGTGCCTGCAGTGCGCTGTGCATCATGTGCCAAGTGGCAAGTTGTGTGTAAAAGGTAAATAGGACACTGTTAGTGGTAATTGTAGGTGATTTTTATCCCTGAGGCGTTGTAACAGGGGTAATGTAGGGACTAGCCTGGGGTAAATGTGCAATTTCATAGTGAATCTGAAGCTGACAGCTGGTGTTTTGCACTTTTGTCATTTCTAACTGGGTTATCGCAATAACACAGTACATTGTCTGTGTATGTTATAGATTGCTGTGTTCCTCCCTAACTCTCAGTCCTCTACAGTCCCCTCTCTCTGTCTGTTCACTGGTGTGTGGGAGATGGCACTGGTGTGCAAGTTAATTTCACTGCGTTTCAGGTTTGGTTGCTTACTGTGTCTTATCCAATCCACTCTAATTTCACTGGTTTGGAAAGATCACTGTTGTGCTGATTGTTTGCTGTGCACACTCTGCACAAGCTCCGGTGGCAGCAGAGCCCATAACTCTGGGGCTCTGGGCCTTCACTGTCTTATCCCATAATTTTTCATATGGTGATTTTTAAAATTAAGAAAACTATTCAGATTTTAAAGACGATAGTGAGTCTGTTTTTCTGCTTGGTTGAACACCCTGTGCGGGGAGCGAAAGTTGGTGTGAATATTCAGTGGCAAAGCCCTTGCTGTAAGGGTCATCCTTAGTCATCAGAGGAGTCTTAATCTGTGTCTCTGCAACTGGCCAGTTATCTGTAAGTACATTGCAGATGGCATTGGCCTTTAGCAAGACTTCACCATTTCTTTTGAGGATGTGTGAGTATTGTATTTTCAGTTTTATTCATTCTCTTCCTGCGCTACTTAAAACCTTAAACCAGCTGTGTGGATGTGCAGGAGAGCTTTTAAATGCTTAAGCAGTGACAGAGGCACAGAAGGCCTTTTTGTATTTGACTTTTTGTTGTTTTTTTAGGGAGAGACTCTATGCCTCGCCGCCTGCCACCAGGGTACCCAGCCACATCTCTTGAAGGAGAAATGCCAGCCTCGCTCTCTTCCTCTGGCGATACTTTCAAATATTCACAAACGCTGCAGGCGAGGCGGCTTAACTTGAGCACAGGGAAGGTTGCAGGGGAAAAACACACAACATTCCAGTGTGCTCTGTGGGATGGCAGAGGAACATGACCATAATTAGATCCCCTGACAGCCGGTGGACTCTCACCTCCTCTAGGACAGGACCTCTCACTCTCTTGCTTTAATTCATACACAGAGGCTCATTGGCTCATTGCTCTGCATACTGAGCCTAATCAGCTTGAGCTGTAAAGTGGGGATAACCATTAATGACCCAGAGATTAACTGTCTACCACTTCAGAGTGCCTACTGTCAAGGTTAGTTGCAGACTATGCTGTAGAAATGGCGGAATCAAAATCAAGACAGAGGCGACCTGGAATATGTTCTCTTGTGATTGACAGTACAATATTTAGACAAGGCATGATCCCGTAACTGACAATTTGGGGTTGGGTAACTGTTTCAAAAGTTGAATGCTCTTTAGAGAAGAGTTATAAAGACTTTGCTAGAAAGCCTCAAGTTCCTCTGAGATGAGAGAACAACCCCAGCTCCCAACTTAATACTGCTCCCTCCCACAGTTCAGCAATTCACAGAACTGTGGATAGGCACTTCTTCACATAAGTGAGACACTTATGAAAATGGAAGCTGATCACACACCCAACCCATGTCCAATAGCACCCCTTGTTCACATGCACCATATGAGAGAGCATGCATGGACTGCATGTAATCAAAGCCACTGACCTCACCTCATTTTTGACTCCAGGCACAAACAGAGCAGCCTTTGGAATGGGAATTGACTTAAAATGCCAGTAGCAAACTAAAGAGAGTGGCCTTGCCCTTGTTGGGCTTGAAGGGGTATTGAGTGCAAGAGTTGATGGAAGCATAATGAAGTAATATTTTTAGCATGACAATTTTTCTTCATGTCGCACTAAGTGCTTTGATAAATCGTACTTATCCTTATACAGTACATTTGGCAGAGTGAAGAGCAAGCATTTGAGTGGCTGGTACTTGGTGTTCTGATAACAAGAACATAAAAAAGTTAGATTGCTTTGTGGCCATTTTTGTAGCCTATTCTGCAGTATCTTACTTTCCTCCTAAGGAAGGACGCAGACGAGAGAAAAACAGATGGCTGGAGGACTGTCTGTACGTAACAAAATGAAGTGAGCCAGAGCAGTCAGGGACAGGGCCAAAACCTCACACTGCTGCAACAATGCGACTTGAAAAAGGGACTGACAAAGTTTCAAAGTCCAGTCAAAAGTTGGCAGTGGCACTGTTCTACAAGAAAGCAAGAAATATTTTCTGTACAGTAGTGTGTCATAACGCAGTGGCTCAAACGTAAAGACAATCCATATTGAACAGAAATAGAACACAATTTCATTAAAAGCCCTGACAGCATACTGCACAACATACTGTAGTTACATACTGTGCAGGCCTTAAGGAATCATTGGTGGTGAATTACATCGCCGGTGGGCAGGAGTAGATACTGTAACATCTTCAACGCTTCAAAGCTTTCCACCTCACTTTGAACTTGATTGTCCATATTATATGTTCTTTCCCGTCTTTCTTTACATTTCAAAGTGGCACAGTGATGTTGTTCTTTCACTGACTGCAGGGTTTATGGCCTACGTAACGTAACAGCATCTTCAAGAAGGATCCTCAAACATTATCCCTTCAGCCCTTCACGTTCATATTGTGAGAATGCATTTCAATTACAAAAAAAAATCTGCTCTGATAGGGGCCAGCTAGTGCTGCAAATGATCTCCTCTATCAGACTGAGGAACAAGAGACGGGCATGCAGGAAACAACAAAGAAAAAGAGAGCAAGCAAGCAAGGAAAACTTGAGCATTGAATCATAACCCAAGCATCCAGGCGCTGCTCAATTGGCCTTAAATTGGGAAGAGCGTGTCAGTAAGCTAGATAGATCAAACAAAACTGTTGAGGGTTTTGAAGTGCGTCTAAGATGGATGTCATCTTCAGGGGTTAAACAAACACTACCTGCAGCAGAGGCCGCACTCTCTGCACGCTTTCAGAGATCAATCACAATACTGCTGCACAATAAAGGTTTTTTCCTCTGCAGGCATGGCTGCTGCTAATGACGGGGCCTGGTGGTCTTGAGGGATGTTTTACTGCTGACGTATCAACACCCACCTCCTCCGATATTTATCACTCCCTCAGCACCGGCCAGACTTCACACAGCATGCTCCCGAGGCTAACTGCCCAAAAGTGTACAGCATGCAGTGACTGTGATGATTAAAATTAATGAGAGAACGCGTTTCAATACAAGGGATTATTGATAAGTGACAACTGGCCCTGCAAAGACACCCGTGGAGTGTAAACACACCTCGAGCTCCAAAAGTATTTGGACGGCGGCACTTGCGACTTTACACTTCGGATTTAAAATGAAACAATTACTGCATTCTGTCCTAAATCACTCAGATGATGTATGAATAATGACAATTGGCTTAATGACTGTGTGTAAACAAGGGTAGCATTTCATCCTCTTAAGCCATCAAGCTCCTGTTACAAAGCTTCACAATAGGCATGGATAACTTACTGTACATGAGTGGCTGTTGTCCTCACGGCTGTCCCGCAGTTCTGCTCTTTCAGCTGCCTGTGAAGCTGCCTTTATGGCCTGACATAATCCCTGAGCATGACTTCCTAACTCCATTAGTAAGCTGGTAAGTGATGTGGCCACAAATCCTTGGTACCCTAGCTTTCCAGTCTCACTATTCAGCTTTTGCTGCTAGTTCAGCATATCCAATCTTCTTCTTTTCATAAGCCTCAACTGCTATTTCTTCCAATTTTCTCATTGACTTAGTGAGAACTACAAAGTAAACAGTTCTTTGAAAAGGGATCGTAATAACAGGTGAGGTCTTAGGCTGGTGCTGATTGTGCTGAACAATCACAAGAACAAGCAGCACTTGTGATTTTTCACTTTAGATTTAAAATGAAAAAATACTACATTATGTCTAAAATTACTCAGATGAAGTATGAATAATGGTTTTAATGATATGACACAATATAATGAATGATGATAAACAGCCTTCGGAAAACGGGATTGTAATAACAGGTGAGGTCTGATTGTGTTGAGCAGAACTGTATATTGTTGGCCTGTAATTGCTTGAGCCTAACTTGTGCCTACTCAGTAACAGTTCAGTAATAATGGAAATCATTGCATTTAAAGATTTCCTGATTATATACTAAGACAACTGTGCTGGAATCTGTTCAAATACCTGTGGCACCTTGAAATGGGGGGTTCATGTCCTACAAAAAAGTAGGTTATTTTTTTATGTGTTTACCTTTATTTTTATGTTTACCAGTTGAAAACACCCTCAAATGAAAGATTTTTTGCATTTTGGAGTTAACTATGGATTTTATTTGCCTACAATGGAAAAAGGCATTTATGCAACGTAAAAACATATGCCTGTTTCTTTGCACCTCTTCCTCCAATTTGATAAAATGGAACTCAGCTACAGCAGGTGCTTTCTTTTCGAAGGATTTTCTGCTCCTAGGGAATACTTTCTCAATGTTTTCCAGCTTCAAACCTGCATTTTGTGTACCTACGCTGAATTCTTCAATTTCAGGGATAATACAGGCCTAAACTACCCACACAGCTACCCACAGGCATTGAAACACACACAGACACAGATCACAGATACTTGAAAACACACACACACACACACACACACACACACACACACACACACACACACACACGGATATATTTAATAAATCTAGAAAGGTTAGCTAAATTATAGGTACGGTAATCATGCTAAGAATGGGCTGATATGAAAAGAACACTGCAGCAGTCTTTAGAATATGCAAGGAAAAAGGAACCCTAATTAAATGAGTCATCAATCTACTGCACACTGTAATACAGCATGACATTGTTTGCCCAAATGACACAAGTTCATTTTAGAGGGATTCAAACTCCTCCTCATATCATAGATTTCCATCCACTTTGAATGCAGAGCAGAGCAGGCTGGGCTTTCTAATGTTAAGTGCCTGAAGCCTTGAATAATTAGTTTGAGAAGAGACGAGTGCCTCGCTCTTTTAGGAATGGCTCAGCGGTTTTCCTTCTGAGGGTTGTTTTTTGGGGAGGTTCTTTCTAGATGTTCTTTCGGAGCTTTTGATATTTGCTGACATGGAAATGAGTCTCGGTTTTGAGGAACCGCTGTGTGTCTATGTGGGTCAGACCCACCTGTTGGCGCTCACGATGCCAACTGCCCACATTCTTAGAAAAAGGTTCAAAAAAGTAATTATTACAGGAAGTCGACTGAGGTAATAATACTGTACAGTTGTGAGAAAAACTTTGTGTACGCTTGGGAATTACCTGGATTCCTGCAGTAATTGCTCCCAAAATATGGTCTGATTTTCATCGAAGTCATAATAATAGATAAACACTGTCTGAAAAGCAAATAACACACAAATAATTGCACTTTTTTCACATCCTAATGAGGACACCGTGTAAGCACTCACACTCTTGGATGGAAAAAGTATGTGAACCTTTAGATTTAGGAACAGGTAGAACCTTCTCAACAACAATAACCTCAACCAAACATTTCCTCTAGCTGCTGATCAACGGTTTAGAGGTATTTTAGACCATTCCTATTTACAAAGCATTTTCAGTTCACAGTTGATATTTTTGGGACGTCTTGCATGAACGTCTCGCTTCAGGTCATGACAGCATTTCAATAGGCTTAAGGTCACGACTCTGACTTGACCATTCCAAAATGTGAATTTTCCACATTTCACATCAGTTTAAGCCCTTCTGTTGTAGATTTACTTCTGTGCTTGGGGTTATTGTCACGCTGTGTGACCCAACTTCTGTCACGTTTCAGATCACAAACCCTGATAATCTTGTGTAGAATTTCCTGATGCATTGATCCCTCAATGATTGCAAGTTGTCCAGACCCTGAGGCAGCAAAGCAGCCCCAAACCATGATGCTCCTTCCACCATGTTTCACAGTTACGATGAGTTTAACTTTTGTCTCATCATCCACAGAAGATTGTTCCAGTAGCCTTGTGGAGCATCCAGGTTGTCTTTTGCAAACTGAGACGGGCAGCCATTTTTATTTATTTATTCATTTGGAGAGCAGTGGATTCCTCTGTGGTTTCTTTCCATGAACTCCACTCCTGTACACTGTTTTTCTTATTGTGGACTCATGAAAACAGACATTAGCAAGTGCAAGAGTTGCCAACAGATCGAAGTTGTTACCTTAGAGTTCTTTGTCATCTCCTTGAGATTTGTACGGCAATGGTGCTGAATTTCTTCCATTTGTTCCATTTACCCGCCTGCCTGTCTTTAGGGATGCTTCTGGAGCATGTTTCTCTGTAACAGATCTCTGCTGAGAAGAGTAGACTCTGTTGGTAACCAAACTTTGTGGATTATTTGTTCAGGCAGGGCACCTCTAACCCGTATCTGTCATCACATTGATTGAATTACCTGACTCCAATCGCCCACTTTCACAGAAGTCTTTATATGAGAGGTTCACATGCTTTTTTCTAGCCTAGACTGTGAATGCTTAAACAGTGTCTTCAATAAAAACATGAAAACGTACAATTGTTTGTGTGTAATTTGCTTATTTAGGTTGTGTTTAGATAGTGGCAACTCGATAAAACCACCATAGTAGGAAGTGTATAGAATGGTTTGCTTTAACACATCACCTCTCATATTATGCCCCCTGTTGAATTCGACCCAACTCATACAAGGTAAAGCTTTTTCTTACCACACTTTTTCTTTGGAATGGTCTCCCTGTGACGTGACATTGTCCCGATGTTCACCCCTGTGTTCTTATTCTGTGTATTCTGTATTTTGTTTATGTTCCATGTTGCTGTGAACATTTAATCTTTGTCCACCCACTCTCGGCACCCACTGCACACATGACTGTCCTTGACAAGGCGGGACTTATAGCGACTTCCATAAAGTAGGAAAGATAGGAAAATTGCACGTGTATAATGTTCTGTGGGGGGAGTTACAACATATAGTGGCATATCAGTGTTTCTGTTGAACCCATGCTATCCTCCTTTTATCATGAGTTTAAACGATTCATCCCCTCAGTTCATGTGGTGAAGCAACCCACGCCTGTTAAATCAAATCATCCCAGTGCTTTCAATTAAACATCAAACAACATGAAAATGGTAGACTTTATTTGTGTGTAAATGGAATCTGTGATAGGCTTTTCATTCCCTATTCTTTTTCTTTTCATACATACTTCATCAGTTTGAGGGGTGGAAATAACAAAAAAATAAATAATAAAAATAGATCTGGTGAAAATGCTTGTGAATTGAAAACAAGAGTGATAAATTATCAAGTGATTTGATAAATCCAAGGATGATTTGATTAAAATCAAAGTGAATTGATAAAAACAGAGCCATTTTCATTATTTATCACCACTTTCTGTCATTCAAATGAACCTTAGCATACTTCCACTGGCCCATCAGCGTGTTTTTTTTTATACATTTAAGTAATTTATTAATATGGAATGTATGATATTGAAGGTTTTTACTATATGGCAACAACTGAAAAGTAAACAACAGAAAAGTCAATTGTGAATTAGAAATGCACTGTATGATTTTTAACAAATCTGTAAAATTTAGAAGTAAAAATTGGCTCTTGCACTTATTGTATTCATGGATGAGTCCTTATAACTAACTGGTAGAGGCTTTCCTGTAAATGTAACCACCAGTAACACGGAAAAAACAAAAAAAAACAAAGCAGAGGAGAGGAGAAATCCATGAGATTAGTAAGTCTCCATTCTTCGATTTTGCCAATGCATCAGTCAGACCTAATGAGGGGCTGTCAGCTACCTGCCTTGCCAACACACAGATTAGGTGCTGCCGACTGTTGTTGTGGGCATCGAGTGTGTGTTTGCAGTAATCAAAAAATAAGCCAGCTCAATCTGCCTTACTCAGAAATTGCCAGCAAACGGTCCAAACGATACAGGAGTCATTCATCATTTTTAAACACAAGGAAACTGTCCCTTCCACAGCAAAAGAAACAGACGTTTTTGTTCTTGCTTCGATTTTGAAGAAGCTGATGATCAGTCAGAAAAAGCACAACAGCAAGGAGAGTGGGCCAGTGGCAGAGCAGAGAGGCAAAGATAACAGGCTTATCACCAGGTGACAAATACCAAGACCGCAAACTTTTTTTGGGGCACTGGCCCAATCGGCCCCAGGCCTTCAGGCGATTCTTATTGTCGAACCCTGACTCAGTCTACAGAGTCTTTGCTGTCTTTACTCTGCCCAGATAGAGCTGTGGTTGCTTTTGTGCTGATACATGCTGGTTGACACATTTGACCTCTCTGGGGCGAGGGAGTTAGATGGGCAGTTGAGCATGCATGGGTGTGTGTTTGTGTGTGTACACAGGCAAAGCCCTCAGGTGTGGTGAGGGTAAAGGGTGCAGGTGCTCAATACAGCCGCTCATACAGCAACAGCTGAGGTGGAAACAGCTCCAGCTTGGTCCTGCAGCTTTTTATATATTTTTGCCTTCTATTGATGTAAAGCACTTTGAGCTGCATGTTGTGTATGAAAGATGCTATACAAATAAACGTTATTATTATTATTATTATTATTATTGTCCTAGTCCAATATGACACAAAGAACATTGTCACAGTTTGGCATATGTTCAATCCTTACATAACACATTTCCCACTCACTTATGCTTCCACATCAGTATGGCTCTTTTGCATTTATTTTTTCATCATAAGAAATATGAAATCAATTGTGCTGGATAAACTTTGGTGATGAACTATCAATAGGCATGAAAAAAATAAGATGGCAATTACAAAGAAACAAAGAGAATACAACTGAACGGAGAATTACCAGAATGCAATATTACAAACAAGGCCAGATCTGAAGATAATATTGCTTCTCCTTTTCAAATGCCCTCAGTCTCTCATTGTGCTTCAAAAGAAGATGCATACACATACATTTCTGTAAAGAAAGGAGACCAGCGCTGTTTATTCAATGTCGTTCTAAGTAGAAAAG
This sequence comes from Centroberyx affinis, assembly GCF_046629955.1. Lineage (NCBI taxonomy): Eukaryota > Metazoa > Chordata > Actinopteri > Beryciformes > Berycidae > Centroberyx > Centroberyx affinis. Next base: position 70,755 of record NW_027279405.1, on the reverse strand, counting down.
CCATTTGATTACAGATTATCTGGCCCTTGATTCGTCTCTTACACATTTAATACATCTGACCTTGAAACTTTGGCTAAAACAGGACAGGACTTGAAACACTTTTCCTTTTTGTTCACATTACATGCTTTCGGAATGCAACATCTGTCACAACTCCAGTTCCATCCACCAGAGGGCGCCAAACTGTATTTCCAACTACCAGCCTGATCTCCACCTGCACACCTGATTCCATTCTTCTCATCGGTCTACTCCCCTACATATATATACTTGTCGTCCCAGTTACTCAGTGCTTGTAATTCAAGTCTGTCTCGTGTACTTAGCTGTTATCTGTTGTTATAGTAAGTTTATCTGCCTCTCTGTATCGTGTACCTGTCTGCCTGCCTGCCTGCCTGCTTGCTGGAATAAATCAGCATTGTTCACTCCTACTACTTGTCTCCGCTTAAGCTCTTGGGTCCTGGTTGCTTGCCTGACAATTGCAAGCCATGACAGACCCAGTGGAAGCTGACGCCAAGGCGCATTTCAATACCAAGGAGCAGCTATCGGTCGTCATGAGCATCAATTATCGGGGATTCACACTACTCTGCTCCATATCACTTCCACCCTGCAGCAGGTAACCCCCGACTCCTCTGCCTCTCTACTTGCTGAAGGCTCAGCTGTTTCTGCCTCCCATCGCCACCAGTCTGGCCACCAGGAACCGTGCTTGCCAAACCCCAAGAGATATTGTGGTGATTCCAGTACGTGCAGATCATTCCTTGCTCAGTGCTCATTAACATTCGAACTATAACCATCATGTTTCGCCACTGAACATTCCCGGATAGCCTATGTTATTACATTGCTAACTGGTAAGGCTTTGGCCTGGGCGACTGCAGTGTGGGAGCAGCAAACTGAACTGTGCTTTAATTACACAAGCTGGGCAGGGAGTCAGACACAGGAACAGTAGAGCATCCGGTCCATTTTCAAAATAAAACACCATGTGCAGACTCCCAATCGTATATCACATCATCAACGTTATAACCGAGGAGAAAAGGAGAAGAAATGCAAGTGTTCTCCTCCTGCTAACAGGCACTGTATGTGAAATATAGATACGAAATAATTATGAGGATGAATGTATTTTTAACAACTAAAACACAGCCACAAATCTTTCATAACGTCATTCATAACTGGACTTAACTGTATTAACTTTGTCTGTAGGCTACAGTACAACAAAGTAGGAATTAAAACAGCCAAAAAAGTCAAACAAATCGGCCAGACAAAACGCTCCGATTCTGAAATGCTCCCGGTGTGGTATGAAGCCGTGCGGAGGACGGAACAATACTGCGTCGCAGCCGGAACGCGATGCAGCCGCCCCCGGTGGAATCCAGGTGTAAGAGACTGGTTGGTCTTCGTCAAGGGTCCAGATCTGTTGCTGATTACTCCATTGAGTTTTGTACTCTAGCCGCCGAGAGCGGGTGGTGTGAGACCGCTCTCTACAATGTCTTTCAGAATGGATTGTCAGACTTAATGAAAGATGAACTTGCCTCCCGAGAGTTGCCTGAGGACTTAGACTCCCTGATTGCCATGGTCATACGTATCGACAACCAACTCAGGGAGAGACGCAAACCTAATTATTCACCCTCCCTCCGGTCCAGCCCCTCACCTCGCAGAGATGAAAGTTCCAGCCGCCAAGGGCTATCATCAGTCATCCGTCCTTCCTTCACTTCCCAGACCATTGCCCCAGAGAACACAGAGGTGGAGCCCACGCAACTTGGCCATACCAAATTGAGTCCTACTGAAAGGCAGTGGCGTATCCGTGAAAACTTTTGTTTGTATTGTAGTCACCCTGGCACTCGTCGAACCAGCGATTCTGGTGGCCCTCCATGTGGGATGATGCCCAGTCATTTGTTTCCGCCTGTCCCACTTGTGCTCAGAATAAGACGTACCGGCAGCCCTCCTCCTTCAGCCTCTTCCGGTTCCCCACCGACCCTGGTCCCACATATCCCTCGACTTTGTCACTGGACTAACTCCCTCAAAAGGTAACACCACCATTCTCACTATAGTTGATCGCTTCTCCAAGTATACCCATTTTGTTGCATTGCCCAAACTGCCCACAGCCAAGGGTACTGCTCAGCTGGTCATACAACATGTTTTCCGTCATCATGGTTTCCCTAAAGACATTGTTTCAGATCGTGGTCCCCAGTTCTGGAAAGCATTCTGTCAACTCATCGGTGCCACTGCTAGCCTTTCCTCTGGATTCCACCCCCAGACCAATGGCCAGAGAGAGAGAGCCAACCAGGACCTGGAAACGTCCCTGCGATGTCTGGTCTCCTCCAATCCTACTGCTTGGAGCAGTAAATTGGTCTGGGTAGAATATGACCACAACACTCTTCCATCATCATCTACAGGTCTGTCACCTTTTCGGTGCTCCCATGGTTTTCAGCCACCTCTATTCCCAGTACAAGAAAGAGACGTTTCTGTGCCATCTGCTCAAGCCTTCGTCCGTCTGTGCCGAGTCACCTGGAGGAAAGCCCCCTCTGCACTGCTCCGCTCTTCTACCAGGTACAAGCGCCAAGCTGATCGCCACCGCATCCCTGCACTTAGATACTTTCCCAGTCAGAGGGTTTGGTTGTCTACTCGTGATGTTCCTCTCAGAGTCTTCATTGGTCCATTTCCCATCTCTAAAATCATCAACCAGTCTGCTGTCCGCCTTAAGTTACCCCGCACCATGCACATTCATCCAGCTTTCCATGTCTCCCGAGTGAAACCTGTTCACAGGTCACCCCTGGTTCCTCCCCCTCCCCCTCCTCTTCCTCCCAGGATTGTTGATGGTTTGGCTGCCTACTCGGTCCGCAAGCTGCTGGGTGTCCGACGCCGGGGCAAGGGATTCCAGTACCTGGTGGACTGGGAGGGATATGGCCCAGAGGAACGCAGCTGGGTTCCTGCTCGTGACATCCTCGACCCTCAACTCATCAGGGACTTCCACCGGCAACATCCCGACGAGAGGATTGTCAGAAGTCAACCCTAGAGGGGGGGGGGGGGGGGTTCTGTCACAACTCCAGTTTCATCCACCAGAGGGTGCCAAACTGGACTTCCAACTACCAGCCTGATCTCCACCTGCACACCTGATTCCATTCTTCTCATCAGTCTACACACCTGATCCTCATCACTCCCCTACATATATATACCTGTCGCCCCAGTTACTCAGTGCTTGCAATTCAAGTCTGTCTCATGTACTTAGCTGTTATCTGTTGTTGCCAGTATATAAGTTTATCTGCCTCTCTGTATCCTGTACCTGTCTGCCTGCCTGCCTGCCTGCTTGCTGGAAAAAATCAGCATTGTTCACTCCTACTACTTGTCTCTGCTTCTGCTCCTGGTTGCTTGCCTGACAACATGCTTGCCCTTCTATCTTCTCCTCCTCCGCCTCTCTTTCTTCTTCTGTCCCGGCTCAGTTGGGGGGATTGGGAGGAGATTCATGTCCCAGGGAGAGTATTTGTCAGTAACAGATCAGCCGGGGCTGCTGCAGTGGCAGGTATCTCCATCACCTCTGTGGTGCCTTCCCTCCCCTGCATTGATCAACTCCCTGTGTCTGGCTAACTGGGGTCTGGAAACACATCTGCAGTCTGAGAGACCCTCTAACAACTGGGGACTCAGTGGAGATCTATACTTAAAGCACTGTGGAGGCTTGGCCCATAGCTCAGATTGAGCAGAGGTGCTTTATCTCCAGCCTCTCCAGTGTGATAGCGGTGCTCACGGAGGGGCATTTGGCCCAAAAACGTGAGCAGCACACTCCAAAAGTGAAGTGAAATGGGAAACTTTTGCATGGTGCACACATCAGTTGTGTACGATGCACCCTCCCTCCCTGTCTGCCATGCTCCAGATGTCATTGCAATCCTCTTCTCTCGCAGAACATATAATAGACTTGTCCAATATTCAGAGAGCCAGTTGCCATGTCAGCCCCGGCTCCCTCTAACACACTTAGACACCGGCTCTATAGCTCTCCCACGTTCTCCTGAGTGAAACCAGGAAACAAGGTGTCGTGTGATGGACAGACACAATCACACAGTGTTTTCTTGCCAGTACACATCTGTCAAGGGCCTTTCCATTTTTCAGATGCATCAGTATACTGTGTGACAGGAGAAGTGATACAGAATGTAAGATGGGGGTATTGGTGAAGAATAGCTTTACTAGAAAGCTACATTATTTATTTTGGTCTTCATGATGAATTGTTGATGTTCTGTGATGATTGAATGCAGGTTTCCTACAAATAGGAACATGTATTTCATGCTCAAATATGCGTAATGTGCTCACAACACAATACTTCTCCAGGAACGTGATTTGTCGCTTCTAACACACACCTTGGTCGACACTTGTATCAGTGTGTTATGTTACAAGTGTGTTGTTACAGTGTGTATATATATATATATATATATATATATATATATATATATATATATAAATAAAGTGAACTTGAACTTTGTGAACTTGAAAATTGCACTTGACTTAGATGTGAAAAAAATCTCCTATTTACCAAGATGTCACATAGAACCATATCATTTCAAGGTCATATGCATGAGTATCTCTCTCTCTATTCCCTATTTTCAGCACCCCCTGAATCATACATCTGACTTTTACTTATTACACTTACTTTATAAATTAATATCTGCACAAAAGCTCCCATATCTAATGAGTCTCAGATATGGAGGAGGGTGTGTTTGATAGGAGCATGAGAAAAAAGATACAAAAAACAGATGGGTGAGAATCAAAAGGTTCTCCAGATCAAAAGGGCTGCACACTGGGGGCTGCTGAAAAGAAATGGGTTAAGGCTTATTAAAGCCCTCATTACCTGGTGGGTGCTAACACTTAGCTCTTAACAGCAGCCCTCTAATGCATAGAGTAGGACAGCCGGGCCAAACAGATCGATGTGAGCCATTCCAAACATGCTAAACTGGGCTTTGGCTGTAATGAAAGTCTTCCTCCCCGGAGGCCAACACATAATGCAGAGATAGACAGGGAGCAGGCTACTCCCTACACCAGCCAGCAAAGAAAATAACTTTCACTTCAATGGCCTGTATAACTGGAACATTGAGATTCTAATAGTTCATACATCCTTGAATACAATTTTTTTTTATATTTCTTCAGGCATTCAGAGAGTGCATGAATACTGTGCTTTGAAAAGAGACAGACCTTGTCTGGCCCTCATCTGCTGAATGTGCTCTATGCTGTAAGCATCTCCCATTGCTCATATATTTATTTATTTTTTTCCAATGGGATAATATCATGGTTCTGAATCCAGCATTGATTTCATTAATGCTTTACACTGCTTAGAAAATGACAGCAGTGATGGATAAGGAATAAACATTAGGTAAACATAACAAAATTAATGTTGTGATTAACAGATTTTGAAAATTGTACAGTATGTTTTGAGGCAGTTCAGAGAAAACGACAATTTGTATCCAAGGTTGTCTGAGCTTTGTTCCACCTGAAAGCAACTCTCATAAACAACACCCAAAAGACAAATCTCACGCCTGGCTTACGAGACAGAAATGACAGAAACACACTGGCCATCACTGTGGTCAAAGGCAGGAGCCAGCAGCATATATTTCCTGCTTTGTACTCCGACTGATGAATTCTTCCCCTCAGATTAGTTTTTAGCAAAGTCATACATCACTTTCAGATATCAATTATAAAAACACAATGAACAGGTTTTCCTTTCAACTCGTAGAAAAGCTGAGGCTCTTGGCTGTGGAGGCCAAGCTTTGAATTGACGATGCTTTGCATCGGTAAAGGACAGCTGGGGCTCCTCCACTGCCACAGACAGCCTCGCATAGAGGACATCACAAACACCACAGCAGACACTGGTCAGCCCAATGCATATCTCTCAAAACAGTCCACGGATATCAGAAGATTGCCATGTCCCTAGTTATGGCTGAATTGGGTTTCAATGAATGCAGGATTCAACTCAGAGTAGCAAAAGCTGGAATTGGTTTCAAGAAAATAACTGTAATTGTTGATATTCAGGTGCTGTCTCTTGCTGGAATGTGTAGTGTTTCACCTCAGATAGCCCACTTAGGGTTTGAGGCGGGCGTTCTCAGTTGTCACATTGGCCTGGGCCTCCCACATCTTCGTCAATTACCCCGCAATGGCCCGGGACACATTGGAAAGGTTGAGGTGGGGACTTTTTGGCAAAAGCAGAGTGTAAGTACTGATGTAGACTGACGCTTAGCGTAAAATGCCCTCGCAGAAATGGTACAGAGGTAGAAAAGTGTCAACCCCATCAGACAGTGGAGGAAATCCCTATCAGGTCTGTTTAAGAGGTCTCAACATCTTCCTTGTCTGCATCTCAAGTGACAGAGCACTCACTCAGCCACACAGACTCGTTTATGACCTCCATCGCACAGGTCAAAATGACTCAGCACCTGTGTCTCTCCATTTCAGTCTCTTTCTTACTTTCTCTCTCTTTCTGTCTGTCTTTCCCTGTTTGTGGCAACACTGAAAGGGATTGGGGTCTGCATGCCTCAGGGTGGATCACATGAATTTTTCCCTCAGAAATGATATTGTCATTTTTCCGAATGTTTGTGAGCTCAGAAATGCAATATGTTTGGTGGGAGAGGAGAGTTTGTATGCATTTAAATGTCAGTTGTGGTCATGTGGGCCACTGGCACTGTAGATCATTGGTATTCTTAGTTTTGTTGCCGTCAGTGTGTGTGCGTGGGTACTGGGTACGTGCATGTGAGTGTGCGTGTGTGTTTGTCTGGTGTGGGAGTTTTTATTTCTTTTTTCCTCTGTCTTGTTGTGAAGTGTTTTATTAAAGTTCATCAAAAGTCAAAAGCCTGTATATCTGTTTTCTTTGCCTTTCTCACTCCCTCACGCGCTCTTTCTCTCTCTCTCTCTTTCTCTCCTTCAACACACGTTTGATGAAAGCATTGATTGTTCAGGACAATTACTCCCTCTTCTCCTCGCTGGAACTAAATGTGACACTCACCCAGGCATGGCTGTGCTAAGTCAGTGGAGCTGGTGCAACAGCAGTGGGCAGTGGAAAAAGGTTACCTGTCGACTGCGGCCCTCTAATGCTGCTTGCCCTTATGAGTGCGGCGTGCCTTTGTGTGAGTGTTTGTGTGCGAGAGTGCAAGAAGACAGTACAGAGAACAGGGGCACAGTGAACTGATGCAGAGAGACGAGGCACAGTTCTCTCCCTGAAATATTCATCAGCGCAGGCCTTGGAATGACATCTCCCTAACTTTCACAGGGCTTAAAGCAAAAAAAACATTGAGCCTGAAATGTTCCTGACTGATTTTTTTTTTTTTTTGGGGGGGGGGTGGGGGGTAGTCAGCACACTGCACCATCGTACCATTTATTTCTCTATTTCTCTATAAAACGAGTCCAATAACAAGAACAACGAAAACAATTGACACATTTCTGTGCTGAATGAATGAATGAATATTCAACATACAGCATTATTATTCTATAAACCTAGTGCAATAAGGATAACTGTGGAGCCCCCCAGGGGTCACCTGGTACAAAAAAAAAATTATGATAAATCAGTGGGCACAGTTTTCTTACAATTTACTCCTAAACCGTGCCCAGGGATTAGTAAACCATGCCTAATATCTACGCTGATAACATCAAAGAGGGACTTTTAGGCCTATATACAGTGATCCAGAGCCATTACACACCACTGGGCATACATAGCTTAGTGAGCTGTAATAGCCATTAGGCACCTAGGCCTATATGTGAGCCATAACCACTGATTGATCACATCAGTAGGTCTAATTTATGATCCAATGTGTGTTTTGGTGACAATATGAAACCCATTTACTCCCTATAAATCATGCTTGTAGAAAAAGCATGTTAGTTACATTTTATATGCAACTCTGTGGGCCGCTGTGGTGTCCCTGTTTGACGTTATCAATGTACATACAAATCCGTGTGCACTGATTACTAATTCGAGGGCACGGTTTACTGAAAACCGTGCACATGGAGCTGTGTGCGGTTTACCAGTCGATGCCCGTATGGATTTCCACATCAATAATTTTTTTCTTACCAGGTGACCTCTGGGGAGCTCTGTAGAGAACAGCCAAAGCAATGCCACATTTTTATGCTGAATGACGATTGTAAATTGTGAAAGACAGATCACGTTCCGGTCTGTCATTGCCGCTGGAGCGGCAGCTGTAACTATCGCTCCCAGCAATGTGGTCAGATATCGGAGTGCGCGCATAGCGGCGTTGTGTCTGGGATTTACCTCATGTGGAAAGCACACTTTCTTTCTGCTGGTTGAGCACCCAGTGCAGAACAAACACCCGGTTCCCTTAATTTGTCGCACCAAGTGTCAAACGGTTTCCCGTCTCCACCCGTTTATTCAATCCATACCTATTGCCGTTTGTTTTTTACTCCTGTCTCAGTGACGCGTGTATCTTCACCAGCTTTCATAAACTTCGTTTCCATATTTCAGCTGTGCTACACCACGGAATTGGTGCTACATTGTGATAGAAAGTAGCTTGCTGTTCATTGGATAAAAAAAAAACTTGCTCGCATTCCAATGGTAAATGTAAAATATTGCTTTGCTTCGCTGAATATGATTGGATAAAATGCATCAAAAACAAAAACCCACGTGGAATGAGTTTTTTTTTTTTTTTTTTTTTTTTTGGTCAGAAATAGTTTGTGAATCTAAAACGTCCATATGCCGGAAATCCGGCATCTGGCCAGAGGTCTTTAAGCCCTGCTTTCACACTCATCCCCTCCCTAAAAGGGCAAAGGGGCAATGTAGCGGCCACGTGTGCATTAAATGATGTCTTCCGATCCAGCAACTCTATGCTCTGTTGCCTAAAAGTTTTTGGTTTTATAATTGTCTTGACAGAGAAAGAGCAAACAAAAGAGGGAAAAGACACTCCTTTGTGAGAGGGTGCAGTAGTAGTAGGCTATATGAGCTCAACTAAGCTGTGTGCTAACTTCTGTGGTGAAACAGCTCAACTGTAAGGTGAGCAAGTAAAGTGGTTTACATCTTTTCATTTGAAGTAACAGGCGTTGATTGTTCTAGCTCATCACGAAATATTTTGTCTTACCTCTAAAGTACTTCTAACTTTAAAAACTTGCATCTAGGCCGGACTAACCCTAACCCTAACCCTAAACCCTTTAAGAAGCAATTCACAAAGCTGTACAAAGCAGCATTTCTTATTTTCCAATAACAGCATTGGAAGTATCAAAAATATATAATTAAAAAAAAATAGCATTATATAAAAAATATGTATTTCTCATGGGATGAATATGAATAAGGTTATTGATTTAGTTGATTTAATATCAACACAAATATTTTTATCTTTCCCCACAGAATATATTTGACGATTCTAATAAGTTTCAATAAGTAGGCCTACTCTTTCCTTCAGTCCCTCCTTTATTGTAACCGGAGCTATTGGTTGATTTTGAGTTACTTGAGAGCTTTAACAAACATAAATACTTTTATGAAAACTGAGCGAATTCATAGAAATGTGACAGGTAGGATCTGTCCAGGTAATCACTGTAATCACTGTCACCTGTGACCTAAGGAGAATGTTTAAAGCTGCTTGTTTCTGGCTGCCCACTGGAACGCTGGTTGTGTGTAATGCACTTTAAGCAAACAGCCTATAGGTTATTAACTGGTGGTCCGAGCAGCAACCCAATTTAAGGAGTTGCCAGTACATTTAAGGTGATCAGTGTTCCAATTGCAGCAGCAGCATTGGGAAGGGTGAGAACCACATTAAGGACATCCCAGACTACTGTGGCTGCCTGGTGGTGTGCTTGAGTGTTCATGCGTTGCGCATAAAAGGAAAGCCTTGTTGTGGCCGAGGCTGCCAGCCGCTGATCAGTAATGCGAGTAGATAGATTGTTTTGCTGTGCACTGAGTTCTGGCCAATCCCTTCTACTGCTGGTAGCAGAGCCCCTTTACTGCGGTGGGTCTGGGCCTCCTGCCCCTCTTCCCCTAATGATTGATGATTACTGGTTTTAATGCAAATAAAGCAAATTGCATATTTTTTTCTACTGGAACTCATGTCTCTGTTTGGTTCATTCACTTCACACAACTAGTGTGGGTCTCAATAGACCTTTTTCACTGCAGCCATGTTAATGTCATAGCAGGGTAAACACAGGTGTAACTAATAACATTGATGATGGTTCCATTCCATTTAGGTGTTCCAGTGCCATTCCAATGAGCCAGCATGCACAATACCGGGGCCCTGGCACGTCAAAATGGCTGCTGTGAAAAAGGTCTATTGTTGATTGTAATACTTGGTGCTGTACAATTCTATGGTTAACGATACCCATATGGTCACATAAAGAAAACAAGTATTATGGTAATACACAAATATAGACTGATGCATCAAAAAGTATCAATAATAGAGCTGGAGTGGCATTTATTGTACTTTTTGTCAAAGTTTTGAGTATTGGAGTTTTGTGTCAAAGATGGCAAAAGAATGAATGATAATTTATGTTTATACAGGGGAGATGATTGCAATTTTATTGGCTTTGCAGTGGGTGGAGGAAGTAAGGCCACTCACAGTGACCCCTGATGAATTTGAAATATGCAGACAAGACATTGTGTTTGAAATTCAGCAAACTCTATTTAGAATTCAAATGATGGGGCTAAGAATTTGTTTTAATGGATTCCAGCTAGAGGAGTGCACAGACTCTAAAAAGGGGCAGGGGCATTTCTTTCTAAAAGGGCAACTTCTGGGACCTGGTGTTTTAGTTGGCTATAGCGCCTATCATGTAAATGCAATGTCTTGGGTTCGAAATCAGCTTGGAACCTTTGCTGCTTTGTTACATTCCCTCTCTCCCATCTTTTACTTTGCCTGTTCACTGTGTGCTGTCTAATAAAGCAGAAATTCCATAAACATTATCTTTAAAAGGGCATTTCCCCAAAAATGCTATAAAGGGTCCGGAGGCATGATGCACCCCCAGGGAGAAATTTTTGAAAATCTGCTTTTAAAATCTCATTTCATCACATGGCAATTGTTGTACAATGTCATATACCCTTTCAAGGGAGAAAATGTAATATACTAGCATTTCTCACCTCTCACTCAAAAAAAAAAAATACAGGTTTAAAATTACATGCAATATTAAATTGAACAACTTTGAAATATCAAATATGACCCTAGCAAAGTAAGTGTTTAGCAAGAGTTTCATTTCTATTTTTCAGAAACTGAGAAAAAAATGTTTCCAAACAATATAAGAAAGCACTCAACTAGTATTTGTTTTTATGTCACTGAGTTTATGTAACCAACTTGTTTAATTAATAAAATAAAACAATAAAATAAAAAGCTACCTTAGGGATGTAGCTTTAATTCGTTTTAATAAATGTGAGTAATTTAATCAAATGAAGTTGTTCATAATAAAGTGTGGCCCAAGCAGAAAGTGTCAATTGTAAACAAGTAGACATAACTTATGTATTGTGAGATGGAAAATGAATAAGTCATAATATGTTCTAGGAGTTATCTAGAAGTTATCTATGAATTAATCATTAGTATTGAATCACTGAAGTAGTCTGTAATAATTGGAGCAGAACACTGCAAGCTCCATACCAGTCAACTCATGCTCACGCTGATGATGCTGATGATGCTCTCTCAGATTCTGTCACCCTGGTGGGCCGGCCTGGCTGCCCTCTGTCCTGTCCTCTGTCTCTGTGGCCACACCATTGCCCTTTAATGAAACTGTAAACTCCAAATGACAGACTCCTCCTTCAATTACCACTCTGTGAAAGTCAGCTAATTCCAATTTTTATGGCTCTCGCCGTTAATTTAATGCATTGCCAGCTAACACAGCTTGTCTTGTGTTTTTCTTTTTGTTCTAATGAGCGGAGTGAAAGCAGGGGACAGAGTGATTATATTCAGTGTGCTTAATGGGCTCTTTTTTATTTTGGCGACCTGCCTGCAGAACTGATCCCCCGACAGATCCCCTGGGAGGGGAGACTAGTGGGCCATGAGCCACTTTGCCCTGGCTCAGCCACACCCGCAGGGACTCCAAACACAGCTATTGTCGGCCACCGGAACTTTAGCAGTGGGCCAGATGCGGAGCAGAGCGCTAGTAAGCAATAATTCCAACATAATGATCTGTGAAGAGAGAGAGCGAGAGAGCGGGGGAGAGAACGAAAGAGACAAAGAGAGAGATAGAGACAGAGAGGAAGGGTATTGTCAGGGGGAAAGAGACGGCAACAGCTCCACAATCCACTTCACTTCAAAGGAATGATTTGGGAGTCACTGTAACGCAGAACACAGCTCTGTGACAAATTATTGATACCCAGAGAAGACACTTATGCCGCAGACCTTAGAAACAATGTGCTGTTATTGCAACATTGCGCTACCTAGGGAGTTTAACTTGGGGCCAGGCATCTAAAATTTTGGCTGAAATACATATGCTTTGCAACAGTGCTGGGTAATTATGATAATGATGCTACTATTCTTAAATACAATGGTATGGCAAGGTAATGAGTAGCTTGTAGGAAATTGAATCTGAGCTGTCAAAGTGCTCCATAGAATGACAAAGAGTAAAGTTTGGATGGTGGAAAGGGATCGGGAGATATTTCCAGCTTTATCTGTGGTAAAAGCTGAACAGGCAACACTACAAATTGGCACAACAAAATGTCAGCGAAAGGCAACTGTTAGAATTTTGTGGACTTAAAAAAAACAAACAAATCATGTAATATGTGAATTGAGCAAGTAGAGCAAATCTATGGCGTCTCAGTTAGGGGGGATGGGATCTTCTCTGTTGCAGCCTGAGTTTAAAATTCAGACTGATAATATGGATGTATTTGTATATAAAAATCTTACCTAATGCAGCTTTTATACCGTCTACCCAAGAGAACGGTCTCCTGAAGCATGCAGTGACCGGTGTGAGGATCTGTCTTGCTTGCCTTTCTGTATCCTCTATATATTTGTGGACAGCTGTGTTTCAGCATCTCTCTTCTTTGCCTTGGGCTTGTGTGTGTGTACAGGACAGTACAAAGTGTTGGCAAGGTTTCAACAAAAGTTTTGTTTATTGACTTGGGAAGGACTCCAGTCTGTGGAATAAAACAGTATATTGTAAGGCAAGAAGAACCACAGATTTAGAGTTTGGCAAGTTAAAGAACTTAGCAGTTTCAGGGTCAGATGTGGATCATGGTTTTGAGAAAAATGAATCTGAAATTATTTTTAGAAAATAACTTGCTTGCGGTTAGAAAATTGGTCGCTTAAAAGAATTTTGCCCAAAGATCTCAGTTGCCATGGTGTTGAAAGCAACACATTAATCTGCTCAAGCACCAACCTCGTTCCGGCTTTGTGTTAGCAGGAGTTGCTCTTTCAATGTTTATGGTATCACACTAACAGACGGAGTATTTGCTTTTTTTCGTGATTCTCAATTCATCACCAGAATGTTCAGGCTGAGGAAACATGTATTACCTCCTGTCTTTCCATCGTCTTTTATACCTTCTACAGATGTCGCCATTGTAGGAGTTCCTCTTTTACTGAAACACTGGTGCATTTTTGTGACAGTACATCCCAATAGAAATAAAGTTTTATTCTCTTATCAGCCATCAGAAGTTACCTGGATTGACCTGGTAGAGATCAGATTTTTGTTTTGAAATATGCAAATTTGGTTCTACTCTATAACATACAAGAAAGAATTGTCTGCAGCATTAATTCATAAATATGTGTTAAATGCTTGACAAGGGACTTCTGCAATGACTACCATTGTATCTGCTTTGTTTGTATCTTTGTGTTTACAGTTACTCTGCCTTTTTCTCGAGGAGTGACAGGGTATTTTGTTGTCACAATGTCCCATGGGCTTGCTTGTTTAATATACAAAAGTGCAGGAAGGGAAAGAAAAGTTATGTAAATGGTGATGGAAATTCTCCCTTGCGGCTTGGGCAGAGTGCTTACAGGTATGCCTATTTTACACTTTTGCTAGTCACCTAGCCCAGTCCCACTGTGCAGGCATAGAAAACTATAGCCCTATAGAAACGTATAATGTTCAATATCAGGCAAATATCCACTCTGGACAGCAACTGTTTTAACTGAAAACACATTTAGTTGATCATCCAGAATGATATAGTATGGTAAAGAATGTAGTATAAAAATGCATGAAGTTATATAAAAGCTATGATGGTAATGGTGTAATGTCCTGGATAAATCACAACTCAATAGCCTCTTTACTTTTAAGGCAAAACAAGACAATTCTGAGGTTCCAAGCAGTAGAATAAGACTCTTTTTACAGCACCCATGCCTGTGAAACAGTTTTCAGGGCCTGCACAAGTTGTCACTGAGGTTAATGCAAACTGAAAGTTGTTATAGAGGTTAATGCAAACTGGAAAAGTTGACTGGTTGCCTTCGATTCAGTCAGTGAACAGAGCGTGTGTGGGTGGAAAACAGGTGATGAAGCCAACCCACCCACTGGTGCATCAAGGTGAATTTTGAGTTTTAAGCGTGACGCTGCAGGACTGACAGGCGACTCCAAGGATGCCATAAATAATAGAATTTGTTGTTTGATATCTTAAAAATGATGTATCCAAGTATAAAAATAACTGATGATAGTAAAAATAACTATTTATTTAAAAAGAAAGAAAAAGACATTTAAGCTTTACAAAGAAATGCAATAAATAATGCATGGAAACACAAAATGTGCAACTTCCAGTGTGTCTGTCTATCAAATTAACAAGTAAAGGTGGATGCCATGTAAACGTTCCCACCCCAAATGGCATGTTTTGTTGTCATAGAAGCCTGATTCTTTTTTTTAAAGATTTATTTTTGGCATTTTATGCTTTATTTAAGATATACAGTGAGAGAGAGAGACAGGAAGGTATGGGAGAGAGAGCAAGGGGAGGACATGCAGCAAAGGACCACGGGCCGGATTCGAACACGGGTCGCTGCGGGAAGGACTGAGCCTTATGGTACGCGCCCTACTTGGTGAGCCACCTGGTGAAACCTCTTTACCAGTAGTTGCCCTGCTTTTTTTTCGCAAGAATTATCCTCAAGCACCCATTCCGCTGCTGTACTGTCTGGTGAGTGAAAGAACACCGGAGGTGAATTTTGCCAGACACCTGGAGCTGGGCTAAACCATTTTATTCACATGGGCGGGGTTCCACTAGGTTTTGCATTACATTTAGCTCCATGGCATGATTTCATTACAATTATTAAAACTGCTAAGCGATATTAGACCTTATAACCAATCCTGAAACTAACGTGTGCTGTGGAGATTTAATTGAGACATAATGATATAAACGAATATTCACACACGTGTGTGTTGCTATTTTCACCTCTTTTCTAAAGCGTGTTGTCAAATTCTGGTCCGGAATGAAGCTCCTCCTGGTCCATTCAGTAGCTTTCCATTTTTTTTAAAACTAGCTTGGCGCCTCCCTTGCTGTTTCCCCTCCCAATCCTGAAAATTTTCTCATAATGGCGAAATCAATGAAGTGAGTGACTAACTTGTTAAACTAGTAAACTTGCTACCTACCTCTTCACTTGTCATTGTGGGACATGCAAAATTTCAGCAGGAGAAATTTCAGGCAAAGCGAGACTGGTAACCAGCGACACTTTTTCCGCAGGTATGTTTATCTTAGCTATTAGCATTTATGCACGGTGCTTTTCAATGTTTGTCCTTGGTAGGCCTCCGTAGTGCAGTGGCTTTGCTGTTTGTTATTTACAAATGTATTGCAGTTTCTGTCGCCCTCTAGTGGTCAGAATATTTTGCTTATTGTAGATTTAATTATACAACTTATGTTGACTGTTCTTACAAAATCATTTACCAGCATACTAGTTCACTTAGACATATAGGCATCTTTTCTTCTCCCATGTCCTTCCTTTTGCTTGAGCTGTTTGCTCCCGCAGTGCACCAGGTGTCGTTCCCTTGATGACCTTGATGATGACAACGGTGACTGCGTTGGTGTTGATGTCCTGCACCAGAGTCAGAGTAGCAGAAAGTGCACTCAGTATGGAGACTATTACCTAAATATACAAAAAGAAAGAGTCACATGCTCAATTTGCTGACACTTACTGAACCAGTACCATGTCTCAGCAACATTGCCTTGATGAAAACAATGCAGCTAAAACTTTTGTGCGTAATGATTATCACGAAAATGGACAGGTATGTGCGGCTTCTCCAGCTATATTTAACTGTACCTTCACAAGGTATCCATCCCTCCCACACTGTCACCTGCGTCTCAGGGTCTCCTGCACTTGCTCCTCCAAGGGAGTTGATAGCTCTTTTCTGGCCACCATTGGTAGCTTGTGCAGAGGCTTTATTTGTGGCAAGCGATTTGGTTCATCTCCTCAAATCATACCAGTGCTTTTTTACCTCTGCTAAATCACGCTTCTGGTGTCCAACTGCATTCACTTTATTTGTAATGTCGTCCCAGAGTGACTTTTTATGCACTGGTAAAACATCAGTTGTTTGCATCAGAAAGCTCTTTGGGCCCATCATTCTTTTGCCCATCATTAAGTTGCAGCAAACGGACTATTGTGCATATTGTTTGGCCTTTATATTTGCACAGTTGCCGATCCAGGTATTTAAGTACTCAACACATTAGTACTCGACACCCATGGCCTCTAAAGATTATCCTACTGCCACAGTCAACATGCAGATTTGTGCAGTTCAACATTGACTCCGTATCCTATGGTCACTTACCTGTCATCAGAACGTGTACATGTTTACCAGCACTGCTTCCAAGCATAACAAGGACACATTGTCATGGATGGGAAGCAAGCAGCTAGCTGTTGCTCATTGCCATAAATAAATGTTTTATAATCTGTACATTTCAGTAGTTCAAATGTGTTATCCTACTGTAGTCTCTTTGATTCAGTTGAGAAAAAAAGTGTTGTTTTGCATCCTGTGTCTATGCTTTATGAACTAAATCCAAAATTCCGCGATTCTCAGCATCCTGTGTGCCATTCCCCCCAAAGGCCACTAGAGGCAGATAGGCTAACCGTGAGTGACTGAATGAATGAATGAATATGACTGAGTTCCTTTCTGTATCCATGAGGAGCTTTGCATCTAAAAAGGCAGGAGCAAGATTGCAGTGATCTTCTTAGTGGCATTTGCCATTCTTGTTCTTCAAAGGGCATCTGCCTTGTTCTTGTCCACACAGTTCTGCTATTCTCTCTTCAGTGTGTATCTGTATTAGGAGGAGATTTTCCAAGCTCTAAATTGTGTGACTTACAAGGCAGCAGTCAGTCACAGGAGCTGCTGCAGGGTAACATTAATCAGCTTTACATTATACCATACGCATGCCAGCTACATCTCATAATGAAAACCTCAGTGTGACTAAACAGACAATCATTTAAGCAAGCCATTTTGTCACGCTGTTCCTTTTAGGGTATGATTGATATCTGACATATCCAGGTATCAGAATCCTGTAATGATATCTGTTCATTAGGGGCACTGTTGGGAGGGGAGCCCATGTCATCACTCTTCATGACTAAGAACTTGATCGAGAACTGCTGTGTAATTTAGTCCATGCAGCACAGTGATTAGATCAATCCATAGGGTGCTTTTTAGGAGAAATGGCCACCCTGTAATTTGATGCCATCAATAACAATGAGTTAACATTGCTGTGAGCATGTGGCTCCTTGACACGAGGATAAATCTTTCTGATGATAACAACAAGCTGAGCAAGGATAGAGAAGGCTTAGTAAAGATGAAGCTTTATTCTATTTAATATGACACTCAACTGTTATATAACTGTGACATTTTTGCAGTTTGAAGCCAACTTTCCAGACTTTAAAGATGTGCAAATTTGACAATATGCAGCTCTAAGAAATTTACAGAAACATTAGTGGCTGATTTTGATCAGGGGAAATGTTAAGAAATCCCAATGATCAAGGGAATTACAGATTTTTAAATCAAGAATAATTGTAGGAATCCTGTGTTTGACCCAGTTACATTTTGAATCCTGTTTGGGCCATCTACAAGCCATCTGAGTCACTGATACACTATATTAAGAATGTATACATCTTATTGTAGATGCCCCCCCAACCTGTTTGTATCTGTATTAGGAGAGGATTTTTCATTGCTTTTGGGGTTTGGAGGAACGATACTGCAAGCGTGTGAAAAGTGGGATTTCTGCAACGGTTGAATCTGTAACCACAGCGTGTCGATTGGGAAGGTCAGTGTCTCGATAGCAGAAGGGAAAGGGCATCTTAAGCAGGTTTGGGTCTGGAGACTCTGATGTTGGCTTTAACTTTGCAGTCAGAGGTAATGGCAAGGTCTTATTAGTTGATGAATGTCTCTTGAGATGGTCAGTTATGACATTCATCCTTTGTCAGCTCTGCTGTCCTGTGTATAATTAATGTCTGATGTCCGTGCAAATAATGTCACCAAGGAGCCAAAGAGTCTTTTTTAAGTCTGCTTTCAAGGTTATAGTTTTTAAGCCTTTAGCCATTTCTGTCACTGCCCAGAATAAAATCGAAAAGAATATATAGAAAATATTCACACAGGAAATGCAAAATATTCAAATAAATGTAATTAGTAAGGATACATTTTTTATGACATTCAAATTTCTTTTGACAATTAAGATGGTCCTTTAGGAGTTTAGTAGTTTTTAATTACAATACTTAATTTTCACTCTTGGAGCGTCAGGGCTCTATTTTTGTGAATCAATGGTGGAAAGAGCAATCAACGGATCACAGCACAGACACACAGGGCATGGCAACTCATTTTTGGTAATTTTGTGGCCAGTGGCGCACGTGCGGCGCAGTTTGAATTGGGGTGGGATTAGGGGGAACACATTATCAGTAGGTGTGGTAGGGACTGGTGTCATCATGACCAATAAAGTCACGTCTTTTCCTTTGCTTTAAGTGCAGTGCGCTCTGACAATTTGGTGATGAAGAGAACAATCTGGAGTGGATCTGACACAAAAGCTTCACCAGCCTCATCATGCACTGTCACAAAAATTAAGCCCTCAGTGTCAGTTTTCAGAATTAAACTTCATTTTAATGAGACTATTGACCAGTCTACAAACAGTGCTTGAATTAATACATAACCATTAATGTCTAATGTAATACATTAATCATTAATTAATAAAGTGCTTTAGATCTGATCAGAGGCAACTACTTTGGACCTACAACATGAACGGAAAGGGTGATAAATGATGGTCCCCTATCACTCTCTGAATGTTGGTATCGAGCATCATATGAAACACACTTTAAGTTGGCTATTACACATCTAATTCTAGTTAGTTAAAATGAAAGGCATAAATCAGTTAACATTTTTGGCAGAGATTTTGTTATTTTTTAATCTCTGCTTTATAGCTGACATCTGAAAATTTTGCTGTCATTTCTCCCATTGTTACATCACCAAGGACCCTGAATCATTGCTGTCACATC
Organism: Centroberyx affinis; assembly: GCF_046629955.1. Lineage (NCBI taxonomy): Eukaryota > Metazoa > Chordata > Actinopteri > Beryciformes > Berycidae > Centroberyx > Centroberyx affinis. Next base: position 51,466 of record NW_027279405.1, on the reverse strand, counting down.
CTTGAAATTGGGTTACATAATGTGGAAGATTGCACCCTGTTCTTGGCATCAGGGCTTGATAGATATTCATCAGGAAAGGCCATCATTTCCTTCTCCTGCCACCACCTAGTACCACTTATATTCCCTCTGTATTACATATACATCTGTTGTCTATCATCGTGGCTGCTGAGGTAAGGGGCATGAATGCATAAAGCAAGGGTGACTTTGGCTGTTCCAACAGGATAGGCTATATCCATTCCCTGATGGAGGAACTCCGATGATCACAAATCCAAACCGTGCACTAGAACCAATCCGTTTTCTCTCCATAATTATGTGCTCTGTAGAATCTAAACCTTCATCCTGAAGAGAATACGTGCTGATCTAATTGAATCTGCTGCAAATAGGAAGCATCCCCTCAGGGCACTCTGTGGCTGACACCTTTCTAAATGTGTATTGCTGCAAGACTGCACAGGTATTGCATATAAAACATTGGTTTAACACCGCAGGTACTGTATATATTCTTGGGTGATTGGAAAAAGGAAGGCACATCTGGGGTAGAGAATGTGAGCTGTCAACCTTGTCAGGTAGAGAGCATTCTTTAGTAATCCCCTGCCATTTCAATAGCCAGTGAGGTGCAGCGTGACCAGTGAAGATGAATGTTACCCAAACAGCACGCAGACAGAGCCATGCATGCTTGCCATGTGAAATTACTGTATACCAGTAGACTCTGACACATACACTAAGTGCCACTGGCATCTACTGTACCCACAGCTCTTTCATCCAGAAACTGGCCATTACAGCTTTTAGAAAAACTATTTTGGACAAGTGTTGAAGAAGAGCATAAATCACGTCAGTCAGCACATGACGTATGTTGCACATGCACGACTATTTTCAAATTTTCCACAACACCTGTTGATGTGCACCACTTCTGAAACGGTTGGTGTTTAAGTAATGGATTAGTGCTTCAATCAAGAAAGGGACCAGTCAGCCTGAAATTGCAAAAGCAATTGAGAAATGCTCCATACCTTTGACTTGATAAGAAATGCTGTGCAAGATCTTAGTTTTCGTGTTGGAAGAGCTTATGAACACGTTGCTAGCTAGCAATCCAAACATTTGAATGAATCCAGGTTTCACTTTTTCCCATCATGTGTCAGTGGATAAAAAGCACTAATCAATACCTTATGCCTTACGGTCTGTTTTCATTTTTTAGACTGTATGTTAATTCTGAAATATTGCTATTGGTTCATTATACCGACAAATGAAACTCCATTCCTGAGTAAACAATCCACCCATTAAGTGATAACGAGAAGCTAAAGGACCATGCATGACACCAGGTCATAACCAATCATTCCCTCCCTCCCTTTCCTTTTCTCTCTCTCGCTCAATCATTCTCTCTCTCTCTCTCTCTCTCTCTCTCTCTCTCTCTCTCTCTCTCTCTCTCTCTCTCTCTCTCTCTATTCTCTAATGACCAATTTGTCTTATTTTGGAACAGTACTGACTTCCTGCACTCATCAGTTCAGAGTATTGAAAAAAGGTCACCAAGATCAACCTTTAATAATCCAAACCTATAGGCAATCTTTCATTACTGCTAAGGGGGCTCCTTAGAGGGGATGTTTATACTGTCTGAAAAGCGCTGCTGTCTGTGCTATCTGTTTCATAATATCCTTTTATATCATTGTACTTTATCTTTCATTTTTCACTGAGATTTCTGTAAAAGCCCAACAGATTGTTTCTCTGTTGTGTCTGTTCTTTGTTTCTTTACATCTACTAAAAGCATTATGCAATATCAATCTCAAATGTTTAACATCGCACCCTGAAGTACACTACTGCGGCAAACACTGTTTTAAAATTGCTGCATTACTGGGGATACTGTTGGAAAACATGTCCCTTGTCAGTTCCCCTTTCTTCACTGTGCTGTGTTTCAATCAGCAACTTTGTGTTACCATTGTTTATATCTTAAAAAAGCTAACAAGGTATCTTGTATAGAGACCACTGTACCAAAAGGGCCATTCAGCAGCTGTTCAGCTGTTAGTGCCAGCAGCTAGTGGAGATACAGTACTGAGAATGAATTTTGGAAGAACAAAGAGACAAAACAAACAAATCAAAGAACTGGGCAACAAACAAATCAAATGAGAAGGGACTTAATTTGAAGCTGCAATTAAAATGGTCTGCACTGAGAAAATGATTACAAAACCATGTTAATGAAGCTGTTCACCAAAAAGATTTGTAGCAACAGAGATAAAAAAAAAAAGGGACAGAGAAAATAGGAAAGAAGACTGGGTGTTGCCATGGTGATGCTTGGCAGTCAACAGAGAGCTTGTGTGTCGTTTTCCTCCTTTGAAAGCTGATTGAGTTGACCGGCTAGTGGAGCAAAATGCTATGGACAGCCCATCCATTCTCCTGATTAGTCCTCCACTTTGTTCCATTTTTCATTTATCATAGTTCATTTTAATCATTAATGCTACCATCTCCATCCTTGTGTGTGTGTGTATGTGTGTGTTAGAGTGCTTTCAAAGAAAGGACAGTTCTTTAAAGGTCTTTCAGAATGTTCTTGTGATGAAACATGAATATATTCCATGCAGGCCTCAATCAGTTTTGGCACCAGTTTTATTGCCAGGCTGCACTGGCAGAGGTGACAGTGATTGCACGGGAGGAGCCTTTGAGAGAAATTATGAAAAAGGCTTCAGCTGCAAACACCCATCTCTGAAAAATATCACTCAAATATAAACCTATGACCCCGTGCCTCTAGATTCAGGCCTCACAGCCTTGTGGAGTTTGACAGCACCAGTGTGTACCCAGTGCGTCTTCATTACTATGAGCTGAGGCCATTGCCAAATAATACAGGACCAGAACCCATTCAACAAGGATGTGTGTACCATATACCTAATTAACATCTGACATGGTTCATGGCAGAAGCTAATCCAATATTAAGGTATTACTTTCAGTCATCATAGAGTATGTAAATGAAAACTTAATGATATGCCATAGTGTCTTTAATGGAATTTGAAATGGTAAATGGAATCACATTTAATACCATATGTAATGGCTGTGGCTGTGAGTTGCATTAGTGCACTTTGTTCTGTAGATATACTGTATATGTACTTTATCATAGCCCGTAATGACCAATCCACTTTAGGTGTTAAATGGACATCTGCATGCAGTGTAAACACACTGACTAACACCTAGAATAAACAAATAAATAAATAAATAAATAAATAAATAAATAAATTACAAACAAAACTGCCCCCCTCACAAGTGATTATTCTCCATTAATTAGTGTGTTTGTTTTATTTGTTTTTGTCAGCATTCTTTAATATGTTTCTTTTTTTCTTCTTTTGATCAATAATCAATCTTGGTCCCCTGTTGACAGGTCTCTCATTTCATACATGAAAAGGTGTTAAAAATGTTTTTATTTATTTGTTCTTTGAATCTCTTGAGAGAGACACTTTGCTAATAGAACTTGTGCCTTGAGAGAAACACTTCAAAGACATCATCACTAATCTAAAAATGCAAAGGTCTCTTAATTACCCCTTGATTATTATATAGTCTAGTTATTTCATTTTTATGGTCGTTAGATTTGTTGGAATTACAATGTTTGTTATGAGTGTTTACTTGTGTCACTATGTTGTCATTTTGAGTTAATTGTAAATTATAAATTACATATTGGAAATGTTGTCAAGTATTTTGACTTGAGAGTGAGAGCAGACGTAATGCATCTTCTAAAGCTATAGACTTTTAAGCACCACTATCCCTACCCAGAGGAGCATACCAAGTACAAAACTGGTAATTAGTCTGCAAGAGTGTAAAATATACGTCATTATCCCCAATGTTAACTAAAATTAACAGACTGAAGAAGGCTTTTTGTATAAAATGTTTGTTTCCTTCTCCCCTTCACTGCCTTTTTGCAATAAATGCATTAAGATTTTTTTCTACATATTTTTGTGTGCAATCCCCTTTGCTTTTTGAGAAACATCCGATTGTACATTGGTCTATAATTAAGACTGATTTTTAGATATTGTAGGAATATTGCTCTCATCACTTGAGCCACCTTATGAAAATTAATAATTCTTCATAATCAGTGCCACTGTGTGTAAAGACCATAAGCAGCCAAAACCGCAGGTGAATTTTGAAGCCAATAAGGAAGTGGTGGAAGTTCCTCTAACATCCGCTAGAGTCCGGCTCCAAAAAGACTCCAAACCGCGCAACTCCATGCAAGTCAATGGGACCACAACCCAACACTTGCTAAAAATATGCAGTCAATAAATTTTTTCCACAAGAGGTTATGGTCTCAGGAGCTAATTTCACTTCTTTTAATGTGTGTCCTTATGCTGATTTTCAAAATAATTGTGTCATTAACGGATATAATGTGACAAGTTGTATGTAATAGGGTTAATTGTTCATCGATCTGTTGGTAATGTCTCGGGGGCTCCAGTAGGGGGATCGCGCTCCTCTCCCTCACTTAATACAGACGAGTGAAGGCGAGAGCTGCATGTTTCTTCATCCTTCTCCCGTTACTATTCCCCTGTTTAAAGGTAATTGCAGTCCACAGTGCACTATAAATTTATGAGCACATGTTGGCGATGTTTTTCCTCATGTTGCCGTTGTTTTGTATGAAAGTGGGATACGTGTTTTGTTGATATTATTGATTGAAAGTTTAAGGCTAACTCCGTCAATGTATTAGCTAGCTACCAGAGACCTCATGGTTCCGCCATAGAGTCCAACTTGTCTAGTTTGTATTTACGTTAGTTGCTGTTATGTTCATATACCGTATGGAAAAATGTTTTATTTGCATTGTTCCAAGTGTGACTTAATACAGACGAGTGAAGGCGAGAGCTGCATGTTTCTTCATCCTTCTCCCGTTACTATTCCCCTGTTTAAAGGGCATAACAATAACACGGGGTTGTTTGCCTAGTGATTGACAGGCAATTCCATTTTACATTAATATTACCCATGTGGGGGGACAACCCTACAGTTCCAATAGAGCACTCATAACAGAGGGTAGGCACATTATAGCGAACAAAAGAAGAAATTGCTGAGGCATGCTTCCAACAGACATGAAAACCTGGATAAAAGAGTATGAGTGACAGGATAGGTTCATAGCGGATAAACTATCTGGTCAGTGCTTCAACACCTGAAAGGGAATCAAGGAACCCTGCAAATCAAGCCAGAAAGCACCAGCCCAAGAGGTGAGCAATCATTTACAACCCAGACAAGGGAGAGGCCACAGAGAAGGTGGTCAAGATCGTGGTCAAGGCCTCTGGGGCAGGGTGAGGGTCTTCAGAGCGGGGTTCCACATTCAAGGATCTGTTTTCACTGTCAGCAACCAGGTCAGCGGGCCTCAGTCTGTCCCATGAAAGGCCCAAAACTTTCCAGCTTTTGTCCTTTTCGGAACTCTAAAGAACCAGTTCCTGGCCACTTCAGTTGTTTTGGAGAAGCTACTATGCAGCTGCACTAGCTAACTCACTGAATTTTCATTTTGGGGTGCACTACTCCTTTAAGCCCTCAACCTCACTAGCTTTTTCAAAAGTTTATGATTTCCTCTCCAAGGATGTTTTAAATATTGTCAACCTCTCCCTGCAGACTGGATGTTTTCCATCTACATTTATAACTGCTGTTGTCTGACCCCTTTCCAAAAAGCACGCTCCGGACTCTTCTATTCTCAGCAATTATAGACCAATTTCCAATCTCGTGTTTCTCAAAAAACAGAGGCGATCATTCAAGCCATTAGGCTGAATTTAATTTGTAAATCCAAAAGGATTCACGCTGTAAAAGTTTTAATTCTTGGTTGCCAAGAGGACCTTCTCTATGGTAGTGCATTTCAGGTCTCTAATTAAGTGATTTAATTCAATAAAGTGGTTTGCGACTGAGGAGATTATATTGTGACACCAATCGCAGATGTCTTCGCAGACATGTGTGTTTTTGAAGCGCAAGATGTTTAACCAATGTAAATTAAGTACACCAATGCCAAATTGCTTGAATGACATCAATCAATGATTTAGATTAGATGCAATTTTACATACATCATATCGCATGCCTTTAATTAAAACAAACCAGTGAAACTCAGAGTTGTTATTAAGAAAAAAAAAAAATTCCCCTTGGCTTTACAAATTTGCACTGAGTTTGCTTCTGGAACTGCCAGAAACAATTTACTCCTGAGTCTGTAACACCCACTCCTTGTCCAGAGGAATCATCCACTTTCCATTTCCTTCTAATTCTGTGGGACAGATGAGCCAATCTCATAGTAAGGGTCTCATGAAATTTTTGAGAAGGACAGAAAAATAAATCATGATATTCTGCTGTAGCCTTTTTCACAGCATCCTCATTGCAAAGATAATATTCCAGGGACCCTGCTGAATGTCTACCTGATCGTCCTTGGATATGCACGTCTAAAACACTTAACCACATCATACACATTTTGTCTTGGAGGTCAAAGGAGCATACAAAAGGGACAGTTACTCATTGCATCACAGTATGAGATCATGCTGAGCTGTCTGCTCCCATTCCTTTCAGATTCAACAGGAGTTTTCTGGGGCCAGTGTGAATGCATGTTTTTGGACAGAGCTCGTTACTTGTCAAATGATGGACTACAGAAAGGAAAATGAGCTGATATGACAATAATGCCACCAATTACTGAGCACATTCAGAAACTGCTGCCACATCTCCCATGCTGTAGAGGGGTCATTTGGTCTAACTCCAAACAATGTAAACAGCTACAGTATAAAAGAGTGGAGGCAATTTACCACACAAATACCTAAACAAATATATATATATGGGTATATGGATTAGGCTTATACCCATTACTTTCTGGGGGTATAAATATCCATCTACCAGCAACAGAAAGGATTGTTTTTAATGCTTGTCAGTACTGTCTCCTAATTATTGATTCTATAAGAGTCTGCTAATAATTTGCCTCACACTGGGATATGGCTGCATTTTATTCACACAAAATTGGAAACATCTGTTCACTGGAACACAGGTGGTCATTGTAGTGTTGCCAATTTCACAAGATTTAAAAGTTGCTTGCCACCCACTCCAAATTAGTCTCTCATCTACTGCTTGTTTTAATCTATTAACTCTATAAAAATCTGTCTAGCTTTTTGTCTGTCTAGCTTTAGAGAGACAGCAAAGACTGATCACTTGCAAAAGCAAATGCTTCACTGGCTAGCAGTGGAAATGAAAAGGGAGATATTGCTGCAGAGACACTAACAAGTACAGATTCTGTACCGTCCCATCGTACATGCGTGGTAAGGATGTAGTATAGACCTAATTAACTAGCAGTTTATTTGAATGTGATCTCAGTTCTGGCTCCCTAGTTAATCATCTGCCTTAATCTCTTCAGTGTAGAATACAGTAAAGTTAAGCTACTTGGCTTGCTACTTACTGTCAGCAACTGAACTTTTAGCAAACAGCTTAGAACATTTTACATACATAATTTACATCGAAGCACTGCATATTCAATAATGTGCTTTCTTAAAAAATGCTGTGTTGTCTTATGCTGCTAAAAGGATTTAGCTAGATATCACTACACATTGTTGCAACAGTCCATGCAAACTAATTGCAACGATAAAACGTGGAATTAAGTTCTCGTTATGTGTGGTATCATGAGTCAATATCACATCCAAGAATGCCAAGTTGATATCAAGCTGTGTCCTTGTGGAGAACAGATTCCCAAGGTGGCATAGAGGGAATGAACTTTTCAAGAAAGCACAGAGAAGCATCCTTACAGTTTGAGATGGGCTGTGTGCTCGATGGTGCGCGCGTGATCAATTAAGACGCACAGCTGTTAATTTTCCAATCTGTTTCAACTAAATTCTGTACTATCGACTTTTGCACTGTGTGTACTTTGTGTGTCGTTCTCACAATTAATCTTCCCATTCGTTCTCGGCAGCCAAGTCGCCGTGCATCCGATGAACCGTCGGTTAGCAAGTAAACTGCCGGCATCTTTATCCTTCCTCTGTCCTCATGTTCGTTTGTTTTGGAATTGTACTTTTGGCGTTAGATCAAATGTGTCAAATGTCAAACGTCAAATGTGTCATGCGTTCTTGTGTCAACACAAGAACACATTTTTAGAAAGACCTTCATGTGAACAGTGGCAATTTTGGCTGGTGGGGCCCTGTAACACTGCTAGAGACTATAACAACATACACCTCCCTTTTAACACCAGCTGACATTTGACAGTTTCAGAATACACACACACACACACACACACACACACACACACACACACACACACACACACACGAAAGCAATGTCACCCAAGACTGGTATGTCAGTAGTGGTATCTAGTGATCACATAAACTCCACGTGTGAAGCCTCACATACAACACAGACCAACCCATGCAGCTAATAAGACAATAAACTGACCTCACATCACCAAGACCACTTCCAAACTTCCATTGCACTGTGCATATTCAGTCTAAAACAGTACAGTACGAACTCGCTTCAGAGTCTGCAGTCTAAATCCCTGTGGGCCACGTGACCTATAAAGTCACGTAATAAACCAACCGACAATCCATAGAGCCAAACTCCACTTATTAACACCAAACTGCTGTGGTAGCATGTTGTAACCAAGACAATCACTGAACAAAATATTTAATTCATAAGTTGACTTACCCACTAAAGTTAGAAAATCACTCAGCTACCTCCGGGTGTGTGGATGTCTGCAGGCTGCAGTAAAGACCCTGTCCATGCTTATGACTTCTGCTGCACTGCCTGGTATACAAACACGTATTTCCCTCATGCAAGGCTCAGTGCAGCCTAGACAGTGCACACTGTAATTCCCCTAAGCACTGTGCATGGAAAAAACATTACACATAAACAAATGAATGAACAAATTGGTGCTCCTCCCAAGCACTTAATAATGTGTTATTGTTACTCACCAATGATGTTCCCTTCTTAAAAAGCAAGGTTGGACAATAGGACAATAATCTAACAGTCAAATAAGTAGTTGGAGACGGTCACTTTACTTTATATGCTTGCTTTCCAAATCTGTTTGTTTTTACTTCTGTGCACCAGAGGATTTTCCACAGGAAAGTCATACCCGATAATGGACAACATATGTAAAAACTTTAATGAACTGGGTATAGGTTGAATCAATAGAGAGGAGCAAAACAGGCATTTATTTATGTAAAAAAGTTGCAGATAGTTATTTTAGCACATTTCCAGCACACTTTGGCTTTTGTGTCTGTCTTTAGTCACAATTTTTCGGAACTGTTCCCACCTCTTCTCTGCTCCCACTCAACAGAAGTCCACACTTTCAGAAGCCCTCCACAGGAATTGTATGTCTGCCTCTGACGGAGGGTATTTTCAGGAGTGTGCTTTACTCTCAATGGGAGAAGAAAAGGTGGCAAGACACATTCTGTTTCTCTCTGGAAACATTCCTCTTAAAAAATGTACACCATGGCAGATTTTTTTTGCTGCATTAGGTTTCCAACAACTGGATTTGTCAGATTAACAAGAGTAGACTAAATATATAGGCTATGATATATGGATGCAGACCAGGCAAGTCTTAGCCTTTCATTTTCAACAATTTCTGTTTAAGGCTTTAGCCAAATCTGAGACCAATTAATTCACATTAGTTGCATGCTCAGTGTGCCTGATTCACAGAGTTGATTCAATTGCATTTAACTGATTAAACAAAATTGTCATAACTGTGGAAAACTTTGAACTAACAATTCGTTGAGATACAGTATAGACAAATGCAATCTTGCATGAGAATGCTGTATCCTTCTGGATATATCAAAAAGCAATTATGTTGTAATTACATTTTGCTTAATGCAAAAATAGTTTGTTTCATGTGGCTAGCAATTTCAGCCATTAATCAGGTTTGGAATGAATTCTTTGGCAACACAAATGGTAAGTTAGTGTTACAAACTGTATTTTAACATCAGAAGAGAGCTCAGATTATGTAATATCAGTGAGAGAAGAGAGATGCTGTACCCAAGGGAATATGCCTATACAACCACTTTTGCACTGGGTGGAGAATAAATGTACACAAACAAAGCACCAACAATGTCTTTTAAGAATTTTAGAGAACACAGTCCTTTATAGAGAAACAGACCTCCTTGGGGTTGTATTACAAAACGATAAAGGCTGCCACTGATGTATGTCTCAGTCTCAGTGGAGAGGCCGGTGTTTTTCTCTCTGAGACATTCTTTGACAGGATGAGACAGGTTGGATTTTCCTGGTAGACTGGTGAAGACAGGGACGATTGGAGCTGCCACAGCTACAGTGATAGGGAGAAGGAATCGATGGAGAGCTGTTATTGGACACTGAAGATAAACAGCTCACATGGATCAGAGTCACTTAGGTATCTGCAGGGAGGGAATGTTGTTAGGCATTCTGCGCTCCTTTTGCTCCCAAAGCCTCAAGAGCAAGGCAGTGTGCAGCATTGTCCGTGGTCAAACCTCAAAATACACATCTGAAACTGATTTTAAATTAAAATAAAGATAAATCCATTTTGTCAGAGGCTAGACATTTGCTGATTGTGGGTGATTTGATGTTGTGACACTGAAACACAACTTGTTGAGAACAGTTTCTATGGGAACCGTTTCTATTGAGAAAACATCTTACGGTTCTGTGACGCCTCTTCCACCTCAAGAGGCAGTCAATTCATAACAAGGAAGATAATCTATGGGGACTAAATTAAAATGGAGATTTGACACTTACAAACCAATCATGCTTTGTGTATCAGTACCTGCGTTTGAATGGATGGCCTGATAAATGGTGGACAAACAGGTTTGATTTGCATATTTAATGAAGGTTTTGTATTCTATTATTCATCCTAATAAATCACTGGCGGATGATTAAATACTCTGGAGATTGAAATGGCTGATGACGTGTGGAAAGCTGGTGATTACCTTGTAAATGGATTCACTGTTTGCACGTAAATATGCAAATGGTGAAACTGGCTAGTGTGTGAGTGTTTGTATTCATGTGACCTCGTGAATAAATCTTCATGAGAATGTCAGAAATGAAGCATTTAGTCAGGAAACTGAAATTTTTAACTCACAACATGACTGAATGATCTATCTGGCGCAATTGATACTGATTGGTTCTAAAGTTTGAGTATGAACACAAACACCATTATAAGCACAAATTATTTTTACAGTGAACTTATTTTTGCTTATTTTACAGTGAGTTTATTTATGGTAAGTTTAAACCCATTAATTATGAATTAGTCCTTTTTAGATTCCCCTACTCATTATTTCAGATTGTATAATACCATTGATATAATGGAAAACTGTTAAATGCTTTAAAAGCAATTTCCAGAGAAATGTCAGTCTAACCACAAATGCATTTTTAATCTAATAATGACAAAATAACTATTTTGGTGTATGATAAATAAACAATTTCACATTTAGATACTATTCAGTGTGTACTGGACCATGCATTTCCCTTTTTCCCATTAGCTGTACACAAGGGTGTCAGCTATTCTTCCTGGAGTCCCACTAAAACACAATATACATCCAAAACAAATGCACAAATTTTATAGTACAATAAAATAAAAAATTAGGACCACTGTCATGAGCCACAGCATGAAAGACAAGATTCGTACATATCAAAGGCTAAGGACAAGTTTAAACAAACAAAGGTTTATATGTATTGTTTATGTTTTTATCTTACGTATTTCATTTATATTTATTGTTCACGCAAACTAACAGCAATAACAAGTTATGATATGCACAGAGGCAGGTGCACTGTACAGCCTTGGGGAGCACTGCTGGGTAATACATGAACCCAACCTTCGCAGTCAACATACACATTCACATGCATGTTCAAGGCATCGTACGATTTAGCATTCTCAACATATGGACTACAGCTTGCTGCTGTTAGCACAGAATCAAGAGGCAAGATCAGAACTTCTGTGCACTTTTCTTTTGTTTTTGTAAGGCGTTGTGAAGTGAAGCACTGTGTGGCATCATTTGTGAAGATACAAAGACACAGAGACGCATAGACATAGTAATAAAAAGTGAAGACATCTATCATAATACTCCAAGTGAGGAACCTTTCAGTAAGCTTTCCTCATATACAAGCATAGAGGTCCTGTCACTTTGATTCAGATTTATGTTCTCTTTTTTTCCCCCAAGAAGCATTTGGACAAAGGTTCCTGAATGAGGATGAAAGCTGTTGATGGGGCGTGGGAGGAAAAGCCTGAGGCCGCCCCATGGTGTGGATGCTGATGTAGTAATGTGCTAATGAGATCTAAGTTGTCTCCTTTCTCTGGTCTGGTCCATATGAGGGGACATCTGCCCTGCCATGGGGACTGCTGTTACAATGCACCGTTTACAAACTGGTCAGTTACGGTGTGTGTAGTGTGTGAATCTGTATGGTTATACGGGGTATGAAAAACTGGGAGACAGGAGAGTAGACAATGAATCTTAAAACAAGGTGTGAATTTTAATTATTGAGCGGAATGGTCAGTGCTTAATTTGTAATGATGAGGTCCTGGAACACCAAGGGGTCGGTGTTCCCGCGAGTCGGTCTGGAGGGAAAAGGTTCCGGAACATATCAAGACAACAAGCGCATTGGAGGCACGGTGGTGCTCAGTATAGCCATATAGCTTACTATTACTAAATGACCGACTATATGACCTTAGAGCTCCGACTACTGCTGACCTATAACAATATTTGATTATTGCATAGGCTACATAATGCTCATTTTGTCCAAAACGATGGGTTTTTACAAACCTGCCCTTCAAGTAGTGGACTAAAGATATAACTGCGCTGTGCACAACATAAAAATGCCCACATACTTGGCTGTGAGATATCCTAATCATACATAAGGAAACTGCAATGGCTTCAACCATTTACCAGACAAATTCTGGCTCGAGTAGTTACGCATTAATATTCAACACAAATACTTTCATAGGATGTCTATTTTGAACATAGGACACAATGTCAGTGAATAATGAAATGACAGCAATAAAACGTGTCATGGTCATGCCATGCAGCTAGAAGTCGACCTAAATGCGACACTCAGCTGGACCGCGCTGGTTTTGAAATGCCCACATTGATGTGGGGTTTACAGCCCTTCACTCAACCAATTATATTACCAATTATTTCTGGACACTCAACATAACATGCACAATTGCCCACATATTTAACTGCGGGACTTACAGGTCTGCATTCCAAATAAGTTCTGTTTTCATCTATGCAAATATGAATTTAGATGTTATTGTCCCAGCAGAGAACTGTAACACGTTTACAAACAAAAAAACACACTTACCTTGTCTAATTTTCCAAAAATAGTCCACACAGCGGACATATGGATAGCAAATTCAACTGTCTTTTAGCCATGATGATGTCTGACGTTTACCATAACACACTCTGCAGAGCAGCTCACTCATGTGACGTGATTACTATGCGCTTGTTGATACTTTCTAATAGGGTAATCGCCTGTCTTCATATGGAAATGAGCCAATTAGGTTTTTGGAAGGGAGGGGAAAGGAAGAGTCAACTAGTGGGATTATTACATGGCAGACAAGACAAAAAAAAAAAAAAAAACTTTCAGAGGTGCCGGGTCCACGCAAATAAGTACCAGAATGCAGGTAGTCCAAAACCGCGAGGTGCCGGATCCTGTTCCAGCAGGATCCGGCACAAATTAAGCACTGGGAATGGTGTAAAACCCCCAAAATCCAACTCAATTCAAATAAACAAATCGACTTTGGGATGGTAATCCCAGTTTGACATTCATAATTCACCTTAAATCCACTTTGAAGTGCAACTGGCATAGCAGTTACTGAAGCTCACAGCAGTTTAGTTCTGCTTTGCTGGCAGAACTTGCGTGCCGGTTATGGAGCTGATGCCTCTTCACACACACACACACACTCACACACACTCACACACACACTCACGCATGCACAGATGCATGCACACTCCTCCCAGTTCCCTCCACCCCCCAACCAGCCCCTTGTCTCCTCTGTAGAGGACAGGCTGACTCACCCAAACTGTCAACATTGTCTTAAAATGTAGAGAACTTGGACAGTCAGAATGGAGGACTACATGTGAAAGGTATGGCTTGTATTGTATGTATGTGTGTGTGTGTCCAAAAGACAGTTAATGTGTTTGAGGACGTGTGTCTAAACATGTTGTGTGTGTGTGTTTGTGTGTGCATGTGTGTATGCGTGTACATGATTACATGTTACTTTGCCTGTTTCTGTATGGGGATTGTCTGTCTGTATCACGGCATTTGTGTTTTTTTAGCCACTCCAGAAATAAATGGCAGCTTCTTCTCTGTTCTGTCCGTCTAGCAGAATGACCACATCTGCCACACTTTTGAGATTAATATTCAAGATATGCAATTGTCTCCCTAGGACCAAAATTCATCAGGCATCTAGAGCCAGTTTACACTACAAGGCCTAACAGCGCTATACCCAAAGCTTACCAATTATTTCTAGAACTTCTATCTCCCCAAAACAATCCATCAGATGGGCTACAGACTCAGATAGACAGATATTGCTTCTGACTTCATGTAATAAATATTTTGAATTGTCCACAGCCCTGTTAAGTCCCAGTTGGCCCTACTGTGGGAATCTGGCTCATGAGTATGTAAGGGAGCTCTTAAAGGAAATATCTGCCCGAGGGGGAGATAGAGGTTTTATGTGTGTAAAAAGTAAATACCTCTGACATTGATTCCCAAACTGTCAGAGGGTGGAGTCACTAGTTGAGTAGATGCTCAGACAAATCCAGACTCAGTTCAAAGACAAACGGCAGCTCGGTCTGCTAAATTTGCTTGATGTTATGGCAGTAATAGAGTCTTCTTGATAGGCAAACATTGTGATGAATATTTATAATCAGTGAGCAGATCTCAGTGTTGACGTCAAGCAAGTGAGCTAATGCACCAGGTTCATACATCATGAATATCAAATATCTTTGACAAGAACATTAGTCTTAACTTGATTCTGGGTTTGATAGGTTTTACGTTTCATTTCACAATCAAGTCTCCTGAATGAACCTTACCCACAGCCCAGCACTTGGACAGTATTCTATTTACTTGATCAAATTTTACATAACATTCAGTACCATTTCTGAGTTGCATCCATCTTGCTCTGTTTGTCTCCTTGACTTTGATTTTGACACATTGACTTTCCGTGCATTCGTGCTGCCTCTACACTTTTTTTTTTTCAAGTTCTGTCTGAATATACAGTAGGTTCAGCCAATTAATTTCCCATTTAATAACCAATGACCATCCCACTGGATTTTATTTTCTTATAACTTTTCAAAGATATATTATTTACAACTATGGATCCCAGGGATTAAAGCAAAAATTATGTTCTGACTGAAATTTTTTTTCAGGCCAAGTCATATTCCCCGTCTACAATTTGTAAAACAAGTTACAGAGGAGGCCCCCACATTAGGGTGTGTACACACTGTCTGGCTTTTTTTTTTTTTTTTTTTAGAAAAAGAGGGTGCCGCACCGCCTTTTTAGAGCGGACGCTTTTTTTCCGCCGTGCGGTCGCTTCCCATAGGTTTTCATGTAAAAAAGGCGGACAGTGTGTACATGCCCTTAGCCCTCGACGCCTGCTAAACAAGTAAAATTATGAGATTTCAGCACCACCCCACGCATAACCATTGCTGCTGTTCTCTAATTCAGCCATCAAGTTGTAAAAAAGGCTTTAACCTACACTTCATTTAAATACTCGAGACCAATAGCGTTTTAAGGGAAGAAGATGCTTCCAGTTTGCCAGTTTGCTTTTACGTAATTTCAATGCTGTTTTCAGTCTATGAAATAAAACTGATACTTTTTTCAAGGCTTGACTCAGTTTTTAGTCATACAAATAATCAACCATCTACATAACTTTTAAGTGCATATGTTTTTATTTATCTTATTATAACACCAAACAAAGCAATGTTTTTGTTTTAAGTGAACCTCTTATCACTTAATAGAAAAAGACAAAAAAACAAAACTAACAGCTGGATAGGACGTCCTCACAGACCAAGTGCTTTAGGGATGAGGGGAACACGGCGTTCGGGCTCATCTAATTGCAAACTGTCACGATTCTTAGCTGCTGGAATAAACTTTCCTTGTGGATTATTCTCGGTCGGAAGATGTGGGTGGTTGTAAAAGGATTGCTTTCTTCTCATTTGTTGGAGTGGTGAGATTGCAGGTTGCTCCTTTTTGAACCGCAGCTTCTCGCTCCGTCTTCGTCACAAACTTTGACATTGATTGCAATCTTGATTAACTTTATTTGTATTTGAACAATTTCTATTGCTTGCTGGACATTAAGACTCTTGTAATTTTGGGGTTTTGGGGTATTTTGTCACGTTTATATATGTATATTTTGGTGTTATCTAACGTTGGCTTGTAGACTAAAATTGAATGTGCACGCGTCCGCCGAGACATGATTAATTGATTAGCCTACTTCGATACACCGTGGGGCTATATTATCGTCTCCAATTGTTTTGTTATTATACATATTATTGTTATATTGTCAAGAAAGGAAGTGTATGATTTTCAGTTTGTGGCTTTAATTATAGTAGATTGTATGCCTATACAAATCAGCTACCTATCACCTGGTAGCGCGATTCCTAAGTCCCGTAACACCCCCCTCCCCTCGCTTTTTTCCCCCCTTCGGATCTACACTGATTTCACACATGGCCTCTCTGCAATCCAATTGATGGAAATCCGTCGTAGCGATGGAGAACTTTAATCTCTGGGATCCATTGCAGGGAATTTGAAGTCAATTCCATATATCATGTATATTAATTACTTTTTTAATACCTGCCTCACTTATTCAGCAGCCATCAATATACAGTAGTGCAATGAAACACATTAAATCTCCTGTATGCTTCTACTCATGTGAGAGTGGAACACAAACTGTTGAGCAAGTTAGCAGCATTCTATCACTTTACTATGTTAATATACTTAATACTTAATTACTTAATATATTTATACTTATTAACACTAAATTACATACATACTACTACCATTGAATTAACTAACCTGTAGTATACAGTATGATTATGTATATGTTGTGGTATGTATATATGATGTAGTTTGGTGATGTTTGTTTATGATTAAGCCCTTTGAAACATGTTTGTGATAATGGGCTATACAAATGAACATGACTCTGAATTTGGTTTCATCTAAATAATAGTAAACAATGATGGCAATACATTTGACAATAAATCACCATTTTTCATGTGTCCATATAAATTAAGTTAGAAATATCAGAAAAGTGTCAGAGTAATCAGTAGCATTCACTATGCGACTCAATCACTGTTGACAAGACAACATTTTTTGAGTGACACCATTTTTTTCTGAGATTGTATTGTTCTGCCACTCCCACATCCTAACTGCAGCCATCTGCTATTGTTTTCTATAAACAGACTGACTGGAATTGGTAGAGAAGGAAACAATATGCTCCACATGAGCATATTGTTTTGTGACGTATTCCCGACTTGGAGAAAAGTACGACCCAACATCACTTGAATGCAGCGTTCAAGTACAATCTGACAAAACCTGAGAGATTTGTAGCTTTGCACATAAAAGCTTTGTGATTTCATTATGTGCAATGATAAACTGCACTAATACAAACATTTGCTACAAGCATAAAAACATATTTCACAAGCATTCAAACTGGAATTACAGGAAGTGTATTACTAGTCCTCCCCTACTCCTCCTCAGTTAAGTTCCCAACTTGTCCCTCATCTTGATGAGCTGTCCACCTTGAAATGGCATCTAGCTTGAGGCTGAGATAACCAGCGTCCATATAGCCCATAGCCTCAGCCCCAGTATTTATTTCACTCTGTTTCAAAAGACTGGGGAAACTCGCCTGGCTAGCCTGTGACAGAGGGGCAAAGACCAGCTAGCATGGTGTCATGTCTACGTAAGGGAATTGGTGGGAGGGGCATTGGTGGTGCACATATAAACATGGGAGAGGTCACACAGACATTCAGGGTGCCACCACCTGACTAGTGAAGATAGCAAATGAAAAACAAACATGGGTCTGTTATCTGAATCTTGCATTCAATAAAATAACAAAAGTCATAAAAAAAAGCTCTTTCTCTCTCTCCCTTTCCTCCTTCGCGTTCTCTTTCTCTCCTTCTCTGCATCATGACTTTTTACAGTTTCTCCTAATGTAAACACTCACTGAGCCAAACTCAATGAGTAGCGTATTCATTTGTACGTTATTGGGCTGTAAGAACAGGCGACGACTCTGATGGACTGTTCATACTGTTAATTGATTCTATGTGTCCTTGTTCTATTTGAGTAAATGGAAAGAAATTCACAAAGTTGAAAAGTCTGTTGAACGCTACTCACCCAAATTAGGTTGCTGAAATCCTCAAAATTATAGCTCTTATGCTGTTATGTATCCACATAAAGTTTGGGTTTTGGTGTCAAAAAAACAAATAAAGAATTCTGAACGGATAACATCCCATTCAGGAACGTTTATGAGTATCGCACCAATAACAGTGCACCGCGCATCCAGCTGCCCGCACGCATCCGGCTAGCGTTTGGCTACTGTCACTTGTGACATGGTTCAGAATGTCCTTGTAGCCTCTTCCCATAGGGAGCTTAGTTGTTTTTATCTTGTTCCTTATTGGATGACAAAGTTTGACGGACCAAACAAGGACACGCATGGATTCGCTGTGAGATTAGACAATAACCAAGCGATCGCTGGCTCCCAGCACTCAATTCAAATGGCTTACACAGCACAGCGTTTACCAGACATCTAGTCCAATCTATGCTAAAGCTGGTTAAAACTGCTATTGTTAAAACTAGTTGTGAAAGCGTACATCATTTTTTCATTCATTCAACCTTTATTTAAATCTCGGGAAACACATTGAGGATGGGTTCCTCGTTTATAACAAGGAAACTATAAAAGAAGGAAGGGTCATTACGTCATAGTGACAGCATTCAAATTTTTCATTGGTGCCAGACTTTGGTCCCACTTCTATTGAAGTTAATGGGGCGGGCATGGCAAGTCCCACTATAACCCATCATATATGTTGTTTCACCTTTGACTGAAAACTGCTTCCACAAAATAAAAACACATTACGTGATGTTGACTGCACGTTTGTTTTCCTTGTTATTGGTCTCCGAACAGATCATGGCTCTGTCCAGCAGCTGCATATAGCTCAACTCAAGCCCCTGTTTGGTCCAAGATAGCTACAACATGATACATGACCAAACGGGACAGGTCCGACCTATCACTGACCAGACTGCAATTATAACCAGATCAATTTATTAATACTCAGTGATATGGCCTGTCAGAGTTAGGTAAATATCCTTAAGCCAAACTAGGACTTGACCGTATGCTGCAATGCCTTGCAGTTTGCCTCAGTGATTTACATTCGTACTAGTCATCTAGCCTATATTATTAGCTAGCACACACATAAGTCATGATGACAACGATTAAGCTAGAGAGGCTGTAACATTTGCTATCACTCACCAACACCTCAGCTCCCTGACTGAAAAAATAAAGCACGTTCTTCAAACCCTGTCTGTTTCTTTTACACCTTCACGAGGATTATTTCTTACTAACGTTAACGGTTTAAAGGAGATATTGCTGGCTAATGTTAGCTATACAAAGGGCAAATGCTAACTTAGTTCATTGATGACGAACAAAGTAACAAGTACCGCTAAATCATAAAGGTCCAGATTTATAGAGGCATATAAAATTTGGCGATTAGCGCCACCTCCTGACAATAATAGGAAACATTATCGAGACAGCTGGCTAACGTTAGCCCTCCTGAATATTATTACTGTAAATATCAACAGTTTGATGGTTGGTTAGTTATTGATAATCAAATACATGTACAATACTACCTGCTGTTAGGAGAAAAGGAGGCCAGCACCCCCCCATCTCAGTCAATGATCATACATTCATTTCCATGAACCTGTTTCCTACAGCTGTCTTATGTTCAATCAGAAAACACACTGACTAGTAATATCATGATTGGCAACATGATTAACATTTTGTCTTGGCCAATCAGAAAATGACTAACATCCTATCATTAATGGAAACATAATGTAAAATGCATAATGCAAAATATACAAGCTATCTGAGGAAATATACATCAACCAATATATCAAATGTTACCTAGTTAACAATGCAACAAATTACCGATGATTCTGCCATCCGGGGTAATAACCTGTTAAAATGACAGGTCATAAACGAGGAGATGGCGATCCCATTCACCTCAATGTCGGCCGAACTGAAAGTTTTCACACTGGCACCAATGTGCGTTCACGCGCTACACAGTGACGTAATGACCCTTCCTTCTTATATAGTTTCCTTGGTTTACGATGGCGCAGAGAATTACAATGACTAATTAAAACCAACATTATCTAAATAGAATGTCATTTGCTACTTTGACCTGGATGGTTTGGAAATAATTGTAATGTTAACAACATGGAGTAGCTGATTAACATTAGCTAACATTATAAAACAGAATCTTTTTAATGGTAGCCCTTCAGCTGATTTAACTGACTACTTTGGCAGTCATATGTTGTGTAGCCGTATTATACACAATATGGTGATTGCTTAATCAAATAGACTGTAACCAAACGAGGCTTAAAACTGGGACAACTGTCAGAGCATGACCGATGCAGCCAAATAAGATTTGAGGAATGTGACTGTGTTGTGTCTGTGTCAAGGAAGAATGTGAATGATGAATAAAATTAAGAAAGTGAAGTAATGGATCTCTGAGGTCTGCTAGTTTCATTTTGACCAGATGGTCTTACAAGCTGCCACTCCAAAAATCCCAAAATAAGCAACAGTCTGTCTATCGCAGACACAGTATCCCTCATTTTAGGACGTCCAAAATCTTGTGCTTTATGTACAGCTTGAGCAGATCGCCCCCACTGCTTCCACTGCACTTAACAGTAGATAAATGTTTATGTTTAAAGTAGAATACCTGATTAACTGACCAGCTATATTAGGGAAAGTGTGATATGTGGCTGTACCACAACCTGTTGATGCGCAGAAGGGAAGCACAAATTTAGAAAATATATACACTCGCTACAGGCATGGTGCACAAAACTAACCACAGTGAAAGAGACCTTTTAAATGTATTTGGAGAGACGGAGACAGTGAGGGAGAAAAGAGAGATAGAAAGAAATAGAGAAATATTGGAATTCTGCTGGCTCCCTGAGCCATGTCTGGTATTCGGAGAGAGAGAGCCTCTGCGGCACAGGGCATAAAACTTTCATAGCTCTGTCGGGATGCTGTGTTTCTCCTGGATTATTTATCAAATAGCGAGAAGTTGTTTATCATACCGCTAATACTGCTCTGCTCAGGTAGGAGCTCAGCGACTCCACATATATTAGGCTTCATAATAAATATTAATTTGTTTTCCAGAAACATGAAGGAGAAAAATAGATGTGTCACATTCATTTGACCTAAGTGTGGAATAAGGTGAGTGCTACGCAACTCAGTAGAGAGCTCTTCCTCTGGTGTTGCCTAGAAAAACATATGTGCCATAAATGATTTAATGAAAATATTACAAGAGATGGATACGGTGCAGTGCTGTGATCCATCCATGTTGAAAGACAACAGAATTGTATTTGCAAAGACACAAAAAAACAAAAATACCAAGCAAATGCTGAGAAAACAACAGACAATCCTAGAGAAACAAGATGAGTGGCCTTGATAGCCTGTTATCAAACAGAGCATCTAGTGAGTTAATGATAGGCCTTTGCTAATTGACCCCATTGTGCTTTGGGGGCATTATTTTGGCATCACAACAAGTCATTATCTCATCCTAATTAACCCCATTACAAGCCATGCACAGGTCACTGATGGCTGTATGATGAAGAGAGAGTGAGGTGTCAGCAAGCCAGAACCTCCTGCAATACTGTTATGCCAATGGCCACTTTGGTTTGTTTGCTGGAGACTCTGCATGCCACAGGAGTAAATCTTCAATAATGGGAAGTAAGCTAAGTGGCTGTTGCTAAAGCTAACTAAATACATTATTGATCACAGATGAAACAGAAGTTATGGGGTTTTCCCCTTAGGTCTTAATCTCACCAATGTGTTTTATGTGGGGGTAAGGAGCGCCTCACAATATAATAACTAATAGATCTTTGGAGTTAACGACTCCAAAGAGCAATCAGCCACATTCAGAAATTCGAGAAAAGACACTCCTGGAACTCTTCTCTTTATGCAAGGGAAAGAAACTAAATATTTTTTTTATTCAGGTAGTCAGATCGAGAAAACACCTAAGTGGACAACCAAAGAGTTTAATAGGCAGGGAAAACCTTATGAAGCATGCATTATTTAACAGGAATGCACTTATGCAGCTTTACCAGTATGAAATAACATTGTGCAACACCTGTATTCCCTCAGTAGAGGCCTTTGCTTCATAAAAAATTCAACAATTGTGTTACATTGTGTTTCTTAATATAATATCAGGAATGAAGTAAAGTTTTCCTACAATATGGCTCTTTGGTTACACTGTTTGACATTGTCCAGGGCTGGTGGACTTCTTTTAGCCTCCTAGATGTATAGCATCAGTTTCTACTTCCATAATTCATTGTGTGTGTGTGTGTGTGTGTGTGTGTGTGTGTGTGTATTTTTTTTCTTATCCGGGAAACAATTGACTAATCCACTGAATCCATCCATAAGGCGAGGAGAGTTGAGTACTGGGGAATTTTAACACTGCTGATTGAAACCCAAACTGGTTGGTGCAGGTCTACTCAACAATTCATTACAGTGGTTGAAACTGTGGAATATATAGAATATAGATATAACCTATGCCATGGTTGCATAAGAGCAACTGATGAAAATAACCCAGGTATTAAGTACCAGAGGCTCATAGGCTCTGTAAATATGCCCTCTCTTTTTTACGACCTCTGTTTACCCTCATACCCTTTAATAGAAACCGCTAGCACACAAGTGAATTATTATATTCAATTATTGCAATAGTGCCTGATGTCTGAACTTGAAGACTCAACAGGTTCTGACTTTTTTTGTGTTTGTGCATCAAACCTGCATCTCATTTTTAAGTTATTTAACCTTATACCTCTGCTGCTCTTGAAAATTATTACTTTTTTTACTAATTGATGTACCTTTTAGAGCAAAAAACACTTACATACAGTATAAAGCTATATAGCTTGTTTTGTCTGCAAACAGATAACAACTAGAAGTGGAAGTCCACTGCTGATTATCAAGCACTAAATGCTTTTTCGCTGGTCTACAAAAGGTGTTATAGTTGCTCTAATGGTTTATTTACTGTTGGAGTATTATTATTAAAGGAAAAGCCAATCCTAAAACACCTCTAACACTGTTAACAACACAGCTATTGTCAATGTATCTTGCATTTCCGGACCCTGTTTTGTTGTTGGTGATGTATTTTTCTGATTCTTGCGGATAATTGGCCAAACATAAACAATGTGATGTCAAGTTGAGATATTTCCAGTGCATCTACAATGGAGTTTGATAGCAGAAATTTTGATGTACAACATCAACAGTAAATGCCAGGTTTTGGTGTCAGCCCCTCAGAATCAAAGAGCAAAGGCTTCGATCTAGACTTGGGTTCACCAAAAAGATACAAAACTAACAAAATAACTACTGGAATGCATTAAACATCACAAATCGATGATTTATAACAGTGTAAGATTATCGGATATTGTTATATTTTGTGTTTATACTCATTTTGAGAGAGAGGATGGCCTTTGCATCTAGCACATGAAACTCTGAACTAATGCCAACCTAATGTAATTAATGAAGCCTGAGAGGGTATCTCCTCCAACCATGGAAATAGAATAATTCATTAATCAAATTCTCAGTCTTACAGTCTTAATATTAGGGGCAAAACAGCAAAACAAATTCCTTCTGGACAAGAAGGCGATAGCCCTGTGTGGCACTAAGGTGTGACGGGCAGGGGGATGGATAATAACCGGGACGGGCTGTGGAGGCAGGCTGGACAGACGGTCAGCGATCTGTCCCTTAGGGAGAATGAGAGTTATTTTACACCAGATTGCCGCACACTGCCCACATGAGCTAATTATACAGACCATCCATGCGAGTCGTGTATGGCACAATTGTATAATTACAAAGTCCCTGTTCCTGTGATAATGTGCTGTGGGAGAAACTAATGAGGATTTTGGTTTTACATGTCCATTACGTGATTTTCTTGAATGTACAGTACATTATATTTTAAAAAGAGATTTCACTTAATGCGTGAATTTAGTCTGTTTTTTGAAGATTGCATTAGCTTTTATGAGGACTACTTGAACAATCTCTGTAGACAAAACTAATCTCAGTAGCTCCATTGGGGAATTGTTTTTTCCAAGCGTCCAAAGTGTGGCACAGCTTCTGTATGTGCTCCATCCGATGTGGAGGTGAAAAAGGGCATGTCATAAGATGAATCCTGACATAAAGTGCTGGCAGTAGGCTGTTTGTGTTAGGGGAAAACAGGAAGTATGTCCCTGACAGGATTCAGCTCGGCCCTCAAAACAAGGTCAGTGGTTCCTCAGGGCAGAGCCATGGAAACTTAACGGCTCCGCTCAGCACCACTTCTGAGACTGACAGGCAGGGCCACAGGACAGGAAAGGTGAAGAGGGCAAATCAACAATCTCAGCACACACATATGAATGCAGACAGATCCGCTAACTCAAGTACGACCATGTGCGTGCACACACTCAAAACTTGAGAGATGCTGTTCTAAAGTCCCTCCTTCCTCTCTGGAGTCTTGAGACTTTAAAGTCACACTGTAGAGACAAGTGGAGCCACCTGAGAGAACAGGGATGTTATTTAAAGACCCAGTCCAAGTGAACGCACACATTCCTGGACATGGTGTCCAGTGAAGGGTAAGGATAAGTCCTCTGTAATACTTTCAAAATATAAGTAAAAAATAACATCGGAATCAGATCAGTCTTAGGCGAGACATAGAATAGAATGTTCTGTCCGGATTCAATTTAAGGAGTCTTGAGAGAAAGGATATTATACATTTTTTCTAGTCTCCATTATTTCTCTACATCTTCTTCATTGTTCAGTACATTGATTGTGTCTTTAGATATGTGATTTGTATTGATGTCACATTACCCTCTGCCCATCATAGAATTCCATTCACTTTGAAACTCAAGCATCTTACAGTCTCTTACAAAAGCCTCATCAGTACAAAGGCAAGATCAATCACCTGAAGTGTTCAATTTGTCCCTCCTCAATCCTTTTCATGTAACAAGGTGGCATTGATTTTCTGGACGAGTCATATTTTAATCAAAGCTTGAAACAGGAATACAGTAGTTAGCATTAGAATTGATAGCTGTCAACTAACTTCTTACATATCTAATATCCACTGAACACTCAACACTGTTTTTGTGAGGTGTAAATGAGCTCATGTGACTGAACATGTCATGACAGAAAAAAAACAAAAAACAACCCATCATGATACAATCTTAAGATACAGGCTACAGGATCAAAATCTATTGTCCTTTGGGCTCAAACATCTGTATCATGCCAATGATGTCCTATGATTTGTATACTAAGTATACTAAATTTATTGCATACTAGTCCCGTTCCTTATAATCTACAAGTTTTTTTATTTGTTTATTGAGCTGTTCTGATCCCTCTGGTTGAGGTCAGCTTTTCTAGTTTTCCTACCTTCGAACCTTGGATGACGGTTATACTGCATGTCCCTGTAATGGATTTAAAATAAGAATGTATTGCTCTTGCGCTTATTGTTGAATGAAAAAAAAAAAGATGCCATAACCCCCAAGGACATGCTCCTACATCTGGCACTCACTATTTTGATCCACTTGCAGCACTGAACTAAAGCTAATAAATGTTTATTTCTCTCTTTTGATTTCACTGCCTCTATAGACATTCACACATCTCTTGTGAGAGCTGAAACATTGAAACTACAGCATTAAACATTAATCAGCAAACGATCCCAAAATGCAATTCTAGATCACTATTTCAACATTTGATTCAATAAATCTTTTACATGCAGTGGTTGGCTGTTTGAGGGGAAGGTTGAGCGTGAGGTTCAAGAGACTGAGTACTGGCCAGAAGATTGCTCAATCCTGAGTACTAATAGTAACCTGCGTGCTGGGTTTATTTGCTGGGGTTGGTATTATTTGTTGACAGAAATCAACAGTATTACACTGATTCTATACGATCTATGTGCACAAAAATACTTAATGGAGAGGGATGGCTTGCACTGAAAGGCCACAGGCTAGGAAGATTGGCAAGAGTGTGGAGAGACATTGTGTTTATCAAGAGCATTACACTGTTCCTAGAGGCTTCAACCAAATAATGACGGCTTTATGCTTGTAGCAATCTCCCCAAGTACTGCAAGCAGACCTTTGCATACATGCATGTGTGAAGAAGGTTCATGCTATATACACGTCAAGGCAAGATGTAAAAGTAGTATTTTTATTACCTTGTGTAAAAGAGAAAAAGGCATTCTGTTATTGTGTTTTGTGTATTCAAACATGAAGACTTTCCAGCCCAGAGACACAAGAATACACAGACAACAACGTGACACTAACATCTTAAGTATGTTTTCAAGGACACGTCTCAATGTTTTTTCTATCATGTTTTTTTTTTATTTTTCATATGAAACAGATCAATTCTTCCAGTGTCTTTGAAGTGTGAAATGTCTATTTTTTTTTTTTATCATGAATTCTCATAGTACATTCAGTTAAATGTTCATTTGAAAGAAAACATCTTTGAACTTGGCACTTAGAAAACAACCACAAAGAATTGTCACCTTTATTCATTTAGAACAAAATTTACAAAGCCATTCAAACAGTCATTTTTTTAATACTTTTATATCTGTTTTTTAAACTCAACTTTTGAGAATATTCAAAATACACTTTTTTAATGTTGCCTGTCTCTCTCTTTGTACTTACAAATATGTACATTAAAGTCTCTTAAAGTCCTATCGTGTGTTGTCCCACTGATTCCTCCTCTCTGGTAATAAAAATCTTTTTTTGTCCATGTTTTATTTATATCTCTCCATACCGTTAGCACTCTGTGTAGCTCTGCACTGTTCTTTTTGAGCTCGAGTGTCTGTGATTGTTCTTCGTGCTCAGATGGACGTCCCGTGGCTGGGCTCAATGGCTTCTGGGATGGGTCCTCCTGGCACTGATTGGTAGGACATTGGCATGGGTGTCTTGACTGGGCTCTGCCGGAAGAGCCCCCCGTTGGGCGCCCTGTGTTTGCAGCGGATAGAGGGCATGGTGGCGCTGCTGAGGGGCAGGGGCAGGGTCCTGCCAGCGGCTGCGCCCAGTGTCCTTCCTGCCCCATGACCCTCCTGGAGGAAGGTGGTCACAGATAGTGGTGGACCCCCCCGATGGGCTGGGTAGTCCCGTACAGACAAGGCCTCCAGGGACTGGCTGGGCTGCATGCTGCCAATGTCCAGGGCAGAGATCTCGATAGACTGGCCGGGCAGCTGCTTGTGGGCCAAGTCTTCGTCCAGGAGGCTGTTCAAACGCTGGTGGACCTGCTCCAGGTTCACCTCTTTGTCCTAGAGAGAGAGAGAGAGTGAGAGAGAGAGAGAGATAGAGAGAGAGAGAGAGAGAGAGAGAGGGTGGAACAAAAGAGACCAAGAAAAAGGGGAGTGGACAGATGTTTTAGTGGAAGAAGGATGTAAGCAAGTAGGTGGAGTATAACAAAGGAGTAGAGAATAAAAATAGAAGATGAATGTATAGTAAGAAGAGTAAGAAGGTAAAATAAGGAATTGGAACAGATAGGAGGAAGAGAGAACAGGAAAAAATGAGTTACAAACAGTTGTTTAAACATCAGGACCAGATAGCTACATGCAATGCAGTCTACTCAATCATAATTCAGTTAAGGAAAGTTTAACACACCTCCAGTTATGTTCATTACATTGTCAATTTGAAGGATGCTAAAATTACACATGTATATTAGCTTCATTCAAGAAACCCAAATATTCAGTCAACAATATGGCAGAATTTCAAGCAGCGAACATCAAGACATTGTGATGTTGAGACATTACCTTAAAACACTGACTCTCAAATGTGGGATCGTTAAAGGTAATGTCTCCATTTCTCAAATGAATCTAACAAAGATGTCTCTTCATGCAAGAGCGTTTGAGTTTTCTCAAGGTGTCCATGCACCTCAGCGACTCCATTGCATGAAGAGCATCAGTTGTTCACAAGACAGGCTCTAATGGACGCACAAAGCTAATGAATCAGACTTCATGGGACTGTGATCCAAAGGAAGACAAAAGAGTAATTAATGTGTCTTTTCGTCTAAATCATATTGAAGAAACATTCATTTCAAATCTTCTTTCTCTCTTTCTTTGCATAAACAGCCATCAGTGGGGCAACACAAATATGAGAGAGGAGAGGGAGAAGCCAAATAAAGAGCGCGTAATTCAAAATCGGATTAAATTTCACCAACAGTGCTAGATATTTTGGCTGCACCCTGCCCTCCAATACTGCAATTCCATCCCATTCAATCTCCATGCACCCATTTAAGTCGAGCCATACTGAAGACAGACAAGACAAAAAAGCCAAATAACAGGAGAGACCATGGGGTGAGATGACCAATGAAGTGACTGGAATCTACCCCTGCCCGGCCCCATGCCCCGCCCCTTCCGTCTGACACAGCCAATGACCATCCAGTATGTCAGGCCTCTCCTGACCTGTGTCAAGAGCCTCTGCCTCTTCCCAGTCTCTCTCTCTGTCTGTCCATATGTCCCGCCTCCCTTCCGGTGAAGCACTTGTTATGTCATTATATGTCAATGGACCAGAAACCCTTTCCAGACTGTAATCCTTAGTCACCTGCTGGAGATCATAGACAACGATACATAACCAACAGGGTTCCTTGCGTATCCGGACATTGACATATAATTGCAATAAGTCGTCACTCAGGTAAAATGGCTTATAAGTGTATAGGCTTGCAGTAGGTTTTCAGTTGAAATGGCTGTCATAATGCCTACATATGCTTGTGCTGTCAAGGAGGGGAAGTACCAATGATGTTTATAACAATTTAAGACATGTCTAGAAACACAATAATGATGGAGTATATGACCATGACAATGTTCAAACACTTCATAGTCTAATAGTCCATTAATAATCAGACAGTGAATGTTTGCTAGGCTATTGTGTGTCTAGCATGACAGCAGTATGTGGTCATTATGACAGCAGCTGCAAACAAAAGACTGAATCTTAAATTAAAATCAACACCAGTAACTCAAACTCTCTCATGCATCCAAAACTGGCATGGGTGGAGCTTGATTTACTGTCTGTTGAATCTTCCGGATAGGATTGGGCCTTGAATGGGTGTCCTCGTCCAGTGGCTCTTATTGCATTATTGGACTGTCAAGTCAAACAGGCAGGTCAAGGCTTAGATTATGCAGCATCTGCTTTTGCTCACACTTTAGTTTAGGGATCCATGTCAAGCCTTAGTTGTCTGGACGCCTCATGCAGAGGGGCTGCCCAGTCGATTGCAGCTACATTAAGTCAGAGCTCTAAAGTGTTAAGACTTGAATGGATTAGCTAAAGAGAGCTATTGTACAACTGAAGCACTCATTGACCCAGAAGTACAATTTCAGTATATTGTTTTGAATTTGCCACACTATGACACTATATTTACTGTTATCATTCCAACTGTGGTTCTCTCGCATTATCAGAAATAACCATGATTATCAATCCCCTTGTTTGTTCAGCCAAAAATGTTAATTTCATGTTTTTTTATTTGTTAAAAATCAGTATGAGAGAGAATCACAGTAACTGTTTTTGAGAGAGAAGCCTCAGAGAAGTCCCTAACAAAGCACCCCAACCTCTCTCCCAACATGAGAAGGAATGAATAGATAGATCACATGATGTTTGAACTATCATCGTCAGGGCACAGGGGCACACCTATTATAACTGGGTGTACTGCAGCTCTACTAAATCGGGGCTGGCGTCAGCGCCTGCTGGATCCATAAAGTAGAGTGTGGCAGTGGCATCTCTGGGCAGGACCGGGGGGCCCGGGGGTCTGGGTCTTGACCGGGGCCTTGGTGGGGCCGGGAGGCCCGTGGTGGCCACCACGGCCCGGTTCTGGGCTAGCAGGCTTGGGCCTGGGCCCTGGCCCGACGAGTTGTCAGTGGTCACCTCTTTGGGCTGCTCTCTCCGGCAGTGGTTGCTGTTCCACCAGGTCTCCAGTGCAGCAACCAGCAGGGCCAGCAGGAGCCCTGCTGCCAGGATACAGAAGACACCGGCAAAACTGTGGAGCCGCAACGCCCTTCCCTCCGGCTGGGCGTCTGCGTGGCTGTCCAGGTCACAGCGGCCTTTCCTCGGCCACCACTTCTGCTTCAGGATGTCCAGGTCTCCTTTCTCCTGAAGCTCAAGAATCCTGGAAAGGAAAAAGAGAATGTATGTGGTTCTTTCACATAGGTGCATGACATTGTGAAATAATAGTGGACCCTAGACAAATGCTTGAAAAGCATCAATCTAGATAAAAATATAACACAGAATAATCATATTGCAACCTACAGAAAGTGGAGAAGAGAGTGGAAAATTAAGTAATTTACATGGACAAATAATGAATGAAAATTAGCGACTCAATAATATTAGGCTACTCTGCCCTGACTAGAGTTACTTGATAATACAGACACTAATTAGGTCAATAGCTTAGCTCATGCAATAAAACTAATCAAAACAAAAAAACAGGCTTAACAGAATTAGTTTCAGACAGGAAAAACACTCTGAAATGCACACTGTTAATTTATTAGCATTGATTCTTAGCTCATTAACGGACCATAGTTGGTAGAATGCTATTAAATGCTGCAGTTCGTACAGCAGCAGAGGGGAAAGATGTGATATTGACGCATTGTTGAAACAATTACTAAACACTACAAGAGCTGTGAGAGCAGTTCTGCGTAAACAAAGGAATGGAAAACAATAGCCGCTTCAAAATAAATGAGTTTCGTATCAAGTTGTACAAGCTTTGCCACAGAGATGAGCAAATGCTACAGTCAGCCCATTAGTTAGCGTACAGAGAGCAGGGAGAGGGAAGGGAGGAACGGATGGATGCTGTGGAGGAGAATGATGACGGCTGACTGGAAACAGAAGCGAGACAGTGAATCTCTCCCACTGGAGTGGCTGGCTTTCCACACAGTCATTATTCAACCTCTTCAGCAGTGACTGGCACAGACATGCACACACACACACACACACACACACACACACACACACACACGTACGCACACATACGCACACGCACAGCTGCCACAACTTTTGACATACACCCATTTATACACTGTGAAACATCACAACCCCAAATCCCTTCACATGTTCGCCCTTTGTTTTCCATAAAAGTAATGCATTTAAGATCTTTTACCCAGGCTCTGTTAGCGATTTACAGGGTAATCAATCCATGAATCTCACATGGCACTTGTCCTGAATTTATATTTACTTGGCAGAGATATTTATGTGGCTCTGATTCAAAGTTCAGTGGCTGGTTTATCAATCTTTTGAAATTGTACTGCAAATATTTTGAGAAACATACTTCTGGTTTTTATCTGGGCAAAAGGCAGATGGACAAAAACAATGGGCAATTTATCAGCCAATATAGACTGTGAAAATATAAAATATATATCGTTGCATTGCTCAGCCCAGTCTATCTCTCCAAGAGAAATTGTGCTGCGGCTGCTAATATCTTTACATTTTAACTACATATTTCATTGTATCTTGACAACATCAATTAACATTAATTAATTAACAAAATTAATACTTCATGCAACAGATTTAAAAGTAGCATGATACAAAAACTGGGAAATGTCAGTAGATGATATCACTGTTACGATGCAATATTTGTTGAACCATAATTATGTAAAGAAATATATGAAGGTTGCACACTTCTCTCCCTGACACTGACACTCTGAAGATGGCATACTGCCGAAACATGTTGATGGTGTAAAAAAGATATTTTGTATGGAGAGAAGTGTGCAACCGTCATATATTTATTTACTTTGGACCGATGGTTTTCACCTTCTTATGGGTGTGCGCTTTACCGCTGAATTACTTGGTACAATAAATATATAGCAATATACGTACTTCTGAGAAAAGAGGTCCCTGTAGGGGCTGCCGTGCTGTAGGGCCATGCCGTAGCCTCTGGTGCTCATGCTGTTTCCGGTTACTGTCAGTGTGCAGTCGTCGTCTGTCAGCGCGGCATACTCCACCACCGCCATGTCCCACAGGAAGGCAAACGACTCTCTCTTTGCCTGGACAGTGCAACACAAACGCACACACACAGACACACACAGGACAGTTACATGAACGCGTGTGTGAAGCAGACTGAGACACTGGGTTAGCCGAGAAACAGTGAACAGCTACCAGTCAATTACACAGGAACCCAGGAGGGGTTCCTGTGTAATTGACTCCTATAATCCCGTATAGGAGAAAGAGGATCAGTTCCAGTCTGTTACATATGGACAAGCAAAAACACATTAATCAACGTATGCATGGACTTTCACACAAATATTCTAAAATATCCTCTTAAAATTAGAATGAAATTGAAAATGACTTTTTCACCTTGTTAGCTAATTCTTCATATCATAACATACACCTAATAACAATTAACAAAAAACATCATCACAGATTTTTGAACAACTTTAACTGCAACTTTCACAGTACAACTTCAGCGTTTTATACCAAACAGTGGAGCTAGGTCAGGTTACGAAACATTTAGACAGAAATTTGCATAAACTTTTTATTTTTGCTTACTCATTACACAAAATACAGAGAGATCAAAGATCAAATTTGCTGCATCCCCTGTTCTAAGTAAAGTTAGCTTTTTCTTTTCCTAGCATCACATTTCTCAGCATGCAGCATATTCTCAGAGACACACTGTTGTGCTTTAGCCTCGAGCGCACACTGTGGAGAATGTTTCGAACCACTGCAGCTGAAATCTGTCTGAAATCCTTTTGGAAAGTGAGTTTGTTTTTTCTGTTGTTGTTTTGCATGTCCTGTCCTGCCTTTCTTCCCTGTGGTGTCCCTCCTTCCTACTTCTGCAGTAAAGCTGTGCTGTCAGCGGATAAAACTGTGAACAGCCTTTTCACCTCACATCTCATTTGGCCTGCGCAGGGTCCTGAAGTTCACCCACCCGTAATAAATAAATTCATAAATAAAAAAAAATGAATGAATGAAATAATGAATCAATGAATTAAATAATTAATACATGAATGCACACTTACTAAAATTGAAAAAAAGAAAGAAAAGAAAAAAGTAAAAAAAATCATGCACATTCCAAACCCACTGAAGTCTGTTATATATTTTTTTCATAATCATTCTGAAGTCAGAATGAAGTGCATACGGTAGATTATTATTATGGTTTATTGTCTATGAAGAGCACTGTAATTAAGTAATCAACTATTTTCATTTGTGAATAAAATGGCTTCTCATCAAATTTGTTTGGAGTTTGAGTTAAAAAAGAAACTAAAAAGCGACATTTTCCATTGATGTATGTATCTGCGCAATGCCAACTGGCCTGACTGCACCAAATGCAATTAGCTGCTCAAATAATAAGGTGGTTTAATGACAAGTGTGTATGTCTAGACTCCACTGTGTCTAATTTGCTTAATTAGGGATTATTCTGTTGTGTGTGTGTGTGTGTGTGTGTGTGTGTGTGTGAGAGAGAGAGAGAGAGAAAGAGAAAGAGAGAGAGAGATAGCAATAGAGTGTGTATGTTTGTGTGCTTGTATTATGTATTAAAGAGACAGAGAAAGAGAGGGCATAAAATATTAATTCCAGCACACTGAGCTTGTGGTAATCAAGAACAATTAAAGCAGCCACAGAATTCAATAGATTAAAAATGTCACTTTACTCCCACACCTCTGTGAATCAGGACCAGTAATTATTTCTCTGTGAACTACAGTTTGTTCCTACCTGGTTCTGTGACACATCACGCTACAGTTGATTATAATCAAGGCATTTCCCAGCATTCAGTTCCATTTTTCAGGAAAGATATTTATTTGCAAGCATGTACAATTTGTGGACATCAAAGCAATGTATCCATGTTCTCTATCTCTGCATTTAAGCCCTGCTTCTTTTTGTGAAAGAATAGCTGAATCTATTATTAATATCTTACTTTAATGGGTCAAACTGAAATGCTTTGTTAAATAGTTTACATGACTTAAGTCACCATTAATTTGATAAATTCTGACATTTAGTATTGCATATCTTCCCTGAGTTACCCACAGCCAAATGCCAAACACTGTTTAAAAATTGAGTTTTGGAGTTTTGTTTCTTTTTTCCCCAGGTGCAGCCTGTTCAAGAGGAGCCTGCATCAAACCAAAGACATAACATTGAGTATATACATGCATTTAATGTATCATTTTGCAAGGTTTATGACCCCTGGTCTAATGTGCTGGTTCCTTTAACAAAGGTCAATATTATACTGGCCAACATTCTAGGTAGTGACACACATGACTAATTACAACCAATTTCATCAACCCTATACATGTAATATGAGTTAAATGTTCAGGCAAATAAATCATCACCTTTTTGATGCCCTCAGATGGGCTGGAGACAGAGTTCTCGTGGCCATTATTCTTGTTGATGGTCCTCCACAGCTCAGCGAAGGTGCTGTCCTGCTCCAGGGGGTTGGTGCCTTTGGCCCGGAAATATTCGTACACGGCCGAGTCCCGCACTGTTCCATACACCAGGTCCACCTGCTTGGACAGGTCCTGGAAAGACCTGGAGCCAGGGTCACATTGGCAACAAGTTAGTTCATGAGACTTTATAGAACATTGTAGAAGCAGAGTAGGGGTTTCTGGCACAACTTCACCTACTTCCAAGGTGCATGGAGAAGGGAAAAAGGTCTAAAAATGTCAACTTTATTGTTAGACCAATGGTCTAATAATAAAGTTGTTCTATATACTGCAAGTGTTGCTGGAGTTTTGACCTTTTTAGACTTTATAGAACATTGTAATTGGAAAAGACATGCAACCATGATAATCCAAATTGAATCCAAATTGCATTTTATTTAGTCTCAAATGAAGAACTAACATAATTGAGAGCAAGAAGTATGCATATTGGGGAAATTAGAGCACAAAGACACAGTGCAGTTTGTGTATGCCACATGAATCGTACATGGTGCCACAGCAAAATAACGTGTTATAATTAGTACAATGTTTATGTCTTTTGTGCTTTTTTTCACTAGCATGACTAATTGCCATTTGTCAATGTTTGCTCCCAACTGAGTTGCCACATCTTGTAATATATTAGCTTGTAACATGACAACCAGGCCTTGTTTTCCTCCAAATACAATCCAATCACTGACCTCAGAAGTAATTGTGAGCGAATCACAGATACATTTATGCAATTGAAACACGGATCTAGTACAATGAGAAAAATTAGTTCACACCTTATCAGGTAAACATGTCCCCCATGAATGATGCAGGCACCCTTTAGGCCAAAGATGCATCATCCCTCCAAATTTCATCAAAATCGGACCAGTGGTGTAGCAGTAAAGGCCTTTTAAAATTTTGACATACAATTAGAGTGCCACCATCAAGCCAATCAGTGTAATGTATTTAACCTGCAGAACACAGTGCAAAGACACATCTTTCCTCCAGGTTTTGTCAAAATCACCACCTAAGATATCATGTTTGAGGGACAGACACAGCACAATTCATAGTCTTCATCCATCCCCTCCAGCCCCTGATTTCATTGTGTGGGGACAGATTTAGCCCACTAAGGAAAACGAAGGAAACCACGCTGTAACCCCAGTAATTTCAAATACAAGTCATATATGCATGTTAACATAATCACATACAGTACATGTGCACCAAGGGGTCATCGGCAGTTTTGAAGAATCATGATGGCCAGTTAACCATTTATATTATATTATATTAGATTAGATTAGATTAGATTAGATTAGATTAGGTTAGGTTAGGTTAACCTTCAGTGCTGATAATGGCCATGGTTAAGATCAGACCCACAAAATGTTCTTATTATGTTGGCGAACCCTGATAAAGTTATATCTTACTCTACTAGAGACAGATTAACACTCTGGGTTTAATACAGTCCCTGGTAAATTCCTGTGGGATGTGGGTGTAATGTAGGCCGATGTTATGTATTGTATGTGAGCAGCAGGCAATGTAGGCTCCTTGCGGCTGTATGTTGTATGCCTTCAGTTCTGCAAAGATAATTGCCAATTTTGTGCAACAATGTTGTTGCTAAATAGCAATGTGTCTCTAATTAGAATTTGCTTCCAATGTAATTTGAACGGCAATCTGACAGGATGATTACCTACTTCCTTGAATGGTGTTGGGTTGGTATGTTTGACATGTTGGTCTATGCATTTGCTACATTTCTACAGTAAATCAATTAGATTAGAATGTGTATTGGAATGTGTACATAGCTAAGATTGTCTTCCATCCAATTACCTAAAAGGTGAGAGAATCGAATAGCTCATCTGAAGATAACAACGTTATGCTAATTCAGCCATTTAATTGACAGCCTATCTGGTGTGGCTACAAGCCAGTAACTCCACTGCATTGAGTGTGAAATATTCCAATCTAATTTTGTCTAACAGCTCACATCTATGAGGGTACACAAGCACTGTGGCCTCTATGTGCAGTGTGGAACTCTGGAACTATAGATTTAACGTAAATCAACACACACAAACTGAGATTCACCACCTGGAGTGGATAGAGTAGATAAAAGAGGTGAAAGGCCTTGCCTCCTCTGTACCATTGTTAGAAAAATATCAGACAATAGACAGATGGTGTCCCATTTTAAAAATCAAAGACAAAATTTAAACCATCCATTTACAGGACCAACATTGTTCATCTATTTCCTTTAAAGCCCTCTCTCCGTCTTTCTCTCTCTCATTGTCGCGTACTTGGCTTTTCTTCTCCATAGCATTGCAACATTCCCTTTGAGAAGTCAAGATCAATACAGAGAGGTCAAACCCTAGCCCTCTGTTCATTAGCTATAATGGCCCAACCAACCAACCACACACACACACACACACACACACACACACACACACACAGCAATCTTTCAGTGCAGAGTAATCTTTCTTTCTTTGCTTCCTCTAAGGTCTTGTATGAATCAAAGGAGCTTAACGGTAAATGAGCCCTTATAATTCTCTGCCTGGCTGCAGAGTTGGTGGCTGTAACCAGGTTTATAAATGCAATGTTGCCCTGACATGGATATGATGATTTGGCCCTATCAGCCATCATCAAAACATCAACACCAAGGACTAAGTTTAAAAGAAAACAGTTACAGCTACTACAGCCAGCCAAAGTCTTAAAGGTGTTTGTTAAAATTAGTATTGATTCATGTGATATCTTAGAGGATAAAAGCCATATGGACACATTAAAGAAAGAAAAGACTTCTCTCCCAGTCTGTGTTTCTCCGGTTGAGCATGTATCTCTGCATGTGTGTGCATCTGCAGATGCGATCACTGACACACCTGCATGAACAACAGCACTAACTTTGCATGTTAGATTAGTTAGAGAACTACTCTGATAAAAGTGGGGAAAAGAACATTACTCCTCATCTCATCTCTATGTCCCAAGGCATAGGCATTAAAGCCTTATTTACAAGAACATTTGTGATGCACAAAGAAAAATTAATATCTCATGCACCCAAGACTACCAAGACCCTTATAAACAAGATGTGGGAGGGCCAAATAAGAATATTTCTGATTTGCTATCATTGAGTTGTTAAAAATTTAGAGACATCCATCTCTGGCTGTGAGGCAGTTCTTAAGAGTGTTAGTTGGGTTTGGGTCACCAGGTTTTGCAGGAGGTATAACTGGGTATCATCTGCATAGAAAGAGACATTATGTTCAAATGATGTTGCCAAATGGGAGCATGTAGAGGGGAAAAAAAGATAGGGCCTGGAATTGAGAACTGGGGGACTCCTCAGGTGAAGGAAGATGAAAGGTAGGATCTAAGCCAACTCAGTGCTGAGCCAGAGATACCCACCCTGTGCTCAAGGTGGTCAGTTAGAACAGTATGATCGACAGCCACACTAAGGTCCACAATTTGCGGACTTTCTTTCAAATACCATGCCTAACTTTGATAGAGTCCTAATTCTTGGTGACTTTAATATTCATGTTTGCTGTCCCTCTAAGCCTCTTGTGAGTGAATTTATGCATCTGGTTTTATCTTTTAATCTTGCTCAGTTTACTACTGGCCCTACTCATAAGCTAGGCCATACACTCGATCTAGTCTTATCGTTTGGTTTTCCGATTTGCAATATGGAAATAATTGATGCTTCTCTGTCGGATGATAGTGCTGTTGTATTTGATTAATTCCTGCCTTTCTCACCTACTAAATCTCAGCTCCCTGTAAGTTGCTCTCGCTACATTAACTCTTCGACTGCCAATAAGTTCTCCGAGGCCCTCATAGCTGCTCCCAGTACCTGTACTATTGAGGCTTCTCCTCCCCATCTCAACAGTGAGGAACTTATTTCCTTATTTAACACCACCTGCTTTTCTATTCTGGATTCTGTTGCCCCCCTTAAATTGAAAAAGCTTAAGCCTAAGGTTTGCCTTGGCTTAATGACACCACCAGAGCCCTAAGGAGGGAGTGCAGAAAAGCAGAGTGGAAGTGGAAGTGTGATAAGCTTCAAATTTCCTTTGAAATTTTGAGGGACAATCTTCTCAAATATCAGGAAGCAGTTAAGGCTGCAAGAGCAAAATACTTTTCTGACCTCATCTCCAACAACTCTCATAATCCCAAGGTCCTATTCAGTACCATTAACTCTGTCATCTGCCCCGCCCCCAGTACCATCTTAGATATGTCCCCAACTAAGTGCGAAGAATTTTTAAAATTTTTCATTAGCAAAGTTGAGGACATCAAAATGAACATTTCCCTCTCCACCTGTGACCTAGCCGTCTCACTGGTCTGTTCATCTGTCTTGGACTGTTTCCAATCCAACACGCTACCCTCCCTTATAGAGATTGTTTCTTCTATGAAATCTGTAACCTGCCCCCTTGTTATTGTCCCCACTGCTCTCCTGAAGGATGTCTTTGACATAGCCGCACGCAGTGGTCCAGCCCCTCCTGAAAAAAACCCATAACCAAACCCAAACCATAGCACAGAGTCTGCCTTGTTGAAAGTGTCCAATGATTTGCTCCTTTCTATCAACTCCGGTGACTGTGCTGTCCTGATTCTTCTTGACCTCAGCGCAGCGTTCGATACAGTGGATCATGACATTTTAATTGACTGTCTCCAGTACGGGGTTGGTGTTGATGGCACTGCCTTGACCTGGTTCATATCCTACCTCAGCAATAGAAGTTTCTCCGTCAACATAGGCAATTTTTCCTCTCCCCCAGCTAGTCTCTCCTGCGGGGTCCCACAGGGTTCCATCCTAGGTCCCATTCTGTTCTCTATTTACATACTTCCCCTTGGTCAAATCATTCAAAAGTACAACATTTCCTTCCATTGCTATGCGGATGACACACAGCTCTATCTCCCCCTGAAACCAATCTAAACAGTCTCATGGACTGCCTTGAGGATATCAAGTGTTGGATAGCACAAAACTTCCTGCAACTGAATGAAAGCAAGTCTGAAGTTGTCCTATTTGGCCCCCCTGACCCCTGTCAAAAACCTTGGTGTGATATTTGACTCCACCTTTAAGTTTAACAAGCAGGTCAATGCAGTAGTAAAAGCCAGTTTCTTCCAGCTTCACACTATTGCCAAAATCAAGTCTTTTCTCTCATTCAAAGATCTTGAGAAGGTCATCTATGCGTTCGTATCCTCCCGCTTAGACTATTGCAATTCCCTGTATACTGAGATTCGTCAGTCGTCCCTGTCCCGCCTGCAACTGGTCCAGAACGCCGCTGCCAGGCTCCTGACGGGTACCCAGAAGAGAGACCATATTAGCCCTATTCTGGCC
Source organism: Centroberyx affinis (assembly GCF_046629955.1). Taxonomy (NCBI): domain Eukaryota; kingdom Metazoa; phylum Chordata; class Actinopteri; order Beryciformes; family Berycidae; genus Centroberyx; species Centroberyx affinis. The sequence continues at coordinate 11,722 of NW_027279405.1, read as the reverse complement.
TCTCTCCACTGGCTTCCAGTGCGGTTCAGAATTAATTTCAAGGTTCTCCTGTTTGTCTTTAAAGCCCTGAATGGGCAGGCTCCCTCTTATATCACAGACCTCTTAACCCCTTATTCCACCTCCAGGTCCCTCAGGTCGTCTGACTTGGGGCTCCTGGCTGTCCCACATTCTAAACTTAAGCTCAGGGGTGACCGCGCCTTTGCTGTTGCAGCCCCTAGACTGTGGAATAGCATCCCCCTCTCTATCAGATCTGCCCCCTCCATTGATTCCTTCAAGTCCAGGCTCAAAACTTTTATTACTTTTATTATTTGGATCCTCCTGATGTGGTTTGATATGTGCCTATGCCAATGATTTGTCGATTTGTACCCATGCGCTGTGTGTATTGACGCTTATGTCTGGTTTGTACAGCACTTTGATCAACGTGAGTTGGTTTTAAATGTGCTTTATAAATAAATTTGACTTGACTTGACAAACAAATTAGAATCACGCAATCTCCTACATCTGCTGTTATAGGAGGTCATTTGTTACTTTGAGAAGGACTCTGTCAGCGCTATGTAGTGGTAACCTGATAAGAATTTCTCCAAAATGATTGTTGTTATTCAACAAAGGTAACAGTTGAATGAGAACAACTTCTAAAACTTTTGATAAAAATGGCAGTTTTAAGAAATTTTGAGAAATGTAATTGTTGAGATTTGAGGGATCTAGGCTAGGTTGCTTCAGGAGGGGTTTAATTATTGCATGTTTAAAACTCTAGTGGAACAGACCAGTGGCCAGAGAACTATTTATAATAGATGAGTTACTTAAAAAAGCAACAACTTTAAGAATCAACAAGATTTCTGTGGGAACAAAATCACGTGGACAGAACAATAGGGTAATTGGTTTAAAAAGGCTCAAAATGGCAGAATCTTTCAACAAATCAAATAATTCCCATTTGGGAGGGAGATCTGGAGTCTTATGTTTTCTATCTTTTTGTTAAAAAGAACCAAACACTCCCCACACTTCCCTAGGGAGGCTTAAATAGTGTATCTGTGAGAGGGATTAACAGTGGAGTTTATTATCTTGGAAAGTACCCTCGAGTTACCCTCGACAAGTTTTTGATATCAGGTTGGAGAAGTATGCCGCTCTTGCATCCTTAACCACCTTTTGACACCTGAAAATATGGACTTTCATGATATCATAAAAGATTTATAGCTTGTTTTTTCTTCCAAATGCTTTCAGCCTTTCTGCATAATGAACACAGATTAGCCAACAGGTGAATCCCAGACATGCTACTCTTTAATCGAGTAGTTACTATAAAGAGAACAGAGAAGTTATGTACTGTACAGCAGGGCTATTCAACTATATTGTTCAGAGGGCCACATTGTCAGAAAGCTAAGGGCCCGGGGGCCAGACATTTCATTTCATTATGTATGTACACTTGACACAACGCTTCAAAAATGTTATTTCACTACATTGCAAAAGTAGCCTAATCATAAATTAAAAAAGAAAATAAATAGGCATTCTTTAAGTAATTAGCCTAGGCCAAGTGCTTAGTTTCATTTTTTCAATTTTTTTATTTTTCTTTATTTACACATATTTCTCAGTCCAGTCACTGTTGAATTGACGATTTTCGGCATTAACTTTTCTTTTCTTCAGCGTTGATAGTGACATTGATGATGTCATACGATAATTTGCATATCAATATATAATGCTGCACTTGTTATGTACACTGCGGCGTAGCCTGTGCTGACTCCGCCCACCCAGGCCAGTTTCGGCGTACGCCAGTAGCAATTACAAGTGGACCCTATCCTACAGTCCCTGCTCTCAGCAGAGGGAGGGAGCTACACTGGAAGCGCTGTGATTATCAGACCTCTCTGGATTAGACAGGCAAGTAGAGAAAACTGGCATCAGCCATACCATTTTATTGCCAAATGCTTTGGGATTCAACACATTAACATTGCTTCCCATGGTCAGAAAAAGTCGCCAGATTTGTCGCTAGTCACTTTTGAGAAATAAAGTCGCCAGGGGGGTCGGAAAAGTCACTAAATCTAGCAACAAAGTCGCCCAATTGGCAACACTGCACCTACCATACCGGAGTATGTAGAACAGGATCTAGTTTACATTACACAGGAGCGCTCTGCTGGTTTGAAGGATTTATTGTGGCAAAAATGTCCATTATTCGCGTGATTTTTTTTTCTTCAGGTTTTAAATTTGAAATTTTTGGGCCGGTGTGACTTGATTGGCGGGCCGGAGTTGGCCCGCGGGCCGCCAATTGAATAGGCCTGCTGTACAGCATGTGTCTTTACCGTTCATTCTCACCATCTGGTAACAGTGTCCTCACTCCCCGCCGTCTCTTTGTCAAGAGATCAACTTTAACACACACATGCACACTCACATAAGTCCAATGTACACACACACATAAAGTACACACATGTCCACATTCAAACAGGCTCACACATACGCACACACACACACATGGTCCCTTTACAGGTGACCTGGGTGCTGATTAGCATTCCCGCCCTCGCCTCACATGTCCACATGTGGCTATTTGTTCAACAGTAGACAGACCCAATGCAATCAAATACCTCTCTGCCTATTCTTTGGGGAGAGAGAGCGCACCAAATTGGATTTACTGACAAATAACATTTGGACTGAGGACAGCCTACTTGTTAGGCAGTGCGTCAGAAATTATAGAAAAGCATACCAAACACTATGTACCAAGTGCAACTGATGAGAGAAGCACACGGATGAACCTTCAGCCTGCACTACCGCACTTGTCCCTGTAGTTAATATCACACAAACACCTACGCATGTCAACCTGTGTTGTGCATGATTCATACTACCTTATGTGCAGGCTCCATACTGTGCAACATAAAGAAAGCCTGTGAATGCGACCACAAAGGAAAGCTCCTTATAAGAATAAACAAGCCTGTATTGAAGCATTGAAGAAGCCAAATCACACATTTCAAGGTTGTTTATCAGCCAAACTGCTCATGTAAAATGATATAGAAGCTTGTGTTGTTTGAGGTTTTTAATGTTTTGAAAGTCCATACACTAATATTGTCCAACATTGTCCATGTACTACAAGGTAAAGTACAGTTGAGTAGAAGGTTGCCTCTATTACTTCAGTGAGTGAGAATGCATTCACATTTATGAATTAAAATATGAAATACACTATTTGGAAGTTTTTTTTTTACAGTGCTATGAATGCATTTGGTATGCTGTGTGGTATGCTGTGTATGGGAAATGATATGCTTAAGACATAAAAGGACCACAGAAAAGATTAATGGACCTTGATCATACCTTGGCAAAGTAGTCGGCGTATAAATGTGTATATTTTGAGTACTTGGAAAACTGCACCTCACTGAGTTCAAACACAGATTGATTGAAAATGATGATTGAAGTTGATGTGTCTTACCGCACAGCGTTGTCCATACGCGACACGGTGAGGTAGGCGGCCAGGTTGGCCGTATAGGAGGAACACACAATGAGGGTGAAGAGCCACCAGCTGCCCATGACAATTCGCAGGGCCACCGATCCTAGTATGGAGTCACTGCCTGTGGAGGAGCAGGTGCAAACACCAAGATGTACACAGGTATACACACAGACACAGACACATCGTCACTATTATATACTGTATTGCCTCATATTAGTTACCACCACACAGGACCTCATGTAACTACATATCTCTTATCCTTAACCTACTGTATGGTGAATGCCAAAGAATAATATGCCACTGTAATTGTAAAAAATATTTGGGACATCTTTCTGATATTGAGTAGCAGCCTCTTTTGTGCAATTCACATCTAAACCTTCTAAAAATCTGTCTGCTTCTATTTATCTACATCTTCTCCTTTGTGATTCGTATAGATTGAATAGGGGAAATCAATAAGAATAACAGATTTTACTTGGATTCACCTCATTAGTGTACTTCATGAAAAGATTGAGTGTCTCTTATATTTTGTACTGTGTATATAAAGTGATCATATGCAACTTAATAAAATGAGTGACTTTTTAGTAATAAATGATGTTTTTTTGGTTTTTATGGCCTGTGAATTCATACATAGAAATGATATATTAACTCAATAGCTGATGCAGCTATATTGCGGTTTATTTTTGGAACTTGTAGGTGAGCACCTACATATTAATGTGCTGCAGAGCACGTTTTAGCTGAACACAGTCTCCCATCATGTTCACCTCCCATGGAACAAAACAAATCATGCTCAAAGTCTCACGGGAAGGGAGACCTTTTGACAGGGAAAGTAGCCCCTGTTAGCTCAAAACAGTATGTAATTTTTGTATCATATTTTGTGTAAATTTTAACAATCTCCTACACAAAACTGACAGAATTAACTGCATATCTTTTAAAATGACTTGCCACTTAGCTTTAGAGCTGCTACAAGTCATTTTCTCACTTTGAGGTAATGCTAGTGTTGGAGCACTGGCGCCAACGATCTACTGGGGGCACATGGATGACCTTCGTTTCTCATTTTTTTCATCTTTTACTGGGTAAGTTGACCAACAGGCCAATCCCCCAAAAACTTGCATTTCTTTAATCAAAACCATCTAGACTGGAACGCCCTTTACACACTTGCATACGTATACTACTTCCCAAATCTTTCTATAACTCACAACACTCATTAATCTAAATTCGTTTTTGGCCTTGTTTAACTCTTGCCTTCACATATTTTATCCTCTGCTTTCCCTGTTTTCTCTGAGGGGGAAAGATGGGTTCGTCACGTTAGCCTCTCCATCTTCACTGTTCCTCTGTCACACTGACTTAGATTCTCTCTTGCTTTCTCTCTGCATGTCCAAAAACAGCATATGAGGTGGACGAGGAAAATGTCAGCATAGATTTTAATTTTGAAGAGTAAAGCTGTAGAAATGTTATCTGAAAGATTCAGGAGTGTGAAAAGTAATGAAAACATATTTGTCTCAAAGTGTCACAATCAACACAGCTGCGCCCTTAGGACAGCTTGGGGAAAAAAATGAAAGCCTTGTCGGTTGTATAGCACTCCAACATCAGTCATTTTTATCACATATGGCTTTGACTGATTTGCTAAGGTCATCCCATGTGAATTGTGCATCTTGAAACTTTTCTGGATGTTGCCCCTAGACCCTACTGCAAAAGTCTGGACCGCTGTGCTTCAGTTCCTGTCATCTCTGCAACCAACTGATTAAAGGAAAACACTTCTTTCACTCAATCTCCTGGACAGGTTTGTATTATTTCCTGAATAGAAAAAGGCAAATCAAAATCAGTGGCACTTTTCCCTGACCACCTTATGGGACAAAGGAAGGGCAATTCCCATTCAAAATAACCAGCGAGTGAGGAAAGTCAGTGTGTCTGTGGGCAGTCAGTTTCATCTGTACTGAACTTACAACAAAGGCCAGCCAACTGTTGGAATATCATTATGAAATCATTGGGGGAATATGTCTGCCAAGTTTACGCCCTCTGACAATGCCGCACTAAACATCAGCAGTCAGATCTGTATCAAAGTGACTTACGTCATCCCATGAAAAAAATGCCATGCCCTTGAGTCAAACAAGAAGTGCCAATGGTAGGACATGAGCCAGAAAAGAGAAGGGAAAAAAAGAAGAGAAAGAGAGAGAATTCAGCTCTTCCTAAAATATAGTGGGCGTTGGGCTTAAAAAGGCTCACGGGCAGTGGGCCAGACTTTGATAAATGCAGTTCAGGCTTTAACATCAGTTGCTGAAGTAGTCATTTATCCAAATTGGAGATACCTGGATCTCAACCAGACCTAAAGGTGGGACATTCCCCTTGACAAGGACACCTTTAGAAAATGCTAGGGTGGGCATTATGCCTCAGATTGTTTCCCGGTGCTGTTACTGTGTAGCATTCATACTGACATTCACAAATGTGTTTCCATTGCTTGGACTTGTTTTGATTTAAACTTCTATTATCATGTCTGTATATCTATCAGTTTAATGTGCTACTGTCTTATATTACAGTTTCATATCATGGGATTCTTTTTATAGGCATGCTGCTATACATCTGTGGTCTAACACATGTTCAACCTTCTCCATTATTCTGCTCTTCTTGTAATATGTTACACTATTTTTACGATTTGTTACACTCACTTACATCTTACAACTTACATCTATACGATATTTGCAGATACATATTTCTATCTAATCAGAAACATCGTTTTTTTTCAACAATATAAATGGTAGCTACACTTGATCAGTTTGTGTTGTATACTGAAAATATAGTTTTTACAAATGTCTCAACCCACAAATTTAAATCTTTGGAACAAAAAATATTTCTACAATTCAGCTTATCAAAATTCCTATCTATAAAATTGAGACTGTAAAAATGTCCCTAATCCCATAAAGTAAATACATTTTTTCAGTGGCACTGCTGCCCTTTTGTTCTGTTTTGATTCTGGGTTTTGCCTTTAAAAACTGGATAGCAACAGCCTGATCCCTTATACTTTAGTTGGAATGAAAACCTACATACTCTTGGTCCTCAATGGCACATAATTGGTAACTGCTGTCCAGTACTATAGGTGGTGGCCACACTATACCCTTCTCACCCACCTTGTTGCACAAAGGCACCGTAGACGATCCAGATGGCGCTCTGAAGCGAAGTGGAGACAGAGGGTGGCGGGTGGCCTCCTGTGTTGTTCTGGGAACGCACTGCCTGGATGCGCCTGAGCAGGAAGATCATGATTCCCACCACAGGGATGGCGGCGGCGATGCATGCCCATACCGCCAAGTCAAATGGTGCCAGCAAGGAGAAAATGTTGATCTTCTCCTCCGACTTGCGCATCAGGATTCCCACTGAGTAGTCCAGGTAGCGCTTGCTGAAATCCACCACGCTCTCTCTCTCTGGGGTGATGGTGATGGCTGATATGGCCAGGTCGGCGCGCTGTGGGTGCAGAGTCATATGTTCCTGTTTTATTTCTCATGTGTGATCTTCTTACATTTCTCTTTCTTCTCCTAATATGTTTGAGTCTTGTGTATGTGGTTTGATGTTGAAACTGAATCTAATGTGTTCTATTTCACACAGGCTTCGCCCTCTAACAGGGCTCTTTTGGCTTAGCCACTCATCTAGTCGCCTCAGCGCATTAAAAGCTCAGCTCATTCAGTTTGCTTAGGATGGTATCGGTTCGGATGGTGTGGTTCAATTGGATCTGTTCTCTCTTTCCTCCAGTGCCTGCTGGTCGGTTTTCGGCCACCCCCTCATGAAGAGTTTTTTGCAGGGGGTTAGGAGAAAACGCCCAGTGGTGCGTTCCACCGCCCCCCAGTGGCAACTGCCTTTGGTCTTGGAGGCTCCGTCTAAGGAGCTTTTTGAACCGATTAGGCAGACTTCTCTTAAGCTGTTGTCGGTCAAGACGGCTCTGCTGCTTGCTTTGACCTCAGCTAAGAGAGTGAGTGACTTGTGCGCTTTTTTCGGTCCATCCCAGCTGTTTGCTGATACGTGGGGACCTGAGTGGCGCCACACTCAGACAGAATCCGTCTTTTGCACCCAAGAACATCAGTAGTTCTTTTCGGTCTAGGACGATTCAGCTGGAGTCTTTCTATCCTCCTCCTTATGGTGAGGAGAGAGAGGAGAGGTTGCACCGTTTATGCCCTGTGCGTGCGTTGGCATGTTATGTGGAACGCACAGCCACGGTGAGGCGCACACAGCAGCTTTTTGTGTGCTATGCAGACAGTGTGGCTGGCAAGCCCCTATCAAAGCAGAGACTCGCCCACTGGCTCTGTGAGGGAATATCACAGGCTTTTGTGCTAGCGGGTAGGGACCCTCCTGCAGTCATCCGCACGCACTCAGCACGGAGTGTGGCTGCGTCGACGGCACTGTTCAGTGGAACAGGTGTGGAGGAGATCTGCACAGCGGCATCCTGTTCGATGCCCTGTCCATTCATCAGGTTCTATCTGTTGGATGTGCCTGGGTCTTTCTCCAGTTCTGTACTCAGTACTGGTACACGAGACCTATGAAGAAATGACCTACTAGGCCTGAGTCTCTCGTGTTGAAGCTCGATGGAGACCGGCCACTGGGTTGGCCAGCGTTACACCTTACTGTTTGTCAACATGATTAAGTGTAGCGTTGGTTTTTCACGCCCCCCATTGTATATACATGGGTGTGAGCGGAATCATATCTGGCTGACCTATTGCATTGTTACAGTCAATCCAGGTTATGACACAGCATGTTGTTCGTGTTAGTGTCTCGGCAGGGAGTGAAGTCATCGGGCTTCGCCCCCTAAGCCAATAGAGCCCTGTTAGAGGGCGAAGCCTGTGTGAAATAGAACGATAGTTAAGTATTGTAACTCTAGTTCTATGATCACAGGCGGAGCCCTCTAACAGTTCGCCCTGCCACTCCACGAGTCGCTGTAGACTTAGTGGATGCTGAATGAGCCATTTATAGTGCGAGGCCCCATAGAGGGTGTATATGCTCATCCTGATTGGCTGAGCACGTGCATGCAAATTTCAGTGCGCTGAGGCAACTAGATGAGTGGCTAAGCCAATAGAGCCCTGTTAGAGGGCTCCGCCTGTGATCATAGAACTAGAGTTACAATACTTAACTATCGTTCATGAATGGATAAATCTTTAATCGTGAAATTAAAAATACAGACTTCTATATTATGTCCACACTATTACCTTGCCATTTTATGTTAGAAAATATCATGGTCCATTTAAATCATTGTGTCATATAAGGGATATGATACATTTATAAGGCATACTGTGATATGTGTTTGTCAGAGTGAATAAATATGGATTCCTGCGTTTTCTAATTATATCCCTCTGGTCAGCTCACCCATCCACCAAGCTCTCTCTAAGAATCCATTCAACATGTAAGCATAAGGTAGCTTTCAGCTTGCTCTTTTTCTAAACACACACCGCCAACCTCTTACAGGCATATCTGTAGACACAAGCTGGACCTGGTGATAGTAATCATGTTGGGATTGTTGAATTAAGCACCACATTGTTCACTCCACACCATAATCAGAGACGCTCACTTGTGGTGTGAGTGATAGGGTTCCTCTGACAAACAATAGTACAAGATTGTTGGGCTGACAGCTGTGATAGTTCACATAAGGTTACATGATAATATTTATAATTTTCTCCACAGGGTAAATTACAGGAATTTAGTAACCTCTATGAAGAAAATATAAAGGCCTTCTCTTAAAGAATGCCGTGTTTACAACCACAACATCAAGGAGCATGTCTGTAAACCTTTACCAACAATCAAAGGGGGTTAAATTCATATATTATTGTTGACCCACAACAGTTATTTATCTGAGACTTTCAAAAGTTCTCAAACATTGCTTGAAATCATAAACCATTACTATGTGATGTCATACACTGGAACAAATTGATAGTTGGAGACTGATTTTGTGGGTCCACACAGTGTTTGTCTGATCTTTTTCATCTAACTGAGCTTTATAATTGCACTCTCAGTTCTAAACCAGAAAATGTGGCCTGATTCCCAGAAAATTATCTGGAAATCAATTGACTGAAATCAAAAGACTAACCTTGCCAATGAGTTCTCCAATCATGCCATTCCAGGATCCATTAGGGAGTGCTGAGCCATACTTGCCATCTCCGACTTGGTAGATGTCATACTTGAAGCCCAGGATCTTTGCCAGGGCATCCAGGACGTCGATTGAGAAACCCTTGTATCTCTTCGGTTGACCCAGAATGTTCTCTGCCACCATAACAAAAGGCTCCTCCTGTTCGAATGAATATAGTTCAACGGGGTAAGGGAAGATTTTGGGAAATGCATTACTGACACAATGATAATGCTGAGCAATGTGAATGTGTGTGCATTTTGTCTTTAAGCCCACCATTTATCCTCAAACCCTGGAACAGAGTAGAGTATATGTGTACTTAATCACAGGCGTGTCATTTATCAAGATGCTCCATAATCTCCTCGGGGAGCAGATCGGCAGCCGTGGCGAGGACGCATTCAGTCATCTTTAGAACTTTAGGGTGACACCTTTATGAAGAGCGTCTGAGGTGGTCTAAGTTAAACTTCATCTTAATAAAAAGAGTTTCCTGGGCGACTGTTGACCTGTAACACATGGCGCCATGGCGAGTGGTGATGCTTCATCAGCCAGAAATTGCCATTCTAAATTTATTGCACCCAACCATGGTTCTTCTTTATGGGTTGGAAGTGTCAGGGTGGAATTAAATGGGTGGAGGAGGAGGAGGACAGAGAGAGGGTGCTGAAGAAGATGGGGGGGGAGGGTGCTGAACTGGGGCTGGGGAGCTGGGGAAAATGACTTGATTAAACGACACTGCCAAGAGAGAGCTGAGCAGAACTTATGTGAATAAATATGGTGCAGGTAAATCATGTGTGAAGAAGAGGAAGAACGGAGAGAGAGAGAGAGAGAGAGAGAGAGAGAGAGAGAGAGAGAGAGAGAGAGAGAGAGAGAGAGAGAGAGAGAGAGAGAGAGAGAGAGAGAGAGAGAGAGAGAGAGAGAGAGAGAGAGAGAGAGAGAGAGAGAGAGAGAGAGAGATGGAGGAGGTGGGGGGCAGTGACTGTAGCTTCTAGAACTAGTGAAGTTGAGGATAAGCGGGTACATTGTGGTGTTGAATTTAATGGCTTTCTGATGCTGTAGATTCACTGGGCGAGATGGAGAAGAAGGCTTTACAAATCCCTCTTCCCAGAGAGGAATGGCCACTCACTGTGACCAAGCAGTGTAAAGTGGATTAGGAGAGGTCCAGTGCTTCAGGATCGTGTATTGCCCTAATCAGCTTTCCATTCACCTGTGATAAGCCTGGCCTGCAGATTTTCTAAGAAATCATTGAACCTAGTAGCAACAGGATAGCATCTTGAGACTGGATGCTCAAAATAAATTAAAAATATTGCTTTTTTAACTGTACAAACAGTTAACAGAGGGACTTTTGTGTATTTACATGTTTGGCTACATTTTTAAACCAAAATAGAAACTCTCAAACTATTGGCTAATCTATAGGTGCTTAGAGCAATCTCATAAATACTGTATATGAATGCAAGTGCCTCTAGAGTGTGCTGCTTGTTTTCTTAAAATATTTGCCTACGAAGGTCAGGTGTTAATAGATGCAGTATACTCCAACTTACCAGTAATGTAACAATCTTGAGCGTCACTCCCTGCATACCGCTCTCTATCCGACTCTCCTTTAGGCTACCATTCAAACCACGAGTGGAATCCCAAGTTGCCAGCTAAGAGGATGAGAGAAAAAACAGACAGGGAAGGAAGGGGAGAGAGAGAGAGAGAGGGAGAGAGAGAGAGAGAGAGAGAGAGAGAGAGGCAGGGAAGAAGCGAAAGAGAACATGGGTGAGGAAAGAAATTGCAGCAGAAAATGTACCAAACGTCTCATCAACAAACCTATCACTGATATAATTAAACAATCAATTGTTGTATCAGTGTTGTGGGGTCACAAAGGGGCTAAGCTATGACTAGACTAATCATCCTGTCTGACACTTTGTGACTCAATTTGTGGTGAGACTTGACACTGACTGACCAACGACCATGCAAACATCTGAGCTGGTCACCACGGCAACAAGTGTAGGCCATTAGCATGCTATCAGGATCGTCTAGTCAACCGCCCCTCTGAATGCTGCAGAGGGCTGCTTTTAGCCACACTTTATGAAGCGATGTATACTTTACCAGTCATCGTACAGGTGGTGGTGGTGGTGGTTGGAGATGATGATGATGATGATGATGATGATGATGATGAAGATGATGATGATGATGATGATGATGATGATGATGATGATGATGATGATGATGATGAT